>NC_080195.1:44786393-45454253 GCF_030028045.1 Hippopotamus amphibius kiboko
TCATAGTCAGGTCTCAATGATCCTATCAATCTCCAGCAAACAAATGTCACTCTCTGGGTGACAAGAAAGGGCAAGGTCCCAAGGCACAAGACTCACCCTCTGAGGTCCAGACCCACCTAAGAGAAAGGGGTCCCTGGGAGGGGTGGTGGTCCTCCTGCCATGGAGGGTTTGTCCAGGAGCTGGTCTGGGTCCTCCCACCACTGCCCACGCCTCACAGAGGAGGCAGCTCTGCCTTGGTGGCTCCCTCAGGGCCAGGTCCCAGACGCTTGCTAGCTCTCATCACTGAGGGAGCCGGGTGCACATGACCCAACAGGTCTTAATGCTCCTCAGGCCACCCAAACAGTGGTGGTCAGGTACCCCAGACTGTGAGCCATACCCTTAGGGTCACAGTGGCGGTGTGTGGTAGAGGTTCAACACTGCCTCAAGGCCTGGTCTGGGCCAATGGTCATTCATGGCCTTGGCTCTGGAGCCCTGCAGGACACACCCCCAGCCTGTTCTCTGGGCTCCCCATCACACAAGCTGGCCCAAGGCCGTGTGAGCAGAAGAATGCTGGGGAGAAGGCTGGCACTTGCCTCTTACCTCATGCTCCAGGTCTGAAGGGGCAGCACTCCACTGACTGCTGCCTAACAAAGGGCCCCCACTAAAGATGGCTGACAGACAGTGGCTTGCTTGGGGCAGGGGCCCACTACACTGCCCACCAATGGCTGAGCAGGGTGGTCACAGTGGCATTAGTGGTCTCCTGGTAACCATTGCCTGGTAACGGGGCAGTGGGTCACAGTGCACAGCAAGGGCTGCCTGGGAAGGGCTGCATTCAGCTGGCTATGGTACAATTCCCCCTTTTCTTTGGTCCTCTGCAACCCTGAGGAGAATATGTGGGTATGATTTGGATAGAGTGGTTAATCATAAACTCAGCAGCGGATCTCTGTTTTAGGGGACTTGCTTTCAACCTAGATTCCTGGTTCATCTTTTCCCAAGTCTTTCAGGGAATGGGGTGACGACCACTCTAGCTACGTGCTGCTGGAGGAAAGCAAAGCCCTACAGTGCATTCTGAGTTGGAAGCAATGCCACGTTGCAAGTCTTGATCCAAGTCTTATATAAACTTGTATAAGGAATCCAGGAGAATAAGCCTGAAAAGCAGCGTGAGGGTGGCACTCTGGGGGAGACGTTCTGGCAGGTAATCCAGACACGCAGAAGCAGAAGGGAAGAAATTGTTGTAAGTTGTTAGGAAGTTGAGGGGAAGAGCTTCCCTTAACGGGAGAACACAGATCAAAATCAGCATTATTGCGAAGCAAATCCATAAACGTTAGTAGCATATGCATCTGTTTACTCAGTTTGTCAAAACTGCATTGGTAAGAGTCTTCTTGAAGTTGAAGCACTTTGGGAAAGCCTCAGCCTAACTATCTGTTAGACACTTAAAGAGGCAAGGTTAAAGATCGCATGACAAGGGGTTGCGAAGGAAGCTTAATCAAGTGGCTCTCATGTAACCGTCAGCATGGCTGACCGATTATCCCAAGGCATACCTGCATTTCAGAAACTTTGTACCCTTTCTAGAATATCGACAGGTGTGCCATGTATCCATCCTGTGTAATTGGAGAAGCTTCTCCCCCATTTCACAATGTTTTCTCTGTAATTTCCATACCAGATATACGACTGAAATAGTCCTCCTTGAGTTGCCTTAAGGGCCCCGCAACTAATCCAAAGTTAACAAAATATTTCAAAACACCTGGTCCAATAAGCTCATCAGTCCTTTGAAGAGAATTCTTCTTTCTTCTCCAAAGTGAGAAGAGATCTTAAAAGCAAATCGAGATCCCTTAAAGGCAGGACAGTTCACATACCATGGTATTGAAAGCAGCATTGCAAGTAAACGTGTTCTCTTGGCAGAGGGGAACCCAATCCAGCCTTGAAAAAAACGCATTTTTAATAACAGTATCCATTTCCCGAAGTGGAGTTTCGTTTCAGCCCAATGATGCATCAAATGTTGGTTTTTGGCTCAACACATTTATCCCACCTTCCTACTCTATCCTGAAATGTGTTCCTTTTCATGAGTTTCTTAGCTTTAATTACATATTTCAATTACAATCCTCAAGTCCTTAACACCTTCACTTAGTGAAAACCAAGAAGCAAGCAATTGTCAGCTGGATGCCATACCAGCATTTCTGATTGCAAACGGATGCTTTTGAGACCTTCTGCTAAGTAGGCAAAGGTAGGGAATCTTAGATGTGCCCAGCATCCAATGTTCCAATCCTCTATCCTCTTTGAAATGACCCGGAGAGTCAAGGAATGCTTGCCACTTACCTTGGTGAAGTTTCATGCTACCCAAATCTAGAGAGGCCATTTAGAAAGACTTCAAGTGTCATCATTTCAACTTATGGTCCTTGCTGTCAAATTGGCAACAGATATAAGGTCTTTTTGGATCTCTAAGAAACCTAGGGACCGCAGAAGGTTTATACTTCAGAATGCAAGAAGCTTAAGGCAGCTTCCATACCAGATATCAGTTCAGTACTAGCTATTTGCCAGATCATCAGGACCTGAAATCCATGGAGGCCAATTCTCTCCAGAGGAGGAAGTATTGAATAGGTAAGTGCTTCCCTTTCAGTGAAGTGGAGCTCATTTACACATCAACTCGGCAGTTGATGTCAATTGCCTTATCCCTAAAAGTGGCCCAAATCTGGAGAATGCACCTGAAAGGGGTGCGTTGGGGAAGCACATTTGAGTTTCCCAGAGCCACAACACTTTCACACAAAACGAACGCAAAAGTACATGCATAAAAGAAACTCTCAGTCCTGAGGACCAAAGCAAAGGGTGAGGATGAACAACATCCTCAATGTTTTTGAACTACGTTCCCTCATTTTAACAACAAAACGACAAACAGCATGCAAATTGAAAGATAGGGAATCAGGACCACAGTTGTCATGCCTACTGACCTGGGAAGCAGAAAGAGCCAAAAAGTAAAAAGCAAAGAAATTAGGAAAAGTTCAATTTGCTTCATTAACTTCCACATGTCTCCTGGAAATATGCTCGTTTTCTCAGGGTCACAATGATGAAAACCAAAAGGATTTCACTGAACAAACTTTCTCTAACTGAATATTTTACATAGACTGGTTTTGGAGATATGAAAATGATTCATTTGATGCCATGTTTCACCAGAATCTGTAGAATATGCTGGCCATGCAATGTAAAAAAAAAAAAAATACTTGCTTGTCCCTTAGCGGACTACAAGATGGACTAGAGCTCTGCTGATCACAGCAGGTGTTATCCAATAGCAGAGAGACAAATGCAATGCCAAAAGGTCTCTCAGGATCGCAGTTCCCAGGCACCAAAGGGCAGATTCCTACCCATTGGAAAGGGAATATGTCAACCAATGTTCCACCACAGCTGAAACACAATGCAGGAGGGAATGATACCTAGTTGGATCATATGCAAGCTCCGTTACTGACCAAAGACGTCTCAAGTACTCAATGCAAGTGCTGTTTCACACACCTACAATGTACGAATCACAAAGAGGATCCCACAAACCAAAGCACAGACTGCCGTGATTAACACCACATTGACACACACAAACACATGAAGAACAAATAAACACTCCAATCACAAAGACAGAAAGCCAGAGAAGGCATTTTGTCAACTTCCACTTCCACTCCCACATGGAGGCCCCCAGTTCTCAAGAGGGAATGGACTCAGAGGGGCTCCCATCCGCTAAGGGGAGCAGCCCAGTTGGAGTCGACCTATTTCCCAGCCTGTGCAAGCTGGAGCGACTTACCCCCAAATGACATGAACTGTATACCACTGCTCTGGACATGTCTCCAAGACAAGCAGCCTCGTGCTGTAGGGCAGCCACTGCATATCAGGGAGAATCCCTGCCAGTATCCTGGAGCCAAATGTACTCTGGCATGTGCTGGGAAGTATAAATGGCGACGCCCCTGATCGAGATCAATACACCATGGGCACAGACCTCCTGGCTGGCTCGCTATAATTGGTAACCAAAGACCAGGATGTGTGCCCGACGCACAGTGAGGCCAAACAGCAGCAAAACATTGGACTTTGGAGCCGAGAAATATTTGTTGTTGAGACATTCAAGGAAATGGGTGGCTTATGCTGGGTAATCCCCAACCTTGAAAGCTTTTAGCAAAGCCCTCTTAGAGGTAAGGTGATGGAGGGGTGTGGCTTTTCGTTGAAAACTTCTCCCTGTCCGATCCATTGTTCTTGAGGACAGGTCATAGTCAGGTCTCAATGATCCTATCAATCTCCAGCAAACAAATGTCACTCTCTGGGTGACAAGAAAGGGCAAGGTCCCAAGGCACAAGACTCACCCTCTGAGGTCCAGACCCACCTAAGAGAAAGGGGTCCCTGGGAGGGGTGGTGGTCCTCCTGCCATGGAGGGTTTGTCCAGGAGCTGGTCTGGGTCCTCCCACCACTGCCCACGCCTCACAGAGGAGGCAGCTCTGCCTTGGTGGCTCCCTCAGGGCCAGGTCCCAGACGCTTGCTAGCTCTCATCACTGAGGGAGCCGGGTGCACATGACCCAACAGGTCTTAATGCTCCTCAGGCCACCCAAACAGTGGTGGTCAGGTACCCCAGACTGTGAGCCATACCCTTAGGGTCACAGTGGCGGTGTGTGGTAGAGGTTCAACACTGCCTCAAGGCCTGGTCTGGGCCAATGGTCATTCATGGCCTTGGCTCTGGAGCCCTGCAGGACACACCCCCAGCCTGTTCTCTGGGCTCCCCATCACACAAGCTGGCCCAAGGCCGTGTGAGCAGAAGAATGCTGGGGAGAAGGCTGGCACTTGCCTCTTACCTCATGCTCCAGGTCTGAAGGGGCAGCACTCCACTGACTGCTGCCTAACAAAGGGCCCCCACTAAAGATGGCTGACAGACAGTGGCTTGCTTGGGGCAGGGGCCCACTACACTGCCCACCAATGGCTGAGCAGGGTGGTCACAGTGGCATTAGTGGTCTCCTGGTAACCATTGCCTGGTAACGGGGCAGTGGGTCACAGTGCACAGCAAGGGCTGCCTGGGAAGGGCTGCATTCAGCTGGCTATGGTACAATTCCCCCTTTTCTTTGGTCCTCTGCAACCCTGAGGAGAATATGTGGGTATGATTTGGATAGAGTGGTTAATCATAAACTCAGCAGCGGATCTCTGTTTTAGGGGACTTCCTTTCAACCTAGATTCCTGGTTCATCTTTTCCCAAGTCTTTCAGGGAATGGGGTGACGACCACTCTAGCTACGTGCTGCTGGAGGAAAGCAAAGCCCTACAGTGCATTCTGAGTTGGAAGCAATGCCACGTTGCAAGTCTTGATCCAAGTCTTATATAAACTTGTATAAGGAATCCAGGAGAATAAGCCTGAAAAGCAGCGTGAGGGTGGCACTCTGGGGGAGACGTTCTGGCAGGTAATCCAGACACGCAGAAGCAGAAGGGAAGAAATTGTTGTAAGTTGTTAGGAAGTTGAGGGGAAGAGCTTCCCTTAACGGGAGAACACAGATCAAAATCAGCATTATTGCGAAGCAAATCCATAAACGTTAGTAGCATATGCATCTGTTTACTCAGTTTGTCAAAACTGCATTGGTAAGAGTCTTCTTGAAGTTGAAGCACTTTGGGAAAGCCTCAGCCTAACTATCTGTTAGACACTTAAAGAGGCAAGGTTAAAGATCGCATGACAAGGGGTTGCGAAGGAAGCTTAATCAAGTGGCTCTCATGTAACCGTCAGCATGGCTGACCGATTATCCCAAGGCATACCTGCATTTCAGAAACTTTGTACCCTTTCTAGAATATCGACAGGTGTGCCATGTATCCATCCTGTGTAATTGGAGAAGCTTCTCCCCCATTTCACAATGTTTTCTCTGTAATTTCCATACCAGATATACGACTGAAATAGTCCTCCTTGAGTTGCCTTAAGGGCCCCGCAACTAATCCAAAGTTAACAAAATATTTCAAAACACCTGGTCCAATAAGCTCATCAGTCCTTTGAAGAGAATTCTTCTTTCTTCTCCAAAGTGAGAAGAGATCTTAAAAGCAAATCGAGATCCCTTAAAGGCAGGACAGTTCACATACCATGGTATTGAAAGCAGCATTGCAAGTAAACGTGTTCTCTTGGCAGAGGGGAACCCAATCCAGCCTTGAAAAAAACGCATTTTTAATAACAGTATCCATTTCCCGAAGTGGAGTTTCGTTTCAGCCCAATGATGCATCAAATGTTGGTTTTTGGCTCAACACATTTATCCCACCTTCCTACTCTATCCTGAAATGTGTTCCTTTTCATGAGTTTCTTAGCTTTAATTACATATTTCAATTACAATCCTCAAGTCCTTAACACCTTCACTTAGTGAAAACCAAGAAGCAAGCAATTGTCAGCTGGATGCCATACCAGCATTTCTGATTGCAAACGGATGCTTTTGAGACCTTCTGCTAAGTAGGCAAAGGTAGGGAATCTTAGATGTGCCCAGCATCCAATGTTCCAATCCTCTATCCTCTTTGAAATGACCCGGAGAGTCAAGGAATGCTTGCCACTTAGCTTGGTGAAGTTTCATGCTACCCAAATCTAGAGAGGCCATTTAGAAAGACTTCAAGTGTCATCATTTCAACTTATGGTCTTTGCTGTCAAATTGGCAACAGATATAAGGTCTTTTTGGATCTCTAAGAAACCTAGGGACTGCAGAAGGTTTATACTTCAGAATGCAAGAAGCTTAAGGCAGCTTCCATACCAGATATCAGTTCAGTACTAGCTATTTGCCAGATCATCAGGACCTGAAATCCATGGAGGCCAATTCTCTCCAGAGGAGGAAGTATTGAATAGGTAAGTGCTTCCCTTTCAGTGAAGTGGAGCTCATTTACACATCAACTCGGCAGTTGATGTCAATTGCCTTATCCCTAAAAGTGGCCCAAATCTGGAGAATGCACCTGAAAGGGGTGCGTTGGGGAAGCACATTTGAGTTTCCCAGAGCCACAACACTTTCACACAAAACAAACGCAAAAGTACATGCACAAAAGAAACTCTCAGTCCTGAGGACCAAAGCAAAGGGTGAGGATGAACAACATCCTCAATGTTTTCGAACTACGTTCCCTCATTTTAACAACAAAACGACAAACAGCATGCAAATTGAAAGATAGGGAATCAGGACCACAGTTGTCATGCCTACTGACCTGGGAAGCAGAAAGAGCCAAAAAGTAAAAAGCAAAGAAATTAGGAAAAGTTCAATTTGCTTCATTAACTTCCACATGTCTCCTGGAAATATGCTCGTTTTCTCAGGGTCACAATGATGAAAACCAAAAGGATTTCACTGAACAAACTTTCTCTAACTGAATATTTTACATAGACTGGTTTTGGAGATATGAAAATGATTCATTTGATGCCATGTTTCACCAGAATCTGTAGAATATGCTGGCCATGCAATGTAAAAAAAAAAAAAATACTTGCTTGTCCCTTAGCGGACTACAAGATGGACTAGAGCTCTGCTGATCACAGCAGGTGTTATCCAATAGCAGAGAGACAAATGCAATGCCAAAAGGTCTCTCAGGATCGCAGTTCCCAGGCACCAAAGGGCAGATTCCTACCCATTGGAAAGGGAATATGTCAACCAATGTTCCACCACAGCTGAAACACAATGCAGGAGGGAATGATACCTAGTTGGATCATATGCAAGCTCCGTTACTGACCAAAGACGTCTCAAGTACTCAATGCAAGTGCTGTTTCACACACCTACAATGTACGAATCACAAAGAGGATCCCACAAACCAAAGCACAGACTGCCGTGATTAACACCACATTGACACACACAAACACATGAAGAACAAATAAACACTCCAATCACAAAGACAGAAAGCCAGAGAAGGCATTTTGTCAACTTCCACTTCCACTCCCACATGGAGGCCCCCAGTTCTCAAGAGGGAATGGACTCAGAGGGGCTCCCATCCACTAAGGGGAGCAGCCCAGTTGGAGTAGACCTATTTCCCAGCCTGTGCAAGCTGGAGCGACTTACCCCCAAATGACATGAACTGTATACCACTGCTCTGGACATGTCTCCAAGACAAGCAGCCTCGTGCTGTAGGGCAGCCACTGCATATCAGGGAGAATCCCTGCCAGTATCCTGGAGCCAAATGTACTCTGGCATGTGCTGGGAAGTATAAATGGCGACGCCCCTGATCGAGATCAATACACCATGGGCACAGACCTCCTGGCTGGCTCGCTATAATTGGTAACCAAAGACCAGGATGTGTGCCCGACGCACAGTGAGGCCAAACAGCAGCAAAACATTGGACTTTGGAGCCGAGAAATATTTGTTGTTGAGACATTCAAGGAAATGGGTGGCTTATGCTGGGTAATCCCCAACCTTGAAAGCTTTTAGCAAAGCCCTCTTAGAGGTAAGGTGATGGAGGGGTGTGGCTTTTCGTTGAAAACTTCTCCCTGTCCGATCCATTGTTCTTGAGGACAGGTCATAGTCAGGTCTCAATGATCCTATCAATCTCCAGCAAACAAATGTCACTCTCTGGGTGACAAGAAAGGGCAAGGTCCCAAGGCACAAGACTCACCCTCTGAGGTCCAGACCCACCTAAGAGAAAGGGGTCCCTGGGAGGGGTGGTGGTCCTCCTGCCATGGAGGGTTTGTCCAGGAGCTGGTCTGGGTCCTCCCACCACTGCCCACGCCTCACAGAGGAGGCAGCTCTGCCTTGGTGGCTCCCTCAGGGCCAGGTCCCAGACGCTTGCTAGCTCTCATCACTGAGGGAGCCGGGTGCACATGACCCAACAGGTCTTAATGCTCCTCAGGCCACCCAAACAGTGGTGGTCAGGTACCCCAGACTGTGAGCCATACCCTTAGGGTCACAGTGGCGGTGTGTGGTAGAGGTTCAACACTGCCTCAAGGCCTGGTCTGGGCCAATGGTCATTCATGGCCTTGGCTCTGGAGCCCTGCAGGACACACCCCCAGCCTGTTCTCTGGGCTCCCCATCACACAAGCTGGCCCAAGGCCGTGTGAGCAGAAGAATGCTGGGGAGAAGGCTGGCACTTGCCTCTTACCTCATGCTCCAGGTCTGAAGGGGCAGCACTCCACTGACTGCTGCCTAACAAAGGGCCCCCACTAAAGATGGCTGACAGACAGTGGCTTGCTTGGGGCAGGGGCCCACTACACTGCCCACCAATGGCTGAGCAGGGTGGTCACAGTGGCATTAGTGGTCTCCTGGTAACCATTGCCTGGTAACGGGGCAGTGGGTCACAGTGCACAGCAAGGGCTGCCTGGGAAGGGCTGCATTCAGCTGGCTATGGTACAATTCCCCCTTTTCTTTGGTCCTCTGCAACCCTGAGGAGAATATGTGGGTATGATTTGGATAGAGTGGTTAATCATAAACTCAGCAGCGGATCTCTGTTTTAGGGGACTTGCTTTCAACCTAGATTCCTGGTTCATCTTTTCCCAAGTCTTTCAGGGAATGGGGTGACGACCACTCTAGCTACGTGCTGCTGGAGGAAAGCAAAGCCCTACAGTGCATTCTGAGTTGGAAGCAATGCCACGTTGCAAGTCTTGATCCAAGTCTTATATAAACTTGTATAAGGAATCCAGGAGAATAAGCCTGAAAAGCAGCGTGAGGGTGGCACTCTGGGGGAGACGTTCTGGCAGGTAATCCAGACACGCAGAAGCAGAAGGGAAGAAATTGTTGTAAGTTGTTAGGAAGTTGAGGGGAAGAGCTTCCCTTAACGGGAGAACACAGATCAAAATCAGCATTATTGCGAAGCAAATCCATAAACGTTAGTAGCATATGCATCTGTTTACTCAGTTTGTCAAAACTGCATTGGTAAGAGTCTTCTTGAAGTTGAAGCACTTTGGGAAAGCCTCAGCCTAACTATCTGTTAGACACTTAAAGAGGCAAGGTTAAAGATCGCATGACAAGGGGTTGCGAAGGAAGCTTAATCAAGTGGCTCTCATGTAACCGTCAGCATGGCTGACCGATTATCCCAAGGCATACCTGCATTTCAGAAACTTTGTACCCTTTCTAGAATATCGACAGGTGTGCCATGTATCCATCCTGTGTAATTGGAGAAGCTTCTCCCCCATTTCACAATGTTTTCTCTGTAATTTCCATACCAGATATACGACTGAAATAGTCCTCCTTGAGTTGCCTTAAGGGCCCCGCAACTAATCCAAAGTTAACAAAATATTTCAAAACACCTGGTCCAATAAGCTCATCAGTCCTTTGAAGAGAATTCTTCTTTCTTCTCCAAAGTGAGAAGAGATCTTAAAAGCAAATCGAGATCCCTTAAAGGCAGGACAGTTCACATACCATGGTATTGAAAGCAGCATTGCAAGTAAACGTGTTCTCTTGGCAGAGGGGAACCCAATCCAGCCTTGAAAAAAACGCATTTTTAATAACAGTATCCATTTCCCGAAGTGGAGTTTCGTTTCAGCCCAATGATGCATCAAATGTTGGTTTTTGGCTCAACACATTTATCCCACCTTCCTACTCTATCCTGAAATGTGTTCCTTTTCATGAGTTTCTTAGCTTTAATTACATATTTCAATTACAATCCTCAAGTCCTTAACACCTTCACTTAGTGAAAACCAAGAAGCAAGCAATTGTCAGCTGGATGCCATACCAGCATTTCTGATTGCAAACGGATGCTTTTGAGACCTTCTGCTAAGTAGGCAAAGGTAGGGAATCTTAGATGTGCCCAGCATCCAATGTTCCAATCCTCTATCCTCTTTGAAATGACCCGGAGAGTCAAGGAATGCTTGCCACTTAGCTTGGTGAAGTTTCATGCTACCCAAATCTAGAGAGGCCATTTAGAAAGACTTCAAGTGTCATCATTTCAACTTATGGTCTTTGCTGTCAAATTGGCAACAGATATAAGGTCTTTTTGGATCTCTAAGAAACCTAGGGACTGCAGAAGGTTTATACTTCAGAATGCAAGAAGCTTAAGGCAGCTTCCATACCAGATATCAGTTCAGTACTAGCTATTTGCCAGATCATCAGGACCTGAAATCCATGGAGGCCAATTCTCTCCAGAGGAGGAAGTATTGAATAGGTAAGTGCTTCCCTTTCAGTGAAGTGGAGCTCATTTACACATCAACTCGGCAGTTGATGTCAATTGCCTTATCCCTAAAAGTGGCCCAAATCTGGAGAATGCACCTGAAAGGGGTGCGTTGGGGAAGCACATTTGAGTTTCCCAGAGCCACAACACTTTCACACAAAACAAACGCAAAAGTACATGCACAAAAGAAACTCTCAGTCCTGAGGACCAAAGCAAAGGGTGAGGATGAACAACATCCTCAATGTTTTCGAACTACGTTCCCTCATTTTAACAACAAAACGACAAACAGCATGCAAATTGAAAGATAGGGAATCAGGACCACAGTTGTCATGCCTACTGACCTGGGAAGCAGAAAGAGCCAAAAAGTAAAAAGCAAAGAAATTAGGAAAAGTTCAATTTGCTTCATTAACTTCCACATGTCTCCTGGAAATATGCTCGTTTTCTCAGGGTCACAATGATGAAAACCAAAAGGATTTCACTGAACAAACTTTCTCTAACTGAATATTTTACATAGACTGGTTTTGGAGATATGAAAATGATTCATTTGATGCCATGTTTCACCAGAATCTGTAGAATATGCTGGCCATGCAATGTAAAAAAAAAAAAAATACTTGCTTGTCCCTTAGCGGACTACAAGATGGACTAGAGCTCTGCTGATCACAGCAGGTGTTATCCAATAGCAGAGAGACAAATGCAATGCCAAAAGGTCTCTCAGGATCGCAGTTCCCAGGCACCAAAGGGCAGATTCCTACCCATTGGAAAGGGAATATGTCAACCAATGTTCCACCACAGCTGAAACACAATGCAGGAGGGAATGATACCTAGTTGGATCATATGCAAGCTCCATTACTGACCAAAGACGTCTCAAGTACTCAATGCAAGTGCTGTTTCACACACCTACAATGTACGAATCACAAAGAGGATCCCACAAACCAAAGCACAGACTGCCGTGATTAACACCACATTGACACACACAAACACATGAAGAACAAATAAACACTCCAATCACAAAGACAGAAAGCCAGAGAAGGCATTTTGTCAACTTCCACTTCCACTCCCACATGGAGGCCCCCAGTTCTCAAGAGGGAATGGACTCAGAGGGGCTCCCATCCACTAAGGGGAGCAGCCCAGTTGGAGTAGACCTATTTCCCAGCCTGTGCAAGCTGGAGCGACTTACCCCCAAATGACATGAACTGTATACCACTGCTCTGGACATGTCTCCAAGACAAGCAGCCTCGTGCTGTAGGGCAGCCACTGCATATCAGGGAGAATCCCTGCCAGTATCCTGGAGCCAAATGTACTCTGGCATGTGCTGGGAAGTATAAATGGCGACGCCCCTGATCGAGATCAATACACCATGGGCACAGACCTCCTGGCTGGCTCGCTATAATTGGTAACCAAAGACCAGGATGTGTGCCCGACGCACAGTGAGGCCAAACAGCAGCAAAACATTGGACTTTGGAGCCGAGAAATATTTGTTGTTGAGACATTCAAGGAAATGGGTGGCTTATGCTGGGTAATCCCCAACCTTGAAAGCTTTTAGCAAAGCCCTCTTAGAGGTAAGGTGATGGAGGGGTGTGGCTTTTCGTTGAAAACTTCTCCCTGTCCGATCCATTGTTCTTGAGGACAGGTCATAGTCAGGTCTCAATGATCCTATCAATCTCCAGCAAACAAATGTCACTCTCTGGGTGACAAGAAAGGGCAAGGTCCCAAGGCACAAGACTCACCCTCTGAGGTCCAGACCCACCTAAGAGAAAGGGGTCCCTGGGAGGGGTGGTGGTCCTCCTGCCATGGAGGGTTTGTCCAGGAGCTGGTCTGGGTCCTCCCACCACTGCCCACGCCTCACAGAGGAGGCAGCTCTGCCTTGGTGGCTCCCTCAGGGCCAGGTCCCAGACGCTTGCTAGCTCTCATCACTGAGGGAGCCGGGTGCACATGACCCAACAGGTCTTAATGCTCCTCAGGCCACCCAAACAGTGGTGGTCAGGTACCCCAGACTGTGAGCCATACCCTTAGGGTCACAGTGGCGGTGTGTGGTAGAGGTTCAACACTGCCTCAAGGCCTGGTCTGGGCCAATGGTCATTCATGGCCTTGGCTCTGGAGCCCTGCAGGACACACCCCCAGCCTGTTCTCTGGGCTCCCCATCACACAAGCTGGCCCAAGGCCGTGTGAGCAGAAGAATGCTGGGGAGAAGGCTGGCACTTGCCTCTTACCTCATGCTCCAGGTCTGAAGGGGCAGCACTCCACTGACTGCTGCCTAACAAAGGGCCCCCACTAAAGATGGCTGACAGACAGTGGCTTGCTTGGGGCAGGGGCCCACTACACTGCCCACCAATGGCTGAGCAGGGTGGTCACAGTGGCATTAGTGGTCTCCTGGTAACCATTGCCTGGTAACGGGGCAGTGGGTCACAGTGCACAGCAAGGGCTGCCTGGGAAGGGCTGCATTCAGCTGGCTATGGTACAATTCCCCCTTTTCTTTGGTCCTCTGCAACCCTGAGGAGAATATGTGGGTATGATTTGGATAGAGTGGTTAATCATAAACTCAGCAGCGGATCTCTGTTTTAGGGGACTTGCTTTCAACCTAGATTCCTGGTTCATCTTTTCCCAAGTCTTTCAGGGAATGGGGTGACGACCACTCTAGCTACGTGCTGCTGGAGGAAAGCAAAGCCCTACAGTGCATTCTGAGTTGGAAGCAATGCCACGTTGCAAGTCTTGATCCAAGTCTTATATAAACTTGTATAAGGAATCCAGGAGAATAAGCCTGAAAAGCAGCGTGAGGGTGGCACTCTGGGGGAGACGTTCTGGCAGGTAATCCAGACACGCAGAAGCAGAAGGGAAGACATTGTTGTAAGTTGTTAGGAAGTTGAGGGGAAGAGCTTCCCTTAACGGGAGAACACAGATCAAAATCAGCATTATTGCGAAGCAAATCCATAAACGTTAGTAGCATATGCATCTGTTTACTCAGTTTGTCAAAACTGCATTGGTAAGAGTCTTCTTGAAGTTGAAGCACTTTGGGAAAGCCTCAGCCTAACTATCTGTTAGACACTTAAAGAGGCAAGGTTAAAGATCGCATGACAAGGGGTTGCGAAGGAAGCTTAATCAAGTGGCTCTCATGTAACCGTCAGCATGGCTGACCGATTATCCCAAGGCATACCTGCATTTCAGAAACTTTGTACCCTTTCTAGAATATCGACAGGTGTGCCATGTATCCATCCTGTGTAATTGGAGAAGCTTCTCCCCCATTTCACAATGTTTTCTCTGTAATTTCCATACCAGATATACGACTGAAATAGTCCTCCTTGAGTTGCCTTAAGGGCCCCGCAACTAATCCAAAGTTAACAAAATATTTCAAAACACCTGGTCCAATAAGCTCATCAGTCCTTTGAAGAGAATTCTTCTTTCTTCTCCAAAGTGAGAAGAGATCTTAAAAGCAAATCGAGATCCCTTAAAGGCAGGACAGTTCACATACCATGGTATTGAAAGCAGCATTGCAAGTAAACGTGTTCTCTTGGCAGAGGGGAACCCAATCCAGCCTTGAAAAAAACGCATTTTTAATAACAGTATCCATTTCCCGAAGTGGAGTTTCGTTTCAGCCCAATGATGCATCAAATGTTGGTTTTTGGCTCAACACATTTATCCCACCTTCCTACTCTATCCTGAAATGTGTTCCTTTTCATGAGTTTCTTAGCTTTAATTACATATTTCAATTACAATCCTCAAGTCCTTAACACCTTCACTTAGTGAAAACCAAGAAGCAAGCAATTGTCAGCTGGATGCCATACCAGCATTTCTGATTGCAAACGGATGCTTTTGAGACCTTCTGCTAAGTAGGCAAAGGTAGGGAATCTTAGATGTGCCCAGCATCCAATGTTCCAATCCTCTATCCTCTTTGAAATGACCCGGAGAGTCAAGGAATGCTTGCCACTTAGCTTGGTGAAGTTTCATGCTACCCAAATCTAGAGAGGCCATTTAGAAAGACTTCAAGTGTCATCATTTCAACTTATGGTCTTTGCTGTCAAATTGGCAACAGATATAAGGTCTTTTTGGATCTCTAAGAAACCTAGGGACTGCAGAAGGTTTATACTTCAGAATGCAAGAAGCTTAAGGCAGCTTCCATACCAGATATCAGTTCAGTACTAGCTATTTGCCAGATCATCAGGACCTGAAATCCATGGAGGCCAATTCTCTCCAGAGGAGGAAGTATTGAATAGGTAAGTGCTTCCCTTTCAGTGAAGTGGAGCTCATTTACACATCAACTCGGCAGTTGATGTCAATTGCCTTATCCCTAAAAGTGGCCCAAATCTGGAGAATGCACCTGAAAGGGGTGCGTTGGGGAAGCACATTTGAGTTTCCCAGAGCCACAACACTTTCACACAAAACAAACGCAAAAGTACATGCACAAAAGAAACTCTCAGTCCTGAGGACCAAAGCAAAGGGTGAGGATGAACAACATCCTCAATGTTTTCGAACTACGTTCCCTCATTTTAACAACAAAACGACAAACAGCATGCAAATTGAAAGATAGGGAATCAGGACCACAGTTGTCATGCCTACTGACCTGGGAAGCAGAAAGAGCCAAAAAGTAAAAAGCAAAGAAATTAGGAAAAGTTCAATTTGCTTCATTAACTTCCACATGTCTCCTGGAAATATGCTCGTTTTCTCAGGGTCACAATGATGAAAACCAAAAGGATTTCACTGAACAAACTTTCTCTAACTGAATATTTTACATAGACTGGTTTTGGAGATATGAAAATGATTCATTTGATGCCATGTTTCACCAGAATCTGTAGAATATGCTGGCCATGCAATGTAAAAAAAAAAAAAAATACTTGCTTGTCCCTTAGCGGACTACAAGATGGACTAGAGCTCTGCTGATCACAGCAGGTGTTATCCAATAGCAGAGAGACAAATGCAATGCCAAAAGGTCTCTCAGGATCGCAGTTCCCAGGCACCAAAGGGCAGATTCCTACCCATTGGAAAGGGAATATGTCAACCAATGTTCCACCACAGCTGAAACACAATGCAGGAGGGAATGATACCTAGTTGGATCATATGCAAGCTCCGTTACTGACCAAAGACGTCTCAAGTACTCAATGCAAGTGCTGTTTCACACACCTACAATGTACGAATCACAAAGAGGATCCCACAAACCAAAGCACAGACTGCCGTGATTAACACCACATTGACACACACAAACACATGAAGAACAAATAAACACTCCAATCACAAAGACAGAAAGCCAGAGAAGGCATTTTGTCAACTTCCACTTCCACTCCCACATGGAGGCCCCCAGTTCTCAAGAGGGAATGGACTCAGAGGGGCTCCCATCCGCTAAGGGGAGCAGCCCAGTTGGAGTAGACCTATTTCCCAGCCTGTGCAAGCTGGAGCGACTTACCCCCAAATGACATGAACTGTATACCACTGCTCTGGACATGTCTCCAAGACAAGCAGCCTCGTGCTGTAGGGCAGCCACTGCATATCAGGGAGAATCCCTGCCAGTATCCTGGAGCCAAATGTACTCTGGCATGTGCTGGGAAGTATAAATGGCGACGCCCCTGATCGAGATCAATACACCATGGGCACAGACCTCCTGGCTGGCTCGCTATAATTGGTAACCAAAGACCAGGATGTGTGCCCGACGCACAGTGAGGCCAAACAGCAGCAAAACATTGGACTTTGGAGCCGAGAAATATTTGTTGTTGAGACATTCAAGGAAATGGGTGGCTTATGCTGGGTAATCCCCAACCTTGAAAGCTTTTAGCAAAGCCCTCTTAGAGGTAAGGTGATGGAGGGGTGTGGCTTTTCGTTGAAAACTTCTCCCTGTCCAATCCATTGTTCTTGAGGACAGGTCATAGTCAGGTCTCAATGTTCCTATCAATCTCCAGCAAACAAATGTCACTCTCTGGGTGACAAGAAAGGGCAAGGTCCCAAGGCACAAGACTCACCCTCTGAGGTCCAGACCCACCTAAGAGAAAGGGGTCCCTGGGAGGGGTGGTGGTCCTCCTGCCATGGAGGGTATGTCCAGGAGCTGGTCTGGGTCCTCCCACCACTGCCCACGCCTCACAGAGGAGGCAGCTCTGCCTTGGTGGCTCCCTCAGGGCCAGGTCCCAGATGCTTGCTAGCTCTCATCACTGAGGGAGCCGGGTGCACATGACCCAACAGGTCTTAATGCTCCTCAGGCCACCCAAACAGTGGTGGTCAGGTACCCCAGACTGTGAGCCATACCCTTAGGGTCACAGTGGCGGTGTGTGGTAGAGGTTCAACACTGCCTCAAGGCCTGGTCTGGGCCAATGGTCATTCATGGCCTTGGCTCTGGAGCCCTGCAGGACACACCCCCAGCCTGTTCTCTGGGCTCCCCATCACACAAGCTGGCCCAAGGCCGTGTGAGCAGAAGAATGCTGGGGAGAAGGCTGGCACTTGCCTCTTACCTCATGCTCCAGGTCTGAAGGGGCAGCACTCCACTGACTGCTGCCTAACAAAGGGCCCCCACTAAAGATGGCTGACAGACAGTGGCTTGCTTGGGGCAGGGGCCCACTACACTGCCCACCAATGGCTGAGCAGGGTGGTCACAGTGGCATTAGTGGTCTCCTGGTAACCATTGCCTGGTAACGGGGCAGTGGGTCACAGTGCACAGCAAGGGCTGCCTGGGAAGGGCTGCATTCAGCTGGCTATGGTACAATTCCCCCTTTTCTTTGGTCCTCTGCAACCCTGAGGAGAATATGTGGGTATGATTTGGATAGAGTGGTTAATCATAAACTCAGCAGCGGATCTCTGTTTTAGGGGACTTGCTTGCAACCTCCATTCCTGGTTCATCTTTTCCCAAGTCTTTCAGGGAATGGGGTGACGACCACTCTAGCTTCGTGCTGCTGGAGGAAAGCAAAGCCCTACAGTGCATTCTGAGTTGGAAGCAATGCCACGTTGCAAGTCTTGATCCAAGTCTTATATAAACTTGTATAAGGAATCCAGGAGAATAAGCCTGAAAAGCAGCGTGAGGGTGGCACTCTGGGGGAGACGTTCTGGCAGGTAATCCAGACACACAGAAGCAGAAGGGAAGACATTGTTGTAAGTTGTTAGGAAGTTGAGGGGAAGAGCTTCCCTTAACGGGAGAACACAGATCAAAATCAGCATTATTGCGAAGCAAATCCATAAACGTTAGTAGCATATGCATCTGTTTACTCAGTTTGTCAAAACTGCATTGGTAAGAGTCTTCTTGAAGTTGAAGCACTTTGGGAAAGCCTCAGCCTAACTATCTGTTAGACACTTAAAGAGGCAAGGTTAAAGATCGCATGACAAGGGGTTGCGAAGGAAGCTTAATCAAGTGGCTCTCATGTAACCGTCAGCATGGCTGACCGATTATCCCAAGGCATACCTGCATTTCAGAAACTTTGTACCCTTTCTAGAATATCGACAGGTGTGCCATGTATCCATCCTGTGTAATTGGAGAAGCTTCTCCCCCATTTCACAATGTTTTCTCTGTAATTTCCATACCAGATATACGACTGAAATAGTCCTCCTTGAGTTGCCTTAAGGGCCCCGCAACTAATCCAAAGTTAACAAAATATTTCAAAACACCTGGTCCAATAAGCTCATCAGTCCTTTGAAGAGAATTCTTCTTTCTTCTCCAAAGTGAGAAGAGATCTTAAAAGCAAATCGAGATCCCTTAAAGGCAGGACAGTTCACATACCATGGTATTGAAAGCAGCATTGCAAGTAAACGTGTTCTCTTGGCAGAGGGGAACCCAATCCAGCCTTGAAAAAAACGCATTTTTAATAACAGTATCCATTTCCCGAAGTGGAGTTTCGTTTCAGCCCAATGATGCATCAAATGTTGGTTTTTGGCTCAACACATTTATCCCACCTTCCTACTCTATCCTGAAATGTGTTCCTTTTCATGAGTTTCTTAGCTTTAATTACATATTTCAATTACAATCCTCAAGTCCTTAACACCTTCACTTAGTGAAAACCAAGAAGCAAGCAATTGTCAGCTGGATGCCATACCAGCATTTCTGATTGCAAACGGATGCTTTTGAGACCTTCTGCTAAGTAGGCAAAGGTAGGGAATCTTAGATGTGCCCAGCATCCAATGTTCCAATCCTCTATCCTCTTTGAAATGACCCGGGGAGTCAAGGAATGCTTGCCACTTACCTTGGTGAAGTTTCATGCTACCCAAATCTAGAGAGGCCATTTAGAAAGACTTCAAGTGTCATCATTTCAACTTATGGTCCTTGCTGTCAAATTGGCAACAGATATAAGGTCTTTTTGGATCTCTAAGAAACCTAGGGACCGCAGAAGGTTTATACTTCAGAATGCAAGAAGCTTAAGGCAGCTTCCATACCAGATATCAGTTCAGTACTAGCTATTTGCCAGATCATCAGGACCTGAAATCCATGGAGGCCAATTCTCTCCAGAGGAGGAAGTATTGAATAGGTAAGTGCTTCCCTTTCAGTGAAGTGGAGCTCATTTACACATCAACTCGGCAGTTGATGTCAATTGCCTTATCCCTAAAAGTGGCCCAAATCTGGAGAATGCACCTGAAAGGGGTGCGTTGGGGAAGCACATTTGAGTTTCCCAGAGCCACAACACTTTCACACAAAACGAACGCAAAAGTACATGCATAAAAGAAACTCTCAGTCCTGAGGACCAAAGCAAAGGGTGAGGATGAACAACATCCTCAATGTTTTTGAACTACGTTCCCTCATTTTAACAACAAAACGACAAACAGCATGCAAATTGAAAGATAGGGAATCAGGACCACAGTTGTCATGCCTACTGACCTGGGAAGCAGAAAGAGCCAAAAAGTAAAAAGCAAAGAAATTAGGAAAAGTTCAATTTGCTTCATTAACTTCCACATGTCTCCTGGAAATATGCTCGTTTTCTCAGGGTCACAATGATGAAAACCAAAAGGATTTCACTGAACAAACTTTCTCTAACTGAATATTTTACATAGACTGGTTTTGGAGATATGAAAATGATTCATTTGATGCCATGTTTCACCAGAATCTGTAGAATATGCTGGCCATGCAATGTAAAAAAAAAAAAATACTTGCTTGTCCCTTAGCGGACTACAAGATGGACTAGAGCTCTGCTGATCACAGCAGGTGTTATCCAATAGCAGAGAGACAAATGCAATGCCAAAAGGTCTCTCAGGATCGCAGTTCCCAGGCACCAAAGGGCAGATTCCTACCCATTGGAAAGGGAATATGTCAACCAATGTTCCACCACAGCTGAAACACAATGCAGGAGGGAATGATACCTAGTTGGATCATATGCAAGCTCCGTTACTGACCAAAGACGTCTCAAGTACTCAATGCAAGTGCTGTTTCACACACCTACAATGTACGAATCACAAACAGGATCCCACAAACCAAAGCACAGACTGCCGTGATTAACACCACATTGACACACACAAACACATGAAGAACAAATAAACACTCCAATCACAAAGACAGAAAGCCAGAGAAGGCATTTTGTCAACTTCCACTTCCACTCCCACATGGAGGCCCCCAGTTCTCAAGAGGGAATGGACTCAGAGGGGCTCACATCCGCTAAGGGGAGCAGCCCAGTTGGAGTAGACCTATTTCCCAGCCTGTGCAAGCTGGAGCGACTTACCCCCAAATGACATGAACTGTATACCACTGCTCTGGACATGTCTCCAAGACAAGCAGCCTCGTGCTGTAGGGCAGCCACTGCATATCAGGGAGAATCCCTGCCAGTATCCTGGAGCCAAATGTACTCTGGCATGTGCTGGGAAGTATAAATGGCGACGCCCCTGATCGAGATCAATACACCATGGGCACAGACCTCCTGGCTGGCTCGCTATAATTGGTAACCAAAGACCAGGATGTGTGCCCGACGCACAGTGAGGCCAAACAGCAGCAAAACATTGGACTTTGGAGCCGAGAAATATTTGTTGTTGAGACATTCAAGGAAATGGGTGGCTTATGCTGGGTAATCCCCAACCTTGAAAGCTTTTAGCAAAGCCCTCTTAGAGGTAAGGTGATGGAGGGGTGTGGCTTTTCGTTGAAAACTTCTCCCTGTCCGATCCATTGTTCTTGAGGACAGGTCATAGTCAGGTCTCAATGATCCTATCAATCTCCAGCAAACAAATGTCACTCTCTGGGTGACAAGAAAGGGCAAGGTCCCAAGGCACAAGACTCACCCTCTGAGGTCCAGACCCACCTAAGAGAAAGGGGTCCCTGGGAGGGGTGGTGGTCCTCCTGCCATGGAGGGTTTGTCCAGGAGCTGGTCTGGGTCCTCCCACCACTGCCCACGCCTCACAGAGGAGGCAGCTCTGCCTTGGTGGCTCCCTCAGGGCCAGGTCCCAGACGCTTGCTAGCTCTCATCACTGAGGGAGCCGGGTGCACATGACCCAACAGGTCTTAATGCTCCTCAGGCCACCCAAACAGTGGTGGTCAGGTACCCCAGACTGTGAGCCATACCCTTAGGGTCACAGTGGCGGTGTGTGGTAGAGGTTCAACACTGCCTCAAGGCCTGGTCTGGGCCAATGGTCATTCATGGCCTTGGCTCTGGAGCCCTGCAGGACACACCCCCAGCCTGTTCTCTGGGCTCCCCATCACACAAGCTGGCCCAAGGCCGTGTGAGCAGAAGAATGCTGGGGAGAAGGCTGGCACTTGCCTCTTACCTCATGCTCCAGGTCTGAAGGGGCAGCACTCCACTGACTGCTGCCTAACAAAGGGCCCCCACTAAAGATGGCTGACAGACAGTGGCTTGCTTGGGGCAGGGGCCCACTACACTGCCCACCAATGGCTGAGCAGGGTGGTCACAGTGGCATTAGTGGTCTCCTGGTAACCATTGCCTGGTAACGGGGCAGTGGGTCACAGTGCACAGCAAGGGCTGCCTGGGAAGGGCTGCATTCAGCTGGCTATGGTACAATTCCCCCTTTTCTTTGGTCCTCTGCAACCCTGAGGAGAATATGTGGGTATGATTTGGATAGAGTGGTTAATCATAAACTCAGCAGCGGATCTCTGTTTTAGGGGACTTGCTTTCAACCTAGATTCCTGGTTCATCTTTTCCCAAGTCTTTCAGGGAATGGGGTGACGACCACTCTAGCTACGTGCTGCTGGAGGAAAGCAAAGCCCTACAGTGCATTCTGAGTTGGAAGCAATGCCACGTTGCAAGTCTTGATCCAAGTCTTATATAAACTTGTATAAGGAATCCAGGAGAATAAGCCTGAAAAGCAGCGTGAGGGTGGCACTCTGGGGGAGACGTTCTGGCAGGTAATCCAGACACGCAGAAGCAGAAGGGAAGAAATTGTTGTAAGTTGTTAGGAAGTTGAGGGGAAGAGCTTCCCTTAACGGGAGAACACAGATCAAAATCAGCATTATTGCGAAGCAAATCCATAAACGTTAGTAGCATATGCATCTGTTTACTCAGTTTGTCAAAACTGCATTGGTAAGAGTCTTCTTGAAGTTGAAGCACTTTGGGAAAGCCTCAGCCTAACTATCTGTTAGACACTTAAAGAGGCAAGGTTAAAGATCGCATGACAAGGGGTTGCGAAGGAAGCTTAATCAAGTGGCTCTCATGTAACCGTCAGCATGGCTGACCGATTATCCCAAGGCATACCTGCATTTCAGAAACTTTGTACCCTTTCTAGAATATCGACAGGTGTGCCATGTATCCATCCTGTGTAATTGGAGAAGCTTCTCCCCCATTTCACAATGTTTTCTCTGTAATTTCCATACCAGATATACGACTGAAATAGTCCTCCTTGAGTTGCCTTAAGGGCCCCGCAACTAATCCAAAGTTAACAAAATATTTCAAAACACCTGGTCCAATAAGCTCATCAGTCCTTTGAAGAGAATTCTTCTTTCTTCTCCAAAGTGAGAAGAGATCTTAAAAGCAAATCGAGATCCCTTAAAGGCAGGACAGTTCACATACCATGTTATTGAAAGCAGCATTGCAAGTAAACGTGTTCTCTTGGCAGAGGGGAACCCAATCCAGCCTTGAAAAAAACGCATTTTTAATAACAGTATCCATTTCCCGAAGTGGAGTTTCGTTTCAGCCCAATGATGCATCAAATGTTGGTTTTTGGCTCAACACATTTATCCCACCTTCCTACTCTATCCTGAAATGTGTTCCTTTTCATGAGTTTCTTAGCTTTAATTACATATTTCAATTACAATCCTCAAGTCCTTAACACCTTCACTTAGTGAAAACCAAGAAGCAAGCAATTGTCAGCTGGATGCCATACCAGCATTTCTGATTGCAAACGGATGCTTTTGAGACCTTCTGCTAAGTAGGCAAAGGTAGGGAATCTTAGATGTGCCCAGCATCCAATGTTCCAATCCTCTATCCTCTTTGAAATGACCCGGAGAGTCAAGGAATGCTTGCCACTTACCTTGGTGAAGTTTCATGCTACCCAAATCTAGAGAGGCCATTTAGAAAGACTTCAAGTGTCATCATTTCAACTTATGGTCCTTGCTGTCAAATTGGCAACAGATATAAGGTCTTTTTGGATCTCTAAGAAACCTAGGGACCGCAGAAGGTTTATACTTCAGAATGCAAGAAGCTTAAGGCAGCTTCCATACCAGATATCAGTTCAGTACTAGCTATTTGCCAGATCATCAGGACCTGAAATCCATGGAGGCCAATTCTCTCCAGAGGAGGAAGTATTGAATAGGTAAGTGCTTCCCTTTCAGTGAAGTGGAGCTCATTTACACATCAACTCGGCAGTTGATGTCAATTGCCTTATCCGTAAAGTGGCCCAAATCTGGAGAATGCACCTGAAAGGGGTGCGTTGGGGAAGCACATTTGAGTTTCCCAGAGCCACAACACTTTCACACAAAACGAACGCAAAAGTACATGCATAAAAGAAACTCTCAGTCCTGAGGACCAAAGCAAAGGGTGAGGATGAACAACATCCTCAATGTTTTTGAACTACGTTCCCTCATTTTAACAACAAAACGACAAACAGCATGCAAATTGAAAGATAGGGAATCAGGACCACAGTTGTCATGCCTACTGACCTGGGAAGCAGAAAGAGCCAAAAAGTAAAAAGCAAAGAAATTAGGAAAAGTTCAATTTGCTTCATTAACTTCCACATGTCTCCTGGAAATATGCTCGTTTTCTCAGGGTCACAATGATGAAAACCAAAAGGATTTCACTGAACAAACTTTCTCTAACTGAATATTTTACATAGACTGCTTTTGGAGATATGAAAATGATTCATTTGATGCCATGTTTCACCAGAATCTGTAGAATATGCTGGCCATGCAATGTAAAAAAAAAAAAAATACTTGCTTGTCCCTTAGCGGACTACAAGATGGACTAGAGCTCTGCTGATCACAGCAGGTGTTATCCAATAGCAGAGAGACAAATGCAATGCCAAAAGGTCTCTCAGGATCGCAGTTCCCAGGCACCAAAGGGCAGATTCCTACCCATTGGAAAGGGAATATGTCAACCAATGTTCCACCACAGCTGAAACACAATGCAGGAGGGAATGATACCTAGTTGGATCATATGCAAGCTCCGTTACTGACCAAAGACGTCTCAAGTACTCAATGCAAGTGCTGTTTCACACACCTACAATGTACGAATCACAAAGAGGATCCCACAAACCAAAGCACAGACTGCCGTGATTAACACCACATTGACACACACAAACACATGAAGAACAAATAAACACTCCAATCACAAAGACAGAAAGCCAGAGAAGGCATTTTGTCAACTTCCACTTCCACTCCCACATGGAGGCCCCCAGTTCTCAAGAGGGAATGGACTCAGAGGGGCTCCCATCCGCTAAGGGGAGCAGCCCAGTTGGAGTAGACCTATTTCCCAGCCTGTGCAAGCTGGAGCGACTTACCCCCAAATGACATGAACTGTATACCACTGCTCTGGACATGTCTCCAAGACAAGCAGCCTCGTGCTGTAGGGCAGCCACTGCATATCAGGGAGAATCCCTGCCAGTATCCTGGAGCCAAATGTACTCTGGCATGTGCTGGGAAGTATAAATGGCGACGCCCCTGATCGAGATCAATACACCATGGGCACAGACCTCCTGGCTGGCTCGCTATAATTGGTAACCAAAGACCAGGATGTGTGCCCGACGCACAGTGAGGCCAAACAGCAGCAAAACATTGGACTTTGGAGCCGAGAAATATTTGTTGTTGAGACATTCAAGGAAATGGGTGGCTTATGCTGGGTAATCCCCAACCTTGAAAGCTTTTAGCAAAGCCCTCTTAGAGGTAAGGTGATGGAGGGGTGTGGCTTTTCGTTGAAAACTTCTCCCTGTCCGATCCATTGTTCTTGAGGACAGGTCATAGTCAGGTCTCAATGATCCTATCAATCTCCAGCAAACAAATGTCACTCTCTGGGTGACAAGAAAGGGCAAGGTCCCAAGGCACAAGACTCACCCTCTGAGGTCCAGACCCACCTAAGAGAAAGGGGTCCCTGGGAGGGGTGGTGGTCCTCCTGCCATGGAGGGTTTGTCCAGGAGCTGGTCTGGGTCCTCCCACCACTGCCCACGCCTCCCAGAGGAGGCAGCTCTGCCTTGGTGGCTCCCTCAGGGCCAGGTCCCAGACGCTTGCTAGCTCTCATCACTGAGGGAGCCGGGTGCACATGACCCAACAGGTCTTAATGCTCCTCAGGCCACCCAAACAGTGGTGGTCAGGTACCCCAGACTGTGAGCCATACCCTTAGGGTCACAGTGGCGGTGTGTGGTAGAGGTTCAACACTGCCTCAAGGCCTGGTCTGGGCCAATGGTCATTCATGGCCTTGGCTCTGGAGCCCTGCAGGACACACCCCCAGCCTGTTCTCTGGGCTCCCCATCACACAAGCTGGCCCAAGGCCGTGTGAGCAGAAGAATGCTGGGGAGAAGGCTGGCACTTGCCTCTTACCTCATGCTCCAGGTCTGAAGGGGCAGCACTCCACTGACTGCTGCCTAACAATGGGCCCCCACTAAAGATGGCTGACAGACAGTGGCTTGCTTGGGGCAGGGGCCCACTACACTGCCCACCAATGGCTGAGCAGGGTGGTCACAGTGGCATTAGTGGTCTCCTGGTAACCATTGCCTGGTAAGAGGGCAGTGGGTCACAGTGCACAGCAAGGGTTGCCTGGGAAGGGCTGCATTCAGCTGGCTATGGTACAATTCCCCCTTTTCTTTGGTCCTCTGCAACCCTGAGGAGAATATGTGGGTATGATTTGGATAGAGTGGTTAATCATAAACTCAGCAGCGGATCTCTGTTTTAGGGGACTTGCTTTCAACCTAGATTCCTGGTTCATCTTTTCCCAAGTCTTTCAGGGAATGGGGTGACGACCACTCTAGCTACGTGCTGCTGGAGGAAAGCAAAGCCCTACAGTGCATTCTGAGTTGGAAGCAATGCCACGTTGCAAGTCTTGATCCAAGTCTTATTTAAACTTGTATAAGGAATCCAGGAGAATAAGCCTGAAAAGCAGCGTGAGGGTGGCACTCTGGGGGAGACGTTCTGGCAGGTAATCCAGACACGCAGAAGCAGAAGGGAAGAAATTGTTGTAAGTTGTTAGGAAGTTGAGGGGAAGAGCTTCCCTTAACGGGAGAACACAGATCAAAATCAGCATTATTGCGAAGCAAATCCATAAACGTTAGTAGCATATGCATCTGTTTACTCAGTTTGTCAAAACTGCATTGGTAAGAGTCTTCTTGAAGTTGAAGCACTTTGGGAAAGCCTCAGCCTAACTATCTGTTAGACACTTAAAGAGGCAAGGTTAAAGATCGCATGACAAGGGGTTGCGAAGGAAGCTTAATCAAGTGGCTCTCATGTAACCGTCAGCATGGCTGACCGATTATCCCAAGGCATACCTGCATTTCAGAAACTTTGTACCCTTTCTAGAATATCGACAGGTGTGCCATGTATCCATCCTGTGTAATTGGAGAAGCTTCTCCCCCATTTCACAATGTTTTCTCTGTAATTTCCATACCAGATATACGACTGAAATAGTCCTCCTTGAGTTGCCTTAAGGGCCCCGCAACTAATCCAAAGTTAACAAAATATTTCAAAACACCTGGTCCAATAAGCTCATCAGTCCTTTGAAGAGAATTCTTCTTTCTTCTCCAAAGTGAGAAGAGATCTTAAAAGCAAATCGAGATCCCTTAAAGGCAGGACAGTTCACATACCATGTTATTGAAAGCAGCATTGCAAGTAAACGTGTTTCTCTTGGCAGAGGGGAACCCAATCCAGCCTTGAAAAAAACGCATTTTTAATAACAGTATCCATTTCCCGAAGTGGAGTTTCGTTTCAGCCCAATGATGCATCAAATGTTGGTTTTTGGCTCAACACATTTATCCCACCTTCCTACTCTATCCTGAAATGTGTTCCTTTTCATGAGTTTCTTAGCTTTAATTACATATTTCAATTACAATCCTCAAGTCCTTAACACCTTCACTTAGTGAAAACCAAGAAGCAAGCAATTGTCAGCTGGATGCCATACCAGCATTTCTGATTGCAAACGGATGCTTTTGAGACCTTCTGCTAAGTAGGCAAAGGTAGGGAATCTTAGATGTGCCCAGCATCCAATGTTCCAATCCTCTATCCTCTTTGAAATGACCCGGAGTGTCAAGGAATGCTTGCCACTTACCTTTGGTGAAGTTTCATGCTACCCAAATCTAGAGAGGCCATTTAGAAAGACTTCAAGTGTCATCATTTCAACTTATGGTCCTTGCTGTCAAATTGGCAACAGATATAAGGTCTTTTTGGATCTCTAAGAAACCTAGGGACCGCAGAAGGTTTATACTTCAGAATGCAAGAAGCTTAAGGCAGCTTCCATACCAGATATCAGTTCAGTACTAGCTATTTGCCAGATCATCAGGACCTGAAATCCATGGAGGCCAATTCTCTCCAGAGGAGGAAGTATTGAATAGGTAAGTGCTTCCCTTTCAGTGAAGTGGAGCTCATTTACACATCAACTCGGCAGTTGATGTCAATTGCCTTATCCCTAAAAGTGGCCCAAATCTGGAGAATGCACCTGAAAGGGGTGCGTTGGGGAAGCACATTTGAGTTTCCCAGAGCACAACACTTTCACACAAAACGAACGCAAAAGTACATGCATAAAAGAAACTCTCAGTCCTGAGGACCAAAGCAAAGGGTGAGATGAACAACATCCTCAATGTTTTGAACTACGTTCCCTCATTTTAACAACAAAACGACAAACAGCATGCAAATTGAAAGATAGGGAATCAGGACCACAGTTGTCATGCCTACTGACCTGGGAAGCAGAAAGAGCCAAAATGTAAAAAGCAAAGAAATTAGGAAAAGTTCAATTTGCTTCATTAACTTCCACATGTCTCCTGGAAATATGCTCGTTTTCTCAGGGTCACAATGATGAAAACCAAAAGGATTTCACTGAACAAACTTTCTCTAACTGAATATTTACATAGACTGGTTTTGGAGATATGAAAATGATTCATTTGATGCCATGTTTCACCAGAATCTGTAGAATATGCTGGCCATGCAATGTAAAAAAAAAAAAATACTTGCTTGTCCCTTAGCGGACTACAAGATGGACTAGAGCTCTGCTGATCACAGCAGGTGTTATCCAATAGCAGAGAGACAAATGCAATGCCAAAAGGTCTCTCAGGATCGCAGTTCCCAGGCACCAAAGGGCAGATTCCTACCCATTGGAAAGGGAATATGTCAACCAATGTTCCACCACAGCTGAAACACAATGCAGGAGGGAATGATACCTAGTTGGATCATATGCAAGCTCCGTTACTGACCAAAGACGTCTCAAGTACTCAATGCAAGTGCTGTTTCACACACCTACAATGTACGAATCACAAACAGGATCCCACAAACCAAAGCACAGACTGCCGTGATTAACACCACATTGACACACACAAACACATGAAGAACAAATAAACACTCCAATCACAAAGACAGAAAGCCAGAGAAGGCATTTTGTCAACTTCCACTTCCACTCCCACATGGAGGCCCCCAGTTCTCAAGAGGGAATGGACTCAGAGGGGCTCCCATCCGCTAAGGGAGCAGCCCAGTTGGAGTCGACCTATTTCCCAGCCTGTGCAAGCTGGAGCGACTTACCCCCAAATGACATGAACTGTATACCACTGCTCTGGACATGTCTCCAAGACAAGCAGCCTCGTGCTGTAGGGCAGCCACTGCATATCAGGAGAATCCCTGCCAGTATCCTGGAGCCAAATGTACTCTGGCATGTGCTGGGAAGTATAAATGGCGACGCCCCTGATCGAGATCAATACACCATGGGCACAGACCTCCTGGCTGGCTCGCTATAATTGGTAACCAAAGACCAGGATGTGTGCCCGACGCACAGTGAGGCCAAACAGCAGCAAAACATTGGACTTTGGAGCCGAGAAATATTTGTTGTTGAGACATTCAAGGAAATGGGTGGCTTATGCTGGGTAATCCCCAACCTTGAAAGCTTTTAGCAAAGCCCTCTTAGAGGTAAGGTGATGGAGGGGTGTGGCTTTTCGTTGAAAACTTCTCCCTGTCCGATCCATTGTTCTTGAGGACAGGTCATAGTCAGGTCTCAATGTTCCTATCAATCTCCAGCAAACAAATGTCACTCTCTGGGTGACAAGAAAGGGCAAGGTCCCAAGGCACAAGACTCACCCTCTGAGGTCCAGACCCACCTAAGAGAAAGGGGTCCCTGGGAGGGGTGGTGGTCCTCCTGCCATGGAGGGTATGTCCAGGAGCTGGTCTGGGTCCTCCCACCACTGCCCACGCCTCACAGAGGAGGCAGCTCTGCCTTGGTGGCTCCCTCAGGGCCAGGTCCCAGACGCTTGCTAGCTCTCATCACTGAGGGAGCCGGGTGCACATGACCCAACAGGTCTTAATGCTCCTCAGGCCACCCAAACAGTGGTGGTCAGGTACCCCAGACTGTGAGCCATACCCTTAGGGTCACAGTGGCGGTGTGTGGTAGAGGTTCAACACTGCCTCAAGGCCTGGTCTGGGCCAATGGTCATTCATGGCCTTGGCTCTGGAGCCCTGCAGGACACACCCCCAGCCTGTTCTCTGGGCTCCCCATCACACAAGCTGGCCCAAGGCCGTGTGAGCAGAAGAATGCTGGGGAGAAGGCTGGCACTTGCCTCTTACCTCATGCTCCAGGTCTGAAGGGGCAGCACTCCACTGACTGCTGCCTAACAAAGGGCCCCCACTAAAGATGGCTGACAGACAGTGGCTTGCTTGGGGCAGGGGCCCACTACACTGCCCACCAATGGCTGAGCAGGGTGGTCACAGTGGCATTAGTGGTCTCCTGGTAACCATTGCCTGGTAACGGGGCAGTGGGTCACAGTGCACAGCAAGGGCTGCCTGGGAAGGGCTGCATTCAGCTGGCTATGGTACAATTCCCCCTTTTCTTTGGTCCTCTGCAACCCTGAGGAGAATATGTGGGTATGATTTGGATAGAGTGGTTAATCATAAACTCAGCAGCGGATCTCTGTTTTAGGGGACTTGCTTTCAACCTAGATTCCTGGTTCATCTTTTCCCAAGTCTTTCAGGGAATGGGGTGACGACCACTCTAGCTACGTGCTGCTGGAGGAAAGCAAAGCCCTACAGTGCATTCTGAGTTGGAAGCAATGCCACGTTGCAAGTCTTGATCCAAGTCTTATATAAACTTGTATAAGGAATCCAGGAGAATAAGCCTGAAAAGCAGCGTGAGGGTGGCACTCTGGGGGAGACGTTCTGGCAGGTAATCCAGACACGCAGAAGCAGAAGGGAAGAAATTGTTGTAAGTTGTTAGGAAGTTGAGGGGAAGAGCTTCCCTTAACGGGAGAACACAGATCAAAATCAGCATTATTGCGAAGCAAATCCATAAACGTTAGTAGCATATGCATCTGTTTACTCAGTTTGTCAAAACTGCATTGGTAAGAGTCTTCTTGAAGTTGAAGCACTTTGGGAAAGCCTCAGCCTAACTATCTGTTAGACACTTAAAGAGGCAAGGTTAAAGATCGCATGACAAGGGGTTGCGAAGGAAGCTTAATCAAGTGGCTCTCATGTAACCGTCAGCATGGCTGACCGATTATCCCAAGGCATACCTGCATTTCAGAAACTTTGTACCCTTTCTAGAATATCGACAGGTGTGCCATGTATCCATCCTGTGTAATTGGAGAAGCTTCTCCCCCATTTCACAATGTTTTCTCTGTAATTTCCATACCAGATATACGACTGAAATAGTCCTCCTTGAGTTGCCTTAAGGGCCCCGCAACTAATCCAAAGTTAACAAAATATTTCAAAACACCTGGTCCAATAAGCTCATCAGTCCTTTGAAGAGAATTCTTCTTTCTTCTCCAAAGTGAGAAGAGATCTTAAAAGAAAATCGAGATCCCTTAAAGGCAGGACAGTTCACATACCATGGTATTGAAAGCAGCATTGCAAGTAAACGTGTTCTCTTGGCAGAGGGGAACCCAATCCAGCCTTGAAAAAAACGCATTTTTAATAACAGTATCCATTTCCCGAGGTGGAGTTTCGTTTCAGCCCAATGATGCATCAAATGTTGGTTTTTGGCTCAACACATTTATCCCACCTTCCTACTCTATCCTGAAATGTGTTCCTTTTCATGAGTTTCTTAGCTTTAATTACATATTTCAATTACAATCCTCAAGTCCTTAACACCTTCACTTAGTGAAAACCAAGAAGCAAGCAATTGTCAGCTGGATGCCATACCAGCATTTCTGATTGCAAACGGATGCTTTTGAGACCTTCTGCTAAGTAGGCAAAGGTAGGGAATCTTAGATGTGCCCAGCATCCAATGTTCCAATCCTCTATCCTCTTTGAAATGACCCGGAGAGTCAAGGAATGCTTGCCACTTAGCTTGGTGAAGTTTCATGCTACCCAAATCTAGAGAGGCCATTTAGAAAGACTTCAAGTGTCATCATTTCAACTTATGGTCTTTGCTGTCAAATTGGCAACAGATACAAGGTCTTTTTGGATCTCTAAGAAACCTAGGGACTGCAGAAGGTTTATACTTCAGAATGCAAGAAGCTTAAGGCAGCTTCCATACCAGATATCAGTTCAGTACTAGCTATTTGCCAGATCATCAGGACCTGAAATCCATGGAGGCCAATTCTCTCCAGAGGAGGAAGTATTGAATAGGTAAGTGCTTCCCTTTCAGTGAAGTGGAGCTCATTTACACATCAACTCGGCAGTTGATGTCAATTGCCTTATCCCTAAAAGTGGCCCAAATCTGGAGAATGCACCTGAAAGGGGTGCGTTGGGGAAGCACATTTGAGTTTCCCAGAGCCACAACACTTTCACACAAAACAAACGCAAAAGTACATGCACAAAAGAAACTCTCAGTCCTGAGGACCAAAGCAAAGGGTGAGGATGAACAACATCCTCAATGTTTTTGAACTACGTTCCCTCATTTTAACAACAAAACGACAAACAGCATGCAAATTGAAAGATAGGGAATCAGGACCACAGTTGTCATGCCTACTGACCTGGGAAGCAGAAAGAGCCAAAAAGTAAAAAGCAAAGAAATTAGGAAAAGTTCAATTTGCTTCATTAACTTCCACATGTCTCCTGGAAATATGCTCGTTTTCTCAGGGTCACAATGATGAAAACCAAAAGGATTTCACTGAACAAACTTTCTCTAACTGAATATTTTACATAGACTGGTTTTGGAGATATGAAAATGATTCATTTGATGCCATGTTTCACCAGAATCTGTAGAATATGCTGGCCATGCAATGTAAAAAAAAAAAAAAAAATACTTGCTTGTCCCTTAGCGGACTACAAGATGGACTAGAGCTCTGCTGATCACAGCAGGTGTTATCCAATAGCAGAGAGACAAATGCAATGCCAAAAGGTCTCTCAGGATCGCAGTTCCCAGGCACCAAAGGGCAGATTCCTACCCATTGGAAAGGGAATATGTCAACCAATGTTCCACCACAGCTGAAACACAATGCAGGAGGGAATGATACCTAGTTGGATCATATGCAAGCTCCGTTACTGACCAAAGACGTCTCAAGTACTCAATGCAAGTGCTGTTTCACACACCTACAATGTACGAATCACAAAGAGGATCCCACAAACCAAAGCACAGACTGCCGTGATTAACACCACATTGACACACACAAACACATGAAGAACAAATAAACACTCCAATCACAAAGACAGAAAGCCAGAGAAGGCATTTTGTCAACTTCCACTTCCACTCCCACATGGAGGCCCCCAGTTCTCAAGAGGGAATGGACTCAGAGGGGCTCCCATCCGCTAAGGGGAGCAGCCCAGTTGGAGTAGACCTATTTCCCAGCCTGTGCAAGCTGGAGCGACTTACCCCCAAATGACATGAACTGTATACCACTGCTCTGGACATGTCTCCAAGACAAGCAGCCTCGTGCTGTAGGGCAGCCACTGCATATCAGGGAGAATCCCTGCCAGTATCCTGGAGCCAAATGTACTCTGGCATGTGCTGGGAAGTATAAATGGCGACGCCCCTGATCGAGATCAATACACCATGGGCACAGACCTCCTGGCTGGCTCGCTATAATTGGTAACCAAAGACCAGGATGTGTGCCCGACGCACAGTGAGGCCAAACAGCAGCAAAACATTGGACTTTGGAGCCGAGAAATATTTGTTGTTGAGACATTCAAGGAAATGGGTGGCTTATGCTGGGTAATCCCCAACCTTGAAAGCTTTTAGCAAAGCCCTCTTAGAGGTAAGGTGATGGAGGGGTGTGGCTTTTCGTTGAAAACTTCTCCCTGTCCGATCCATTGTTCTTGAGGACAGGTCATAGTCAGGTCTCAATGTTCCTATCAATCTCCAGCAAACAAATGTCACTCTCTGGGTGACAAGAAAGGGCAAGGTCCCAAGGCACAAGACTCACCCTCTGAGGTCCAGACCCACCTAAGAGAAAGGGGTCCCTGGGAGGGGTGGTGGTCCTCCTGCCATGGAGGGTATGTCCAGGAGCTGGTCTGGGTCCTCCCACCACTGCCCACGCCTCACAGAGGAGGCAGCTCTGCCTTGGTGGCTCCCTCAGGGCCAGGTCCCAGACGCTTGCTAGCTCTCATCACTGAGGGAGCCGGGTGCACATGACCCAACAGGTCTTAATGCTCCTCAGGCCACCCAAACAGTGGTGGTCAGGTACCCCAGACTGTGAGCCATACCCTTAGGGTCACAGTGGCGGTGTGTGGTAGAGGTTCAACACTGCCTCAAGGCCTGGTCTGGGCCAATGGTCATTCATGGCCTTGGCTCTGGAGCCCTGCAGGACACACCCCCAGCCTGTTCTCTGGGCTCCCCATCACACAAGCTGGCCCAAGGCCGTGTGAGCAGAAGAATGCTGGGGAGAAGGCTGGCACTTGCCTCTTACCTCATGCTCCAGGTCTGAAGGGGCAGCACTCCACTGACTGCTGCCTAACAAAGGGCCCCCACTAAAGATGGCTGACAGACAGTGGCTTGCTTGGGGCAGGGGCCCACTACACTGCCCACCAATGGCTGAGCAGGGTGGTCACAGTGGCATTAGTGGTCTCCTGGTAACCATTGCCTGGTAACGGGGCAGTGGGTCACAGTGCACAGCAAGGGCTGCCTGGGAAGGGCTGCATTCAGCTGGCTATGGTACAATTCCCCCTTTTCTTTGGTCCTCTGCAACCCTGAGGAGAATATGTGGGTATGATTTGGATAGAGTGGTTAATCATAAACTCAGCAGCGGATCTCTGTTTTAGGGGACTTGCTTGCAACCTCCATTCCTGGTTCATCTTTTCCCAAGTCTTTCAGGGAATGGGGTGACGACCACTCTAGCTTCATGCTGCTGGAGGAAAGCAAAGCCCTACAGTGCATTCTGAGTTGGAAGCAATGCCACGTTGCAAGTCTTGATCCAAGTCTTATATAAACTTGTATAAGGAATCCAGGAGAATAAGCCTGAAAAGCAGCGTGAGGGTGGCACTCTGGGGGAGACGTTCTGGCAGGTAATCCAGACACGCAGAAGCAGAAGGGAAGACATTGTTGTAAGTTGTTAGGAAGTTGAGGGGAAGAGCTTCCCTTAACGGGAGAACACAGATCAAAATCAGCATTATTGCGAAGCAAATCCATAAACGTTAGTAGCATATGCATCTGTTTACTCAGTTTGTCAAAACTGCATTGGTAAGAGTCTTCTTGAAGTTGAAGCACTTTGGGAAAGCCTCAGCCTAACTATCTGTTAGACACTTAAAGAGGCAAGGTTAAAGATCGCATGACAAGGGGTTGCGAAGGAAGCTTAATCAAGTGGCTCTCATGTAACCGTCAGCATGGCTGACCGATTATCCCAAGGCATACCTGCATTTCAGAAACTTTGTACCCTTTCTAGAATATCGACAGGTGTGCCATGTATCCATCCTGTGTAATTGGAGAAGCTTCTCCCCCATTTCACAATGTTTTCTCTGTAATTTCCATACCAGATATACGACTGAAATAGTCCTCCTTGAGTTGCCTTAAGGGCCCCGCAACTAATCCAAAGTTAACAAAATATTTCAAAACACCTGGTCCAATAAGCTCATCAGTCCTTTGAAGAGAATTCTTCTTTCTTCTCCAAAGTGAGAAGAGATCTTAAAAGCAAATCGAGATCCCTTAAAGGCAGGACAGTTCACATACCATGGTATTGAAAGCAGCATTGCAAGTAAACGTGTTCTCTTGGCAGAGGGGAACCCAATCCAGCCTTGAAAAAAACGCATTTTTAATAACAGTATCCATTTCCCGAAGTGGAGTTTCGTTTCAGCCCAATGATGCATCAAATGTTGGTTTTTGGCTCAACACATTTATCCCACCTTCCTACTCTATCCTGAAATGTGTTCCTTTTCATGAGTTTCTTAGCTTTAATTACATATTTCAATTACAATCCTCAAGTCCTTAACACCTTCACTTAGTGAAAACCAAGAAGCAAGCAATTGTCAGCTGGATGCCATACCAGCATTTCTGATTGCAAACGGATGCTTTTGAGACCTTCTGCTAAGTAGGCAAAGGTAGGGAATCTTAGATGTGCCCAGCATCCAATGTTCCAATAATCTATCCTCTTTGAAATGACCCGGAGAGTCAAGGAATGCTTGCCACTTACCTTGGTGAAGTTTCATGTTCCCCAAATCTAGAGAGGCCATTTAGAAAGACTTCAAGTGTCATCATTTCAACTTATGGTCCTTGCTGTCAAATTGGCAACAGATATAAGGTCTTTTTGGATCTCTAAGAAACCTAGGGACTGCAGAAGGTTTATACTTCAGAATGCAAGAAGCTTAAGGCAGCTTCCATACCAGATATCAGTTCAGTACTAGCTATTTGCCAGATCATCAGGACCTGAAATCCATGGAGGCCAATTCTCTCCAGAGGAGGAAGTATTGAATAGGTAAGTGCTTCCCTTTCAGTGAAATAGAGCTCATTTACACATCAACTCGGCAGTTGATGTCAATTGCCTTATCCCTAAAAGTGGCCCAAATCTGGAGAATGCACCTGAAAGGGGTGCGTTGGGGAAGCACATTTGAGTTTCCCAGAGCCACAACACTTTCACACAAAACAAACGCAAAAGTACATGCACAAAAGAAACTCTCAGTCCTGAGGACCAAAGCAAAGGGTGAGGATGAACAACATCCTCAATGTTTTCGAACTACGTTCCCTCATTTTAACAACAAAACGACAAACAGCATGCAAATTGAAAGATAGGGAATCAGGACCACAGTTGTCATGCCTACTGACCTGGGAAGCAGAAAGAGCCAAAAAGTAAAATGCAAAGAAATTAGGAAAAGTTCAATTTGCTTCATTAACTTCCACATGTCTCCTGGAAATATGCTCGTTTTCTCAGGGTCACAATGATGAAAACCAAAAGGATTTCACTGAACAAACTTTCTCTAACTGAATATTTTACATAGACTGGTTTTGGAGATATGAAAATGATTCATTTGATGCCATGTTTCACCAGAATCTGTAGAATATGCTGGCCATGCAATGTAAAAAAAAAAAAAAAATACTTGCTTGTCCCTTAGCGGACTACAAGATGGACTAGAGCTCTGCTGATCACAGCAGGTGTTATCCAATAGCAGAGAGACAAATGCAATGCCAAAAGGTCTCTCAGGATCGCAGTTCCCAGGCACCAAAGGGCAGATTCCTACCCATTGGAAAGGGAATATGTCAACCAATGTTCCACCACAGCTGAAACACAATGCAGGAGGGAATGATACCTAGTTGGATCATATGCAAGCTCCGTTACTGACCAAAGATGTCTCAAGTACTCAATGCAAGTGCTGTTTCACACACCTACAATGTACGAATCACAAAGAGGATCCCACAAACCAAAGCACAGACTGCCGTGATTAACACCACATTGACACACACAAACACATGAAGAACAAATAAACACTCCAATCACAAAGACAGAAAGCCAGAGAAGGCATTTTGTCAACTTCCACTTCCACTCCCACATGGAGGCCCCCAGTTCTCAAGAGGGAATGGACTCAGAGGGGCTCCCATCCGCTAAGGGGAGCAGCCCAGTTGGAGTAGACCTATTTCCCAGCCTGTGCAAGCTGGAGCGACTTACCCCCAAATGACATGAACTGTATACCACTGCTCTGGACATGTCTCCAAGACAAGCAGCCTCGTGCTGTAGGGCAGCCACTGCATATCAGGGAGAATCCCTGCCAGTATCCTGGAGCCAAATGTACTCTGGCATGTGCTGGGAAGTATAAATGGCGACGCCCCTGATCGAGATCAATACACCATGGGCACAGACCTCCTGGCTGGCTCGCTATAATTGGTAACCAAAGACCAGGATGTGTGCCCGACGCACAGTGAGGCCAAACAGCAGCAAAACATTGGACTTTGGAGCCGAGAAATATTTGTTGTTGAGACATTCAAGGAAATGGGTGGCTTATGCTGGGTAATCCCCAACCTTGAAAGCTTTTAGCAAAGCCCTCTTAGAGGTAAGGTGATGGAGGGGTGTGGCTTTTCGTTGAAAACTTCTCCCTGTCCGATCCATTGTTCTTGAGGACAGGTCATAGTCAGGTCTCAATGTTCCTATCAATCTCCAGCAAACAAATGTCACTCTCTGGGTGACAAGAAAGGGCAAGGTCCCAAGGCACAAGACTCACCCTCTGAGGTCCAGACCCACCTAAGAGAAAGGGGTCCCTGGGAGGGGTGGTGGTCCTCCTGCCATGGAGGGTATGTCCAGGAGCTGGTCTGGGTCCTCCCACCACTGCCCACGCCTCACAGAGGAGGCAGCTCTGCCTTGGTGGCTCCCTCAGGGCCAGGTCCCAGACGCTTGCTAGCTCTCATCACTGAGGGAGCCGGGTGCACATGACCCAACAGGTCTTAATGCTCCTCAGGCCACCCAAACAGTGGTGGTCAGGTACCCCAGACTGTGAGCCATACCCTTAGGGTCACAGTGGCGGTGTGTGGTAGAGGTTCAACACTGCCTCAAGGCCTGGTCTGGGCCAATGGTCATTCATGGCCTTGGCTCTGGAGCCCTGCAGGACACACCCCCAGCCTGTTCTCTGGGCTCCCCATCACACAAGCTGGCCCAAGGCCGTGTGAGCAGAAGAATGCTGGGGAGAAGGCTGGCACTTGCCTCTTACCTCATGCTCCAGGTCTGAAGGGGCAGCACTCCACTGACTGCTGCCTAACAAAGGGCCCCCACTAAAGATGGCTGACAGACAGTGGCTTGCTTGGGGCAGGGGCCCACTACACTGCCCACCAATGGCTGAGCAGGGTGGTCACAGTGGCATTAGTGGTCTCCTGGTAACCATTGCCTGGTAACGGGGCAGTGGGTCACAGTGCACAGCAAGGGCTGCCTGGGAACGGCTGCATTCAGCTGGCTATGGTACAATTCCCCCTTTTCTTTGGTCCTCTGCAACCCTGAGGAGAATATGTGGGTATGATTTGGATAGAGTGGTTAATCATAAACTCAGCAGCGGATCTCTGTTTTAGGGGACTTGCTTTCAACCTAGATTCCTGGTTCATCTTTTCCCAAGTCTTTCAGGGAATGGGGTGACGACCACTCTAGCTACGTGCTGCTGGAGGAAAGCAAAGCCCTACAGTGCATTCTGAGTTGGAAGCAATGCCACGTTGCAAGTCTTGATCCAAGTCTTATATAAACTTGTATAAGGAATCCAGGAGAATAAGCCTGAAAAGCAGCGTGAGGGTGGCACTCTGGGGGAGACGTTCTGGCAGGTAATCCAGACACGCAGAAGCAGAAGGGAAGACATTGTTGTAAGTTGTTAGGAAGTTGAGGGGAAGAGCTTCCCTTAACGGGAGAACACAGATCAAAATCAGCATTATTGCGAAGCAAATCCATAAACGTTAGTAGCATATGCATCTGTTTACTCAGTTTGTCAAAACTGCATTGGTAAGAGTCTTCTTGAAGTTGAAGCACTTTGGGAAAGCCTCAGCCTAACTATCTGTTAGACACTTAAAGAGGCAAGGTTAAAGATCGCATGACAAGGGGTTGCGAAGGAAGCTTAATCAAGTGGCTCTCATGTAACCGTCAGCATGGCTGACCGATTATCCCAAGGCATACCTGCATTTCAGAAACTTTGTACCCTTTCTAGAATATCGACAGGTGTGCCATGTATCCATCCTGTGTAATTGGAGAAGCTTCTCCCCCATTTCACAATGTTTTCTCTGTAATTTCCATACCAGATATACGACTGAAATAGTCCTCCTTGAGTTGCCTTAAGGGCCCCGCAACTAATCCAAAGTTAACAAAATATTTCAAAACACCTGGTCCAATAAGCTCATCAGTCCTTTGAAGAGAATTCTTCTTTCTTCTCCAAAGTGAGAAGAGATCTTAAAAGCAAATCGAGATCCCTTAAAGGCAGGACAGTTCACATACCATGGTATTGAAAGCAGCATTGCAAGTAAACGTGTTCTCTTGGCAGAGGGGAACCCAATCCAGCCTTGAAAAAAACGCATTTTTAATAACAGTATCCATTTCCCGAAGTGGAGTTTCGTTTCAGCCCAATGATGCATCAAGTGTTGGTTTTTGGCTCAACACATTTATCCCACCTTCCTACTCTATCCTGAAATGTGTTCCTTTTCATGAGTTTCTTAGCTTTAATTACATATTTCAATTACAATCCTCAAGTCCTTAACACCTTCACTTCGTGAAAACCAAGAAGCAAGCAATTGTCAGCTGGATGCCATACCAGCATTTCTGATTGCAAACGGATGCTTTTGAGACCTTCTGCTAAGTAGGCAAAGGTAGGGAATCTTAGATGTGCCCAGCATCCAATGTTCCAATCCTCTATCCTCTTTGAAATGACCCGGAGAGTCAAGGAATGCTTGCCACTTACCTTGGTGAAGTTTCATGTTCCCCAAATCTAGAGAGGCCATTTAGAAAGACTTCAAGTGTCATCATTTCAACTTATGGTCCTTGCTGTCAAATTGGCAACAGATATAAGGTCTTTTTGGATCTCTAAGAAACCTAGGGACTGCAGAAGGTTTATACTTCAGAATGCAAGAAGCTTAAGGCAGCTTCCATACCAGATATCAGTTCAGTACTAGCTATTTGCCAGATCATCAGGACCTGAAATCCATGGAGGCCAATTCTCTCCAGAGGAGGAAGTATTGAATAGGTAAGTGCTTCCCTTTCAGTGAAATAGAGCTCATTTACACATCAACTCGGCAGTTGATGTCAATTGCCTTATCCCTAAAAGTGGCCCAAATCTGGAGAATGCACCTGAAAGGGGTGCGTTGGGGAAGCACATTTGAGTTTCCCAGAGCCACAACACTTTCACACAAAACAAACGCAAAAGTACATGCACAAAAGAAACTCTCAGTCCTGAGGACCAAAGCAAAGGGTGAGGATGAACAACATCCTCAATGTTTTCGAACTACGTTCCCTCATTTTAACAACAAAACGACAAACAGCATGCAAATTGAAAGATAGGGAATCAGGACCACAGTTGTCATGCCTACTGACCTGGGAAGCAGAAAGAGCCAAAAAGTAAAATGCAAAGAAATTAGGAAAAGTTCAATTTGCTTCATTAACTTCCACATGTCTCCTGGAAATATGCTCGTTTTCTCAGGGTCACAATGATGAAAACCAAAAGGATTTCACTGAACAAACTTTCTCTAACTGAATATTTTACATAGACTGGTTTTGGAGATATGAAAATGATTCATTTGATGCCATGTTTCACCAGAATCTGTAGAATATGCTGGCCATGCAATGTAAAAAAAAAAAAAAATACTTGCTTGTCCCTTAGCGGACTACAAGATGGACTAGAGCTCTGCTGATCACAGCAGGTGTTATCCAATAGCAGAGAGACAAATGCAATGCCAAAAGGTCTCTCAGGATCGCAGTTCCCAGGCACCAAAGGGCAGATTCCTACCCATTGGAAAGGGAATATGTCAACCAATGTTCCACCACAGCTGAAACACAATGCAGGAGGGAATTATACCTAGTTGGATCATATGCAAGCTCCGTTACTGACCAAAGACGTCTCAAGTACTCAATGCAAGTGCTGTTTCACACACCTACAATGTACGAATCACAAAGAGGATCCCACAAACCAAAGCACAGACTGCCGTGATTAACACCACATTGACACACACAAACACATGAAGAACAAATAAACACTCCAATCACAAAGACAGAAAGCCAGAGAAGGCATTTTGTCAACTTCCACTTCCACTCCCACATGGAGGCCCCCAGTTCTCAAGAGGGAATGGACTCAGAGGGGCTCCCATCCGCTAAGGGGAGCAGCCCAGTTGGAGTCGACCTATTTCCCAGCCTGTGCAAGCTGGAGCCACTTACCCCCAAATGACATGAACTGTATACCACTGCTCTGGACATGTCTCCAAGACAAGCAGCCTCGTGCTGTAGGGCAGCCACTGCATATCAGGGAGAATCCCTGCCAGTATCCTGGAGCCAAATGTACTCTGGCATGTGCTGGGAAGTATAAATGGCGACGCCCCTGATCGAGATCAATACACCATGGGCACAGACCTCCTGGCTGGCTCGCTATAATTGGTAACCAAAGACCAGGATGTGTGCCCGACGCACAGTGAGGCCAAACAGCAGCAAAACATTGGACTTTGGAGCCGAGAAATATTTGTTGTTGAGACATTCAAGGAAATGGGTGGCTTATGCTGGGTAATCCCCAACCTTGAAAGCTTTTAGCAAAGCCCTCTTAGAGGTAAGGTGATGGAGGGGTGTGGCTTTTCGTTGAAAACTTCTCCCTGTCCGATCCATTGTTCTTGAGGACAGGTCATAGTCAGGTCTCAATGATCCTATCAATCTCCAGCAAACAAATGTCACTCTCTGGGTGACAAGAAAGGGCAAGGTCCCAAGGCACAAGACTCACCCTCTGAGGTCCAGACCCACCTAAGAGAAAGGGGTCCCTGGGAGGGGTGGTGGTCCTCCTGCCATGGAGGGTATGTCCAGGAGCTGGTCTGGGTCCTCCCACCACTGCCCACGCCTCACAGAGGAGGCAGCTCTGCCTTGGTGGCTCCCTCAGGGCCAGGTCCCAGACGCTTGCTAGCTCTCATCACTGAGGGAGCCGGGTGCACATGACCCAACAGGTCTTAATGCTCCTCAGGCCACCCAAACAGTGGTGGTCAGGTACCCCAGACTGTGAGCCATACCCTTAGGGTCACAGTGGCGGTGTGTGGTAGAGGTTCAACACTGCCTCAAGGCCTGGTCTGGGCCAATGGTCATTCATGGCCTTGGCTCTGGAGCCCTGCAGGACACACCCCCAGCCTGTTCTCTGGGCTCCCCATCACACAAGCTGGCCCAAGGCCGTGTGAGCAGAAGAATGCTGGGGAGAAGGCTGGCACTTGCCTCTTACCTCATGCTCCAGGTCTGAAGGGGCAGCACTCCACTGACTGCTGCCTAACAAAGGGCCCCCACTAAAGATGGCTGACAGACAGTGGCTTGCTTGGGGCAGGGGCCCACTACACTGCCCACCAATGGCTGAGCAGGGTGGTCACAGTGGCATTAGTGGTCTCCTGGTAACCATTGCCTGGTAACGGGGCAGTGGGTCACAGTGCACAGCAAGGGCTGCCTGGGAAGGGCTGCATTCAGCTGGCTATGGTACAATTCCCCCTTTTCTTTGGTCCTCTGCAACCCTGAGGAGAATATGTGGGTATGATTTGGATAGAGTGGTTAATCATAAACTCAGCAGCGGATCTCTGTTTTAGGGGACTTGCTTGCAACCTCCATTCCTGGTTCATCTTTTCCCAAGTCTTTCAGGGAATGGGGTGACGACCACTCTAGCTTCATGCTGCTGGAGGAAAGCAAAGCCCTACAGTGCATTCTGAGTTGGAAGCAATGCCACGTTGCAAGTCTTGATCCAAGTCTTATATAAACTTGTATAAGGAATCCAGGAGAATAAGCCTGAAAAGCAGCGTGAGGGTGGCACTCTGGGGGAGACGTTCTGGCAGGTAATCCAGACACGCAGAAGCAGAAGGGAAGACATTGTTGTAAGTTGTTAGGAAGTTGAGGGGAAGAGCTTCCCTTAACGGGAGAACACAGATCAAAATCAGCATTATTGCGAAGCAAATCCATAAACGTTAGTAGCATATGCATCTGTTTACTCAGTTTGTCAAAACTGCATTGGTAAGAGTCTTCTTGAAGTTGAAGCACTTTGGGAAAGCCTCAGCCTAACTATCTGTTAGACACTTAAAGAGGCAAGGTTAAAGATCGCATGACAAGGGGTTGCGAAGGAAGCTTAATCAAGTGGCTCTCATGTAACCGTCAGCATGGCTGACCGATTATCCCAAGGCATACCTGCATTTCAGAAACTTTGTACCCTTTCTAGAATATCGACAGGTGTGCCATGTATCCATCCTGTGTAATTGGAGAAGCTTCTCCCCCATTTCACAATGTTTTCTCTGTAATTTCCATACCAGATATACGACTGAAATAGTCCTCCTTGAGTTGCCTTAAGGGCCCCGCAACTAATCCAAAGTTAACAAAATATTTCAAAACACCTGGTCCAATAAGCTCATCAGTCCTTTGAAGAGAATTCTTCTTTCTTCTCCAAAGTGAGAAGAGATCTTAAAAGCAAATCGAGATCCCTTAAAGGCAGGACAGTTCACATACCATGGTATTGAAAGCAGCATTGCAAGTAAACGTGTTCTCTTGGCAGAGGGGAACCCAATCCAGCCTTGAAAAAAACGCATTTTTAATAACAGTATCCATTTCCCGAAGTGGAGTTTCGTTTCAGCCCAATGATGCATCAAATGTTGGTTTTTGGCTCAACACATTTATCCCACCTTCCTACTCTATCCTGAAATGTGTTCCTTTTCATGAGTTTCTTAGCTTTAATTACATATTTCAATTACAATCCTCAAGTCCTTAACACCTTCACTTAGTGAAAACCAAGAAGCAAGCAATTGTCAGCTGGATGCCATACCAGCATTTCTGATTGCAAACGGATGCTTTTGAGACCTTCTGCTAAGTAGGCAAAGGTAGGGAATCTTAGATGTGCCCAGCATCCAATGTTCCAATAATCTATCCTCTTTGAAATGACCCGGAGAGTCAAGGAATGCTTGCCACTTACCTTGGTGAAGTTTCATGTTCCCCAAATCTAGAGAGGCCATTTAGAAAGACTTCAAGTGTCATCATTTCAACTTATGGTCCTTGCTGTCAAATTGGCAACAGATATTAGGTCTTTTTGGATCTCTAAGAAACCTAGGGACTGCAGAAGGTTTATACTTCAGAATGCAAGAAGCTTAAGGCAGCTTCCATACCAGATATCAGTTCAGTACTAGCTATTTGCCAGATCATCAGGACCTGAAATCCATGGAGGCCAATTCTCTCCAGAGGAGGAAGTATTGAATAGGTAAGTGCTTCCCTTTCAGTGAAATAGAGCTCATTTACACATCAACTCGGCAGTTGATGTCAATTGCCTTATCCCTAAAAGTGGCCCAAATCTGGAGAATGCACCTGAAAGGGGTGCGTTGGGGAAGCACATTTGAGTTTCCCAGAGCCACAACACTTTCACACAAAACAAACGCAAAAGTACATGCACAAAAGAAACTCTCAGTCCTGAGGACCAAAGCAAAGGGTGAGGATGAACAACATCCTCAATGTTTTCGAACTACGTTCCCTCATTTTAACAACAAAACGACAAACAGCATGCAAATTGAAAGATAGGGAATCAGGACCACAGTTGTCATGCCTACTGACCTGGGAAGCAGAAAGAGCCAAAAAGTAAAATGCAAAGAAATTAGGAAAAGTTCAATTTGCTTCATTAACTTCCACATGTCTCCTGGAAATATGCTCGTTTTCTCAGGGTCACAATGATGAAAACCAAAAGGATTTCACTGAACAAACTTTCTCTAACTGAATATTTTACATAGACTGGTTTTGGAGATATGAAAATGATTCATTTGATGCCATGTTTCACCAGAATCTGTAGAATATGCTGGCCATGCAATGTAAAAAAAAAAAAAAAATACTTGCTTGTCCCTTAGCGGACTACAAGATGGACTAGAGCTCTGCTGATCACAGCAGGTGTTATCCAATAGCAGAGAGACAAATGCAATGCCAAAAGGTCTCTCAGGATCGCAGTTCCCAGGCACCAAAGGGCAGATTCCTACCCATTGGAAAGGGAATATGTCAACCAATGTTCCACCACAGCTGAAACACAATGCAGGAGGGAATGATACCTAGTTGGATCATATGCAAGCTCCGTTACTGACCAAAGACGTCTCAAGTACTCAATGCAAGTGCTGTTTCACACACCTACAATGTACGAATCACAAAGAGGATCCCACAAACCAAAGCACAGACTGCCGTGATTAACACCACATTGACACACACAAACACATGAAGAACAAATAAACACTCCAATCACAAAGACAGAAAGCCAGAGAAGGCATTTTGTCAACTTCCACTTCCACTCCCACATGGAGGCCCCCAGTTCTCAAGAGGGAATGGACTCAGAGGGGCTCCCATCCGCTAAGGGGAGCAGCCCAGTTGGAGTAGACCTATTTCCCAGCCTGTGCAAGCTGGAGCGACTTACCCCCAAATGACATGAACTGTATACCACTGCTCTGGACATGTCTCCAAGACAAGCAGCCTCGTGCTGTAGGGCAGCCACTGCATATCAGGGAGAATCCCTGCCAGTATCCTGGAGCCAAATGTACTCTGGCATGTGCTGGGAAGTATAAATGGCGACGCCCCTGATCGAGATCAATACACCATGGGCACAGACCTCCTGGCTGGCTCGCTATAATTGGTAACCAAAGACCAGGATGTGTGCCCGACGCACAGTGAGGCCAAACAGCAGCAAAACATTGGACTTTGGAGCCGAGAAATATTTGTTGTTGAGACATTCAAGGAAATGGGTGGCTTATGCTGGGTAATCCCCAACCTTGAAAGCTTTTAGCAAAGCCCTCTTAGAGGTAAGGTGATGGAGGGGTGTGGCTTTTCGTTGAAAACTTCTCCCTGTCCGATCCATTGTTCTTGAGGACAGGTCATAGTCAGGTCTCAATGTTCCTATCAATCTCCAGCAAACAAATGTCACTCTCTGGGTGACAAGAAAGGGCAAGGTCCCAAGGCACAAGACTCACCCTCTGAGGTCCAGACCCACCTAAGAGAAAGGGGTCCCTGGGAGGGGTGGTGGTCCTCCTGCCATGGAGGGTATGTCCAGGAGCTGGTCTGGGTCCTCCCACCACTGCCCACGCCTCACAGAGGAGGCAGCTCTGCCTTGGTGGCTCCCTCAGGGCCAGGTCCCAGACGCTTGCTAGCTCTCATCACTGAGGGAGCCGGGTGCACATGACCCAACAGGTCTTAATGCTCCTCAGGCCACCCAAACAGTGGTGGTCAGGTACCCCAGACTGTGAGCCATACCCTTAGGGTCACAGTGGCGGTGTGTGGTAGAGGTTCAACACTGCCTCAAGGCCTGGTCTGGGCCAATGGTCATTCATGGCCTTGGCTCTGGAGCCCTGCAGGACACACCCCCAGCCTGTTCTCTGGGCTCCCCATCACACAAGCTGGCCCAAGGCCGTGTGAGCAGAAGAATGCTGGGGAGAAGGCTGGCACTTGCCTCTTACCTCATGCTCCAGGTCTGAAGGGGCAGCACTCCACTGACTGCTGCCTAACAAAGGGCCCCCACTAAAGATGGCTGACAGACAGTGGCTTGCTTCGGGCAGGGGCCCACTACACTGCCCACCAATGGCTGAGCAGGGTGGTCACAGTGGCATTAGTGGTCTCCTGGTAACCATTGCCTGGTAACGGGGCAGTGGGTCACAGTGCACAGCAAGGGCTGCCTGGGAACGGCTGCATTCAGCTGGCTATGGTACAATTCCCCCTTTTCTTTGGTCCTCTGCAACCCTGAGGAGAATATGTGGGTATGATTTGGATAGAGTGGTTAATCATAAACTCAGCAGCGGATCTCTGTTTTAGGGGACTTGCTTTCAACCTAGATTCCTGGTTCATCTTTTCCCAAGTCTTTCAGGGAATGGGGTGACGACCACTCTAGCTACGTGCTGCTGGAGGAAAGCAAAGCCCTACAGTGCATTCTGAGTTGGAAGCAATGCCACGTTGCAAGTCTTGATCCAAGTCTTATATAAACTTGTATAAGGAATCCAGGAGAATAAGCCTGAAAAGCAGCGTGAGGGTGGCACTCTGGGGGAGACGTTCTGGCAGGTAATCCAGACACGCAGAAGCAGAAGGGAAGACATTGTTGTAAGTTGTTAGGAAGTTGAGGGGAAGAGCTTCCCTTAACGGGAGAACACAGATCAAAATCAGCATTATTGCGAAGCAAATCCATAAACGTTAGTAGCATATGCATCTGTTTACTCAGTTTGTCAAAACTGCATTGGTAAGAGTCTTCTTGAAGTTGAAGCACTTTGGGAAAGCCTCAGCCTAACTATCTGTTAGACACTTAAAGAGGCAAGGTTAAAGATCGCATGACAAGGGGTTGCGAAGGAAGCTTAATCAAGTGGCTCTCATGTAACCGTCAGCATGGCTGACCGATTATCCCAAGGCATACCTGCATTTCAGAAACTTTGTACCCTTTCTAGAATATCGACAGGTGTGCCATGTATCCATCCTGTGTAATTGGAGAAGCTTCTCCCCCATTTCACAATGTTTTCTCTGTAATTTCCATACCAGATATACGACTGAAATAGTCCTCCTTGAGTTGCCTTAAGGGCCCCGCAACTAATCCAAAGTTAACAAAATATTTCAAAACACCTGGTCCAATAAGCTCATCAGTCCTTTGAAGAGAATTCTTCTTTCTTCTCCAAAGTGAGAAGAGATCTTAAAAGCAAATCGAGATCCCTTAAAGGCAGGACAGTTCACATACCATGGTATTGAAAGCAGCATTGCAAGTAAACGTGTTCTCTTGGCAGAGGGGAACCCAATCCAGCCTTGAAAAAAACGCATTTTTAATAACAGTATCCATTTCCCGAAGTGGAGTTTCGTTTCAGCCCAATGATGCATCAAATGTTGGTTTTTGGCTCAACACATTTATCCCACCTTCCTACTCTATCCTGAAATGTGTTCCTTTTCATGAGTTTCTTAGCTTTAATTACATATTTCAATTACAATCCTCAAGTCCTTAACACCTTCACTTAGTGAAAACCAAGAAGCAAGCAATTGTCAGCTGGATGCCATACCAGCATTTCTGATTGCAAACGGATGCTTTTGAGACCTTCTGCTAAGTAGGCAAAGGTAGGGAATCTTAGATGTGCCCAGCATCCAATGTTCCAATAATCTATCCTCTTTGAAATGACCCGGAGAGTCAAGGAATGCTTGCCACTTACCTTGGTGAAGTTTCATGTTCCCCAAATCTAGAGAGGCCATTTAGAAAGACTTCAAGTGTCATCATTTCAACTTATGGTCCTTGCTGTCAAATTGGCAACAGATATTAGGTCTTTTTGGATCTCTAAGAAACCTAGGGACTGCAGAAGGTTTATACTTCAGAATGCAAGAAGCTTAAGGCAGCTTCCATACCAGATATCAGTTCAGTACTAGCTATTTGCCAGATCATCAGGACCTGAAATCCATGGAGGCCAATTCTCTCCAGAGGAGGAAGTATTGAATAGGTAAGTGCTTCCCTTTCAGTGAAATAGAGCTCATTTACACATCAACTCGGCAGTTGATGTCAATTGCCTTATCCCTAAAAGTGGCCCAAATCTGGAGAATGCACCTGAAAGGGGTGCGTTGGGGAAGCACATTTGAGTTTCCCAGAGCCACAACACTTTCACACAAAACAAACGCAAAAGTACATGCACAAAAGAAACTCTCAGTCCTGAGGACCAAAGCAAAGGGTGAGGATGAACAACATCCTCAATGTTTTCGAACTACGTTCCCTCATTTTAACAACAAAACGACAAACAGCATGCAAATTGAAAGATAGGGAATCAGGACCACAGTTGTCATGCCTACTGACCTGGGAAGCAGAAAGAGCCAAAAAGTAAAATGCAAAGAAATTAGGAAAAGTTCAATTTGCTTCATTAACTTCCACATGTCTCCTGGAAATATGCTCGTTTTCTCAGGGTCACAATGATGAAAACCAAAAGGATTTCACTGAACAAACTTTCTCTAACTGAATATTTTACATAGACTGGTTTTGGAGATATGAAAATGATTCATTTGATGCCATGTTTCACCAGAATCTGTAGAATATGCTGGCCATGCAATGTAAAAAAAAAAAAAAAATACTTGCTTGTCCCTTAGCGGACTACAAGATGGACTAGAGCTCTGCTGATCACAGCAGGTGTTATCCAATAGCAGAGAGACAAATGCAATGCCAAAAGGTCTCTCAGGATCGCAGTTCCCAGGCACCAAAGGGCAGATTCCTACCCATTGGAAAGGGAATATGTCAACCAATGTTCCACCACAGCTGAAACACAATGCAGGAGGGAATGATACCTAGTTGGATCATATGCAAGCTCCGTTACTGACCAAAGACGTCTCAAGTACTCAATGCAAGTGCTGTTTCACACACCTACAATGTACGAATCACAAAGAGGATCCCACAAACCAAAGCACAGACTGCCGTGATTAACACCACATTGACACACACAAACACATGAAGAACAAATAAACACTCCAATCACAAAGACAGAAAGCCAGAGAAGGCATTTTGTCAACTTCCACTTCCACTCCCACATGGAGGCCCCCAGTTCTCAAGAGGGAATGGACTCAGAGGGGCTCCCATCCGCTAAGGGGAGCAGCCCAGTTGGAGTAGACCTATTTCCCAGCCTGTGCAAGCTGGAGCGACTTACCCCCAAATGACATGAACTGTATACCACTGCTCTGGACATGTCTCCAAGACAAGCAGCCTCGTGCTGTAGGGCAGCCACTGCATATCAGGGAGAATCCCTGCCAGTATCCTGGAGCCAAATGTACTCTGGCATGTGCTGGGAAGTATAAATGGCGACGCCCCTGATCGAGATCAATACACCATGGGCACAGACCTCCTGGCTGGCTCGCTATAATTGGTAACCAAAGACCAGGATGTGTGCCCGACGCACAGTGAGGCCAAACAGCAGCAAAACATTGGACTTTGGAGCCGAGAAATATTTGTTGTTGAGACATTCAAGGAAATGGGTGGCTTATGCTGGGTAATCCCCAACCTTGAAAGCTTTTAGCAAAGCCCTCTTAGAGGTAAGGTGATGGAGGGGTGTGGCTTTTCGTTGAAAACTTCTCCCTGTCCGATCCATTGTTCTTGAGGACAGGTCATAGTCAGGTCTCAATGTTCCTATCAATCTCCAGCAAACAAATGTCACTCTCTGGGTGACAAGAAAGGGCAAGGTCCCAAGGCACAAGACTCACCCTCTGAGGTCCAGACCCACCTAAGAGAAAGGGGTCCCTGGGAGGGGTGGTGGTCCTCCTGCCATGGAGGGTATGTCCAGGAGCTGGTCTGGGTCCTCCCACCACTGCCCACGCCTCACAGAGGAGGCAGCTCTGCCTTGGTGGCTCCCTCAGGGCCAGGTCCCAGACGCTTGCTAGCTCTCATCACTGAGGGAGCCGGGTGCACATGACCCAACAGGTCTTAATGCTCCTCAGGCCACCCAAACAGTGGTGGTCAGGTACCCCAGACTGTGAGCCATACCCTTAGGGTCACAGTGGCGGTGTGTGGTAGAGGTTCAACACTGCCTCAAGGCCTGGTCTGGGCCAATGGTCATTCATGGCCTTGGCTCTGGAGCCCTGCAGGACACACCCCCAGCCTGTTCTCTGGGCTCCCCATCACACAAGCTGGCCCAAGGCCGTGTGAGCAGAAGAATGCTGGGGAGAAGGCTGGCACTTGCCTCTTACCTCATGCTCCAGGTCTGAAGGGGCAGCACTCCACTGACTGCTGCCTAACAAAGGGCCCCCACTAAAGATGGCTGACAGACAGTGGCTTGCTTCGGGCAGGGGCCCACTACACTGCCCACCAATGGCTGAGCAGGGTGGTCACAGTGGCATTAGTGGTCTCCTGGTAACCATTGCCTGGTAACGGGGCAGTGGGTCACAGTGCACAGCAAGGGCTGCCTGGGAACGGCTGCATTCAGCTGGCTATGGTACAATTCCCCCTTTTCTTTGGTCCTCTGCAACCCTGAGGAGAATATGTGGGTATGATTTGGATAGAGTGGTTAATCATAAACTCAGCAGCGGATCTCTGTTTTAGGGGACTTGCTTTCAACCTAGATTCCTGGTTCATCTTTTCCCAAGTCTTTCAGGGAATGGGGTGACGACCACTCTAGCTACGTGCTGCTGGAGGAAAGCAAAGCCCTACAGTGCATTCTGAGTTGGAAGCAATGCCACGTTGCAAGTCTTGATCCAAGTCTTATATAAACTTGTATAAGGAATCCAGGAGAATAAGCCTGAAAAGCAGCGTGAGGGTGGCACTCTGGGGGAGACGTTCTGGCAGGTAATCCAGACACGCAGAAGCAGAAGGGAAGACATTGTTGTAAGTTGTTAGGAAGTTGAGGGGAAGAGCTTCCCTTAACGGGAGAACACAGATCAAAATCAGCATTATTGCGAAGCAAATCCATAAACGTTAGTAGCATATGCATCTGTTTACTCAGTTTGTCAAAACTGCATTGGTAAGAGTCTTCTTGAAGTTGAAGCACTTTGGGAAAGCCTCAGCCTAACTATCTGTTAGACACTTAAAGAGGCAAGGTTAAAGATCGCATGACAAGGGGTTGCGAAGGAAGCTTAATCAAGTGGCTCTCATGTAACCGTCAGCATGGCTGACCGATTATCCCAAGGCATACCTGCATTTCAGAAACTTTGTACCCTTTCTAGAATATCGACAGGTGTGCCATGTATCCATCCTGTGTAATTGGAGAAGCTTCTCCCCCATTTCACAATGTTTTCTCTGTAATTTCCATACCAGATATACGACAGAAATAGTCCTCCTTGAGTTGCCTTAAGGGCCCCGCAACTAATCCAAAGTTAACAAACTATTTCAAAACACCTGGTCCAATAAGCTCATCAGTCCTTTGAAGAGAATTCTTCTTTCTTCTCCAAAGTGAGAAGAGATCTTAAAAGCAAATCGAGATCCCTTAAAGGCAGGACAGTTCACATACCATGGTATTGAAAGCAGCGTTCCAAGTAAACGTGTTCTCTTGGCAGAGGGGAACCCAATCCAGCCTTGAAAAAAACGCATTTTTAATAACAGTATCCATTTCCCGAAGTGGAGTTTCGTTTCAGCCCAATGATGCATCAAATGTTGGTTTTTGGCTCAACACATTTATCCCACCTTCCTACTCTATCCTGAAATGTGTTCCTTTTCATGAGTTTCTTAGCTTTAATTACATATTTCAATTACAATCCTCAAGTCCTTAACACCTTCACTTAGTGAAAACCAAGAAGCAAGCAATTGTCAGCTGGATGCCATACCAGCATTTCTGATTGCAAACGGATGCTTTTGAGACCTTCTGCTAAGTAGGCAAAGGTAGGGAATCTTAGATGTGCCCAGCATCCAATGTTCCAATCCTCTATCCTCTTTGAAATGACCCGGAGAGTCAAGGAATGCTTGCCACTTACCTTGGTGAAGTTTCATGCTCCCCAAATCTAGAGAGGCCATTTAGAAAGACTTCAAGTGTCATCATTTCAACTTATGGTCCTTGCTGTCAAATTGGCAACAGATATAAGGTCTTTTTGGATCTCTAAGAAACCTAGGGACTGCAGAAGGTTTATACTTCAGAATGCAAGAAGCTTAAGGCAGCTTCCATACCAGATATCAGTTCAGTACTAGCTATTTGCCAGATCATCAGGACCTGAAATCCATGGAGGCCAATTCTCTCCAGAGGAGGAAGTATTGAATAGGTAAGTGCTTCCCTTTCAGTGAAATAGAGCTCATTTACACATCAACTCGGCAGTTGATGTCAATTGCCTTATCCCTAAAAGTGGCCCAAATCTGGAGAATGCACCTGAAAGGGGTGCGTTGGGGAAGCACATTTGAGTTTCCCAGAGCCACAACACTTTCACACAAAACAAACGCAAAAGTACATGCACAAAAGAAACTCTCAGTCCTGAGGACCAAAGCAAAGGGTGAGGATGAACAACATCCTCAATGTTTTCGAACTACGTTCCCTCATTTTAACAACAAAACGACAAACAGCATGCAAATTGAAAGATAGGGAATCAGGACCACAGTTGTCATGCCTACTGACCTGGGAAGCAGAAAGAGCCAAAAAGTAAAAAGCAAAGAAATTAGGAAAAGTTCAATTTGCTTCATTAACTTCCACATGTCTCCTGGAAATATGCTCGTTTTCTCAGGGTCACAATGATGAAAACCAAAAGGATTTCACTGAACAAACTTTCTCTAACTGAATATTTTACATAGACTGGTTTTGGAGATATGAAAATGATTCATTTGATGCCATGTTTCACCAGAATCTGTAGAATATGCTGGCCATGCAATGTAAAAAAAAAAAAAAATACTTGCTTGTCCCTTAGCGGACTACAAGATGGACTAGAGCTCTGCTGATCACAGCAGGTGTTATCCAATAGCAGAGAGACAAATGCAATGCCAAAAGGTCTCTCAGGATCGCAGTTCCCAGGCACCAAAGGGCAGATTCCTACCCATTGGAAAGGGAATATGTCAACCAATGTTCCACCACAGCTGAAACACAATGCAGGAGGGAATGATACCTAGTTGGATCATATGCAAGCTCCGTTACTGACCAAAGACGTCTCAAGTACTCAATGCAAGTGCTGTTTCACACACCTACAATGTACGAATCACAAAGAGGATCCCACAAACCAAAGCACAGACTGCCGTGATTAACACCACATTGACACACACAAACACATGAAGAACAAATAAACACTCCAATCACAAAGACAGAAAGCCAGAGAAGGCATTTTGTCAACTTCCACTTCCACTCCCACATGGAGGCCCCCAGTTCTCAAGAGGGAATGGACTCAGAGGGGCTCCCATCCGCTAAGGGGAGCAGCCCAGTTGGAGTAGACCTATTTCCCAGCCTGTGCAAGCTGGAGCGACTTACCCCCAAATGACATGAACTGTATACCACTGCTCTGGACATGTCTCCAAGACAAGCAGCCTCGTGCTGTAGGGCAGCCACTGCATATCAGGGAGAATCCCTGCCAGTATCCTGGAGCCAAATGTACTCTGGCATGTGCTGGGAAGTATAAATGGCGACGCCCCTGATCGAGATCAATACACCATGGGCACAGACCTCCTGGCTGGCTCGCTATAATTGGTAACCAAAGGCCAGGATGTGTGCCCGACGCACAGTGAGGCCAAACAGCAGCAAAACATTGGACTTTGGAGCCGAGAAATATTTGTTGTTGAGACATTCAAGGAAATGGGTGGCTTATGCTGGGTAATCCCCAACCTTGAAAGCTTTTAGCAAAGCCCTCTTAGAGGTAAGGTGATGGAGGGGTGTGGCTTTTCGTTGAAAACTTCTCCCTGTCCGATCCATTGTTCTTGAGGACAGGTCATAGTCAGGTCTCAATGTTCCTATCAATCTCCAGCAAACAAATGTCACTCTCTGGGTGACAAGAAAGGGCAAGGTCCCAAGGCACAAGACTCACCCTCTGAGGTCCAGACCCACCTAAGAGAAAGGGGTCCCTGGGAGGGGTGGTGGTCCTCCTGCCATGGAGGGTATGTCCAGGAGCTGGTCTGGGTCCTCCCACCAGTGCCCACGCCTCACAGAGGAGGCAGCTCTGCCTTGGTGGCTCCCTCAGGGCCAGGTCCCAGACGCTTGCTAGCTCTCATCACTGAGGGAGCCGGGTGCACATGACCCAACAGGTCTTAATGCTCCTCAGGCCACCCAAACAGTGGTGGTCAGGTACCCCAGACTGTGAGCCATACCCTTAGGGTCACAGTGGCGGTGTGTGGTAGAGGTTCAACACTGCCTCAAGGCCTGGTCTGGGCCAATGGTCATTCATGGCCTTGGCTCTGGAGCCCTGCAGGACACACCCCCAGCCTGTTCTCTGGGCTCCCCATCACACAAGCTGGCCCAAGGCCGTGTGAGCAGAAGAATGCTGGGGAGAAGGCTGGCACTTGCCTCTTACCTCATGCTCCAGGTCTGAAGGGGCAGCACTCCACTGACTGCTGCCTAACAAAGGGCCCCCACTAAAGATGGCTGACAGACAGTGGCTTGCTTGGGGCAGGGGCCCACTACACTGCCCACCAATGGCTGAGCAGGGTGGTCACAGTGGCATTAGTGGTCTCCTGGTAACCATTGTCTGGTAACGGGGCAGTGGGTCACAGTGCACAGCAAGGGCTGCCTGGGAAGGGCTGCATTCAGCTGGCTATGGTACAATTCCCCCTTTTCTTTGGTCCTCTGCAACCCTGAGGAGAATATGTGGGTATGATTTGGATAGAGTGGTTAATCATAAACTCAGCAGCGGATCTCTGTTTTAGGGGACTTGCTTTCAACCTAGATTCCTGGTTCATCTTTTCCCAAGTCTTTCAGGGAATGGGGTGACGACCACTCTAGCTACGTGCTGCTGGAGGAAAGCAAAGCCCTACAGTGCATTCTGAGTTGGAAGCAATGCCACGTTGCAAGTCTTGATCCAAGTCTTATATAAACTTGTATAAGGAATCCAGGAGAATAAGCCTGAAAAGCAGCGTGAGGGTGGCACCCTGGGGGAGACGTTCTGGCAGGTAATCCAGACACGCAGAAGCAGAAGGGAAGACATTGTTGTAAGTTGTTAGGAAGTTGAGGGGAAGAGCTTCCCTTAACGGGAGAACACAGATCAAAATCAGCATTATTGCGAAGCAAATCCATAAACGTTAGTAGCATATGCATCTGTTTACTCAGTTTGTCAAAACTGCATTGGTAAGAGTCTTCTTGAAGTTGAAGCACTTTGGGAAAGCCTCAGCCTAACTATCTGTTAGACACTTAAAGAGGCAAGGTTAAAGATCGCATGACAAGGGGTTGCGAAGGAAGCTTAATCAAGTGGCTCTCATGTAACCGTCAGCATGGCTGACCGATTATCCCAAGGCATACCTGCATTTCAGAAACTTTGTACCCTTTCTAGAATATCGACAGGTGTGCCATGTATCCATCCTGTGTAATTGGAGAAGCTTCTCCCCCATTTCACAATGTTTTCTCTGTAATTTCCATACCAGATATACGACTGAAATAGTCCTCCTTGAGTTGCCTTAAGGGCCCCGCAACTAATCCAAAGTTAACAAAATATTTCAAAACACCTGGTCCAATAAGCTCATCAGTCCTTTGAAGAGAATTCTTCTTTCTTCTCCAAAGTGAGAAGAGATCTTAAAAGCAAATCGAGATCCCTTAAAGGCAGGACAGTTCACATACCATGGTATTGAAAGCAGCATTGCAAGTAAACGTGTTCTCTTGGCAGAGGGGAACCCAATCCAGCCTTGAAAAAAACGCATTTTTAATAACAGTATCCATTTCCCGAAGTGGAGTTTCGTTTCAGCCCAATGATGCATCAAATGTTGGTTTTTGGCTCAACACATTTATCCCACCTTCCTACTCTATCCTGAAATGTGTTCCTTTTCATGAGTTTCTTAGCTTTAATTACATATTTCAATTACAATCCTCAAGTCCTTAACACCTTCACTTAGTGAAAACCAAGAAGCAAGCAATTGTCAGCTGGATGCCATACCAGCATTTCTGATTGCAAACGGGTGCTTTTGAGACCTTCTGCTAAGTAGGCAAAGGTAGGGAATCTTAGATGTGCCCAGCATCCAATGTTCCAATCCTCTATCCTCTTTGAAATGACCCGGAGAGTCAAGGAATGCTTGCCACTTACCTTGGTGAAGTTTCATGCTACCCAAATCTAGAGAGGCCATTTAGAAAGACTTCAAGTGTCATCATTTCAAATTATGGTCCTTGCTGTCAAATTGGCAACAGATATAAGGTCTTTTTGGATCTCTAAGAAACCTAGGGACTGCAGAAGGTTTATACTTCAGAATGCAAGAAGCTTAAGGCAGCTTCCATACCAGATATCAGTTCAGTACTAGCTATTTGCCAGATCATCAGGACCTGAAATCCATGGAGGCCAATTCTCTCCAGAGGAGGAAGTATTGAGTAGGTAAGTGCTTCCCTTTCAGTGAAGTGGAGCTCATTTACACATCAACTCGGCAGTTGATGTCAATTGCCTTATCCCTAAAAGTGGCCCAAATCTGGAGAATGCACCTGAAAGGGGTGCGTTGGGGAAGCACATTTGAGTTTCCCAGAGCCACAACACTTTCACACAAAACAAACGCAAAAGTACATGCACAAAAGAAACTCTCAGTCCTGAGGACCAAAGCAAAGGGTGAGGATGAACAACATCCTCAATGTTTTCGAACTACGTTCCCTCATTTTAACAACAAAACGACAAACAGCATGCAAATTGAAAGATAGGGAATCAGGACCACAGTTGTCATGCCTACTGACCTGGGAAGCAGAAAGAGCCAAAAAGTAAAAAGCAAAGAAATTAGGAAAAGTTCAATTTGCTTCATTAACTTCCACATGTCTCCTGGAAATATGCTCGTTTTCTCAGGGTCACAATGATGAAAACCAAAAGGATTTCACTGAACAAACTTTCTCTAACTGAATATTTTACATAGACTGGTTTTGGAGATATGAAAATGATTCATTTGATGCCATGTTTCACCAGAATCTGTAGAATATGCTGGCCATGCAATGTAAAAAAAAAAAAAAAATACTTGCTTGTCCCTTAGCGGACTACAAGATGGACTAGAGCTCTGCTGATCACAGCAGGTGTTATCCAATAGCAGAGAGACAAATGCAATGCCAAAAGGTCTCTCAGGATCGCAGTTCCCAGGCACCAAAGGGCAGATTCCTACCCATTGGAAAGGGAATATGTCAACCAATGTTCCACCACAGCTGAAACACAATGCAGGAGGGAATGATACCTAGTTGGATCATATGCAAGCTCCGTTACTGACCAAAGACGTCTCAAGTACTCAATGCAAGTGCTGTTTCACACACCTACAATGTACGAATCACAAAGAGGATCCCACAAACCAAAGCACAGACTGCCGTGATTAACACCACATTGACACACACAAACACATGAAGAACAAATAAACACTCCAATCACAAAGACAGAAAGCCAGAGAAGGCATTTTGGCAACTTCCACTTCCACTCCCACATGGAGGCCCCCAGTTCTCAAGAGGGAATGGACTCAGAGGGGCTCCCATCCGCTAAGGGGAGCAGCCCAGTTGGAGTAGACCTATTTCCCAGCCTGTGCAAGCTGGAGCGACTTACCCCCAAATGACATGAACTGTATACCACTGCTCTGGACATGTCTCCAAGACAAGCAGCCTCGTGCTGTAGGGCAGCCACTGCATATCAGGGAGAATCCCTGCCAGTATCCTGGAGCCAAATGTACTCTGGCATGTGCTGGGAAGTATAAATGGCGACGCCCCTGATCGAGATCAATACACCATGGGCACAGACCTCCTGGCTGGCTCGCTATAATTGGTAACCAAAGGCCAGGATGTGTGCCCGACGCACAGTGAGGCCAAACAGCAGCAAAACATTGGACTTTGGAGCCGAGAAATATTTGTTGTTGAGACATTCAAGGAAATGGGTGGCTTATGCTGGGTAATCCCCAACCTTGAAAGCTTTTAGCAAAGCCCTCTTAGAGGTAAGGTGATGGAGGGGTGTGGCTTTTCGTTGAAAACTTCTCCCTGTCCGATCCATTGTTCTTGAGGACAGGTCATAGTCAGGTCTCAATGTTCCTATCAATCTCCAGCAAACAAATGTCACTCTCTGGGTGACAAGAAAGGGCAAGGTCCCAAGGCACAAGACTCACCCTCTGAGGTCCAGACCCACCTAAGAGAAAGGGGTCCCTGGGAGGGGTGGTGGTCCTCCTGCCATGGAGGGTATGTCCAGGAGCTGGTCTGGGTCCTCCCACCACTGCCCACGCCTCACAGAGGAGGCAGCTCTGCCTTGGTGGCTCCCTCAGGGCCAGGTCCCAGACGCTTGCTAGCTCTCATCACTGAGGGAGCCGGGTGCACATGACCCAACAGGTCTTAATGCTCCTCAGGCCACCCAAACAGTGGTGGTCAGGTACCCCAGACTGTGAGCCATACCCTTAGGGTCACAGTGGCGGTGTGTGGTAGAGGTTCAACACTGCCTCAAGGCCTGGTCTGGGCCAATGGTCATTCATGGCCTTGGCTCTGGAGCCCTGCAGGACACACCCCCAGCCTGTTCTCTGGGCTCCCCATCACACAAGCTGGCCCAAGGCCGTGTGAGCAGAAGAATGCTGGGGAGAAGGCTGGCACTTGCCTCTTACCTCATGCTCCAGGTCTGAAGGGGCAGCACTCCACTGACTGCTGCCTAACAAAGGGCCCCCACTAAAGATGGCTGACAGACAGTGGCTTGCTTGGGGCAGGGGCCCACTACACTGCCCACCAATGGCTGAGCAGGGTGGTCACAGTGGCATTAGTGGTCTCCTGGTAACCATTGCCTGGTAACGGGGCAGTGGGTCACAGTGCACAGCAAGGGCTGCCTGGGAAGGGCTGCATTCAGCTGGCTATGGTACAATTCCCCCTTTTCTTTGGTCCTCTGCAACCCTGAGGAGAATATGTGGGTATGATTTGGATAGAGTGGTTAATCATAAACTCAGCAGCGGATCTCTGTTTTAGGGGACTTGCTTTCAACCTAGATTCCTGGTTCATCTTTTCCCAAGTCTTTCAGGGAATGGGGTGACGACCACTCTAGCTACGTGCTGCTGGAGGAAAGCAAAGCCCTACAGTGCATTCTGAGTTGGAAGCAATGCCACGTTGCAAGTCTTGATCCAAGTCTTATATAAACTTGTATAAGGAATCCAGGAGAATAAGCCTGAAAAGCAGCGTGAGGGTGGCACCCTGGGGGAGACGTTCTGGCAGGTAATCCAGACACGCAGAAGCAGAAGGGAAGACATTGTTGTAAGTTGTTAGGAAGTTGAGGGGAAGAGCTTCCCTTAACGGGAGAACACAGATCAAAATCAGCATTATTGCGAAGCAAATCCATAAACGTTAGTAGCATATGCATCTGTTTACTCAGTTTGTCAAAACTGCATTGGTAAGAGTCTTCTTGAAGTTGAAGCACTTTGGGAAAGCCTCAGCCTAACTATCTGTTAGACACTTAAAGAGGCAAGGTTAAAGATCGCATGACAAGGGGTTGCGAAGGAAGCTTAATCAAGTGGCTCTCATGTAACCGTCAGCATGGCTGACCGATTATCCCAAGGCATACCTGCATTTCAGAAACTTTGTACCCTTTCTAGAATATCGACAGGTGTGCCATGTATCCATCCTGTGTAATTGGAGAAGCTTCTCCCCCATTTCACAATGTTTTCTCTGTAATTTCCATACCAGATATACGACTGAAATAGTCCTCCTTGAGTTGCCTTAAGGGCCCCGCAACTAATCCAAAGTTAACAAAATATTTCAAAACACCTGGTCCAATAAGCTCATCAGTCCTTTGAAGAGAATTCTTCTTTCTTCTCCAAAGTGAGAAGAGATCTTAAAAGCAAATCGAGATCCCTTAAAGGCAGGACAGTTCACATACCATGGTATTGAAAGCAGCATTGCAAGTAAACGTGTTCTCTTGGCAGAGGGGAACCCAATCCAGCCTTGAAAAAAACGCATTTTTAATAACAGTATCCATTTCCCGAAGTGGAGTTTCGTTTCAGCCCAATGATGCATCAAATGTTGGTTTTTGGCTCAACACATTTATCCCACCTTCCTACTCTATCCTGAAATGTGTTCCTTTTCATGAGTTTCTTAGCTTTAATTACATATTTCAATTACAATCCTCAAGTCCTTAACACCTTCACTTAGTGAAAACCAAGAAGCAAGCAATTGTCAGCTGGATGCCATACCAGCATTTCTGATTGCAAACGGGTGCTTTTGAGACCTTCTGCTAAGTAGGCAAAGGTAGGGAATCTTAGATGTGCCCAGCATCCAATGTTCCAATCCTCTATCCTCTTTGAAATGACCCGGAGAGTCAAGGAATGCTTGCCACTTACCTTGGTGAAGTTTCATGCTACCCAAATCTAGAGAGGCCATTTAGAAAGACTTCAAGTGTCATCATTTCAAATTATGGTCCTTGCTGTCAAATTGGCAACAGATATAAGGTCTTTTTGGATCTCTAAGAAACCTAGGGACTGCAGAAGGTTTATACTTCACAATGCAAGAAGCTTAAGGCAGCTTCCATACCAGATATCAGTTCAGTACTAGCTATTTGCCAGATCATCAGGACCTGAAATCCATGGAGGCCAATTCTCTCCAGAGGAGGAAGTATTGAGTAGGTAAGTGCTTCCCTTTCAGTGAAGTGGAGCTCATTTACACATCAACTCGGCAGTTGATGTCAATTGCCTTATCCCTAAAAGTGGCCCAAATCTGGAGAATGCACCTGAAAGGGGTGCGTTGGGGAAGCACATTTGAGTTTCCCAGAGCCACAACACTTTCACACAAAACAAACGCAAAAGTACATGCACAAAAGAAACTCTCAGTCCTGAGGACCAAAGCAAAGGGTGAGGATGAACAACATCCTCAATGTTTTCGAACTACGTTCCCTCATTTTAACAACAAAACGACAAACAGCATGCAAATTGAAAGATAGGGAATCAGGACCACAGTTGTCATGCCTACTGACCTGGGAAGCAGAAAGAGCCAAAAAGTAAAAAGCAAAGAAATTAGGAAAAGTTCAATTTGCTTCATTAACTTCCACATGTCTCCTGGAAATATGCTCGTTTTCTCAGGGTCACAATGATGAAAACCAAAAGGATTTCACTGAACAAACTTTCTCTAACTGAATATTTTACATAGACTGGTTTTGGAGATATGAAAATGATTCATTTGATGCCATGTTTCACCAGAATCTGTAGAATATGCTGGCCATGCAATGTAAAAAAAAAAAAAAAAATACTTGCTTGTCCCTTAGCGGACTACAAGATGGACTAGAGCTCTGCTGATCACAGCAGGTGTTATCCAATAGCAGAGAGACAAATGCAATGCCAAAAGGTCTCTCAGGATCGCAGTTCCCAGGCACCAAAGGGCAGATTCCTACCCATTGGAAAGGGAATATGTCAACCAATGTTCCACCACAGCTGAAACACAATGCAGGAGGGAATGATACCTAGTTGGATCATATGCAAGCTCCGTTACTGACCAAAGACGTCTCAAGTACTCAATGCAAGTGCTGTTTCACACACCTACAATGTACGAATCACAAAGAGGATCCCACAAACCAAAGCACAGACTGCCGTGATTAACACCACATTGACACACACAAACACATGAAGAACAAATAAACACTCCAATCACAAAGACAGAAAGCCAGAGAAGGCATTTTGGCAACTTCCACTTCCACTCCCACATGGAGGCCCCCAGTTCTCAAGAGGGAATGGACTCAGAGGGGCTCCCATCCGCTAAGGGGAGCAGCCCAGTTGGAGTAGACCTATTTCCCAGCCTGTGCAAGCTGGAGCGACTTACCCCCAAATGACATGAACTGTATACCACTGCTCTGGACATGTCTCCAAGACAAGCAGCCTCGTGCTGTAGGGCAGCCACTGCATATCAGGGAGAATCCCTGCCAGTATCCTGGAGCCAAATGTACTCTGGCATGTGCTGGGAAGTATAAATGGCGACGCCCCTGATCGAGATCAATACACCATGGGCACAGACCTCCTGGCTGGCTCGCTATAATTGGTAACCAAAGACCAGGATGTGTGCCCGACGCACAGTGAGGCCAAACAGCAGCAAAACATTGGACTTTGGAGCCGAGAAATATTTGTTGTTGAGACATTCAAGGAAATGGGTGGCTTATGCTGGGTAATCCCCAACCTTGAAAGCTTTTAGCAAAGCCCTCTTAGAGGTAAGGTGATGGAGGGGTGTGGCTTTTCGTTGAAAACTTCTCCCTGTCCGATCCATTGTTCTTGAGGACAGGTCATAGTCAGGTCTCAATGTTCCTATCAATCTCCAGCAAACAAATGTCACTCTCTGGGTGACAAGAAAGGGCAAGGTCCCAAGGCACAAGACTCACCCTCTGAGGTCCAGACCCACCTAAGAGAAAGGGGTCCCTGGGAGGGGTGGTGGTCCTCCTGCCATGGAGTGTATGTCCAGGAGCTGGTCTGGGTCCTCCCACCACTGCCCACGCCTCACAGAGGAGGCAGCTCTGCCTTGGTGGCTCCCTCAGGGCCAGGTCCCAGACGCTTGCTAGCTCTCATCACTGAGGGAGCCGGGTGCACATGACCCAACAGGTCTTAATGCTCCTCAGGCCACCCAAACAGTGGTGGTCAGGTACCCCAGACTGTGAGCCATACCCTTAGGGTCACAGTGGCGGTGTGTGGTAGAGGTTCAACACTGCCTCAAGGCCTGGTCTGGGCCAATGGTCATTCATGGCCTTGGCTCTGGAGCCCTGCAGGACACACCCCCAGCCTGTTCTCTGGGCTCCCCATCACACAAGCTGGCCCAAGGCCGTGTGAGCAGAAGAATGCTGGGGAGAAGGCTGGCACTTGCCTCTTACCTCATGCTCCAGGTCTGAAGGGGCAGCACTCCACTGACTGCTGCCTAACAAAGGGCCCCCACTAAAGATGGCTGACAGACAGTGGCTTGCTTGGGGCAGGGGCCCACTACACTGCCCACCAATGGCTGAGCAGGGTGGTCACAGTGGCATTAGTGGTCTCCTGGTAACCATTGCCTGGTAACGGGGCAGTGGGTCACAGTGCACAGCAAGGGCTGCCTGGGAAGGGCTGCATTCAGCTGGCTATGGTACAATTCCCCCTTTTCTTTGGTCCTCTGCAACCCTGAGGAGAATATGTGGGTATGATTTGGATAGAGTGGTTAATCATAAACTCAGCAGCGGATCTCTGTTTTAGGGGACTTGCTTTCAACCTAGATTCCTGGTTCATCTTTTCCCAAGTCTTTCAGGGAATGGGGTGACGACCACTCTAGCTACGTGCTGCTGGAGGAAAGCAAAGCCCTACAGTGCATTCTGAGTTGGAAGCAATGCCACGTTGCAAGTCTTGATCCAAGTCTTATATAAACTTGTATAAGGAATCCAGGAGAATAAGCCTGAAAAGCAGCGTGAGGGTGGCACTCTGGGGGAGACGTTCTGGCAGGCAATCCAGACACGCAGAAGCAGAAGGGAAGACATTGTTGTAAGTTGTTAGGAAGTTGAGGGGAAGAGCTTCCCTTAACGGGAGAACACAGATCAAAATCAGCATTATTGCGAAGCAAATCCATAAACGTTAGTAGCATATGCATCTGTTTACTCAGTTTGTCAAAACTGCATTGGTAAGAGTCTTCTTGAAGTTGAAGCACTTTGGGAAAGCCTCAGCCTAACTATCTGTTAGACACTTAAAGAGGCAAGGTTAAAGATCGCATGACAAGGGGTTGCGAAGGAAGCTTAATCAAGTGGCTCTCATGTAACCGTCAGCATGGCTGACCGATTATCCCAAGGCATACCTGCATTTCAGAAACTTTGTACCCTTTCTAGAATATCGACAGGTGTGCCATGTATCCATCCTGTGTAATTGGAGAAGCTTCTCCCCCATTTCACAATGTTTTCTCTGTAATTTCCATACCAGATATACGACTGAAATAGTCCTCCTTGAGTTGCCTTAAGGGCCCCGCAACTAATCCAAAGTTAACAAAATATTTCAAAACACCTGGTCCAATAAGCTCATCAGTCCTTTGAAGAGAATTCTTCTTTCTTCTCCAAAGTGAGAAGAGATCTTAAAAGCAAATCGAGATCCCTTAAAGGCAGGACAGTTCACATACCATGGTATTGAAAGCAGCATTGCAAGTAAACGTGTTCTCTTGGCAGAGGGGAACCCAATCCAGCCTTGAAAAAAACGCATTTTTAATAACAGTATCCATTTCCCGAAGTGGAGTTTCGTTTCAGCCCAATGATGCATCAAATGTTGGTTTTTGGCTCAACACATTTATCCCACCTTCCTACTCTATCCTGAAATGTGTTCCTTTTCATGAGTTTCTTAGCTTTAATTACATATTTCAATTACAATCCTCAAGTCCTTAACACCTTCACTTAGTGAAAACCAAGAAGCAAGCAATTGTCAGCTGGATGCCATACCAGCATTTCTGATTGCAAACGGATGCTTTTGAGACCTTCTGCTAAGTAGGCAAAGGTAGGGAATCTTAGATGTGCCCAGCATCCAATGTTCCAATCCTCTATCCTCTTTGAAATGACCCGGAGAGTCAAGGAATGCTTGCCACTTACCTTGGTGAAGTTTCATGCTCCCCAAATCTAGAGAGGCCATTTAGAAAGACTTCATGTGTCATCATTTCAACTTATGGTCCTTGCTGTCAAATTGGCAACAGATATAAGGTCTTTTTGGATCTCTAAGAAACCTAGGGACTGCAGAAGGTTTATACTTCAGAATGCAAGAAGCTTAAGGCAGCTTCCATACCAGATATCAGTTCAGTACTAGCTATTTGCCAGATCATCAGGACCTGAAATCCATGGAGGCCAATTCTCTCCAGAGGAGGAAGTATTGAATAGGTAAGTGCTTCCCTTTCAGTGAAATAGAGCTCATTTACACATCAACTCGGCAGTTGATGTCAATTGCCTTATCCCTAAAAGTGGCCCAAATCTGGAGAATGCACCTGAAAGGGGTGCGTTGGGGAAGCACATTTGAGTTTCCCAGAGCCACAACACTTTCACACAAAACAAACGCAAAAGTACATGCACAAAAGAAACTCTCAGTCCTGAGGACCAAAGCAAAGGGTGAGGATGAACAACATCCTCAATGTTTTCGAACTACGTTCCCTCATTTTAACAACAAAACGACAAACAGCATGCAAATTGAAAGATAGGGAATCAGGACCACAGTTGTCATGCCTACTGACCTGGGAAGCAGAAAGAGCCAAAAAGTAAAAAGCAAAGAAATTAGGAAAAGTTCAATTTGCTTCATTAACTTCCACATGTCTCCTGGAAATATGCTCGTTTTCTCAGGGTCACAATGATGAAAACCAAAAGGATTTCACTGAACAAACTTTCTCTAACTGAATATTTTACATAGACTGGTTTTGGAGATATGAAAATGATTCATTTGATGCCATGTTTCACCAGAATCTGTAGAATATGCTGGCCATGCAATGTAAAAAAAAAAAAAAATACTTGCTTGTCCCTTAGCGGACTACAAGATGGACTAGAGCTCTGCTGATCACAGCAGGTGTTATCCAATAGCAGAGAGACAAATGCAATGCCAAAAGGTCTCTCAGGATCGCAGTTCCCAGGCACCAAAGGGCAGATTCCTACCCATTGGAAAGGGAATCTGTCAACCAATGTTCCACCACAGCTGAAACACAATGCAGGAGGGAATGATACCTAGTTGGATCATATGCAAGCTCCGTTACTGACCAAAGACGTCTCAAGTACTCAATGCAAGTGCTGTTTCACACACCTACAATGTACGAATCACAAAGAGGATCCCACAAACCAAAGCACAGACTGCCGTGATTAACACCACATTGACACACACAAACACATGAAGAACAAATAAACACTCCAATCACAAAGACAGAAAGCCAGAGAAGGCATTTTGTCAACTTCCACTTCCACTCCCACATGGAGGCCCCCAGTTCTCAAGAGGGAATGGACTCAGAGGGGCTCCCATCCGCTAAGGGGAGCAGCCCAGTTGGAGTAGACCTATTTCCCAGCCTGTGCAAGCTGGAGCGACTTACCCCCAAATGACATGAACTGTATACCACTGCTCTGGACATGTCTCCAAGACAAGCAGCCTCGTGCTGTAGGGCAGCCACTGCATATCAGGGAGAATCCCTGCCAGTATCCTGGAGCCAAATGTACTCTGGCATGTGCTGGGAAGTATAAATGGCGACGCCCCTGATCGAGATCAACACACCATGGGCACAGACCTCCTGGCTGGCTCGCTATAATTGGTAACCAAAGGCCAGGATGTGTGCCCGACGCACAGTGAGGCCAAACAGCAGCAAAACATTGGACTTTGGAGCCGAGAAATATTTGTTGTTGAGACATTCAAGGAAATGGGTGGCTTATGCTGGGTAATCCCCAACCTTGAAAGCTTTTAGCAAAGCCCTCTTAGAGGTAAGGTGATGGAGGGGTGTGGCTTTTCGTTGAAAACTTCTCCCTGTCCGATCCATTGTTCTTGAGGACAGGTCATAGTCAGGTCTCAATGTTCCTATCAATCTCCAGCAAACAAATGTCACTCTCTGGGTGACAAGAAAGGGCAAGGTCCCAAGGCACAAGACTCACCCTCTGAGGTCCAGACCCACCTAAGAGAAAGGGGTCCCTGGGAGGGGTGGTGGTCCTCCTGCCATGGAGGGTATGTCCAGGAGCTGGTCTGGGTCCTCCCACCACTGCCCACGCCTCACAGAGGAGGCAGCTCTGCCTTGGTGGCTCCCTCAGGGCCAGGTCCCAGACGCTTGCTAGCTCTCATCACTGAGGGAGCCGGGTGCACATGACCCAACAGGTCTTAATGCTCCTCAGGCCACCCAAACAGTGGTGGTCAGGTACCCCAGACTGTGAGCCATACCCTTAGGGTCACAGTGGCGGTGTGTGGTAGAGGTTCAACACTGCCTCAAGGCCTGGTCTGGGCCAATGGTCATTCATGGCCTTGGCTCTGGAGCCCTGCAGGACACACCCCTAGCCTGTTCTCTGGGCTCCCCATCACACAAGCTGGCCCAAGGCCGTGTGAGCAGAAGAATGCTGGGGAGAAGGCTGGCACTTGCCTCTTACCTCATGCTCCAGGTCTGAAGGGGCAGCACTCCACTGACTGCTGCCTAACAAAGGGCCCCCACTAAAGATGGCTGACAGACAGTGGCTTGCTTGGGGCAGGGGCCCACTACACTGCCCACCAATGGCTGAGCAGGGTGGTCACAGTGGCATTAGTGGTCTCCTGGTAACCATTGCCTGGTAACGGGGCAGTGGGTCACAGTGCACAGCAAGGGCTGCCTGGGAAGGGCTGCATTCAGCTGGCTATGGTACAATTCCCCCTTTTCTTTGGTCCTCTGCAACCCTGAGGAGAATATGTGGGTATGATTTGGATAGAGTGGTTAATCATAAACTCAGCAGCGGATCTCTGTTTTAGGGGACTTGCTTTCAACCTCCATTCCTGGTTCATCTTTTCCCAAGTCTTTCAGGGAATGGGGTGACGACCACTCTAGCTACGTGCTGCTGGAGGAAAGCAAAGCCCTACAGTGCATTCTGAGTTGGAAGCAATGCCACGTTGCAAGTCTTGATCCAAGTCTTATATAAACTTGTATAAGGAATCCAGGAGAATAAGCCTGAAAAGCAGCGTGAGGGTGGCACTCTGGGGGAGACGTTCTGGCAGGTAATCCAGACACGCAGAAGCAGAAGGGAAGACATTGTTGTAAGTTGTTAGGAAGTTGAGGGGAAGAGCTTCCCTTAACGGGAGAACACAGATCAAAATCAGCATTATTGCGAAGCAAATCCATAAACGTTAGTAGCATATGCATCTGTTTACTCAGTTTGTCAAAACTGCATTGGTAAGAGTCTTCTTGAAGTTGAAGCACTTTGGGAAAGCCTCAGCCTAACTATCTGTTAGACACTTAAAGAGGCAAGGTTAAAGATCGCATGACAAGGGGTTGCGAAGGAAGCTTAATCAAGTGGCTCTCATGTAACCGTCAGCATGGCTGACCGATTATCCCAAGGCATACCTGCATTTCAGAAACTTTGTACCCTTTCTAGAATATCGACAGGTGTGCCATGTATCCATCCTGTGTAATTGGAGAAGCTTCTCCCCCATTTCACAATGTTTTCTCTGTAATTTCCATACCAGATATACGACTGAAATAGTCCTCCTTGAGTTGCCTTAAGGGCCCCGCAACTAATCCAAAGTTAACAAAATATTTCAAAACACCTGGTCCAATAAGCTCATCAGTCCTTTGAAGAGAATTCTTCTTTCTTCTCCAAAGTGAGAAGAGATCTTAAAAGCAAATCGAGATCCCTTAAAGGCAGGACAGTTCACATACCATGGTATTGAAAGCAGCATTGCAAGTAAACGTGTTCTCTTGGCAGAGGGGAACCCAATCCAGCCTTGAAAAAAACGCATTTTTAATAACAGTATCCATTTCCCGAAGTGGAGTTTCGTTTCAGCCCAATGATGCATCAAATGTTGGTTTTTGGCTCAACACATTTATCCCACCTTCCTACTCTATCCTGAAATGTGTTCCTTTTCATGAGTTTCTTAGCTTTAATTACATATTTCAATTACAATCCTCAAGTCCTTAACACCTTCACTTAGTGAAAACCAAGAAGCAAGCAATTGTCAGCTGGATGCCATACCAGCATTTCTGATTGCAAACGGATGCTTTTGAGACCTTCTGCTAAGTAGGCAAAGGTAGGGAATCTTAGATGTGCCCAGCATCCAATGTTCCAATCCTCTATCCTCTTTGAAATGACCCGGAGAGTCAAGGAATGCTTGCCACTTACCTTGGTGAAGTTTCATGCTACCCAAATCTAGAGAGGCCATTTAGAAAGACTTCAAGTGTCATCATTTCAACTTATGGTCCTTGCTGTCAAATTGGCAACAGATATAAGGTCTTTTTGGATCTCTAAGAAACCTAGGGACTGCAGAAGGTTTATACTTCAGAATGCAAGAAGCTTAAGGCAGCTTCCATACCAGATATCAGTTCAGTACTAGCTATTTGCCAGATCATCAGGACCTGAAATCCATGGAGGCCAATTCTCTCCAGAGGAGGAAGTATTGAATAGGTAAGTGCTTCCCTTTCAGTGAAATAGAGCTCATTTACACATCAACTCGGCAGTTGATGTCAATTGCCTTATCCCTAAAAGTGGCCCAAATCTGGAGAATGCACCTGAAAGGGGTGCGTTGGGGAAGCACATTTGAGTTTCCCAGAGCCACAACACTTTCACACAAAACAAACGCAAAAGTACATGCACAAAAGAAACTCTCAGTCCTGAGGACCAAAGCAAAGGGTGAGGATGAACAACATCCTCAATGTTTTCGAACTACGTTCCCTCATTTTAACAACAAAACGACAAACAGCATGCAAATTGAAAGATAGGGAATCAGGACCACAGTTGTCATGCCTACTGACCTGGGAAGCAGAAAGAGCCAAAAAGGAAAAAGCAAAGAAATTAGGAAAAGTTCAATTTGCTTCATTAACTTCCACATGTCTCCTGGAAATATGCTCGTTTTCTCAGGGTCACAATGATGAAAACCAAAAGGATTTCACTGAACAAACTTTCTCTAACTGAATATTTTACATAGACTGGTTTTGGAGATATGAAAATGATTCATTTGATGCCATGTTTCACCAGAATCTGTAGAATATGCTGGCCATGCAATGTAAAAAAAAAAAAAAATACTTGCTTGTCCCTTAGCGGACTACAAGATGGACTAGAGCTCTGCTGATCACAGCAGGTGTTATCCAATAGCAGAGAGACAAATGCAATGCCAAAAGGTCTCTCAGGATCGCAGTTCCCAGGCACCAAAGGGCAGATTCCTACCCATTGGAAAGGGAATATGTCAACCAATGTTCCACCACAGCTGAAACACAATGCAGGAGGGAATGATACCTAGTTGGATCATATGCAAGCTCCGTTACTGACCAAAGACGTCTCAAGTACTCAATGCAAGTGCTGTTTCACACACCTACAATGTACGAATCACAAAGAGGATCCCACAAACCAAAGCACAGACTGCCGTGATTAACACCACATTGACACACACAAACACATGAAGAACAAATAAACACTCCAATCACAAAGACAGAAAGCCAGAGAAGGCATTTTGTCAACTTCCACTTCCACTCCCACATGGAGGCCCCCAGTTCTCAAGAGGGAATGGACTCAGAGGGGCTCCCATCCGCTAAGGGGAGCAGCCCAGTTGGAGTAGACCTATTTCCCAGCCTGTGCAAGCTGGAGCGACTTACCCCCAAATGACATGAACTGTATACCACTGCTCTGGACATGTCTCCAAGACAAGCAGCCTCGTGCTGTAGGGCAGCCACTGCATATCAGGGAGAATCCCTGCCAGTATCCTGGAGCCAAATGTACTCTGGCATGTGCTGGGAAGTATAAATGGCGACGCCCCTGATCGAGATCAATACACCATGGGCACAGACCTCCTGGCTGGCTCGCTATAATTGGTAACCAAAGACCAGGATGTGTGCCCGACGCACAGTGAGGCCAAACAGCAGCAAAACATTGGACTTTGGAGCCGAGAAATATTTGTTGTTGAGACATTCAAGGAAATGGGTGGCTTATGCTGGGTAATCCCCAACCTTGAAAGCTTTTAGCAAAGCCCTCTTAGAGGTAAGGTGATGGAGGGGTGTGGCTTTTCGTTGAAAACTTCTCCCTGTCCGATCCATTGTTCTTGAGGACAGGTCATAGTCAGGTCTCAATGTTCCTATCAATCTCCAGCAAACAAATGTCACTCTCTGGGTGACAAGAAAGGGCAAGGTCCCAAGGCACAAGACTCACCCTCTGAGGTCCAGACCCACCTAAGAGAAAGGGGTCCCTGGGAGGGGTGGTGGTCCTCCTGCCATGGAGGGTATGTCCAGGAGCTGGTCTGGGTCCTCCCACCACTGCCCACGCCTCACAGAGGAGGCAGCTCTGCCTTGGTGGCTCCCTCAGGGCCAGGTCCCAGACGCTTGCTAGCTCTCATCACTGAGGGAGCCGGGTGCACATGACCCAACAGGTCTTAATGCTCCTCAGGCCACCCAAACAGTGGTGGTCAGGTACCCCAGACTGTGAGCCATACCCTTAGGGTCACAGTGGCGGTGTGTGGTAGAGGTTCAACACTGCCTCAAGGCCTGGTCTGGGCCAATGGTCATTCATGGCCTTGGCTCTGGAGCCCTGCAGGACACACCCCCAGCCTGTTCTCTGGGCTCCCCATCACACAAGCTGGCCCAAGGCCGTGTGAGCAGAAGAATGCTGGGGAGAAGGCTGGCACTTGCCTCTTACCTCATGCTCCAGGTCTGAAGGGGCAGCACTCCACTGACTGCTGCCTAACAAAGGGCCCCCACTAAAGATGGCTGACAGACAGTGGCTTGCTTGGGGCAGGGGCCCACTACACTGCCCACCAATGGCTGAGCAGGGTGGTCACAGTGGCATTAGTGGTCTCCTGGTAACCATTGCCTGGTAACGGGGCAGTGGGTCACAGTGCACAGCAAGGGCTGCCTGGGAAGGGCTGCATTCAGCTGGCTATGGTACAATTCCCCCTTTTCTTTGGTCCTCTGCAACCCTGAGGAGAATATGTGGGTATGATTTGGATAGAGTGGTTAATCATAAACTCAGCAGCGGATCTCTGTTTTAGGGGACTTGCTTTCAACCTAGATTCCTGGTTCATCTTTTCCCAAGTCTTTCAGGGAATGGGGTGACGACCACTCTAGCTACGTGCTGCTGGAGGAAAGCAAAGCCCTACAGTGCATTCTGAGTTGGAAGCAATGCCACGTTGCAAGTCTTGATCCAAGTCTTATATAAACTTGTATAAGGAATCCAGGAGAATAAGCCTGAAAAGCAGCGTGAGGGTGGCACTCTGGGGGAGACATTCTGGCAGGCAATCCAGACACGCAGAAGCAGAAGGGAAGACATTGTTGTAAGTTGTTAGGAAGTTGAGGGGAAGAGCTTCCCTTAACGGGAGAACACAGATCAAAATCAGCATTATTGCGAAGCAAATCCATAAACGTTAGTAGCATATGCATCTGTTTACTCAGTTTGTCAAAACTGCATTGGTAAGAGTCTTCTTGAAGTTGAAGCACTTTGGGAAAGCCTCAGCCTAACTATCTGTTAGACACTTAAAGAGGCAAGGTTAAAGATCGCATGACAAGGGGTTGCGAAGGAAGCTTAATCAAGTGGCTCTCATGTAACCGTCAGCATGGCTGACCGATTATCCCAAGGCATACCTGCATTTCAGAAACTTTGTACCCTTTCTAGAATATCGACAGGTGTGCCATGTATCCATCCTGTGTAATTGGAGAAGCTTCTCCCCCATTTCACAATGTTTTCTCTGTAATTTCCATACCAGATATACGACTGAAATAGTCCTCCTTGAGTTGCCTTAAGGGCCCCGCAACTAATCCAAAGTTAACAAAATATTTCAAAACACCTGGTCCAATAAGCTCATCAGTCCTTTGAAGAGAATTCTTCTTTCTTCTCCAAAGTGAGAAGAGATCTTAAAAGCAAATCGAGATCCCTTAAAGGCAGGACAGTTCACATACCATGGTATTGAAAGCAGCATTGCAAGTAAACGTGTTCTCTTGGCAGAGGGGAACCCAATCCAGCCTTGAAAAAAACGCATTTTTAATAACAGTATCCATTTCCCGAAGTGGAGTTTCGTTTCAGCCCAATGATGCATCAAATGTTGGTTTTTGGCTCAACACATTTATCCCACCTTCCTACTCTATCCTGAAATGTGTTCCTTTTCATGAGTTTCTTAGCTTTAATTACATATTTCAATTACAATCCTCAAGTCCTTAACACCTTCACTTAGTGAAAACCAAGAAGCAAGCAATTGTCAGCTGGATGCCATACCAGCATTTCTGATTGCAAACGGATGCTTTTGAGACCTTCTGCTAAGTAGGCAAAGGTAGGGAATCTTAGATGTGCCCAGCATCCAATGTTCCAATCCTCTATCCTCTTTGAAATGACCCGGAGAGTCAAGGAATGCTTGCCACTTACCTTGGTGAAGTTTCATGCTACCCAAATCTAGAGAGGCCATTTAGAAAGACTTCAAGTGTCATCATTTCAACTTATGGTCCTTGCTGTCAAATTGGCAACAGATATAAGGTCTTTTTGGATCTCTAAGAAACCTAGGGACTGCAGAAGGTTTATACTTCAGAATGCAAGAAGCTTAAGGCAGCTTCCATACCAGATATCAGTTCAGTACTAGCTATTTGCCAGATCATCAGGACCTGAAATCCATGGAGGCCAATTCTCTCCAGAGGAGGAAGTATTGAATAGGTAAGTGCTTCCCTTTCAGTGAAGTGGAGCTCATTTACACATCAACTCGGCAGTTGATGTCAATTGCCTTATCCCTAAAAGTGGCCCAAATCTGGAGAATGCACCTGAAAGGGGTGCGTTGGGGAAGCACATTTGAGTTTCCCAGAGCCACAACACTTTCACACAAAACAAACGCAAAAGTACATGCACAAAAGAAACTCTCAGTCCTGAGGACCAAAGCAAAGGGTGAGGATGAACAACATCCTCAATGTTTTCGAACTATGTTCCCTCATTTTAACAACAAAACGACAAACAGCATGCAAATTGAAAGATAGGGAATCAGGACCACAGTTGTCATGCCTACTGACCTGGGAAGCAGAAAGAGCCAAAAAGTAAAAAGCAAAGAAATTAGGAAAAGTTCAATTTGCTTCATTAACTTCCACATGTCTCCTGGAAATATGCTCGTTTTCTCAGGGTCACAATGATGAAAACCAAAAGGATTTCACTGAACAAACTTTCTCTAACTGAATATTTTACATAGACTGCTTTTGGAGATATGAAAATGATTCATTTGATGCCATGTTTCACCAGAATCTGTAGAATATGCTGGCCATGCAATGTAAAAAAAAAAAAAAATACTTGCTTGTCCCTTAGCGGACTACAAGATGGACTAGAGCTCTGCTGATCACAGCAGGTGTTATCCAATAGCAGAGAGACAAATGCAATGCCAAAAGGTCTCTCAGGATCGCAGTTCCCAGGCACCAAAGGGCAGATTCCTACCCATTGGAAAGGGAATATGTCAACCAATGTTCCACCACAGCTGAAACACAATGCAGGAGGGAATGATACCTAGTTGGATCATATGCAAGCTCCGTTACTGACCAAAGACGTCTCAAGTACTCAATGCAAGTGCTGTTTCACACACCTACAATGTACGAATCACAAAGAGGATCCCACAAACCAAAGCACAGACTGCCGTGATTAACACCACATTGACACACACAAACACATGAAGAACAAATAAACACTCCAATCACAAAGACAGAAAGCCAGAGAAGGCATTTTGTCAACTTCCACTTCCACTCCCACATGGAGGCCCCCAGTTCTCAAGAGGGAATGGACTCAGAGGGGCTCCCATCCGCTAAGGGGAGCAGCCCAGTTGGAGTAGACCTATTTCCCAGCCTGTGCAAGCTGGAGCGACTTACCCCCAAATGACATGAACTGTATACCACTGCTCTGGACATGTCTCCAAGACAAGCAGCCTCGTGCTGTAGGGCAGCCACTGCATATCAGGGAGAATCCCTGCCAGTATCCTGGAGCCAAATGTACTCTGGCATGTGCTGGGAAGTATAAATGGCGACGCCCCTGATCGAGATCAATACACCATGGGCACAGACCTCCTGGCTGGCTCGCTATAATTGGTAACCAAAGACCAGGATGTGTGCCCGACGCACAGTGAGGCCAAACAGCAGCAAAACATTGGACTTTGGAGCCGAGAAATATTTGTTGTTGAGACATTCAAGGAAATGGGTGGCTTATGCTGGGTAATCCCCAACCTTGAAAGCTTTTAGCAAAGCCCTCTTAGAGGTAAGGTGATGGAGGGGTGTGGCTTTTCGTTGAAAACTTCTCCCTGTCCGATCCATTGTTCTTGAGGACAGGTCATAGTCAGGTCTCAATGTTCCTATCAATCTCCAGCAAACAAATGTCACTCTCTGGGTGACAAGAAAGGGCAAGGTCCCAAGGCACAAGACTCACCCTCTGAGGTCCAGACCCACCTAAGAGAAAGGGGTCCCTGGGAGGGGTGGTGGTCCTCCTGCCATGGAGGGTATGTCCAGGAGCTGGTCTGGGTCCTCCCACCACTGCCCACGCCTCACAGAGGAGGCAGCTCTGCCTTGGTGGCTCCCTCAGGGCCAGGTCCCAGACGCTTGCTAGCTCTCATCACTGAGGGAGCCGGGTGCACATGACCCAACAGGTCTTAATGCTCCTCAGGCCACCCAAACAGTGGTGGTCAGGTACCCCAGACTGTGAGCCATACCCTTAGGGTCACAGTGGCGGTGTGTGGTAGAGGTTCAACACTGCCTCAAGGCCTGGTCTGGGCCAATGGTCATTCATGGCCTTGGCTCTGGAGCCCTGCAGGACACACCCCCAGCCTGTTCTCTGGGCTCCCCATCACACAAGCTGGCCCAAGGCCGTGTGAGCAGAAGAATGCTGGGGAGAAGGCTGGCACTTGCCTCTTACCTCATGCTCCAGGTCTGAAGGGGCAGCACTCCACTGACTGCTGCCTAACAAAGGGCCCCCACTAAAGATGGCTGACAGACAGTGGCTTGCTTGGGGCAGGGGCCCACTACACTGCCCACCAATGGCTGAGCAGGGTGGTCACAGTGGCATTAGTGGTCTCCTGGTAACCATTGCCTGGTAACGGGGCAGTGGGTCACAGTGCACAGCAAGGGCTGCCTGGGAAGGGCTGCATTCAGCTGGCTATGGTACAATTCCCCCTTTTCTTTGGTCCTCTGCAACCCTGAGGAGAATATGTGGGTATGATTTGGATAGAGTGGTTAATCATAAACTCAGCAGCGGATCTCTGTTTTAGGGGACTTGCTTTCAACCTAGATTCCTGGTTCATCTTTTCCCAAGTCTTTCAGGGAATGGGGTGACGACCACTCTAGCTACGTGCTGCTGGAGGAAAGCAAAGCCCTACAGTGCATTCTGAGTTGGAAGCAATGCCACGTTGCAAGTCTTGATCCAAGTCTTATATAAACTTGTATAAGGAATCCAGGAGAATAAGCCTGAAAAGCAGCGTGAGGGTGGCACTCTGGGGGAGACGTTCTGGCAGGCAATCCAGACACGCAGAAGCAGAAGGGAAGACATTGTTGTAAGTTGTTAGGAAGTTGAGGGGAAGAGCTTCCCTTAACGGGAGAACACAGATCAAAATCAGCATTATTGCGAAGCAAATCCATAAACGTTAGTAGCATATGCATCTGTTTACTCAGTTTGTCAAAACTGCATTGGTAAGAGTCTTCTTGAAGTTGAAGCACTTTGGGAAAGCCTCAGCCTAACTATCTGTTAGACACTTAAAGAGGCAAGGTTAAAGATCGCATGACAAGGGGTTGCGAAGGAAGCTTAATCAAGTGGCTCTCATGTAACCGTCAGCATGGCTGACCGATTATCCCAAGGCATACCTGCATTTCAGAAACTTTGTACCCTTTCTAGAATATCGACAGGTGTGCCATGTATCCATCCTGTGTAATTGGAGAAGCTTCTCCCCCATTTCACAATGTTTTCTCTGTAATTTCCATACCAGATATACGACTGAAATAGTCCTCCTTGAGTTGCCTTAAGGGCCCCGCAACTAATCCAAAGTTAACAAAATATTTCAAAACACCTGGTCCAATAAGCTCATCAGTCCTTTGAAGAGAATTCTTCTTTCTTCTCCAAAGTGAGAAGAGATCTTAAAAGCAAATCGAGATCCCTTAAAGGCAGGACAGTTCACATACCATGGTATTGAAAGCAGCATTGCAAGTAAACGTGTTCTCTTGGCAGAGGGGAACCCAATCCAGCCTTGAAAAAAACGCATTTTTAATAACAGTATCCATTTCCCGAAGTGGAGTTTCGTTTCAGCCCAATGATGCATCAAATGTTGGTTTTTGGCTCAACACATTTATCCCACCTTCCTACTCTATCCTGAAATGTGTTCCTTTTCATGAGTTTCTTAGCTTTAATTACATATTTCAATTACAATCCTCAAGTCCTTAACACCTTCACTTAGTGAAAACCAAGAAGCAAGCAATTGTCAGCTGGATGCCATACCAGCATTTCTGATTGCAAACGGATGCTTTTGAGACCTTCTGCTAAGTAGGCAAAGGTAGGGAATCTTAGATGTGCCCAGCATCCAATGTTCCAATCCTCTATCCTCTTTGAAATGACCCGGAGAGTCAAGGAATGCTTGCCACTTAGCTTGGTGAAGTTTCATGCTACCCAAATCTAGAGAGGCCATTTAGAAAGACTTCAAGTGTCATCATTTCAACTTATGGTCCTTGCTGTCAAATTGGCAACAGATATAAGGTCTTTTTGGATCTCTAAGAAACCTAGGGACCGCAGAAGGTTTATACTTCAGAATGCAAGAAGCTTAAGGCAGCTTCCATACCAGATATCAGTTCAGTACTAGCTATTTGCCAGATCATCAGGACCTGAAATCCATGGAGGCCAATTCTCTCCAGAGGAGGAAGTATTGAATAGGTAAGTGCTTCCCTTTCAGTGAAGTGGAGCTCATTTACACATCAACTCGGCAGTTGATGTCAATTGCCTTATCCCTAAAAGTGGCCCAAATCTGGAGAATGCACCTGAAAGGGGTGCGTTGGGGAAGCACATTTGAGTTTCCCAGAGCCACAACACTTTCACACAAAACAAACGCAAAAGTACATGCACAAAAGAAACTCTCAGTCCTGATGACCAAAGCAAAGCGTGAGGATGAACAACATCCTCAATGTTTTCGAACTACGTTCCCTCATTTTAACAACAAAACGACAAACAGCATGCAAATTGAAAGATAGGGAATCAGGACCACAGTTGTCATGCCTACTGACCTGGGAAGCAGAAAGAGCCAAAAAGTAAAAAGCAAAGAAATTAGGAAAAGTTCAATTTGCTTCATTAACTTCCACATGTCTCCTGGAAATATGCTCGTTTTCTCAGGGTCACAATGATGAAAACCAAAAGGATTTCACTGAGCAAACTTTCTCTAACTGAATATTTTACATAGACTGGTTTTGGAGATATGAAAATGATTCATTTGATGCCATGTTTCACCAGAATCTGTAGAATATGCTGGCCATGCAATGTAAAAAAAAAAAAAAATACTTGCTTGTCCCTTAGCGGACTACAAGATGGACTAGAGCTCTGCTGATCACAGCAGGTGTTATCCAATAGCAGAGAGACAAATGCAATGCCAAAAGGTCTCTCAGGATCGCAGTTCCCAGGCACCAAAGGGCAGATTCCTACCCATTGGAAAGGGAATATGTCAACCAATGTTCCACCACAGCTGAAACACAATGCAGGAGGGAATGATACCTAGTTGGATCATATGCAAGCTCCGTTACTGACCAAAGACGTCTCAAGTACTCAATGCAAGTGCTGTTTCACACACCTACAATGTACGAATCACAAACAGGATCCCACAAACCAAAGCACAGACTGCCGTGATTAACACCACATTGACACACACAAACACATGAAGAACAAATAAACACTCCAATCACAAAGACAGAAAGCCAGAGAAGGCATTTTGTCAACTTCCACTTCCACTCCCACATGGAGGCCCCCAGTTCTCAAGAGGGAATGGACTCAGAGGGGCTCCCATCCGCTAAGGGGAGCAGCCCAGTTGGAGTCGACCTATTTCCCAGCCTGTGCAAGCTGGAGCGACTTACCCCCAAATGACATGAACTGTATACCACTGCTCTGGACATGTCTCCAAGACAAGCAGCCTCGTGCTGTAGGGCAGCCACTGCATATCAGGGAGAATCCCTGCCAGTATCCTGGAGCCAAATGTACTCTGGCATGTGCTGGGAAGTATAAATGGCGACGCCCCTGATCGAGATCAATACACCATGGGCACAGACCTCCTGGCTGGCTCGCTATAATTGGTAACCAAAGACCAGGATGTGTGCCCGACGCACAGTGAGGCCAAACAGCAGCAAAACATTGGACTTTGGAGCCGAGAAATATTTGTTGTTGAGACATTCAAGGAAATGGGTGGCTTATGCTGGGTAATCCCCAACCTTGAAAGCTTTTAGCAAAGCCCTCTTAGAGGTAAGGTGATGGAGGGGTGTGGCTTTTCGTTGAAAACTTCTCCCTGTCCGATCCATTGTTCTTGAGGACAGGTCATAGTCAGGTCTCAATGTTCCTATCAATCTCCAGCAAACAAATGTCACTCTCTGGGTGACAAGAAAGGGCAAGGTCCCAAGGCACAAGACTCACCCTCTGAGGTCCAGACCCACCTAAGAGAAAGGGGTCCCTGGGAGGGGTGGTGGTCCTCCTGCCATGGAGGGTATGTCCAGGAGCTGGTCTGGGTCCTCCCACCACTGCCCACGCCTCACAGAGGAGGCAGCTCTGCCTTGGTGGCTCCCTCAGGGCCAGGTCCCAGACGCTTGCTAGCTCTCATCACTGAGGGAGCCGGGTGCACATGACCCAACAGGTCTTAATGCTCCTCAGGCCACCCAAACAGTGGTGGTCAGGTACCCCAGACTGTGAGCCATACCCTTAGGGTCACAGTGGCGGTGTGTGGTAGAGGTTCAACACTGCCTCAAGGCCTGGTCTGGGCCAATGGTCATTCATGGCCTTGGCTCTGGAGCCCTGCAGGACACACCCCCAGCCTGTTCTCTGGGCTCCCCATCACACAAGCTGGCCCAAGGCCGTGTGAGCAGAAGAATGCTGGGGAGAAGGCTGGCACTTGCCTCTTACCTCATGCTCCAGGTCTGAAGGGGCAGCACTCCACTGACTGCTGCCTAACAAAGGGCCCCCACTAAAGATGGCTGACAGACAGTGGCTTGCTTGGGGCAGGGGCCCACTACACTGCCCACCAATGGCTGAGCAGGGTGGTCACAGTGGCATTAGTGGTCTCCTGGTAACCATTGCCTGGTAACGGGGCAGTGGGTCACAGTGCACAGCAAGGGCTGCCTGGGAAGGGCTGCATTCAGCTGGCTATGGTACAATTCCCCCTTTTCTTTGGTCCTCTGCAACCCTGAGGAGAATATGTGGGTATGATTTGGATAGAGTGGTTAATCATAAACTCAGCAGCGGATCTCTGTTTTAGGGGACTTGCTTTCAACCTAGATTCCTGGTTCATCTTTTCCCAAGTCTTTCAGGGAATGGGGTGACGACCACTCTAGCTACGTGCTGCTGGAGGAAAGCAAAGCCCTACAGTGCATTCTGAGTTGGAAGCAATGCCACGTTGCAAGTCTTGATCCAAGTCTTATATAAACTTGTATAAGGAATCCAGGAGAATAAGCCTGAAAAGCAGCGTGAGGGTGGCACTCTGGGGGAGACGTTCTGGCAGGTAATCCAGACACGCAGAAGCAGAAGGGAAGACATTGTTGTAAGTTGTTAGGAAGTTGAGGGGAAGAGCTTCCCTTAACGGGAGAACACAGATCAAAATCAGCATTATTGCGAAGCAAATCCATAAACGTTAGTAGCATATGCATCTGTTTACTCAGTTTGTCAAAACTGCATTGGTAAGAGTCTTCTTGAAGTTGAAGCACTTTGGGAAAGCCTCAGCCTAACTATCTGTTAGACACTTAAAGAGGCAAGGTTAAAGATCGCATGACAAGGGGTTGCGAAGGAAGCTTAATCAAGTGGCTCTCATGTAACCGTCAGCATGGCTGACCGATTATCCCAAGGCATACCTGCATTTCAGAAACTTTGTACCCTTTCTAGAATATCGACAGGTGTGCCATGTATCCATCCTGTGTAATTGGAGAAGCTTCTCCCCCATTTCACAATGTTTTCTCTGTAATTTCCATACCAGATATACGACTGAAATAGTCCTCCTTGAGTTGCCTTAAGGGCCCCGCAACTAATCCAAAGTTAACAAAATATTTCAAAACACCTGGTCCAATAAGCTCATCAGTCCTTTGAAGAGAATTCTTCTTTCTTCTCCAAAGTGAGAAGAGATCTTAAAAGCAAATCGAGATCCCTTAAAGGCAGGACAGTTCACATACCATGGTATTGAAAGCAGCATTGCAAGTAAACGTGTTCTCTTGGCAGAGGGGAACCCAATCCAGCCTTGAAAAAAACGCATTTTTAATAACAGTATCCATTTCCCGAAGTGGAGTTTCGTTTCAGCCCAATGATGCATCAAATGTTGGTTTTTGGCTCAACACATTTATCCCACCTTCCTACTCTATCCTGAAATGTGTTCCTTTTCATGAGTTTCTTAGCTTTAATTACATATTTCAATTACAATCCTCAAGTCCTTAACACCTTCACTTAGTGAAAACCAAGAAGCAAGCAATTGTCAGCTGGATGCCATACCAGCATTTCTGATTGCAAACGGATGCTTTTGAGACCTTCTGCTAAGTAGGCAAAGGTAGGGAATCTTAGATGTGCCCAGCATCCAATGTTCCAATCCTCTATCCTCTTTGAAATGACCCGGAGAGTCAAGGAATGCTTGCCACTTAGCTTGGTGAAGTTTCATGCTACCCAAATCTAGAGAGGCCATTTAGAAAGACTTCAAGTGTCATCATTTCAACTTATGGTCCTTGCTGTCAAATTGGCAACAGATATAAGGTCTTTTTGGATCTCTAAGAAACCTAGGGACCGCAGAAGGTTTATACTTCAGAATGCAAGAAGCTTAAGGCAGCTTCCATACCAGATATCAGTTCAGTACTAGCTATTTGCCAGATCATCAGGACCTGAAATCCATGGAGGCCAATTCTCTCCAGAGGAGGAAGTATTGAATAGGTAAGTGCTTCCCTTTCAGTGAAGTGGAGCTCATTTACACATCAACTCGGCAGTTGATGTCAATTGCCTTATCCCTAAAAGTGGCCCAAATCTGGAGAATGCACCTGAAAGGGGTGCGTTGGGGAAGCACATTTGAGTTTCCCAGAGCCACAACACTTTCACACAAAACAAACGCAAAAGTACATGCACAAAAGAAACTCTCAGTCCTGATGACCAAAGCAAAGCGTGAGGATGAACAACATCCTCAATGTTTTCGAACTACGTTCCCTCATTTTAACAACAAAACGACAAACAGCATGCAAATTGAAAGATAGGGAATCAGGACCACAGTTGTCATGCCTACTGACCTGGGAAGCAGAAAGAGCCAAAAAGTAAAAAGCAAAGAAATTAGGAAAAGTTCAATTTGCTTCATTAACTTCCACATGTCTCCTGGAAATATGCTCGTTTTCTCAGGGTCACAATGATGAAAACCAAAAGGATTTCACTGAGCAAACTTTCTCTAACTGAATATTTTACATAGACTGGTTTTGGAGATATGAAAATGATTCATTTGATGCCATGTTTCACCAGAATCTGTAGAATATGCTGGCCATGCAATGTAAAAAAAAAAAAAAAATACTTGCTTGTCCCTTAGCGGACTACAAGATGGACTAGAGCTCTGCTGATCACAGCAGGTGTTATCCAATAGCAGAGAGACAAATGCAATGCCAAAAGGTCTCTCAGGATCGCAGTTCCCAGGCACCAAAGGGCAGATTCCTACCCATTGGAAAGGGAATATGTCAACCAATGTTCCACCACAGCTGAAACACAATGCAGGAGGGAATGATACCTAGTTGGATCATATGCAAGCTCCGTTACTGACCAAAGACGTCTCAAGTACTCAATGCAAGTGCTGTTTCACACACCTACAATGTACGAATCACAAACAGGATCCCACAAACCAAAGCACAGACTGCCGTGATTAACACCACATTGACACACACAAACACATGAAGAACAAATAAACACTCCAATCACAAAGACAGAAAGCCAGAGAAGGCATTTTGTCAACTTCCACTTCCACTCCCACATGGAGGCCCCCAGTTCTCAAGAGGGAATGGACTCAGAGGGGCTCCCATCCGCTAAGGGGAGCAGCCCAGTTGGAGTCGACCTATTTCCCAGCCTGTGCAAGCTGGAGCGACTTACCCCCAAATGACATGAACTGTATACCACTGCTCTGGACATGTCTCCAAGACAAGCAGCCTCGTGCTGTAGGGCAGCCACTGCATATCAGGGAGAATCCCTGCCAGTATCCTGGAGCCAAATGTACTCTGGCATGTGCTGGGAAGTATAAATGGCGACGCCCCTGATCGAGATCAATACACCATGGGCACAGACCTCCTGGCTGGCTCGCTATAATTGGTAACCAAAGACCAGGATGTGTGCCCGACGCACAGTGAGGCCAAACAGCAGCAAAACATTGGACTTTGGAGCCGAGAAATATTTGTTGTTGAGACATTCAAGGAAATGGGTGGCTTATGCTGGGTAATCCCCAACCTTGAAAGCTTTTAGCAAAGCCCTCTTAGAGGTAAGGTGATGGAGGGGTGTGGCTTTTCGTTGAAAACTTCTCCCTGTCCGATCCATTGTTCTTGAGGACAGGTCATAGTCAGGTCTCAATGTTCCTATCAATCTCCAGCAAACAAATGTCACTCTCTGGGTGACAAGAAAGGGCAAGGTCCCAAGGCACAAGACTCACCCTCTGAGGTCCAGACCCACCTAAGAGAAAGGGGTCCCTGGGAGGGGTGGTGGTCCTCCTGCCATGGAGGGTATGTCCAGGAGCTGGTCTGGGTCCTCCCACCACTGCCCACGCCTCACAGAGGAGGCAGCTCTGCCTTGGTGGCTCCCTCAGGGCCAGGTCCCAGACGCTTGCTAGCTCTCATCACTGAGGGAGCCGGGTGCACATGACCCAACAGGTCTTAATGCTCCTCAGGCCACCCAAACAGTGGTGGTCAGGTACCCCAGACTGTGAGCCATACCCTTAGGGTCACAGTGGCGGTGTGTGGTAGAGGTTCAACACTGCCTCAAGGCCTGGTCTGGGCCAATGGTCATTCATGGCCTTGGCTCTGGAGCCCTGCAGGACACACCCCCAGCCTGTTCTCTGGGCTCCCCATCACACAAGCTGGCCCAAGGCCGTGTGAGCAGAAGAATGCTGGGGAGAAGGCTGGCACTTGCCTCTTACCTCATGCTCCAGGTCTGAAGGGGCAGCACTCCACTGACTGCTGCCTAACAAAGGGCCCCCACTAAAGATGGCTGACAGACAGTGGCTTGCTTGGGGCAGGGGCCCACTACACTGCCCACCAATGGCTGAGCAGGGTGGTCACAGTGGCATTAGTGGTCTCCTGGTAACCATTGCCTGGTAACGGGGCAGTGGGTCACAGTGCACAGCAAGGGCTGCCTGGGAAGGGCTGCATTCAGCTGGCTATGGTACAATTCCCCCTTTTCTTTGGTCCTCTGCAACCCTGAGGAGAATATGTGGGTATGATTTGGATAGAGTGGTTAATCATAAACTCAGCAGCGGATCTCTGTTTTAGGGGACTTGCTTTCAACCTAGATTCCTGGTTCATCTTTTCCCAAGTCTTTCAGGGAATGGGGTGACGACCACTCTAGCTACGTGCTGCTGGAGGAAAGCAAAGCCCTACAGTGCATTCTGAGTTGGAAGCAATGCCACGTTGCAAGTCTTGATCCAAGTCTTATATAAACTTGTATAAGGAATCCAGGAGAATAAGCCTGAAAAGCAGCGTGAGGGTGGCACTCTGGGGGAGACGTTCTGGCAGGTAATCCAGACACGCAGAAGCAGAAGGGAAGACATTGTTGTAAGTTGTTAGGAAGTTGAGGGGAAGAGCTTCCCTTAACGGGAGAACACAGATCAAAATCAGCATTATTGCGAAGCAAATCCATAAACGTTAGTAGCATATGCATCTGTTTACTCAGTTTGTCAAAACTGCATTGGTAAGAGTCTTCTTGAAGTTGAAGCACTTTGGGAAAGCCTCAGCCTAACTATCTGTTAGACACTTAAAGAGGCAAGGTTAAAGATCGCATGACAAGGGGTTGCGAAGGAAGCTTAATCAAGTGGCTCTCATGTAACCGTCAGCATGGCTGACCGATTATCCCAAGGCATACCTGCATTTCAGAAACTTTGTACCCTTTCTAGAATATCGACAGGTGTGCCATGTATCCATCCTGTGTAATTGGAGAAGCTTCTCCCCCATTTCACAATGTTTTCTCTGTAATTTCCATACCAGATATACGACTGAAATAGTCCTCCTTGAGTTGCCTTAAGGGCCCCGCAACTAATCCAAAGTTAACAAAATATTTCAAAACACCTGGTCCAATAAGCTCATCAGTCCTTTGAAGAGAATTCTTCTTTCTTCTCCAAAGTGAGAAGAGATCTTAAAAGCAAATCGAGATCCCTTAAAGGCAGGACAGTTCACATACCATGGTATTGAAAGCAGCATTGCAAGTAAACGTGTTCTCTTGGCAGAGGGGAACCCAATCCAGCCTTGAAAAAAACGCATTTTTAATAACAGTATCCATTTCCCGAAGTGGAGTTTCGTTTCAGCCCAATGATGCATCAAATGTTGGTTTTTGGCTCAACACATTTATCCCACCTTCCTACTCTATCCTGAAATGTGTTCCTTTTCATGAGTTTCTTAGCTTTAATTACATATTTCAATTACAATCCTCAAGTCCTTAACACCTTCACTTAGTGAAAACCAAGAAGCAAGCAATTGTCAGCTGGATGCCATACCAGCATTTCTGATTGCAAACGGATGCTTTTGAGACCTTCTGCTAAGTAGGCAAAGGTAGGGAATCTTAGATGTGCCCAGCATCCAATGTTCCAATCCTCTATCCTCTTTGAAATGACCCGGAGAGTCAAGGAATGCTTGCCACTTACCTTGGTGAAGTTTCATGCTCCCCAAATCTAGAGAGGCCATTTAGAAAGACTTCATGTGTCATCATTTCAACTTATGGTCCTTGCTGTCAAATTGGCAACAGATATAAGGTCTTTTTGGATCTCTAAGAAACCTAGGGACTGCAGAAGGTTTATACTTCAGAATGCAAGAAGCTTAAGGCAGCTTCCATACCAGATATCAGTTCAGTACTAGCTATTTGCCAGATCATCAGGACCTGAAATCCATGGAGGCCAATTCTCTCCAGAGGAGGAAGTATTGAATAGGTAAGTGCTTCCCTTTCAGTGAAGTGGAGCTCATTTACACATCAACTCGGCAGTTGATGTCAATTGCCTTATCCCTAAAAGTGGCCCAAATCTGGAGAATGCACCTGAAAGGGGTGCGTTGGGGAAGCACATTTGAGTTTCCCAGAGCCACAACACTTTCACACAAAACAAACGCAAAAGTACATGCACAAAAGAAACTCTCAGTCCTGAGGACCAAAGCAAAGGGTGAGGATGAACAACATCCTCAATGTTTTCGAACTACGTTCCCTCATTTTAACAACAAAACGACAAACAGCATGCAAATTGAAAGATAGGGAATCAGGACCACAGTTGTCATGCCTACTGACCTGGGAAGCAGAAAGAGCCAAAAAGTAAAAAGCAAAGAAATTAGGAAAAGTTCAATTTGCTTCATTAACTTCCACATGTCTCCTGGAAATATGCTCGTTTTCTCAGGGTCACAATGATGAAAACCAAAAGGATTTCACTGAACAAACTTTCTCTAACTGAATATTTTACATAGACTGCTTTTGGAGATATGAAAATGATTCATTTGATGCCATGTTTCACCAGAATCTGTAGAATATGCTGGCCATGCAATGTAAAAAAAAAAAAAAAATACTTGCTTGTCCCTTAGCGGACTACAAGATGGACTAGAGCTCTGCTGATCACAGCAGGTGTTATCCAATAGCAGAGAGACAAATGCAATGCCAAAAGGTCTCTCAGGATCGCAGTTCCCAGGCACCAAAGGGCAGATTCCTACCCATTGGAAAGGGAATATGTCAACCAATGTTCCACCACAGCTGAAACACAATGCAGGAGGGAATGATACCTAGTTGGATCATATGCAAGCTCCGTTACTGACCAAAGACGTCTCAAGTACTCAATGCAAGTGCTGTTTCACACACCTACAATGTACGAATCACAAACAGGATCCCACAAACCAAAGCACAGACTGCCGTGATTAACACCACATTGACACACACAAACACATGAAGAACAAATAAACACTCCAATCACAAAGACAGAAAGCCAGAGAAGGCATTTTGTCAACTTCCACTTCCACTCCCACATGGAGGCCCCCAGTTCTCAAGAGGGAATGGACTCAGAGGGGCTCCCATCCGCTAAGGGGAGCAGCCCAGTTGGAGTAGACCTATTTCCCAGCCTGTGCAAGCTGGAGCCACTTACCCCCAAATGACATGAACTGTATACCACTGCTCTGGACATGTCTCCAAGACAAGCAGCCTCGTGCTGTAGGGCAGCCACTGCATATCAGGGAGAATCCCTGCCAGTATCCTGGAGCCAAATGTACTCTGGCATGTGCTGGGAAGTATAAATGGCGACGCCCCTGATCGAGATCAATACACCATGGGCACAGACCTCCTGGCTGGCTCGCTATAATTGGTAACCAAAGACCAGGATGTGTGCCCGACGCACAGTGAGGCCAAACAGCAGCAAAACATTGGACTTTGGAGCCGAGAAATATTTGTTGTTGAGACATTCAAGGAAATGGGTGGCTTATGCTGGGTAATCCCCAACCTTGAAAGCTTTTAGCAAAGCCCTCTTAGAGGTAAGGTGATGGAGGGGTGTGGCTTTTCGTTGAAAACTTCTCCCTGTCCGATCCATTGTTCTTGAGGACAGGTCATAGTCAGGTCTCAATGTTCCTATCAATCTCCAGCAAACAAATGTCACTCTCTGGGTGACAAGAAAGGGCAAGGTCCCAAGGCACAAGACTCACCCTCTGAGGTCCAGACCCACCTAAGAGAAAGGGGTCCCTGGGAGGGGTGGTGGTCCTCCTGCCATGGAGGGTTTGTCCAGGAGCTGGTCTGGGTCCTCCCACCACTGCCCACGCCTCACAGAGGAGGCAGCTCTGCCTTGGTGGCTCCCTCAGGGCCAGGTCCCAGATGCTTGCTAGCTCTCATCACTGAGGGAGCCGGGTGCACATGACCCAACAGGTCTTAATGCTCCTCAGGCCACCCAAACAGTGGTGGTCAGGTACCCCAGACTGTGAGCCATACCCTTAGGGTCACAGTGGCGGTGTGTGGTAGAGGTTCAACACTGCCTCAAGGCCTGGTCTGGGCCAATGGTCATTCATGGCCTTGGCTCTGGAGCCCTGCAGGACACACCCCCAGCCTGTTCTCTGGGCTCCCCATCACACAAGCTGGCCCAAGGCCGTGTGAGCAGAAGAATGCTGGGGAGAAGGCTGGCACTTGCCTCTTACCTCATGCTCCAGGTCTGAAGGGGCAGCACTCCACTGACTGCTGCCTAACAAAGGGCCCCCACTAAAGATGGCTGACAGACAGTGGCTTGCTTGGGGCAGGGGCCCACTACACTGCCCACCAATGGCTGAGCAGGGTGGTCACAGTGGCATTAGTGGTCTCCTGGTTACCATTGCCTGGTAACGGGGCAGTGGGTCACAGTGCACAGCAAGGGCTGCCTGGGAAGGGCTGCATTCAGCTGGCTATGGTACAATTCCCCCTTTTCTTTGGTCCTCTGCAACCCTGAGGAGAATATGTGGGTATGATTTGGATAGAGTGGTTAATCATAAACTCAGCAGCGGATCTCTGTTTTAGGGGACTTGCTTTCAACCTAGATTCCTGGTTCATCTTTTCCCAAGTCTTTCAGGGAATGGGGTGACGACCACTCTAGCTACGTGCTGCTGGAGGAAAGCAAAGCCCTACAGTGCATTCTGAGTTGGAAGCAATGCCACGTTGCAAGTCTTGATCCAAGTCTTATATAAACTTGTATAAGGAATCCAGGAGAATAAGCCTGAAAAGCAGCGTGAGGGTGGCACTCTGGGGGAGACGTTCTGGCAGGTAATCCAGACACGCAGAAGCAGAAGGGAAGACATTGTTGTAAGTTGTTAGGAAGTTGAGGGGAAGAGCTTCCCTTAACGGGAGAACACAGATCAAAATCAGCATTATTGCGAAGCAAATCCATAAACGTTAGTAGCATATGCATCTGTTTACTCAGTTTGTCAAAACTGCATTGGTAAGAGTCTTCTTGAAGTTGAAGCACTTTGGGAAAGCCTCAGCCTAACTATCTGTTAGACACTTAAAGAGGCAAGGTTAAAGATCGCATGACAAGGGGTTGCGAAGGAAGCTTAATCAAGTGGCTCTCATGTAACCGTCAGCATGGCTGACCGATTATCCCAAGGCATACCTGCATTTCAGAAACTTTGTACCCTTTCTAGAATATCGACAGGTGTGCCATGTATCCATCCTGTGTAATTGGAGAAGCTTCTCCCCCATTTCACAATGTTTTCTCTGTAATTTCCATACCAGATATACGACTGAAATAGTCCTCCTTGAGTTGCCTTAAGGGCCCCGCAACTAATCCAAAGTTAACAAAATATTTCAAAACACCTGGTCCAATAAGCTCATCAGTCCTTTGAAGAGAATTCTTCTTTCTTCTCCAAAGTGAGAAGAGATCTTAAAAGCAAATCGAGATCCCTTAAAGGCAGGACAGTTCACATACCATGGTATTGAAAGCAGCATTGCAAGTAAACGTGTTCTCTTGGCAGAGGGGAACCCAATCCAGCCTTGAAAAAAACGCATTTTTAATAACAGTATCCATTTCCCGAAGTGGAGTTTCGTTTCAGCCCAATGATGCATCAAATGTTGGTTTTTGGCTCAACACATTTATCCCACCTTCCTACTCTATCCTGAAATGTGTTCCTTTTCATGAGTTTCTTAGCTTTAATTACATATTTCAATTACAATCCTCAAGTCCTTAACACCTTCACTTAGTGAAAACCAAGAAGCAAGCAATTGTCAGCTGGATGCCATACCAGCATTTCTGATTGCAAACGGATGCTTTTGAGACCTTCTGCTAAGTAGGCAAAGGTAGGGAATCTTAGATGTGCCCAGCATCCAATGTTCCAATCCTCTATCCTCTTTGAAATGACCCGGAGAGTCAAGGAATGCTTGCCACTTAGCTTGGTGAAGTTTCATGCTACCCAAATCTAGAGAGGCCATTTAGAAAGACTTCAAGTGTCATCATTTCAACTTATGGTCCTTGCTGTCAAATTGGCAACAGATATAAGGTCTTTTTGGATCTCTAAGAAACCTAGGGACCGCAGAAGGTTTATACTTCAGAATGCAAGAAGCTTAAGGCAGCTTCCATACCAGATATCAGTTCAGTACTAGCTATTTGCCAGATCATCAGGACCTGAAATCCATGGAGGCCAATTCTCTCCAGAGGAGGAAGTATTGAATAGGTAAGTGCTTCCCTTTCAGTGAAGTGGAGCTCATTTACACATCAACTCGGCAGTTGATGTCAATTGCCTTATCCCTAAAAGTGGCCCAAATCTGGAGAATGCACCTGAAAGGGGTGCGTTGGGGAAGCACATTTGAGTTTCCCAGAGCCACAACACTTTCACACAAAACAAACGCAAAAGTACATGCACAAAAGAAACTCTCAGTCCTGAGGACCAAAGCAAAGGGTGAGGATGAACAACATCCTCAATGTTTTCGAACTACGTTCCCTCATTTTAACAACAAAACGACAAACAGCATGCAAATTGAAAGATAGGGAATCAGGACCACAGTTGTCATGCCTACTGACCTGGGAAGCAGAAAGAGCCAAAAAGTAAAAAGCAAAGAAATTAGGAAAAGTTCAATTTGCTTCATTAACTTCCACATGTCTCCTGGAAATATGCTCGTTTTCTCAGGGTCACAATGATGAAAACCAAAAGGATTTCACTGAGCAAACTTTCTCTAACTGAATATTTTACATAGACTGGTTTTGGAGATATGAAAATGATTCATTTGATGCCATGTTTCACCAGAATCTGTAGAATATGCTGGCCATGCAATGTAAAAAAAAAAAAAAATACTTGCTTGTCCCTTAGCGGACTACAAGATGGACTAGAGCTCTGCTGATCACAGCAGGTGTTATCCAATAGCAGAGAGACAAATGCAATGCCAAAAGGTCTCTCAGGATCGCAGTTCCCAGGCACCAAAGGGCAGATTCCTACCCATTGGAAAGGGAATATGTCAACCAATGTTCCACCACAGCTGAAACACAATGCAGGAGGGAATGATACCTAGTTGGATCATATGCAAGCTCCGTTACTGACCAAAGACGTCTCAAGTACTCAATGCAAGTGCTGTTTCACACACCTACAATGTACGAATCACAAAGAGGATCCCACAAACCAAAGCACAGACTGCCGTGATTAACACCACATTGACACACACAAACACATGAAGAACAAATAAACACTCCAATCACAAAGACAGAAAGCCAGAGAAGGCATTTTGTCAACTTCCACTTCCACTCCCACATGGAGGCCCCCAGTTCTCAAGAGGGAATGGACTCAGAGGGGCTCCCATCCGCTAAGGGGAGCAGCCCAGTTGGAGTCGACCTATTTCCCAGCCTGTGCAAGCTGGAGCGACTTACCCCCAAATGACATGAACTGTATACCACTGCTCTGGACATGTCTCCAAGACAAGCAGCCTCGTGCTGTAGGGCAGCCACTGCATATCAGGGAGAATCCCTGCCAGTATCCTGGAGCCAAATGTACTCTGGCATGTGCTGGGAAGTATAAATGGCGACGCCCCTGATCGAGATCAATACACCATGGGCACAGACCTCCTGGCTGGCTCGCTATAATTGGTAACCAAAGACCAGGATGTGTGCCCGACGCACAGTGAGGCCAAACAGCAGCAAAACATTGGACTTTGGAGCCGAGAAATATTTGTTGTTGAGACATTCAAGGAAATGGGTGGCTTATGCTGGGTAATCCCCAACCTTGAAAGCTTTTAGCAAAGCCCTCTTAGAGGTAAGGTGATGGAGGGGTGTGGCTTTTCGTTGAAAACTTCTCCCTGTCCGATCCATTGTTCTTGAGGACAGGTCATAGTCAGGTCTCAATGTTCCTATCAATCTCCAGCAAACAAATGTCACTCTCTGGGTGACAAGAAAGGGCAAGGTCCCAAGGCACAAGACTCACCCTCTGAGGTCCAGACCCACCTAAGAAAAAGGGGTCCCTGGGAGGGGTGGTGGTCCTCCTGCCATGGAGGGTATGTCCAGGAGCTGGTCTGGGTCCTCCCACCAGTGCCCACGCATCACAGAGGAGGCAGCTCTGCCTTGGTGGCTCCCTCAGGGCCAGGTCCCAGACGCTTGCTAGCTCTCATCACTGAGGGAGCCGGGTGCACATGACCCAACAGGTCTTAATGCTCCTCAGGCCACCCAAACAGTGGTGGTCAGGTACCCCAGACTGTGAGCCATACCCTTAGGGTCACAGTGGCGGTGTGTGGTAGAGGTTCAACACTGCCTCAAGGCCTGGTCTGGGCCAATGGTCATTCATGGCCTTGGCTCTGGAGCCCTGCAGGACACACCCCCAGCCTGTTCTCTGGGCTCCCCATCACACAAGCTGGCCCAAGGCCGTGTGAGCAGAAGAATGCTGGGGAGAAGGCTGGCACTTGCCTCTTACCTCATGCTCCAGGTCTGAAGGGGCAGCACTCCACTGACTGCTGCCTAACAATGGGCCCCCACTAAAGATGGCTGACAGACAGTGGCTTGCTTGGGGCAGGGGCCCACTACACTGCCCACCAATGGCTGAGCAGGGTGGTCACAGTGGCATTAGTGGTCTCCTGGTAACCATTGCCTGGTAACGGGGCAGTGGGTCACAGTGCACAGCAAGGGCTGCCTGGGAAGGGCTGCATTCAGCTGGCTATGGTACAATTCCCCCTTTTCTTTGGTCCTCTGCAACCCTGAGGAGAATATGTGGGTATGATTTGGATAGAGTGGTTAATCATAAACTCCGCAGCGGATCTCTGTTTTAGGGGACTTGCTTTCAACCTAGATTCCTGGTTCATCTTTTCCCAAGTCTTTCAGGGAATGGGGTGACGACCACTCTAGCTACGTGCTGCTGGAGGAAAGCAAAGCCCTACAGTGCATTCTGAGTTGGAAGCAATGCCACGTTGCAAGTCTTGATCCAAGTCTTATATAAACTTGTATAAGGAATCCAGGAGAATAAGCCTGAAAAGCAGCGTGAGGGTGGCATTCTCGGGGAGACGTTCTGGCAGGTAATCCAGACACGCAGAAGCAGAAGGGAAGACATTGTTGTAAGTTGTTAGGAAGTTGAGGGGAAGAGCTTCCCTTAACGGGAGAACACAGATCAAAATCAGCATTATTGCAAAGCAAATCCATAAACGTTAGTAGCATATGCATCTGTTTACTCAGTTTGTCAAAACTGCATTGGTAAGAGTCTTCTTGAAGTTGAAGCACTTTGGGAAAGCCTCAGCCTAACTATCTGTTAGACACTTAAAGAGGCAAGGTTAAAGATCGCATGACAAGGGGTTGCGAAGGAAGCTTAATCAAGTGGCTCTCATGTAACCGTCAGCATGGCTGACCGATTATCCCAAGGCATACCTGCATTTCAGAAACTTTGTACCCTTTCTAGAATATCGACAGGTGTGCCATGTATCCATCCTGTGTAATTGGAGAAGCTTCTCCCCCATTTCACAATGTTTTCTCTGTAATTTCCATACCAGATATACGACTGAAATAGTCCTCCTTGAGTTGCCTTAAGGGCCCCGCAACTAATCCAAAGTTAACAAAATATTTCAAAACACCTGGTCCAATAAGCTCATCAGTCCTTTGAAGAGAATTCTTCTTTCTTCTCCAAAGTGAGAAGAGATCTTAAAAGCAAATCGAGATCCCTTAAAGGCAGGACAGTTCACATACCATGGTATTGAAAGCAGCATTGCAAGTAAACGTGTTCTCTTGGCAGAGGGGAACCCAATCCAGCCTTGAAAAAAACGCATTTTTAATAACAGTATCCATTTCCCGAAGTGGAGTTTCGTTTGAGCCCAATGATGCATCAAATGTTGGTTTTTGGCTCAACACATTTATCCCACCTTCCTACTCTATCCTGAAATGTGTTCCTTTTCATGAGTTTCTTAGCTTTAATTACATATTTCAATTACAATCCTCAAGTCCTTAACACCTTCACTTAGTGAAAACCAAGAAGCAAGCAATTGTCAGCTGGATGCCATACCAGCATTTCTGATTGCAAACGGATGCTTTTGAGACCTTCTGCTAAGTAGGCAAAGGTAGGGAATCTTAGATGTGCCCAGCATCCAATGTTCCAATCCTCTATCCTCTTTGAAATGACCCGGAGAGTCAAGGAATGCTTGCCACTTACCTTGGTGAAGTTTCATGCTACCCAAATCTAGAGAGGCCATTTAGAAAGACTTCAAGTGTCATCATTTCAACTTATGGTCCTTGCTGTCAAATTGGCAACAGATATAAGGTCTTTTTGGATCTCTAAGAAACCTAGGGACTGCAGAAGGTTTATACTTCAGAATGCAAGAAGCTTAAGGCAGCTTCCATACTAGATATCAGTTCAGTACTAGCTATTTGCCAGATCATCAGGACCTGAAATCCATGGAGGCCAATTCTCTCCAGAGGAGGAAGTATTGAATAGGTAAGTGCTTCCCTTTCAGTGAAGTGGAGCTCATTTACACATCAACTCGGCAGTTGATGTCAATTGCCTTATCCCTAAAAGTGGCCCAAATCTGGAGAATGCACCTGAAAGGGGTGCGTTGGGGAAGCACATTTGAGTTTCCCAGAGCCACAACACTTTCACACAAAACAAACGCAAAAGTACATGCACAAAAGAAACTCTCAGTCCTGAGGACCAAAGCAAAGGGTGAGGATGAACAACATCCTCAATGTTTTCGAACTACGTTCCCTCATTTTAACAACAAAAAGACAAACAGCATGCAAATTGAAAGATAGGGAATCAGGACCACAGTTGTCATGCCTACTGACCTGGGAAGCAGAAAGAGCCAAAAAGTAAAAAGCAAAGAAATTAGGAAAAGTTCAATTTGCTTCATGAACTTCCACATGTCTCCTGGAAATATGCTCGTTTTCTCAGGGTCACAATGATGAAAACCAAAAGGATTTCACTGAGCAAACTTTCTCTAACTGAATATTTTACATAGACTGGTTTTGGAGATATGAAAATGATTCATTTGATGCCATGTTTCACCAGAATCTGTAGAATATGCTGGCCATGCAATGTAAAAAAAAAAAAAAAATACTTGCTTGTCCCTTAGCGGACTACAAGATGGACTAGAGCTCTGCTGATCACAGCAGGTGTTATCCAATAGCAGAGAGACAAATGCAATGCCAAAAGGTCTCTCAGGATCGCAGTTCCCAGGCACCAAAGGGCAGATTCCTACCCATTGGAAAGGGAATATGTCAACCAATGTTCCACCACAGCTGAAACACAATGCAGGAGGGAATGATACCTAGTTGGATCATATGCAAGCTCCGTTACTGACCAAAGACGTCTCAAGTACTCAATGCAAGTGCTGTTTCACACACCTACAATGTACGAATCACAAAGAGGATCCCACAAACCAAAGCACAGACTGCCGTGATTAACACCACATTGACACACACAAACACATGAAGAACAAATAAACACTCCAATCACAAAGACAGAAAGCCAGAGAAGGCATTTTGTCAACTTCCACTTCCACTCCCACATGGAGGCCCCCAGTTCTCAAGAGGGAATGGACTCAGAGGGGCTCCCATCCGCTAAGGGGAGCAGCCCAGTTGGAGTCGACCTATTTCCCAGCCTGTGCAAGCTGGAGCGACTTACCCCCAAATGACATGAACTGTATACCACTGCTCTGGACATGTCTCCAAGACAAGCAGCCTCGTGCTGTAGGGCAGCCACTGCATATCAGGGAGAATCCCTGCCAGTATCCTGGAGCCAAATGTACTCTGGCATGTGCTGGGAAGTATAAATGGCGACGCCCCTGATCGAGATCAATACACCATGGGCACAGACCTCCTGGCTGGCTCGCTATAATTGGTAACCAAAGACCAGGATGTGTGCCCGACGCACAGTGAGGCCAAACAGCAGCAAAACATTGGACTTTGGAGCCGAGAAATATTTGTTGTTGAGACATTCAAGGAAATGGGTGGCTTATGCTGGGTAATCCCCAACCTTGAAAGCTTTTAGCAAAGCCCTCTTAGAGGTAAGGTGATGGAGGGGTGTGGCTTTTCGTTGAAAACTTCTCCCTGTCCGATCCATTGTTCTTGAGGACAGGTCATAGTCAGGTCTCAATGTTCCTATCAATCTCCAGCAAACAAATGTCACTCTCTGGGTGACAAGAAAGGGCAAGGTCCCAAGGCACAAGACTCACCCTCTGAGGTCCAGACCCACCTAAGAGAAAGGGGTCCCTGGGAGGGGTGGTGGTCCTCCTGCCATGGAGGGTATGTCCAGGAGCTGGTCTGGGTCCTCGCACCACTGCCCACGCCTCACAGAGGAGGCAGCTCTGCCTTGGTGGCTCCCTCAGGGCCAGGTCCCAGACGCTTGCTAGCTCTCATCCCTGAGGGAGCCGGGTGCACATGACCCAACAGGTCTTAATGCTCCTCAGGCCACCCAAACAGTGGTGGTCAGGTACCCCAGACTGTGAGCCATACCCTTAGGGTCACAGTGGCGGTGTGTGGTAGAGGTTCAACACTGCCTCAAGGCCTGGTCTGGGCCAATGGTCATTCATGGCCTTGGCTCTGGAGCCCTGCAGGACACACCCCCAGCCTGTTCTCTGGGCTCCCCATCACACAAGCTGGCCCAAGGCCGTGTGAGCAGAAGAATGCTGGGGAGAAGGCTGGCACTTGCCTCTTACCTCATGCTCCAGGTCTGAAGGGGCAGCACTCCACTGACTGCTGCCTAACAAAGGGCCCCCACTAAAGATGGCTGACAGACAGTGGCTTGCTTGGGGCAGGGGCCCACTACACTGCCCACCAATGGCTGAGCAGGGTGGTCACAGTGGCATTAGTGGTCTCCTGGTAACCATTGCCTGGTAACGGGGCAGTGGGTCACAGTGCACAGCAAGGGCTGCCTGGGAAGGGCTGCATTCAGCTGGCTATGGTACAATTCCCCCTTTTCTTTGGTCCTCTGCAACCCTGAGGAGAATATGTGGGTATGATTTGGATAGAGTGGTTAATCATAAACTCAGCAGCGGATCTCTGTTTTAGGGGACTTGCTTTCAACCTAGATTCCTGGTTCATCTTTTCCCAAGTCTTTCAGGGAATGGGGTGACGACCACTCTAGCTACGTGCTGCTGGAGGAAAGCAAAGCCCTACAGTGCATTCTGAGTTGGAAGCAATGCCACGTTGCAAGTCTTGATCCAAGTCTTATATAAACTTGTATAAGGAATCCAGGAGAATAAGCCTGAAAAGCAGCGTGAGGGTGGCATTCTCGGGGAGACGTTCTGGCAGGTAATCCAGACACGCAGAAGCAGAAGGGAAGACATTGTTGTAAGTTGTTAGGAAGTTGAGGGGAAGAGCTTCCCTTAACGGGAGAACACAGATCAAAATCAGCATTTTTGCAAAGCAAATCCATAAACGTTAGTAGCATATGCATCTGTTTACTCAGTTTGTCAAAACTGCATTGGTAAGAGTCTTCTTGAAGTTGAAGCACTTTGGGAAAGCCTCAGCCTAACTATCTGTTAGACACTTAAAGAGGCAAGGTTAAAGATCGCATGACAAGGGGTTGCGAAGGAAGCTTAATCAAGTGGCTCTCATGTAACCGTCAGCATGGCTGACCGATTATCCCAAGGCATACCTGCATTTCAGAAACTTTGTACCCTTTCTAGAATATCGACAGGTGTGCCATGTATCCATCCTGTGTAATTGGAGAAGCTTCTCCCCCATTTCACAATGTTTTCTCTGTAATTTCCATACCAGATATACGACTGAAATAGTCCTCCTTGAGTTGCCTTAAGGGCCCCGCAACTAATCCAAAGTTAACAAAATATTTCAAAACACCTGGTCCAATAAGCTCATCAGTCCTTTGAAGAGAATTCTTCTTTCTTCTCCAAAGTGAGAAGAGATCTTAAAAGCAAATCGAGATCCCTTAAAGGCAGGACAGTTCACATACCATGGTATTGAAAGCAGCATTGCAAGTAAACGTGTTCTCTTGGCAGAGGGGAACCCAATCCAGCCTTGAAAAAAACGCATTTTTAATAACAGTATCCATTTCCCGAAGTGGAGTTTCGTTTCAGCCCAATGATGCATCAAATGTTGGTTTTTGGCTCAACACATTTATCCCACCTTCCTACTCTATCCTGAAATGTGTTCCTTTTCATGAGTTTCTTAGCTTTAATTACATATTTCAATTACAATCCTCAAGTCCTTAACACCTTCACTTAGTGAAAACCAAGAAGCAAGCAATTGTCAGCTGGATGCCATACCAGCATTTCTGATTGCAAACGGATGCTTTTGAGACCTTCTGCTAAGTAGGCAAAGGTAGGGAATCTTAGATGTGCCCAGCATCCAATGTTCCAATCCTCTATCCTCTTTGAAATGACCCGGAGAGTCAAGGAATGCTTGCCACTTACCTTGGTGAAGTTTCATGCTCCCCAAATCTAGAGAGGCCATTTAGAAAGACTTCAAGTGTCATCATTTCAACTTATGGTCCTTGCTGTCAAATTGGCAACAGATATAAGGTCTTTTTGGATCTCTAAGAAACCTAGGGACCGCAGAAGGTTTATACTTCACAATGCAAGAAGCTTAAGGCAGCTTCCATACCAGATATCAGTTCAGTACTAGCTATTTGCCAGATCATCAGGACCTGAAATCCATGGAGGCCAATTCTCTCCAGAGGAGGAAGTATTGAATAGGTAAGTGCTTCCCTTTCAGTGAAGTGGAGCTCATTTACACATCAACTCGGCAGTTGATGTCAATTGCCTTATCCCTAAAAGTGGCCCAAATCTGGAGAATGCACCTGAAAGGGGTGCGTTGGGGAAGCACATTTGAGTTTCCCAGAGCCACAACACTTTCACACAAAACAAACGCAAAAGTACATGCACAAAAGAAACTCTCAGTCCTGAGGACCAAAGCAAAGGGTGAGGATGAACAACATCCTCAATGTTTTCGAACTACGTTCCCTCATTTTAACAACAAAACGACAAACAGCATGCAAATTGAAAGATAGGGAATCAGGACCACAGTTGTCATGCCTACTGACCTGGGAAGCAGAAAGAGCCAAAAAGTAAAAAGCAAAGAAATTAGGAAAAGTTCAATTTGCTTCATTAACTTCCACATGTCTCCTGGAAATATGCTCGTTTTCTCAGGGTCACAATGATGAAAACCAAAAGGATTTCACTGAGCAAACTTTCTCTAACTGAATATTTTACATAGACTGGTTTTGGAGATATGAAAATGATTCATTTGATGCCATGTTTCACCAGAATCTGTAGAATATGCTGGCCATGCAATGTAAAAAAAAAAAAAATACTTGCTTGTCCCTTAGCGGACTACAAGATGGACTAGAGCTCTGCTGATCACAGCAGGTGTTATCCAATAGCAGAGAGACAAATGCAATGCCAAAAGGTCTCTCAGGATCGCAGTTCCCAGGCACCAAAGGGCAGATTCCTACCCATTGGAAAGGGAATATGTCAACCAATGTTCCACCACAGCTGAAACACAATGCAGGAGGGAATGATACCTAGTTGGATCATATGCAAGCTCCGTTACTGACCAAAGACGTCTCAAGTACTCAATGCAAGTGCTGTTTCACACACCTACAATGTACGAATCACAAAGAGGATCCCACAAACCAAAGCACAGACTGCCGTGATTAACACCACATTGACACACACAAACACATGAAGAACAAATAAACACTCCAATCACAAAGACAGAAAGCCAGAGAAGGCATTTTGTCAACTTCCACTTCCACTCCCACATGGAGGCCCCCAGTTCTCAAGAGGGAATGGACTCAGAGGGGCTCCCATCCGCTAAGGGGAGCAGCCCAGTTGGAGTCGACCTATTTCCCAGCCTGTGCAAGCTGGAGCGACTTACCCCCAAATGACATGAACTGTATACCACTGCTCTGGACATGTCTCCAAGACAAGCAGCCTCGTGCTGTAGGGCAGCCACTGCATATCAGGGAGAATCCCTGCCAGTATCCTGGAGCCAAATGTACTCTGGCATGTGCTGGGAAGTATAAATGGCGACGCCCCTGATCGAGATCAATACACCATGGGCACAGACCTCCTGGCTGGCTCGCTATAATTGGTAACCAAAGACCAGGATGTGTGCCCGACGCACAGTGAGGCCAAACAGCAGCAAAACATTGGACTTTGGAGCCGAGAAATATTTGTTGTTGAGACATTCAAGGAAATGGGTGGCTTATGCTGGGTAATCCCCAACCTTGAAAGCTTTTAGCAAAGCCCTCTTAGAGGTAAGGTGATGGAGGGGTGTGGCTTTTCGTTGAAAACTTCTCCCTGTCCGATCCATTGTTCTTGAGGACAGGTCATAGTCAGGTCTCAATGTTCCTATCAATCTCCAGCAAACAAATGTCACTCTCTGGGTGACAAGAAAGGGCAAGGTCCCAAGGCACAAGACTCACCCTCTGAGGTCCAGACCCACCTAAGAGAAAGGGGTCCCTGGGAGGGGTGGTGGTCCTCCTGCCATGGAGGGTATGTCCAGGAGCTGGTCTGGGTCCTCCCACCAGTGCCCACGCATCACAGAGGAGGCAGCTCTGCCTTGGTGGCTCCCTCAGGGCCAGGTCCCAGACGCTTGCTAGCTCTCATCACTGAGGGAGCCGGGTGCACATGACCCAACAGGTCTTAATGCTCCTCAGGCCACCCAAACAGTGGTGGTCAGGTACCCCAGACTGTGAGCCATACCCTTAGGGTCACAGTGGCGGTGTGTGGTAGAGGTTCAACACTGCCTCAAGGCCTGGTCTGGGCCAATGGTCATTCATGGCCTTGGCTCTGGAGCCCTGCAGGACACACCCCCAGCCTGTTCTCTGGGCTCCCCATCACACAAGCTGGCCCAAGGCCGTGTGAGCAGAAGAATGCTGGGGAGAAGGCTGGCACTTGCCTCTTACCTCATGCTCCAGGTCTGAAGGGGCAGCACTCCACTGACTGCTGCCTAACAATGGGCCCCCACTAAAGATGGCTGACAGACAGTGGCTTGCTTGGGGCAGGGGCCCACTACACTGCCCACCAATGGCTGAGCAGGGTGGTCACAGTGGCATTAGTGGTCTCCTGGTAACCATTGCCTGGTAACGGGGCAGTGGGTCACAGTGCACAGCAAGGGCTGCCTGGGAAGGGCTGCATTCAGCTGGCTATGGTACAATTCCCCCTTTTCTTTGGTCCTCTGCAACCCTGAGGAGAATATGTGGGTATGATTTGGATAGAGTGGTTAATCATAAACTCCGCAGCGGATCTCTGTTTTAGGGGACTTGCTTTCAACCTAGATTCCTGGTTCATCTTTTCCCAAGTCTTTCAGGGAATGGGGTGACGACCACTCTAGCTACGTGCTGCTGGAGGAAAGCAAAGCCCTACAGTGCATTCTGAGTTGGAAGCAATGCCACGTTGCAAGTCTTGATCCAAGTCTTATATAAACTTGTATAAGGAATCCAGGAGAATAAGCCTGAAAAGCAGCGTGAGGGTGGCATTCTCGGGGAGACGTTCTGGCAGGTAATCCAGACACGCAGAAGCAGAAGGGAAGACATTGTTGTAAGTTGTTAGGAAGTTGAGGGGAAGAGCTTCCCTTAACGGGAGAACACAGATCAAAATCAGCATTATTGCAAAGCAAATCCATAAACGTTAGTAGCATATGCATCTGTTTACTCAGTTTGTCAAAACTGCATTGGTAAGAGTCTTCTTGAAGTTGAAGCACTTTGGGAAAGCCTCAGCCTAACTATCTGTTAGACACTTAAAGAGGCAAGGTTAAAGATCGCATGACAAGGGGTTGCGAAGGAAGCTTAATCAAGTGGCTCTCATGTAACCGTCAGCATGGCTGACCGATTATCCCAAGGCATACCTGCATTTCAGAAACTTTGTACCCTTTCTAGAATATCGACAGGTGTGCCATGTATCCATCCTGTGTAATTGGAGAAGCTTCTCCCCCATTTCACAATGTTTTCTCTGTAATTTCCATACCAGATATACGACTGAAATAGTCCTCCTTGAGTTGCCTTAAGGGCCCCGCAACTAATCCAAAGTTAACAAAATATTTCAAAACACCTGGTCCAATAAGCTCATCAGTCCTTTGAAGAGAATTCTTCTTTCTTCTCCAAAGTGAGAAGAGATCTTAAAAGCAAATCGAGATCCCTTAAAGGCAGGACAGTTCACATACCATGGTATTGAAAGCAGCATTGCAAGTAAACGTGTTCTCTTGGCAGAGGGGAACCCAATCCAGCCTTGAAAAAAACGCATTTTTAATAACAGTATCCATTTCCCGAAGTGGAGTTTCGTTTGAGCCCAATGATGCATCAAATGTTGGTTTTTGGCTCAACACATTTATCCCACCTTCCTACTCTATCCTGAAATGTGTTCCTTTTCATGAGTTTCTTAGCTTTAATTACATATTTCAATTACAATCCTCAAGTCCTTAACACCTTCACTTAGTGAAAACCAAGAAGCAAGCAATTGTCAGCTGGATGCCATACCAGCATTTCTGATTGCAAACGGATGCTTTTGAGACCTTCTGCTAAGTAGGCAAAGGTAGGGAATCTTAGATGTGCCCAGCATCCAATGTTCCAATCCTCTATCCTCTTTGAAATGACCCGGAGAGTCAAGGAATGCTTGCCACTTACCTTGGTGAAGTTTCATGCTACCCAAATCTAGAGAGGCCATTTAGAAAGACTTCAAGTGTCATCATTTCAACTTATGGTCCTTGCTGTCAAATTGGCAACAGATATAAGGTCTTTTTGGATCTCTAAGAAACCTAGGGACTGCAGAAGGTTTATACTTCAGAATGCAAGAAGCTTAAGGCAGCTTCCATACTAGATATCAGTTCAGTACTAGCTATTTGCCAGATCATCAGGACCTGAAATCCATGGAGGCCAATTCTCTCCAGAGGAGGAAGTATTGAATAGGTAAGTGCTTCCCTTTCAGTGAAGTGGAGCTCATTTACACATCAACTCGGCAGTTGATGTCAATTGCCTTATCCCTAAAAGTGGCCCAAATCTGGAGAATGCACCTGAAAGGGGTGCGTTGGGGAAGCACATTTGAGTTTCCCAGAGCCACAACACTTTCACACAAAACAAACGCAAAAGTACATGCACAAAAGAAACTCTCAGTCCTGAGGACCAAAGCAAAGGGTGAGGATGAACAACATCCTCAATGTTTTCGAACTACGTTCCCTCATTTTAACAACAAAAAGACAAACAGCATGCAAATTGAAAGATAGGGAATCAGGACCACAGTTATCATGCCTACTGACCTGGGAAGCAGAAAGAGCCAAAAAGTAAAAAGCAAAGAAATTAGGAAAAGTTCAATTTGCTTCATTAACTTCCACATGTCTCCTGGAAATATGCTCGTTTTCTCAGGGTCACAATGATGAAAACCAAAAGGATTTCACTGAGCAAACTTTCTCTAACTGAATATTTTACATAGACTGGTTTTGGAGATATGAAAATGATTCATTTGATGCCATGTTTCACCAGAATCTGTAGAATATGCTGGCCATGCAATGTAAAAAAAAAAAAAAAAATACTTGCTTGTCCCTTAGCGGACTACAAGATGGACTAGAGCTCTGCTGATCACAGCAGGTGTTATCCAATAGCAGAGAGACAAATGCAATGCCAAAAGGTCTCTCAGGATCGCAGTTCCCAGGCACCAAAGGGCAGATTCCTACCCATTGGAAAGGGAATATGTCAACCAATGTTCCACCACAGCTGAAACACAATGCAGGAGGGAATGATACCTAGTTGGATCATATGCAAGCTCCGTTACTGACCAAAGACGTCTCAAGTACTCAATGCAAGTGCTGTTTCACACACCTACAATGTACGAATCACAAAGAGGATCCCACAAACCAAAGCACAGACTGCCGTGATTAACACCACATTGACACACACAAACACATGAAGAACAAATAAACACTCCAATCACAAAGACAGAAAGCCAGAGAAGGCATTTTGTCAACTTCCACTTCCACTCCCACATGGAGGCCCCCAGTTCTCAAGAGGGAATGGACTCAGAGGGGCTCCCATCCGCTAAGGGGAGCAGCCCAGTTGGAGTCGACCTATTTCCCAGCCTGTGCAAGCTGGAGCGACTTACCCCCAAATGACATGAACTGTATACCACTGCTCTGGACATGTCTCCAAGACAAGCAGCCTCGTGCTGTAGGGCAGCCACTGCATATCAGGGAGAATCCCTGCCAGTATCCTGGAGCCAAATGTACTCTGGCATGTGCTGGGAAGTATAAATGGCGACGCCCCTGATCGAGATCAATACACCATGGGCACAGACCTCCTGGCTGGCTCGCTATAATTGGTAACCAAAGACCAGGATGTGTGCCCGACGCACAGTGAGGCCAAACAGCAGCAAAACATTGGACTTTGGAGCCGAGAAATATTTGTTGTTGAGACATTCAAGGAAATGGGTGGCTTATGCTGGGTAATCCCCAACCTTGAAAGCTTTTAGCAAAGCCCTCTTAGAGGTAAGGTGATGGAGGGGTGTGGCTTTTCGTTGAAAACTTCTCCCTGTCCGATCCATTGTTCTTGAGGACAGGTCATAGTCAGGTCTCAATGTTCCTATCAATCTCCAGCAAACAAATGTCACTCTCTGGGTGACAAGAAAGGGCAAGGTCCCAAGGCACAAGACTCACCCTCTGAGGTCCAGACCCACCTAAGAGAAAGGGGTCCCTGGGAGGGGTGGTGGTCCTCCTGCCATGGAGGGTATGTCCAGGAGCTGGTCTGGGTCCTCGCACCACTGCCCACGCCTCACAGAGGAGGCAGCTCTGCCTTGGTGGCTCCCTCAGGGCCAGGTCCCAGACGCTTGCTAGCTCTCATCCCTGAGGGAGCCGGGTGCACATGACCCAACAGGTCTTAATGCTCCTCAGGCCACCCAAACAGTGGTGGTCAGGTACCCCAGACTGTGAGCCATACCCTTAGGGTCACAGTGGCGGTGTGTGGTAGAGGTTCAACACTGCCTCAAGGCCTGGTCTGGGCCAATGGTCATTCATGGCCTTGGCTCTGGAGCCCTGCAGGACACACCCCCAGCCTGTTCTCTGGGCTCCCCATCACACAAGCTGGCCCAAGGCCGTGTGAGCAGAAGAATGCTGGGGAGAAGGCTGGCACTTGCCTCTTACCTCATGCTCCAGGTCTGAAGGGGCAGCACTCCACTGACTGCTGCCTAACAAAGGGCCCCCACTAAAGATGGCTGACAGACAGTGGCTTGCTTGGGGCAGGGGCCCACTACACTGCCCACCAATGGCTGAGCAGGGTGGTCACAGTGGCATTAGTGGTCTCCTGGTAACCATTGCCTGGTAACGGGGCAGTGGGTCACAGTGCACAGCAAGGGCTGCCTGGGAAGGGCTGCATTCAGCTGGCTATGGTACAATTCCCCCTTTTCTTTGGTCCTCTGCAACCCTGAGGAGAATATGTGGGTATGATTTGGATAGAGTGGTTAATCATAAACTCAGCAGCGGATCTCTGTTTTAGGGGACTTGCTTTCAACCTAGATTCCTGGTTCATCTTTTCCCAAGTCTTTCAGGGAATGGGGTGACGACCACTCTAGCTACGTGCTGCTGGAGGAAAGCAAAGCCCTACAGTGCATTCTGAGTTGGAAGCAATGCCACGTTGCAAGTCTTGATCCAAGTCTTATATAAACTTGTATAAGGAATCCAGGAGAATAAGCCTGAAAAGCAGCGTGAGGGTGGCATTCTCGGGGAGACGTTCTGGCAGGTAATCCAGACACGCAGAAGCAGAAGGGAAGACATTGTTGTAAGTTGTTAGGAAGTTGAGGGGAAGAGCTTCCCTTAACGGGAGAACACAGATCAAAATCAGCATTATTGCAAAGCAAATCCATAAACGTTAGTAGCATATGCATCTGTTTACTCAGTTTGTCAAAACTGCATTGGTAAGAGTCTTCTTGAAGTTGAAGCACTTTGGGAAAGCCTCAGCCTAACTATCTGTTAGACACTTAAAGAGGCAAGGTTAAAGATCGCATGACAAGGGGTTGCGAAGGAAGCTTAATCAAGTGGCTCTCATGTAACCGTCAGCATGGCTGACCGATTATCCCAAGGCATACCTGCATTTCAGAAACTTTGTACCCTTTCTAGAATATCGACAGGTGTGCCATGTATCCATCCTGTGTAATTGGAGAAGCTTCTCCCCCATTTCACAATGTTTTCTCTGTAATTTCCATACCAGATATACGACTGAAATAGTCCTCCTTGAGTTGCCTTAAGGGCCCCGCAACTAATCCAAAGTTAACAAAATATTTCAAAACACCTGGTCCAATAAGCTCATCAGTCCTTTGAAGAGAATTCTTCTTTCTTCTCCAAAGTGAGAAGAGATCTTAAAAGCAAATCGAGATCCCTTAAAGGCAGGACAGTTCACATACCATGGTATTGAAAGCAGCATTGCAAGTAAACGTGTTCTCTTGGCAGAGGGGAACCCAATCCAGCCTTGAAAAAAACGCATTTTTAATAACAGTATCCATTTCCCGAAGTGGAGTTTCGTTTCAGCCCAATGATGCATCAAATGTTGGTTTTTGGCTCAACACATTTATCCCACCTTCCTACTCTATCCTGAAATGTGTTCCTTTTCATGAGTTTCTTAGCTTTAATTACATATTTCAATTACAATCCTCAAGTCCTTAACACCTTCACTTAGTGAAAACCAAGAAGCAAGCAATTGTCAGCTGGATGCCATACCAGCATTTCTGATTGCAAACGGATGCTTTTGAGACCTTCTGCTAAGTAGGCAAAGGTAGGGAATCTTAGATGTGCCCAGCATCCAATGTTCCAATCCTCTATCCTCTTTGAAATGACCCGGAGAGTCAAGGAATGCTTGCCACTTACCTTGGTGAAGTTTCATGCTCCCCAAATCTAGAGAGGCCATTTAGAAAGACTTCAAGTGTCATCATTTCAACTTATGGTCCTTGCTGTCAAATTGGCAACAGATATAAGGTCTTTTTGGATCTCTAAGAAACCTAGGGACCGCAGAAGGTTTATACTTCAGAATGCAAGAAGCTTAAGGCAGCTTCCATACCAGATATCAGTTCAGTACTAGCTATTTGCCAGATCATCAGGACCTGAAATCCATGGAGGCCAATTCTCTCCAGAGGAGGAAGTATTGAATAGGTAAGTGCTTCCCTTTCAGTGAAGTGGAGCTCATTTACACATCAACTCGGCAGTTGATGTCAATTGCCTTATCCCTAAAAGTGGCCCAAATCTGGAGAATGCACCTGAAAGGGGTGCGTTGGGGAAGCACATTTGAGTTTCCCAGAGCCACAACACTTTCACACAAAACAAACGCAAAAGTACATGCACAAAAGAAACTCTCAGTCCTGAGGACCAAAGCAAAGGGTGAGGATGAACAACATCCTCAATGTTTTCGAACTACGTTCCCTCATTTTAACAACAAAACGACAAACAGCATGCAAATTGAAAGATAGGGAATCAGGACCACAGTTGTCATGCCTACTGACCTGGGAAGCAGAAAGAGCCAAAAAGTAAAAAGCAAAGAAATTAGGAAAAGTTCAATTTGCTTCATTAACTTCCACATGTCTCCTGGAAATATGCTCGTTTTCTCAGGGTCACAATGATGAAAACCAAAAGGATTTCACTGAGCAAACTTTCTCTAACTGAATATTTTACATAGACTGGTTTTGGAGATATGAAAATGATTCATTTGATGCCATGTTTCACCAGAATCTGTAGAATATGCTGGCCATGCAATGTAAAAAAAAAAAAAATACTTGCTTGTCCCTTAGCGGACTACAAGATGGACTAGAGCTCTGCTGATCACAGCAGGTGTTATCCAATAGCAGAGAGACAAATGCAATGCCAAAAGGTCTCTCAGGATCGCAGTTCCCAGGCACCAAAGGGCAGATTCCTACCCATTGGAAAGGGAATATGTCAACCAATGTTCCACCACAGCTGAAACACAATGCAGGAGGGAATGATACCTAGTTGGATCATATGCAAGCTCCGTTACTGACCAAAGACGTCTCAAGTACTCAATGCAAGTGCTGTTTCACACACCTACAATGTACGAATCACAAACAGGATCCCACAAACCAAAGCACAGACTGCCGTGATTAACACCACATTGACACACACAAACACATGAAGAACAAATAAACACTCCAATCACAAAGACAGAAAGCCAGAGAAGGCATTTTGTCAACTTCCACTTCCACTCCCACATGGAGGCCCCCAGTTCTCAAGAGGGAATGGACTCAGAGGGGCTCCCATCCGCTAAGGGGAGCAGCCCAGTTGGAGTCGACCTATTTCCCAGCCTGTGCAAGCTGGAGCGACTTACCCCCAAATGACATGAACTGTATACCACTGCTCTGGACATGTCTCCAAGACAAGCAGCCTCGTGCTGTAGGGCAGCCACTGCATATCAGGGAGAATCCCTGCCAGTATCCTGGAGCCAAATGTACTCTGGCATGTGCTGGGAAGTATAAATGGCGACGCCCCTGATCGAGATCAATACACCATGGGCACAGACCTCCTGGCTGGCTCGCTATAATTGGTAACCAAAGACCAGGATGTGTGCCCGACGCACAGTGAGGCCAAACAGCAGCAAAACATTGGACTTTGGAGCCGAGAAATATTTGTTGTTGAGACATTCAAGGAAATGGGTGGCTTATGCTGGGTAATCCCCAACCTTGAAAGCTTTTAGCAAAGCCCTCTTAGAGGTAAGGTGATGGAGGGGTGTGGCTTTTCGTTGAAAACTTCTCCCTGTCCGATCCATTGTTCTTGAGGACAGGTCATAGTCAGGTCTCAATGTTCCTATCAATCTCCAGCAAACAAATGTCACTCTCTGGGTGACAAGAAAGGGCAAGGTCCCAAGGCACAAGACTCACCCTCTGAGGTCCAGACCCACCTAAGAGAAAGGGGTCCCTGGGAGGGGTGGTGGTCCTCCTGCCATGGAGGGTATGTCCAGGAGCTGGTCTGGGTCCTCCCACCAGTGCCCACGCATCACAGAGGAGGCAGCTCTGCCTTGGTGGCTCCCTCAGGGCCAGGTCCCAGACGCTTGCTAGCTCTCATCACTGAGGGAGCCGGGTGCACATGACCCAACAGGTCTTAATGCTCCTCAGGCCACCCAAACAGTGGTGGTCAGGTACCCCAGACTGTGAGCCATACCCTTAGGGTCACAGTGGCGGTGTGTGGTAGAGGTTCAACACTGCCTCAAGGCCTGGTCTGGGCCAATGGTCATTCATGGCCTTGGCTCTGGAGCCCTGCAGGACACACCCCCAGCCTGTTCTCTGGGCTCCCCATCACACAAGCTGGCCCAAGGCCGTGTGAGCAGAAGAATGCTGGGGAGAAGGCTGGCACTTGCCTCTTACCTCATGCTCCAGGTCTGAAGGGGCAGCACTCCACTGACTGCTGCCTAACAATGGGCCCCCACTAAAGATGGCTGACAGACAGTGGCTTGCTTGGGGCAGGGGCCCACTACACTGCCCACCAATGGCTGAGCAGGGTGGTCACAGTGGCATTAGTGGTCTCCTGGTAACCATTGCCTGGTAACGGGGCAGTGGGTCACAGTGCACAGCAAGGGCTGCCTGGGAAGGGCTGCATTCAGCTGGCTATGGTACAATTCCCCCTTTTCTTTGGTCCTCTGCAACCCTGAGGAGAATATGTGGGTATGATTTGGATAGAGTGGTTAATCATAAACTCCGCAGCGGATCTCTGTTTTAGGGGACTTGCTTTCAACCTAGATTCCTGGTTCATCTTTTCCCAAGTCTTTCAGGGAATGGGGTGACGACCACTCTAGCTACGTGCTGCTGGAGGAAAGCAAAGCCCTACAGTGCATTCTGAGTTGGAAGCAATGCCACGTTGCAAGTCTTGATCCAAGTCTTATATAAACTTGTATAAGGAATCCAGGAGAATAAGCCTGAAAAGCAGCGTGAGGGTGGCATTCTCGGGGAGACGTTCTGGCAGGTAATCCAGACACGCAGAAGCAGAAGGGAAGACATTGTTGTAAGTTGTTAGGAAGTTGAGGGGAAGAGCTTCCCTTAACGGGAGAACACAGATCAAAATCAGCATTATTGCAAAGCAAATCCATAAACGTTAGTAGCATATGCATCTGTTTACTCAGTTTGTCAAAACTGCATTGGTAAGAGTCTTCTTGAAGTTGAAGCACTTTGGGAAAGCCTCAGCCTAACTATCTGTTAGACACTTAAAGAGGCAAGGTTAAAGATCGCATGACAAGGGGTTGCGAAGGAAGCTTAATCAAGTGGCTCTCATGTAACCGTCAGCATGGCTGACCGATTATCCCAAGGCATACCTGCATTTCAGAAACTTTGTACCCTTTCTAGAATATCGACAGGTGTGCCATGTATCCATCCTGTGTAATTGGAGAAGCTTCTCCCCCATTTCACAATGTTTTCTCTGTAATTTCCATACCAGATATACGACTGAAATAGTCCTCCTTGAGTTGCCTTAAGGGCCCCGCAACTAATCCAAAGTTAACAAAATATTTCAAAACACCTGGTCCAATAAGCTCATCAGTCCTTTGAAGAGAATTCTTCTTTCTTCTCCAAAGTGAGAAGAGATCTTAAAAGCAAATCGAGATCCCTTAAAGGCAGGACAGTTCACATACCATGGTATTGAAAGCAGCATTGCAAGTAAACGTGTTCTCTTGGCAGAGGGGAACCCAATCCAGCCTTGAAAAAAACGCATTTTTAATAACAGTATCCATTTCCCGAAGTGGAGTTTCGTTTGAGCCCAATGATGCATCAAATGTTGGTTTTTGGCTCAACACATTTATCCCACCTTCCTACTCTATCCTGAAATGTGTTCCTTTTCATGAGTTTCTTAGCTTTAATTACATATTTCAATTACAATCCTCAAGTCCTTAACACCTTCACTTAGTGAAAACCAAGAAGCAAGCAATTGTCAGCTGGATGCCATACCAGCATTTCTGATTGCAAACGGATGCTTTTGAGACCTTCTGCTAAGTAGGCAAAGGTAGGGAATCTTAGATGTGCCCAGCATCCAATGTTCCAATCCTCTATCCTCTTTGAAATGACCCGGAGAGTCAAGGAATGCTTGCCACTTACCTTGGTGAAGTTTCATGCTACCCAAATCTAGAGAGGCCATTTAGAAAGACTTCAAGTGTCATCATTTCAACTTATGGTCCTTGCTGTCAAATTGGCAACAGATATAAGGTCTTTTTGGATCTCTAAGAAACCTAGGGACTGCAGAAGGTTTATACTTCAGAATGCAAGAAGCTTAAGGCAGCTTCCATACTAGATATCAGTTCAGTACTAGCTATTTGCCAGATCATCAGGACCTGAAATCCATGGAGGCCAATTCTCTCCAGAGGAGGAAGTATTGAATAGGTAAGTGCTTCCCTTTCAGTGAAGTGGAGCTCATTTACACATCAACTCGGCAGTTGATGTCAATTGCCTTATCCCTAAAAGTGGCCCAAATCTGGAGAATGCACCTGAAAGGGGTGCGTTGGGGAAGCACATTTGAGTTTCTCAGAGCCACAACACTTTCACACAAAACAAACGCAAAAGTACATGCACAAAAGAAACTCTCAGTCCTGAGGACCAAAGCAAAGGGTGAGGATGAACAACATCCTCAATGTTTTCGAACTACGTTCCCTCATTTTAACAACAAAAAGACAAACAGCATGCAAATTGAAAGATAGGGAATCAGGACCACAGTTGTCATGCCTACTGACCTGGGAAGCAGAAAGAGCCAAAAAGTAAAAAGCAAAGAAATTAGGAAAAGTTCAATTTGCTTCATTAACTTCCACATGTCTCCTGGAAATATGCTCGTTTTCTCAGGGTCACAATGATGAAAACCAAAAGGATTTCACTGAGCAAACTTTCTCTAACTGAATATTTTACATAGACTGGTTTTGGAGATATGAAAATGATTCATTTGATGCCATGTTTCACCAGAATCTGTAGAATATGCTGGCCATGCAATGTAAAAAAAAAAAAAAAATACTTGCTTGTCCCTTAGCGGACTACAAGATGGACTAGAGCTCTGCTGATCACAGCAGGTGTTATCCAATAGCAGAGAGACAAATGCAATGCCAAAAGGTCTCTCAGGATCGCAGTTCCCAGGCACCAAAGGGCAGATTCCTACCCATTGGAAAGGGAATATGTCAACCAATGTTCCACCACAGCTGAAACACAATGCAGGAGGGAATGATACCTAGTTGGATCATATGCAAGCTCCGTTACTGACCAAAGACGTCTCAAGTACTCAATGCAAGTGCTGTTTCACACACCTACAATGTACGAATCACAAAGAGGATCCCACAAACCAAAGCACAGACTGCCGTGATTAACACCACATTGACACACACAAACACATGAAGAACAAATAAACACTCCAATCACAAAGACAGAAAGCCAGAGAAGGCATTTTGTCAACTTCCACTTCCACTCCCACATGGAGGCCCCCAGTTCTCAAGAGGGAATGGACTCAGAGGGGCTCCCATCCGCTAAGGGGAGCAGCCCAGTTGGAGTCGACCTATTTCCCAGCCTGTGCAAGCTGGAGCGACTTACCCCCAAATGACATGAACTGTATACCACTGCTCTGGACATGTCTCCAAGACAAGCAGCCTCGTGCTGTAGGGCAGCCACTGCATATCAGGGAGAATCCCTGCCAGTATCCTGGAGCCAAATGTACTCTGGCATGTGCTGGGAAGTATAAATGGCGACGCCCCTGATCGAGATCAATACACCATGGGCACAGACCTCCTGGCTGGCTCGCTATAATTGGTAACCAAAGACCAGGATGTGTGCCCGACGCACAGTGAGGCCAAACAGCAGCAAAACATTGGACTTTGGAGCCGAGAAATATTTGTTGTTGAGACATTCAAGGAAATGGGTGGCTTATGCTGGGTAATCCCCAACCTTGAAAGCTTTTAGCAAAGCCCTCTTAGAGGTAAGGTGATGGAGGGGTGTGGCTTTTCGTTGAAAACTTCTCCCTGTCCGATCCATTGTTCTTGAGGACAGGTCATAGTCAGGTCTCAATGTTCCTATCAATCTCCAGCAAACAAATGTCACTCTCTGGGTGACAAGAAAGGGCAAGGTCCCAAGGCACAAGACTCACCCTCTGAGGTCCAGACCCACCTAAGAGAAAGGGGTCCCTGGGAGGGGTGGTGGTCCTCCTGCCATGGAGGGTATGTCCAGGAGCTGGTCTGGGTCCTCGCACCACTGCCCACGCCTCACAGAGGAGGCAGCTCTGCCTTGGTGGCTCCCTCAGGGCCAGGTCCCAGACGCTTGCTAGCTCTCATCCCTGAGGGAGCCGGGTGCACATGACCCAACAGGTCTTAATGCTCCTCAGGCCACCCAAACAGTGGTGGTCAGGTACCCCAGACTGTGAGCCATACCCTTAGGGTCACAGTGGCGGTGTGTGGTAGAGGTTCAACACTGCCTCAAGGCCTGGTCTGGGCCAATGGTCATTCATGGCCTTGGCTCTGGAGCCCTGCAGGACACACCCCCAGCCTGTTCTCTGGGCTCCCCATCACACAAGCTGGCCCAAGGCCGTGTGAGCAGAAGAATGCTGGGGAGAAGGCTGGCACTTGCCTCTTACCTCATGCTCCAGGTCTGAAGGGGCAGCACTCCACTGACTGCTGCCTAACAAAGGGCCCCCACTAAAGATGGCTGACAGACAGTGGCTTGCTTGGGGCAGGGGCCCACTACACTGCCCACCAATGGCTGAGCAGGGTGGTCACAGTGGCATTAGTGGTCTCCTGGTAACCATTGCCTGGTAACGGGGCAGTGGGTCACAGTGCACAGCAAGGGCTGCCTGGGAAGGGCTGCATTCAGCTGGCTATGGTACAATTCCCCCTTTTCTTTGGTCCTCTGCAACCCTGAGGAGAATATGTGGGTATGATTTGGATAGAGTGGTTAATCATAAACTCAGCAGCGGATCTCTGTTTTAGGGGACTTGCTTTCAACCTAGATTCCTGGTTCATCTTTTCCCAAGTCTTTCAGGGAATGGGGTGACGACCACTCTAGCTACGTGCTGCTGGAGGAAAGCAAAGCCCTACAGTGCATTCTGAGTTGGAAGCAATGCCACGTTGCAAGTCTTGATCCAAGTCTTATATAAACTTGTATAAGGAATCCAGGAGAATAAGCCTGAAAAGCAGCGTGAGGGTGGCATTCTCGGGGAGACGTTCTGGCAGGTAATCCAGACACGCAGAAGCAGAAGGGAAGACATTGTTGTAAGTTGTTAGGAAGTTGAGGGGAAGAGCTTCCCTTAACGGGAGAACACAGATCAAAATCAGCATTATTGCAAAGCAAATCCATAAACGTTAGTAGCATATGCATCTGTTTACTCAGTTTGTCAAAACTGCATTGGTAAGAGTCTTCTTGAAGTTGAAGCACTTTGGGAAAGCCTCAGCCTAACTATCTGTTAGACACTTAAAGAGGCAAGGTTAAAGATCGCATGACAAGGGGTTGCGAAGGAAGCTTAATCAAGTGGCTCTCATGTAACCGTCAGCATGGCTGACCGATTATCCCAAGGCATACCTGCATTTCAGAAACTTTGTACCCTTTCTAGAATATCGACAGGTGTGCCATGTATCCATCCTGTGTAATTGGAGAAGCTTCTCCCCCATTTCACAATGTTTTCTCTGTAATTTCCATACCAGATATACGACTGAAATAGTCCTCCTTGAGTTGCCTTAAGGGCCCCGCAACTAATCCAAAGTTAACAAAATATTTCAAAACACCTGGTCCAATAAGCTCATCAGTCCTTTGAAGAGAATTCTTCTTTCTTCTCCAAAGTGAGAAGAGATCTTAAAAGCAAATCGAGATCCCTTAAAGGCAGGACAGTTCACATACCATGGTATTGAAAGCAGCATTGCAAGTAAACGTGTTCTCTTGGCAGAGGGGAACCCAATCCAGCCTTGAAAAAAACGCATTTTTAATAACAGTATCCATTTCCCGAAGTGGAGTTTCGTTTCAGCCCAATGATGCATCAAATGTTGGTTTTTGGCTCAACACATTTATCCCACCTTCCTACTCTATCCTGAAATGTGTTCCTTTTCATGAGTTTCTTAGCTTTAATTACATATTTCAATTACAATCCTCAAGTCCTTAACACCTTCACTTAGTGAAAACCAAGAAGCAAGCAATTGTCAGCTGGATGCCATACCAGCATTTCTGATTGCAAACGGATGCTTTTGAGACCTTCTGCTAAGTAGGCAAAGGTAGGGAATCTTAGATGTGCCCAGCATCCAATGTTCCAATCCTCTATCCTCTTTGAAATGACCCGGAGAGTCAAGGAATGCTTGCCACTTACCTTGGTGAAGTTTCATGCTCCCCAAATCTAGAGAGGCCATTTAGAAAGACTTCAAGTGTCATCATTTCAACTTATGGTCCTTGCTGTCAAATTGGCAACAGATATAAGGTCTTTTTGGATCTCTAAGAAACCTAGGGACTGCAGAAGGTTTATACTTCAGAATGCAAGAAGCTTAAGGCAGCTTCCATACTAGATATCAGTTCAGTACTAGCTATTTGCCAGATCATCAGGACCTGAAATCCATGGAGGCCAATTCTCTCCAGAGGAGGAAGTATTGAATAGGTAAGTGCTTCCCTTTCAGTGAAGTGGAGCTCATTTACACATCAACTCGGCAGTTGATGTCAATTGCCTTATCCCTAAAAGTGGCCCAAATCTGGAGAATGCACCTGAGGGGGGTGCGTTGGGGAAGCACATTTGAGTTTCCCAGAGCCACAACACTTTCACACAAAACAAACGCAAAAGTACATGCACAAAAGAAACTCTCAGTCCTGAGGACCAAAGCAAAGGGTGAGGATGAACAACATCCTCAATGTTTTCGAACTAGCGTTCCCTCATTTTAACAACAAAACGACAAACAGCATGCAAATTGAAAGATAGGGAATCAGGACCACAGTTGTCATGCCTACTGACCTGGGAAGCAGAAAGAGCCAAAAAGGAAAAAGCAAAGAAATTAGGAAAAGTTCAATTTGCTTCATTAACTTCCACATGTCTCCTGGAAATATGCTCGTTTTCTCAGGGTCACAATGATGAAAACCAAAAGGATTTCACTGAACAAACTTTCTCTAACTGAATATTTTACATAGACTGGTTTTGGAGATATGAAAATGATTCATTTGATGCCATGTTTCACCAGAATCTGTAGAATATGCTGGCCATGCAATGTAAAAAAAAAAAAAAAACTTGCTTGTCCCTTAGCGGACTACAAGATGGACTAGAGCTCTGCTGATCACAGCAGGTGTTATCCAATAGCAGAGAGACAAATGCAATGCCAAAAGGTCTCTCAGGATCGCAGTTCCCAGGCACCAAAGGGCAGATTCCTACCCATTGGAAAGGGAATATGTCAACCAATGTTCCACCACAGCTGAAACACAATGCAGGAGGGAATGATACCTAGTTGGATCATATGCAAGCTCCGTTACTGACCAAAGACGTCTCAAGTACTCAATGCAAGTGCTGTTTCACACACCTACAATGTACGAATCACAAACAGGATCCCACAAACCAAAGCACAGACTGCCGTGATTAACACCACATTGACACACACAAACACATGAAGAACAAATAAACACTCCAATCACAAAGACAGAAAGCCAGAGAAGGCATTTTGTCAACTTCCACTTCCACTCCCACATGGAGGCCCCCAGTTCTCAAGAGGGAATGGACTCAGAGGGGCTCCCATCCGCTAAGGGGAGCAGCCCAGTTGGAGTAGACCTATTTCCCAGCCTGTGCAAGCTGGAGCGACTTACCCCCAAATGACATGAACTGTATACCACTGCTCTGGACATGTCTCCAAGACAAGCAGCCTCGTGCTGTAGGGCAGCCACTGCATATCAGGGAGAATCCCTGCCAGTATCCTGGAGCCAAATGTACTCTGGCATGTGCTCGGAAGTATAAATGGCGACGCCCCTGATCGAGATCAATACACCATGGGTACAGACCTCCTGGCTGGCTCGCTATAATTGGTAACCAAAGACCAGGATGTGTGCCCGACGCACAGTGAGGCCAAACAGCAGCAAAACATTGGACTTTGGAGCCGAGAAATATTTGTTGTTGAGACATTCAAGGAAATGGGTGGCTTATGCTGGGTAATCCCCAACCTTGAAAGCTTTTAGCAAAGCCCTCTTAGAGGTAAGGTGATGGAGGGGTGTGGCTTTTCGTTGAAAACTTCTCCCTGTCCGATCCATTGTTCTTGAGGACAGGTCATAGTCAGGTCTCAATGTTCCTATCAATCTCCAGCAAACAAATGTCACTCTCTGGGTGACAAGAAAGGGCAAGGTCCCAAGGCACAAGACTCACCCTCTGAGGTCCAGACCCACCTAAGAGAAAGGGGTCCCTGGGAGGGGTGGTGGTCCTCCTGCCATGGAGGGTTTGTCCAGGAGCTGGTCTGGGTCCTCCCACCACTGCCCACGCCTCACAGAGGAGGCAGCTCTGCCTTGGTGGCTCCCTCAGGGCCAGGTCCCAGACGCTTGCTAGCTCTCATCACTGAGGGAGCCGGGTGCACATGACCCAACAGGTCTTAATGCTCCTCAGGCCACCCAAACAGTGGTGGTCAGGTACCCCAGACTGTGAGCCATACCCTTAGGGTCACAGTGGCGGTGTGTGGTAGAGGTTCAACACTGCCTCAAGGCCTGGTCTGGGCCAATGGTCATTCATGGCCTTGGCTCTGGAGCCCTGCAGGACACACCCCCAGCCTGTTCTCTGGGCTCCCCATCACACAAGCTGGCCCAAGGCCGTGAGAGCAGAAGAATGCTGGGGAGAAGGCTGGCACTTGCCTCTTACCTCATGCTCCAGGTCTGAAGGGGCAGCACTCCACTGACTGCTGCCTAACAAAGGGCCCCCACTAAAGATGGCTGACAGACAGTGGCTTGCTTGGGGCAGGGGCCCACTACACTGCCCACCAATGGCTGAGCAGGGTGGTCACAGTGGCATTAGTGGTCTCCTGGTAACCATTGCCTGGTAACGGGGCAGTGGGTCACAGTGCACAGCAAGGGCTGCCTGGGAAGGGCTGCATTCAGCTGGCTATGGTACAATTCCCCCTTTTCTTTGGTCCTCTGCAACCCTGAGGAGAATATGTGGGTATGATTTGGATAGAGTGGTTAATCATAAACTCAGCAGCAGATCTCTGTTTTAGGGGACTTGCTTTCAACCTAGATTCCTGGTTCATCTTTTCCCAAGTCTTTCAGGGAATGGGGTGACGACCACTCTAGCTACGTGCTGCTGGAGGAAAGCAAAGCCCTACAGTGCATTCTGAGTTGGAAGCAATGCCACGTTGCAAGTCTTGATCCAAGTCTTATATAAACTTGTATAAGGAATCCAGGAGAATAAGCCTGAAAAGCAACGTGAGGGTGGCACTCTGGGGGAGACGTTCTGGCAGGTAATCCAGACACGCAGAAGCAGAAGGGAAGACATTGTTGTAAGTTGTTAGGAAGTTGAGGGGAAGAGCTTCCCTTAACGGGAGAACACAGATCAAAATCAGCATTATTGCGAAGCAAATCCATAAACGTTAGTAGCATATGCATCTGTTTACTCAGTTTGTCAAAACTGCATTGGTAAGAGTCTTCTTGAAGTTGAAGCACTTTGGGAAAGCCTCAGCCTAACTATCTGTTAGACACTTAAAGAGGCAAGGTTAAAGATCGCATGACAAGGGGTTGCGAAGGAAGCTTAATCAAGTGGCTCTCATGTAACCGTCAGCATGGCTGACCGATTATCCCAAGGCATACCTGCATTTCAGAAACTTTGTACCCTTTCTAGAATATCGACAGGTGTGCCATGTATCCATCCTGTGTAATTGGAGAAGCTTCTCCCCCATTTCACAATGTTTTCTCTGTAATTTCCATACCAGATATACGACTGAAATAGTCCTCCTTGAGTTGCCTTAAGGGCCCCGCAACTAATCCAAAGTTAACAAAATATTTCAAAACACCTGGTCCAATAAGCTCATCAGTCCTTTGAAGAGAATTCTTCTTTCTTCTCCAAAGTGAGAAGAGATCTTAAAAGCAAATCGAGATCCCTTAAAGGCAGGACAGTTCACATACCATGGTATTGAAAGCAGCATTGCAAGTAAACGTGTTCTCTTGGCAGAGGGGAACCCAATCCAGCCTTGAAAAAAACGCATTTTTAATAACAGTATCCATTTCCCGAAGTGGAGTTTCGTTTCAGCCCAATGATGCATCAAATGTTGGTTTTTGGCTCAACACATTTATCCCACCTTCCTACTCTATCCTGAAATGTGTTCCTTTTCATGAGTTTCTTAGCTTTAATTACATATTTCAATTACAATCCTCAAGTCCTTAACACCTTCACTTAGTGAAAACCAAGAAGCAAGCAATTGTCAGCTGGATGCCATACCAGCATTTCTGATTGCAAACGGATGCTTTTGAGACCTTCTGCTAAGTAGGCAAAGGTAGGGAATCTTAGATGTGCCCAGCATCCAATGTTCCAATCCTCTATCCTCTTTGAAATGACCCGGAGAGTCAAGGAATGCTTGCCACTTACCTTGGTGAAGTTTCATGCTCCCCAAATCTAGAGAGGCCATTTAGAAAGACTTCAAGTGTCATCATTTCAACTTATGGTCCTTGCTGTCAAATTGGCAACAGATATAAGGTCTTTTTGGATCTCTAAGAAACCTAGGGACTGCAGAAGGTTTATACTTCAGAATGCAAGAAGCTTAAGGCAGCTTCCATACCAGATATCAGTTCAGTACTAGCTATTTGCCAGATCATCAGGACCTGAAATCCATGGAGGCCAATTCTCTCCAGAGGAGGAAGTATTGAATAGGTAAGTGCTTCCCTTTCAGTGAAGTGGAGCTCATTTACACATCAACTCGGCAGTTGATGTCAATTGCCTTATCCCTAAAAGTGGCCCAAATCTGGAGAATGCACCTGAAAGGGGTGCGTTGGGGAAGCACATTTGAGTTTCCCAGAGCCACAACACTTTCACACAAAACAAACGCAAAAGTACATGCACAAAAGAAACTCTCAGTCCTGAGGACCAAAGCAAAGGGTGAGGATGAACAACATCCTCACTGTTTTCGAACTACGTTCCCTCATTTTAACAACAAAACGACAAACAGCATGCAAATTGAAAGATAGGGAATCAGGACCACAGTTGTCATGCCTACTGACCTGGGAAGCAGAAAGAGCCAAAAAGTAAAAAGCAAAGAAATTAGGAAAAGTTCAATTTGCTTCATTAACTTCCACATGTCTCCTGGAAATATGCTCGTTTTCTCAGGGTCACAATGATGAAAACCAAAAGGATTTCACTGAACAAACTTTCTCTAACTGAATATTTTACATAGACTGGTTTTGGAGATATGAAAATGATTCATTTGATGCCATGTTTCACCAGAATCTGTAGAATATGCTGGCCATGCAATGTAAAAAAAAAAAAAAAACTTGCTTGTCCCTTAGCGGACTACAAGATGGACTAGAGCTCTGCTGATCACAGCAGGTGTTATCCAATAGCAGAGAGACAAATGCAATGCCAAAAGGTCTCTCAGGATCGCAGTTCCCAGGCACCAAAGGGCAGATTCCTACCCATTGGAAAGGGAGTATGTCAACCAATGTTCCACCACAGCTGAAACACAATGCAGGAGGGAATGATACCTAGTTGGATCATATGCAAGCTCCGTTACTGACCAAAGACGTCTCAAGTACTCAATGCAAGTGCTGTTTCACACACCTACAATGTACGAATCACAAAGAGGATCCCACAAACCAAAGCACAGACTGCCGTGATTAACACCACATTGACACACACAAACACATGAAGAACAAATAAACACTCCAATCACAAAGACAGAAAGCCAGAGAAGGCATTTTGTCAACTTCCACTTCCACTCCCACATGGAGGCCCCCAGTTCTCAAGAGGGAATGGACTCAGAGGGGCTCCCATCCGCTAAGGGGAGCAGCCCAGTTGGAGTAGACCTATTTCCCAGCCTGTGCAAGCTGGAGCGACTTACCCCCAAATGACATGAACTGTATACCACTGCTCTGGACATGTCTCCAAGACAAGCAGCCTCGTGCTGTAGGGCAGCCACTGCATATCAGGGAGAATCCCTGCCAGTATCCTGGAGCCAAATGTACTCTGGCATGTGCTGGGAAGTATAAATGGCGACGCCCCTGATCGAGATCAATACACCATGGGCACAGACCTCCAGGCTGGCTCGCTATAATTGGTAACCAAAGACCAGGATGTGTGCCCGACGCACAGTGAGGCCAAACAGCAGCAAAACATTGGACTTTGGAGCCGAGAAATATTTGTTGTTGAGACATTCAAGGAAATGGGTGGCTTATGCTGGGTAATCCCCAACCTTGAAAGCTTTTAGCAAAGCCCTCTTAGAGGTAAGGTGATGGAGGGGTGTGGCTTTTCGTTGAAAACTTCTCCCTGTCCGATCCATTGTTCTTGAGGACAGGTCATAGTCAGGTCTCAATGTTCCTATCAATCTCCAGCAAACAAATGTCACTCTCTGGGTGACAAGAAAGGGCAAGGTCCCAAGGCACAAGACTCACCCTCTGAGGTCCAGACCCACCTAAGAGAAAGGGGTCCCTGGGAGGGGTGGTGGTCCTCCTGCCATGGAGGGTTTGTCCAGGAGCTGGTCTGGGTCCTCCCACCACTGCCCACGCCTCACAGAGGAGGCAGCTCTGCCTTGGTGGCTCCCTCAGGGCCAGGTCCCAGACGCTTGCTAGCTCTCATCACTGAGGGAGCCGGGTGCACATGACCCAACAGGTCTTAATGCTCCTCAGGCCACCCAAACAGTGGTGGTCAGGTACCCCAGACTGTGAGCCATACCCTTAGGGTCACAGTGGCGGTGTGTGGTAGAGGTTCAACACTGCCTCAAGGCCTGGTCTGGGCCAATGGTCATTCATGGCCTTGGCTCTGGAGCCCTGCAGGACACACCCCCAGCCTGTTCTCTGGGCTCCCCATCACACAAGCTGGCCCAAGGCCGTGTGAGCAGAAGAATGCTGGGGAGAAGGCTGGCACTTGCCTCTTACCTCATGCTCCAGGTCTGAAGGGGCAGCACTCCACTGACTGCTGCCTAACAATGGGCCCCCACTAAAGATGGCTGACAGACAGTGGCTTGCTTGGGGCAGGGGCCCACTACACTGCCCACCAATGGCTGAGCAGGGTGGTCACAGTGGCATTAGTGGTCTCCTGGTAACCATTGCCTGGTAACGGGGCAGTGGGTCACAGTGCACAGCAAGGGCTGCCTGGGAAGGGCTGCATTCAGCTGGCTATGGTACAATTCCCCCTTTTCTTTGGTCCTCTGCAACCCTGAGGAGAATATGTGGGTATGATTTGGATAGAGTGGTTAATCATAAACTCAGCAGCGGATCTCTGTTTTAGGGGACTTGCTTTCAACCTAGATTCCTGGTTCATCTTTTCCCAAGTCTTTCAGGGAATGGGGTGACGACCACTCTAGCTACGTGCTGCTGGAGGAAAGCAAAGCCCTACAGTGCATTCTGAGTTGGAAGCAATGCCACGTTGCAAGTCTTGATCCAAGTCTTATATAAACTTGTATAAGGAATCCAGGAGAATAAGCCTGAAAAGCAGCGTGAGGGTGGCACTCTGGGGGAGACGTTCTGGCAGGTAATCCAGACACGCAGAAGCAGAAGGGAAGACATTGTTGTAAGTTGTTAGGAAGCTGAGGGGAAGAGCTTCCCTTAACGGGAGAACACAGATCAAAATCAGCATTATTGCGAAGCAAATCCATAAACGTTAGTAGCATATGCATCTGTTTACTCAGTTTGTCAAAACTGCATTGGTAAGAGTCTTCTTGAAGTTGAAGCACTTTGGGAAAGCCTCAGCCTAACTATCTGTTAGACACTTAAAGAGGCAAGGTTAAAGATCGCATGACAAGGGGTTGCGAAGGAAGCTTAATCAAGTGGCTCTCATGTAACCGTCAGCATGGCTGACCGATTATCCCAAGGCATACCTGCATTTCAGAAACTTTGTACCCTTTCTAGAATATCGACAGGTGTGCCATGTATCCATCCTGTGTAATTGGAGAAGCTTCTCCCCCATTTCACAATGTTTTCTCTGTAATTTCCATACCAGATATACGACTGAAATAGTCCTCCTTGAGTTGCCTTAAGGGCCCTGCAACTAATCCAAAGTTAACAAAATATTTCAAAACACCTGGTCCAATAAGCTCATCAGTCCTTTGAAGAGAATTCTTCTTTCTTCTCCAAAGTGAGAAGAGATCTTAAAAGCAAATCGAGATCCCTTAAAGGCAGGACAGTTCACATACCATGGTATTGAAAGCAGCATTGCAAGTAAACGTGTTCTCTTGGCAGAGGGGAACCCAATCCAGCCTTGAAAAAAACGCATTTTTAATAACAGTATCCATTTCCCGAAGTGGAGTTTCGTTTCAGCCCAATGATGCATCAAATGTTGGTTTTTGGCTCAACACATTTATCCCACCTTCCTACTCTATCCTGAAATGTGTTCCTTTTCATGAGTTTCTTAGCTTTAATTACATATTTCAATTACAATCCTCAAGTCCTTAACACCTTCACTTAGTGAAAACCAAGAAGCAAGCAATTGTCAGCTGGATGCCATACCAGCATTTCTGATTGCAAACGGATGCTTTTGAGACCTTCTGCTAAGTAGGCAAAGGTAGGGAATCTTAGATGTGCCCAGCATCCAATGTTCCAATCCTCTATCCTCTTTGAAATGACCCGGAGAGTCAAGGAATGCTTGCCACTTACCTTGGTGAAGTTTCATGCTCCCCAAATCTAGAGAGGCCATTTAGAAAGACTTCAAGTGTCATCATTTCAACTTATGGTCCTTGCTGTCAAATTGGCAACAGATATAAGGTCTTTTTGGATCTCTAAGAAACCTAGGGACTGCAGAAGGTTTATACTTCAGAATGCAAGAAGCTTAAGGCAGCTTCCATACCAGATATCAGTTCAGTACTAGCTATTTGCCAGATCATCAGGACCTGAAATCCATGGAGGCCAATTCTCTCCAGAGGAGGAAGTATTGAATAGGTAAGTGCTTCCCTTTCAGTGAAGTGGAGCTCATTTACACATCAACTCGGCAGTTGATGTCAATTGCCTTATCCCTAAAAGTGGCCCAAATCTGGAGAATGCACCTGAAAGGGGTGCGTTGGGGAAGCACATTTGAGTTTCCCAGAGCCACAACACTTTCACACAAAACAAACGCAAAAGTACATGCAGAAAAGAAACTCTCAGTCCTGAGGACCAAAGCAAATGGTGAGGATGAACAACATCCTCAGTGTTTTCGAACTACGTTCCCTCATTTTAACAACAAAATGACAAACAACATGCAAATTGAAAGATAGGGAGTCAGGACCACAGTTGTCATGCCTACTGACCTGGGAAGCAGAAAGAGCCAAAAAGGAAAAAGCAAAGAAATTAGGAAAAGTTCAATTTGCTTCATTAACTTCCACATGTCTCCTGGAAATATGCTCGTTTTCTCAGGGTCACAATGATGAAAACCAAAAGGATTTCACTGAGCAAACTTTCTCTAACTGAATATTTTACATAGACTGGTTTTGGAGATATGAAAATGATTCATTTGATGCCATGTTTCACCAGAATCTGTAGAATATGCTGGCCATGCAATGTAAAAAAAAAAAAAAAAATACTTGCTTGTCCCTTAGCGGACTACAAGATGGACTAGAGCTCTGCTGATCACAGCAGGTGTTATCCAATAGCAGAGAGACAAATGCAATGCCAAAAGGTCTCTCAGGATCGCAGTTCCCAGGCACCAAAGGGCAGATTCCTACCCATTGGAAAGGGAATATGTCAACCAATGTTCCACCACAGCTGAAACACAATGCAGGAGGGAATGATACCTAGTTGGATCATATGCAAGCTCCGTTACTGACCAAAGACGTCTCAAGTACTCAATGCAAGTGCTGTTTCACACACCTACAATGTACGAATCACAAAGAGGATCCCACAAACCAAAGCACAGACTGCCGTGATTAACACCACATTGACACACACAAACACATGAAGAACAAATAAACACTCCAATCACAAAGACAGAAAGCCAGAGAAGGCATTTTGTCAACTTCCACTTCCACTCCCACATGGAGGCCCCCAGTTCTCAAGAGGGAATGGACTCAGAGGGGCTCCCATCCGCTAAGGGGAGCAGCCCAGTTGGAGTAGACCTATTTCCCAGCCTGTGCAAGCTGGAGCGACTTACCCCCAAATGACATGAACTGTATACCACTGCTCTGGACATGTCTCCAAGACAAGCAGCCTCGTGCTGTAGGGCAGCCACTGCATATCAGGGAGAATCCCTGCCAGTATCCTGGAGCCAAATGTACTCTGGCATGTGCTGGGAAGTATAAATGGCGACGCCCCTGATCGAGATCAATACACCATGGGCACAGACCTCCTGGCTGGCTCGCTATAATTGGTAACCAAAGACCAGGATGTGTGCCCGACGCACAGTGAGGCCAAACAGCAGCAAAACATTGGACTTTGGAGCCGAGAAATATTTGTTGTTGAGACATTCAAGGAAATGGGTGGCTTATGCTGGGTAATCCCCAACCTTGAAAGCTTTTAGCAAAGCCCTCTTAGAGGTAAGGTGATGGAGGGGTGTGGCTTTTCGTTGAAAACTTCTCCCTGTCCGATCCATTGTTCTTGAGGACAGGTCATAGTCAGGTCTCAATGTTCCTATCAATCTCCAGCAAACAAATGTCACTCTCTGGGTGACAAGAAAGGGCAAGGTCCCAAGGCACAAGACTCACCCTCTGAGGTCCAGACCCACCTAAGAGAAAGGGGTCCCTGGGAGGGGTGGTGGTCCTCCTGCCATGGAGGGTATGTCCAGGAGCTGGTCTGGGTCCTCCCACCACTGCCCACGCCTCACAGAGGAGGCAGCTCTGCCTTGGTGGCTCCCTCAGGGCCAGGTCCCAGACGCTTGCTAGCTCTCATCACTGAGGGAGCCGGGTGCACATGACCCAACAGGTCTTAATGCTCCTCAGGCCACCCAAACAGTGGTGGTCAGGTACCCCAGACTGTGAGCCATACCCTTAGGGTCACAGTGGCTGTGTGTGGTAGAGGTTCAACACTGCCTCAAGGCCTGGTCTGGGCCAATGGTCATTCATGGCCTTGGCTCTGGAGCCCTGCAGGACACACCCCCAGCCTGTTCTCTGGGCTCCCCATCACACAAGCTGGCCCAAGGCCGTGTGAGCAGAAGAATGCTGGGGAGAAGGCTGGCACTTGCCTCTTACCTCATGCTCCAGGTCTGAAGGGGCAGCACTCCACTGACTGCTGCCTAACAAAGGGCCCCCACTAAAGATGGCTGACAGACAGTGGCTTGCTTGGGGCAGGGGCCCACTACACTGCCCACCAATGGCTGAGCAGGGTGGTCACAGTGGCATTAGTGGTCTCCTGGTAACCATTGCCTGGTAACGGGGCAGTGGGTCACAGTGCACAGCAAGGGCTGCCTGGGAAGGGCTGCATTCAGCTGGCTATGATACAATTCCCCCTTTTCTTTGGTCCTCTGCAACCCTGAGGAGAATATGTGGGTATGATTTGGATAGAGTGGTTAATCATAAACTCAGCAGCGGATCTCTGTTTTAGGGGACTTGCTTTCAACCTAGATTCCTGGTTCATCTTTTCCCAAGTCTTTCAGGGAATGGGGTGACGACCACTCTAGCTACGTGCTGCTGGAGGAAAGCAAAGCCCTACAGTGCATTCTGAGTTGGAAGCAATGCCACGTTGCAAGTCTTGATCCAAGTCTTATATAAACTTGTATAAGGAATCCAGGAGAATAAGCCTGAAAAGCAGCGTGAGGGTGGCACCCTGGGGGAGACGTTCTGGCAGGTAATCCAGACACGCAGAAGCAGAAGGGAAGACATTGTTGTAAGTTGTTAGGAAGTTGAGGGGAAGAGCTTCCCTTAACGGGAGAACACAGATCAAAATCAGCATTATTGCGAAGCAAATCCATAAACGTTAGTAGCATATGCATCTGTTTACTCAGTTTGTCAAAACTGCATTGGTAAGAGTCTTCTTGAAGTTGAAGCACTTTGGGAAAGCCTCAGCCTAACTATCTGTTAGACACTTAAAGAGGCAAGGTTAAAGATCGCATGACAAGGGGTTGCGAAGGAAGCTTAATCAAGTGGCTCTCATGTAACCGTCAGCATGGCTGACCGATTATCCCAAGGCATACCTGCATTTCAGAAACTTTGTACCCTTTCTAGAATATCGACAGGTGTGCCATGTATCCATCCTGTGTAATTGGAGAAGCTTCTCCCCCATTTCACAATGTTTTCTCTGTAATTTCCATACCAGATATACGACTGAAATAGTCCTCCTTGAGTTGCCTTAAGGGCCCCGCAACTAATCCAAAGTTAACAAACTATTTCAAAACACCTGGTCCAATAAGCTCATCAGTCCTTTGAAGAGAATCCTTCTTTCTTCTCCAAAGTGAGAAGAGATCTTAAAAGCAAACCGAGATCCCTTAAAGGCAGGACAGTTCACATACCATGGTATTGAAAGCAGCATTGCAAGTAAACGTGTTCTCTTGGCAGAGGGGAACCCAATCCAGCCTTGAAAAAAACGCATTTTTAATAACAGTATCCATTTCCCGAAGTGGAGTTTCGTTTCAGCCCAATGATGCATCAAATGTTGGTTTTTGGCTCAACACATTTATCCCACCTTCCTACTCTATCCTGAAATGTGTTCCTTTTCATGAGTTTCTTAGCTTTAATTACATATTTCAATTACAATCCTCAAGTCCTTAACACCTTCACTTAGTGAAAACCAAGAAGCAAGCAATTGTCAGCTGGATGCCATACCAGCATTTCTGATTGCAAACGGATGCTTTTGAGACCTTCTGCTAAGTAGGCAAAGGTAGGGAATCTTAGATGTGCCCAGCATCCAATGTTCCAATCCTCTATCCTCTTTGAAATGACCCGGAGAGTCAAGGAATGCTTGCCACTTACCTTGGTGAAGTTTCATGCTCCCCAAATCTAGAGAGGCCATTTAGAAAGACTTCAAGTGTCATCATTTCAACTTATGGTCCTTGCTGTCAAATTGGCAACAGATATAAGGTCTTTTTGGATCTCTAAGAAACCTAGGGACTGCAGAAGGTTTATACTTCAGAATGCAAGAAGCTTAAGGCAGCTTCCATACCAGATATCAGTTCAGTACTAGCTATTTGCCAGATCATCAGGACCTGAAATCCATGGAGGCCAATTCTCTCCAGAGGAGGAAGTATTCAATAGGTAAGTGCTTCCCTTTCAGTGAAGTGGAGCTCATTTACACATCAACTCGGCAGTTGATGTCAATTGCCTTATCCCTAAAAGTGGCCCAAATCTGGAGAATGCACCTGAAAGGGGTGCGTTGGGGAAGCACATTTGAGTTTCCCAGAGCCACAACACTTTCACACAAAACAAACGCAAAAGTACATGCAGAAAAGAAACTCTCAGTCCTGAGGACCAAAGCAAATGGTGAGGATGAACAACATCCTCAGTGTTTTCGAACTACGTTCCCTCATTTTAACAACAAAATGACAAACAACATGCAAATTGAAAGATAGGGAGTCAGGACCACAGTTGTCATGCCTACTGACCTGGGAAGCAGAAAGAGCCAAAAAGGAAAAAGCAAAGAAATTAGGAAAAGTTCAATTTGCTTCATTAACTTCCACATGTCTCCTGGAAATATGCTCGTTTTCTCAGGGTCACAATGATGAAAACCAAAAGGATTTCACTGAGCAAACTTTCTCTAACTGAATATTTTACATAGACTGGTTTTGGAGATATGAAAATGATTCATTTGATGCCATGTTTCACCAGAATCTGTAGAATATGCTGGCCATGCAATGTAAAAAAAAAAAAAAAAATACTTGCTTGTCCCTTAGCGGACTACAAGATGGACTAGAGCTCTGCTGATCACAGCAGGTGTTATCCAATAGCAGAGAGACAAATGCAATGCCAAAAGGTCTCTCAGGATCGCAGTTCCCAGGCACCAAAGGGCAGATTCCTACCCATTGGAAAGGGAATATGTCAACCAATGTTCCACCACAGCTGAAACACAATGCAGGAGGGAATGATACCTAGTTGGATCATATGCAAGCTCCGTTACTGACCAAAGACGTCTCAAGTACTCAATGCAAGTGCTGTTTCACACACCTACAATGTACGAATCACAAAGAGGATCCCACAAACCAAAGCACAGACTGCCGTGATTAACACCACATTGACACACACAAACACATGAAGAACAAATAAACACTCCAATCACAAAGACAGAAAGCCAGAGAAGGCATTTTGTCAACTTCCACTTCCACTCCCACATGGAGGCCCCCAGTTCTCAAGAGGGAATGGACTCAGAGGGGCTCCCATCCGCTAAGGGGAGCAGCCCAGTTGGAGTAGACCTATTTCCCAGCCTGTGCAAGCTGGAGCGACTTACCCCCAAATGACATGAACTGTATACCACTGCTCTGGACATGTCTCCAAGACAAGCAGCCTCGTGCTGTAGGGCAGCCACTGCATATCAGGGAGAATCCCTGCCAGTATCCTGGAGCCAAATGTACTCTGGCATGTGCTGGGAAGTATAAATGGCGACACCCCTGATCGAGATCAATACACCATGGGCACAGACCTCCTGGCTGGCTCGCTATAATTGGTAACCAAAGACCAGGATGTGTGCCCGACGCACAGTGAGGCCAAACAGCAGCAAAACATTGGACTTTGGAGCCGAGAAATATTTGTTGTTGAGACATTCAAGGAAATGGGTGGCTTATGCTGGGTAATCCCCAACCTTGAAAGCTTTTAGCAAAGCCCTCTTAGAGGTAAGGTGATGGAGGGGTGTGGCTTTTCGTTGAAAACTTCTCCCTGTCCGATCCATTGTTCTTGAGGACAGGTCATAGTCAGGTCTCAATGTTCCTATCAATCTCCAGCAAACAAATGTCACTCTCTGGGTGACAAGAAAGGGCAAGGTCCCAAGGCACAAGACTCACCCTCTGAGGTCCAGACCCACCTAAGAGAAAGGGGTCCCTGGGAGGGGTGGTGGTCCTCCTGCCATGGAGGGTATGTCCAGGAGCTGGTCTGGGTCCTCCCACCACTGCCCACGCCTCACAGAGGAGGCAGCTCTGCCTTGGTGGCTCCCTCAGGGCCAGGTCCCAGACGCTTGCTAGCTCTCATCACTGAGGGAGCCGGGTGCACATGACCCAACAGGTCTTAATGCTCCTCAGGCCACCCAAACAGTGGTGGTCAGGTACCCCAGACTGTGAGCCATACCCTTAGGGTCACAGTGGCTGTGTGTGGTAGAGGTTCAACACTGCCTCAAGGCCTGGTCTGGGCCAATGGTCATTCATGGCCTTGGCTCTGGAGCCCTGCAGGACACACCCCCAGCCTGTTCTCTGGGCTCCCCATCACACAAGCTGGCCCAAGGCCGTGTGAGCAGAAGAATGCTGGGGAGAAGGCTGGCACTTGCCTCTTACCTCATGCTCCAGGTCTGAAGGGGCAGCACTCCACTGACTGCTGCCTAACAAAGGGCCCCCACTAAAGATGGCTGACAGACAGTGGCTTGCTTGGGGCAGGGGCCCACTACACTGCCCACCAATGGCTGAGCAGGGTGGTCACAGTGGCATTAGTGGTCTCCTGGTAACCATTGCCTGGTAACGGGGCAGTGGGTCACAGTGCACAGCAAGGGCTGCCTGGGAAGGGCTGCATTCAGCTGGCTATGGTACAATTCCCCCTTTTCTTTGGTCCTCTGCAACCCTGAGGAGAATATGTGGGTATGATTTGGATAGAGTGGTTAATCATAAACTCAGCAGCGGATCTCTGTTTTAGGGGACTTGCTTTCAACCTAGATTCCTGGTTCATCTTTTCCCAAGTCTTTCAGGGAATGGGGTGACGACCACTCTAGCTACGTGCTGCTGGAGGAAAGCAAAGCCCTACAGTGCATTCTGAGTTGGAAGCAATGCCACGTTGCAAGTCTTGATCCAAGTCTTATATAAACTTGTATAAGGAATCCAGGAGAATAAGCCTGAAAAGCAGCGTGAGGGTGGCACTCTTGGGGAGACGTTCTGGCAGGTAATCCAGACACGCAGAAGCAGAAGGGAAGACATTGTTGTAAGTTGTTAGGAAGTTGAGGGGAAGAGCTTCCCTTAACGGGAGAACACAGATCAAAATCAGCATTATTGCGAAGCAAATCCATAAACGTTAGTAGCATATGCATCTGTTTACTCAGTTTGTCAAAACTGCATTGGTAAGAGTCTTCTTGAAGTTGAAGCACTTTGGGAAAGCCTCAGCCTAACTATCTGTTAGACACTTAAAGAGGCAAGGTTAAAGATCGCATGACAAGGGGTTGCGAAGGAAGCTTAATCAAGTGGCTCTCATGTAACCGTCAGCATGGCTGACCGATTATCCCAAGGCATACCTGCATTTCAGAAACTTTGTACCCTTTCTAGAATATCGACAGGTGTGCCATGTATCCATCCTGTGTAATTGGAGAAGCTTCTCCCCCATTTCACAATGTTTTCTCTGTAATTTCCATACCAGATATACGACTGAAATAGTCCTCCTTGAGTTGCCTTAAGGGCCCCGCAACTAATCCAAAGTTAACAAACTATTTCAAAACACCTGGTCCAATAAGCTCATCAGTCCTTTGAAGAGAATCCTTCTTTCTTCTCCAAAGTGAGAAGAGATCTTAAAAGCAAACCGAGATCCCTTAAAGGCAGGACAGTTCACATACCATGGTATTGAAAGCAGCATTGCAAGTAAACGTGTTCTCTTGGCAGAGGGGAACCCAATCCAGCCTTGAAAAAAACGCATTTTTAATAACAGTATCCATTTCCCGAAGTGGAGTTTCGTTTCAGCCCAATGATGCATCAAATGTTGGTTTTTGGCTCAACACATTTATCCCACCTTCCTACTCTATCCTGAAATGTGTTCCTTTTCATGAGTTTCTTAGCTTTAATTACATATTTCAATTACAATCCTCAAGTCCTTAACACCTTCACTTAGTGAAAACCAAGAAGCAAGCAATTGTCAGCTGGATGCCATACCAGCATTTCTGATTGCAAACGGATGCTTTTGAGACCTTCTGCTAAGTAGGCAAAGGTAGGGAATCTTAGATGTGCCCAGCATCCAATGTTCCAATCCTCTATCCTCTTTGAAATGACCCGGAGAGTCAAGGAATGCTTGCCACTTACCTTGGTGAAGTTTCATGCTCCCCAAATCTAGAGAGGCCATTTAGAAAGACTTCAAGTGTCATCATTTCAACTTATGGTCCTTGCTGTCAAATTGGCAACAGATATAAGGTCTTTTTGGATCTCTAAGAAACCTAGGGACTGCAGAAGGTTTATACTTCAGAATGCAAGAAGCTTAAGGCAGCTTCCATACCAGATATCAGTTCAGTACTAGCTATTTGCCAGATCATCAGGACCTGAAATCCATGGAGGCCAATTCTCTCCACAGGAGGAAGTATTGAATAGGTAAGTGCTTCCCTTTCAGTGAAATAGAGCTCATTTACACATCAACTCGGCAGTTGATGTCAATTGCCTTATCCCTAAAAGTGGCCCAAATCTGGAGAATGCACCTGAAAGGGGTGCGTTGGGGAAGCACATTTGAGTTTCCCAGAGCCACAACACTTTCACACAAAACAAACGCAAAAGTACATGCACAAAAGAAACTCTCAGTCCTGAGGACCAAAGCAAAGGGTGAGGATGAACAACATCCTCAATGTTTTCGAACTACGTTCCCTCATTTTAACAACAAAACGACAAACAGCATGCAAATTGAAAGATAGGGAATCAGGACCACAGTTGTCATGCCTACTGACATGGGAAGCAGAAAGAGCCAAAAAGGAAAAAGCAAAGAAATTAGGAAAAGTTCAATTTGCTTCATTAACTTCCACATGTCTCCTGGAAATATGCTCGTTTTCTCAGGGTCACAATGATGAAAACCAAAAGGATTTCACTGAGCAAACTTTCTCTAACTGAATATTTTACATAGACTGGTTTTGGAGATATGAAAATGATTCATTTGATGCCATGTTTCACCAGAATCTGTAGAATATGCTGGCCATGCAATGTAAAAAAAAAAAAAAAAATACTTGCTTGTCCCTTAGCGGACTACAAGATGGACTAGAGCTCTGCTGATCACAGCAGGTGTTATCCAATAGCAGAGAGACAAATGCAATGCCAAAAGGTCTCTCAGGATCGCAGTTCCCAGGCACCAAAGGGCAGATTCCTACCCATTGGAAAGGGAATATGTCAACCAATGTTCCACCACAGCTGAAACACAATGCAGGAGGGAATGATACCTAGTTGGATCATATGCAAGCTCCGTTACTGACCAAAGACGTCTCAAGTACTCAATGCAAGTGCTGTTTCACACACCTACAATGTACGAATCACAAAGAGGATCCCACAAACCAAAGCACAGACTGCCGTGATTAACACCACATTGACACACACAAACACATGAAGAACAAATAAACACTCCAATCACAAAGACAGAAAGCCAGAGAAGGCATTTTGTCAACTTCCACTTCCACTCCCACATGGAGGCCCCCAGTTCTCAAGAGGGAATGGACTCAGAGGGGCTCCCATCCGCTAAGGGGAGCAGCCCAGTTGGAGTAGACCTATTTCCCAGCCTGTGCAAGCTGGAGCGACTTACCCCCAAATGACATGAACTGTATACCACTGCTCTGGACATGTCTCCAAGACAAGCAGCCTCGTGCTGTAGGGCAGCCACTGCATATCAGGGAGAATCCCTGCCAGTATCCTGGAGCCAAATGTACTCTGGCATGTGCTGGGAAGTATAAATGGCGACGCCCCTGATCGAGATCAATACACCATGGGCACAGACCTCCTGGCTGGCTCGCTATAATTGGTAACCAAAGACCAGGATGTGTGCCCGACGCACAGTGAGGCCAAACAGCAGCAAAACATTGGACTTTGGAGCCGAGAAATATTTGTTGTTGAGACATTCAAGGAAATGGGTGGCTTATGCTGGGTAATCCCCAACCTTGAAAGCTTTTAGCAAAGCCCTCTTAGAGGTAAGGTGATGGAGGGGTGTGGCTTTTCGTTGAAAACTTCTCCCTGTCCGATCCATTGTTCTTGAGGACAGGTCATAGTCAGGTCTCAATGTTCCTATCAATCTCCAGCAAACAAATGTCACTCTCTGGGTGACAAGAAAGGGCAAGGTCCCAAGGCACAAGACTCACCCTCTGAGGTCCAGACCCACCTAAGAGAAAGGGGTCCCTGGGAGGGGTGGTGGTCCTCCTGCCATGGAGGGTATGTCCAGGAGCTGGTCTGGGTCCTCCCACCACTGCCCACGCCTCACAGAGGAGGCAGCTCTGCCTTGGTGGCTCCCTCAGGGCCAGGTCCCAGACGCTTGCTAGCTCTCATCACTGAGGGAGCCGGGTGCACATGACCCAACAGGTCTTAATGCTCCTCAGGCCACCCAAACAGTGGTGGTCAGGTACCCCAGACTGTGAGCCATACCCTTAGGGTCACAGTGGCTGTGTGTGGTAGAGGTTCAACACTGCCTCAAGGCCTGGTCTGGGCCAATGGTCATTCATGGCCTTGGCTCTGGAGCCCTGCAGGACACACCCCCAGCCTGTTCTCTGGGCTCCCCATCACACAAGCTGGCCCAAGGCCGTGTGAGCAGAAGAATGCTGGGGAGAAGGCTGGCACTTGCCTCTTACCTCATGCTCCAGGTCTGAAGGGGCAGCACTCCACTGACTGCTGCCTAACAAAGGGCCCCCACTAAAGATGGCTGACAGACAGTGGCTTGCTTGGGGCAGGGGCCCACTACACTGCCCACCAATGGCTGAGCAGGGTGGTCACAGTGGCATTAGTGGTCTCCTGGTAACCATTGCCTGGTAACGGGGCAGTGGGTCACAGTGCACAGCAAGGGCTGCCTGGGAAGGGCTGCATTCAGCTGGCTATGGTACAATTCCCCCTTTTCTTTGGTCCTCTGCAACCCTGAGGAGAATATGTGGGTATGATTTGGATAGAGTGGTTAATCATAAACTCAGCAGCGGATCTCTGTTTTAGGGGACTTGCTTTCAACCTAGATTCCTGGTTCATCTTTTCCCAAGTCTTTCAGGGAATGGGGTGACGGCCACTCTAGCTACGTGCTGCTGGAGGAAAGCAAAGCCCTACAGTGCATTCTGAGTTGGAAGCAATGCCACGTTGCAAGTCTTGATCCAAGTCTTATATAAACTTGTATAAGGAATCCAGGAGAATAAGCCTGAAAAGCAGCGTGAGGGTGGCACCCTGGGGGAGACGTTCTGGCAGGTAATCCAGACACGCAGAAGCAGAAGGGAAGACATTGTTGTAAGTTGTTAGGAAGTTGAGGGGAAGAGCTTCCCTTAACGGGAGAACACAGATCAAAATCAGCATTATTGCGAAGCAAATCCATAAACGTTAGTAGCATATGCATCTGTTTACTCAGTTTGTCAAAACTGCATTGGTAAGAGTCTTCTTGAAGTTGAAGCACTTTGGGAAAGCCTCAGCCTAACTATCTGTTAGACACTTAAAGAGGCAAGGTTAAAGATCGCATGACAAGGGGTTGCGAAGGAAGCTTAATCAAGTGGCTCTCATGTAACCGTCAGCATGGCTGACCGATTATCCCAAGGCATACCTGCATTTCAGAAACTTTGTACCCTTTCTAGAATATCGACAGGTGTGCCATGTATCCATCCTGTGTAATTGGAGAAGCTTCTCCCCCATTTCACAATGTTTTCTCTGTAATTTCCATACCAGATATACGACTGAAATAGTCCTCCTTGAGTTGCCTTAAGGGCCCCGCAACTAATCCAAAGTTAACAAACTATTTCAAAACACCTGGTCCAATAAGCTCATCAGTCCTTTGAAGAGAATCCTTCTTTCTTCTCCAAAGTGAGAAGAGATCTTAAAAGCAAACCGAGATCCCTTAAAGGCAGGACAGTTCACATACCATGGTATTGAAAGCAGCATTGCAAGTAAACGTGTTCTCTTGGCAGAGGGGAACCCAATCCAGCCTTGAAAAAAACGCATTTTTAATAACAGTATCCATTTCCCGAAGTGGAGTTTCGTTTCAGCCCAATGATGCATCAAATGTTGGTTTTTGGCTCAACACATTTATCCCACCTTCCTACTCTATCCTGAAATGTGTTCCTTTTCATGAGTTTCTTAGCTTTAATTACATATTTCAATTACAATCCTCAAGTCCTTAACACCTTCACTTAGTGAAAACCAAGAAGCAAGCAATTGTCAGCTGGATGCCATACCAGCATTTCTGATTGCAAACGGATGCTTTTGAGACCTTCTGCTAAGTAGGCAAAGGTAGGGAATCTTAGATGTGCCCAGCATCCAATGTTCCAATCCTCTATCCTCTTTGAAATGACCCGGAGAGTCAAGGAATGCTTGCCACTTACCTTGGTGAAGTTTCATGCTCCCCAAATCTAGAGAGGCCATTTAGAAAGACTTCAAGTGTCATCATTTCAACTTATGGTCCTTGCTGTCAAATTGGCAACAGATATAAGGTCTTTTTGGATCTCTAAGAAACCTAGGGACTGCAGAAGGTTTATACTTCAGAATGCAAGAAGCTTAAGGCAGCTTCCATACCAGATATCAGTTCAGTACTAGCTATTTGCCAGATCATCAGGACCTGAAATCCATGGAGGCCAATTCTCTCCAGAGGAGGAAGTATTCAATAGGTAAGTGCTTCCCTTTCAGTGAAGTGGAGCTCATTTACACATCAACTCGGCAGTTGATGTCAATTGCCTTATCCCTAAAAGTGGCCCAAATCTGGAGAATGCACCTGAAAGGGGTGCGTTGGGGAAGCACATTTGAGTTTCCCAGAGCCACAACACTTTCACACAAAACAAACGCAAAAGTACATGCAGAAAAGAAACTCTCAGTCCTGAGGACCAAAGCAAATGGTGAGGATGAACAACATCCTCAGTGTTTTCGAACTACGTTCCCTCATTTTAACAACAAAATGACAAACAACATGCAAATTGAAAGATAGGGAGTCAGGACCACAGTTGTCATGCCTACTGACCTGGGAAGCAGAAAGAGCCAAAAAGGAAAAAGCAAAGAAATTAGGAAAAGTTCAATTTGCTTCATTAACTTCCACATGTCTCCTGGAAATATGCTCGTTTTCTCAGGGTCACAATGATGAAAACCAAAAGGATTTCACTGAGCAAACTTTCTCTAACTGAATATTTTACATAGACTGGTTTTGGAGATATGAAAATGATTCATTTGATGCCATGTTTCACCAGAATCTGTAGAATATGCTGGCCATGCAATGTAAAAAAAAAAAAAAAATACTTGCTTGTCCCTTAGCGGACTACAAGATGGACTAGAGCTCTGCTGATCACAGCAGGTGTTATCCAATAGCAGAGAGACAAATGCAATGCCAAAAGGTCTCTCAGGATCGCAGTTCCCAGGCACCAAAGGGCAGATTCCTACCCATTGGAAAGGGAATATGTCAACCAATGTTCCACCACAGCTGAAACACAATGCAGGAGGGAATGATACCTAGTTGGATCATATGCAAGCTCCGTTACTGACCAAAGACGTCTCAAGTACTCAATGCAAGTGCTGTTTCACACACCTACAATGTACGAATCACAAAGAGGATCCCACAAACCAAAGCACAGACTGCCGTGATTAACACCACATTGACACACACAAACACATGAAGAACAAATAAACACTCCAATCACAAAGACAGAAAGCCAGAGAAGGCATTTTGTCAACTTCCACTTCCACTCCCACATGGAGGCCCCCAGTTCTCAAGAGGGAATGGACTCAGAGGGGCTCCCATCCGCTAAGGGGAGCAGCCCAGTTGGAGTAGACCTATTTCCCAGCCTGTGCAAGCTGGAGCGACTTACCCCCAAATGACATGAACTGTATACCACTGCTCTGGACATGTCTCCAAGACAAGCAGCCTCGTGCTGTAGGGCAGCCACTGCATATCAGGGAGAATCCCTGCCAGTATCCTGGAGCCAAATGTACTCTGGCATGTGCTGGGAAGTATAAATGGCGACGCCCCTGATCGAGATCAATACACCATGGGCACAGACCTCCTGGCTGGCTCGCTATAATTGGTAACCAAAGACCAGGATGTGTGCCCGACGCACAGTGAGGCCAAACAGCAGCAAAACATTGGACTTTGGAGCCGAGAAATATTTGTTGTTGAGACATTCAAGGAAATGGGTGGCTTATGCTGGGTAATCCCCAACCTTGAAAGCTTTTAGCAAAGCCCTCTTAGAGGTAAGGTGATGGAGGGGTGTGGCTTTTCGTTGAAAACTTCTCCCTGTCCGATCCATTGTTCTTGAGGACAGGTCATAGTCAGGTCTCAATGTTCCTATCAATCTCCAGCAAACAAATGTCACTCTCTGGGTGACAAGAAAGGGCAAGGTCCCAAGGCACAAGACTCACCCTCTGAGGTCCAGACCCACCTAAGAGAAAGGGGTCCCTGGGAGGGGTGGTGGTCCTCCTGCCATGGAGGGTATGTCCAGGAGCTGGTCTGGGTCCTCCCACCACTGCCCACGCCTCACAGAGGAGGCAGCTCTGCCTTGGTGGCTCCCTCAGGGCCAGGTCCCAGACGCTTGCTAGCTCTCATCACTGAGGGAGCCGGGTGCACATGACCCAACAGGTCTTAATGCTCCTCAGGCCACCCAAACAGTGGTGGTCAGGTACCCCAGACTGTGAGCCATACCCTTAGGGTCACAGTGGCTGTGTGTGGTAGAGGTTCAACACTGCCTCAAGGCCTGGTCTGGGCCAATGGTCATTCATGGCCTTGGCTCTGGAGCCCTGCAGGACACACCCCCAGCCTGTTCTCTGGGCTCCCCATCACACAAGCTGGCCCAAGGCCGTGTGAGCAGAAGAATGCTGGGGAGAAGGCTGGCACTTGCCTCTTACCTCATGCTCCAGGTCTGAAGGGGCAGCACTCCACTGACTGCTGCCTAACAAAGGGCCCCCACTAAAGATGGCTGACAGACAGTGGCTTGCTTGGGGCAGGGGCCCACTACACTGCCCACCAATGGCTGAGCAGGGTGGTCACAGTGGCATTAGTGGTCTCCTGGTAACCATTGCCTGGTAACGGGGCAGTGGGTCACAGTGCACAGCAAGGGCTGCCTGGGAAGGGCTGCATTCAGCTGGCTATGGTACAATTCCCCCTTTTCTTTGGTCCTCTGCAACCCTGAGGAGAATATGTGGGTATGATTTGGATAGAGTGGTTAATCATAAACTCAGCAGCGGATCTCTGTTTTAGGGGACTTGCTTTCAACCTAGATTCCTGGTTCATCTTTTCCCAAGTCTTTCAGGGAATGGGGTGACGACCACTCTAGCTACGTGCTGCTGGAGGAAAGCAAAGCCCTACAGTGCATTCTGAGTTGGAAGCAATGCCACGTTGCAAGTCTTGATCCAAGTCTTATATAAACTTGTATAAGGAATCCAGGAGAATAAGCCTGAAAAGCAGCGTGAGGGTGGCACTCTTGGGGAGACGTTCTGGCAGGTAATCCAGACACGCAGAAGCAGAAGGGAAGACATTGTTGTAAGTTGTTAGGAAGTTGAGGGGAAGAGCTTCCCTTAACGGGAGAACACAGATCAAAATCAGCATTATTGCGAAGCAAATCCATAAACGTTAGTAGCATATGCATCTGTTTACTCAGTTTGTCAAAACTGCATTGGTAAGAGTCTTCTTGAAGTTGAAGCACTTTGGGAAAGCCTCAGCCTAACTATCTGTTAGACACTTAAAGAGGCAAGGTTAAAGATCGCATGACAAGGGGTTGCGAAGGAAGCTTAATCAAGTGGCTCTCATGTAACCGTCAGCATGGCTGACCGATTATCCCAAGGCATACCTGCATTTCAGAAACTTTGTACCCTTTCTAGAATATCGACAGGTGTGCCATGTATCCATCCTGTGTAATTGGAGAAGCTTCTCCCCCATTTCACAATGTTTTCTCTGTAATTTCCATACCAGATATACGACTGAAATAGTCCTCCTTGAGTTGCCTTAAGGGCCCCGCAACTAATCCAAAGTTAACAAACTATTTCAAAACACCTGGTCCAATAAGCTCATCAGTCCTTTGAAGAGAATCCTTCTTTCTTCTCCAAAGTGAGAAGAGATCTTAAAAGCAAACCGAGATCCCTTAAAGGCAGGACAGTTCACATACCATGGTATTGAAAGCAGCATTGCAAGTAAACGTGTTCTCTTGGCAGAGGGGAACCCAATCCAGCCTTGAAAAAAACGCATTTTTAATAACAGTATCCATTTCCCGAAGTGGAGTTTCGTTTCAGCCCAATGATGCATCAAATGTTGGTTTTTGGCTCAACACATTTATCCCACCTTCCTACTCTATCCTGAAATGTGTTCCTTTTCATGAGTTTCTTAGCTTTAATTACATATTTCAATTACAATCCTCAAGTCCTTAACACCTTCACTTAGTGAAAACCAAGAAGCAAGCAATTGTCAGCTGGATGCCATACCAGCATTTCTGATTGCAAACGGATGCTTTTGAGACCTTCTGCTAAGTAGGCAAAGGTAGGGAATCTTAGATGTGCCCAGCATCCAATGTTCCAATCCTCTATCCTCTTTGAAATGACCCGGAGAGTCAAGGAATGCTTGCCACTTACCTTGGTGAAGTTTCATGCTCCCCAAATCTAGAGAGGCCATTTAGAAAGACTTCAAGTGTCATCATTTCAACTTATGGTCCTTGCTGTCAAATTGGCAACAGATATAAGGTCTTTTTGGATCTCTAAGAAACCTAGGGACTGCAGAAGGTTTATACTTCAGAATGCAAGAAGCTTAAGGCAGCTTCCATACCAGATATCAGTTCAGTACTAGCTATTTGCCAGATCATCAGGACCTGAAATCCATGGAGGCCAATTCTCTCCACAGGAGGAAGTATTGAATAGGTAAGTGCTTCCCTTTCAGTGAAATAGAGCTCATTTACACATCAACTCGGCAGTTGATGTCAATTGCCTTATCCCTAAAAGTGGCCCAAATCTGGAGAATGCACCTGAAAGGGGTGCGTTGGGGAAGCACATTTGAGTTTCCCAGAGCCACAACACTTTCACACAAAACAAACGCAAAAGTACATGCACAAAAGAAACTCTCAGTCCTGAGGACCAAAGCAAAGGGTGAGGATGAACAACATCCTCAATGTTTTCGAACTACGTTCCCTCATTTTAACAACAAAACGACAAACAGCATGCAAATTGAAAGATAGGGAATCAGGACCACAGTTGTCATGCCTACTGACATGGGAAGCAGAAAGAGCCAAAAAGGAAAAAGCAAAGAAATTAGGAAAAGTTCAATTTGCTTCATTAACTTCCACATGTCTCCTGGAAATATGCTCGTTTTCTCAGGGTCACAATGATGAAAACCAAAAGGATTTCACTGAACAAACTTTCTCTAACTGAATATTTTACATAGACTGGTTTTGGAGATATGAAAATGATTCATTTGATGCCATGTTTCACCAGAATCTGTAGAATATGCTGGCCATGCAATGTAAAAAAAAAAAAAAAAATACTTGCTTGTCCCTTAGCGGACTACAAGATGGACTAGAGCTCTGCTGATCACAGCAGGTGTTATCCAATAGCAGAGAGACAAATGCAATGCCAAAAGGTCTCTCAGGATCGCAGTTCCCAGGCACCAAAGGGCAGATTCCTACCCATTGGAAAGGGAATATGTCAACCAATGTTCCACCACAGCTGAAACACAATGCAGGAGGGAATGATACCTAGTTGGATCATATGCAAGCTCCGTTACTGACCAAAGACGTCTCAAGTACTCAATGCAAGTGCTGTTTCACACACCTACAATGTACGAATCACAAAGAGGATCCCACAAACCAAAGCACAGACTGCCGTGATTAACACCACATTGACACACACAAACACATGAAGAACAAATAAACACTCCAATCACAAAGACAGAAAGCCAGAGAAGGCATTTTGTCAACTTCCACTTCCACTCCCACATGGAGGCCCCCAGTTCTCAAGAGGGAATGGACTCAGAGGGGCTCCCATCCGCTAAGGGGAGCAGCCCAGTTGGAGTAGACCTATTTCCCAGCCTGTGCAAGCTGGAGCGACTTACCCCCAAATGACATGAACTGTATACCACTGCTCTGGACATGTCTCCAAGACAAGCAGCCTCGTGCTGTAGGGCAGCCACTGCATATCAGGGAGAATCCCTGCCAGTATCCTGGAGCCAAATGTACTCTGGCATGTGCTGGGAAGTATAAATGGCGACACCCCTGATCGAGATCAATACACCATGGGCACAGACCTCCTGGCTGGCTCGCTATAATTGGTAACCAAAGACCAGGATGTGTGCCCGACGCACAGTGAGGCCAAACAGCAGCAAAACATTGGACTTTGGAGCCGAGAAATATTTGTTGTTGAGACATTCAAGGAAATGGGTGGCTTATGCTGGGTAATCCCCAACCTTGAAAGCTTTTAGCAAAGCCCTCTTAGAGGTAAGGTGATGGAGGGGTGTGGCTTTTCGTTGAAAACTTCTCCCTGTCCGATCCATTGTTCTTGAGGACAGGTCATAGTCAGGTCTCAATGTTCCTATCAATCTCCAGCAAACAAATGTCACTCTCTGGGTGACAAGAAAGGGCAAGGTCCCAAGGCACAAGACTCACCCTCTGAGGTCCAGACCCACCTAAGAGAAAGGGGTCCCTGGGAGGGGTGGTGGTCCTCCTGCCATGGAGGGTATGTCCAGGAGCTGGTCTGGGTCCTCCCACCACTGCCCACGCCTCACAGAGGAGGCAGCTCTGCCTTGGTGGCTCCCTCAGGGCCAGGTCCCAGACGCTTGCTAGCTCTCATCACTGAGGGAGCCGGGTGCACATGACCCAACAGGTCTTAATGCTCCTCAGGCCACCCAAACAGTGGTGGTCAGGTACCCCAGACTGTGAGCCATACCCTTAGGGTCACAGTGGCTGTGTGTGGTAGAGGTTCAACACTGCCTCAAGGCCTGGTCTGGGCCAATGGTCATTCATGGCCTTGGCTCTGGAGCCCTGCAGGACACACCCCCAGCCTGTTCTCTGGGCTCCCCATCACACAAGCTGGCCCAAGGCCGTGTGAGCAGAAGAATGCTGGGGAGAAGGCTGGCACTTGCCTCTTACCTCATGCTCCAGGTCTGAAGGGGCAGCACTCCACTGACTGCTGCCTAACAAAGGGCCCCCACTAAAGATGGCTGACAGACAGTGGCTTGCTTGGGGCAGGGGCCCACTACACTGCCCACCAATGGCTGAGCAGGGTGGTCACAGTGGCATTAGTGGTCTCCTGGTAACCATTGCCTGGTAACGGGGCAGTGGGTCACAGTGCACAGCAAGGGCTGCCTGGGAAGGGCTGCATTCAGCTGGCTATGGTACAATTCCCCCTTTTCTTTGGTCCTCTGCAACCCTGAGGAGAATATGTGGGTATGATTTGGATAGAGTGGTTAATCATAAACTCAGCAGCGGATCTCTGTTTTAGGGGACTTGCTTTCAACCTAGATTCCTGGTTCATCTTTTCCCAAGTCTTTCAGGGAATGGGGTGACGACCACTCTAGCTACGTGCTGCTGGAGGAAAGCAAAGCCCTACAGTGCATTCTGAGTTGGAAGCAATGCCACGTTGCAAGTCTTGATCCAAGTCTTATATAAACTTGTATAAGGAATCCAGGAGAATAAGCCTGAAAAGCAGCGTGAGGGTGGCACTCTTGGGGAGACGTTCTGGCAGGTAATCCAGACACGCAGAAGCAGAAGGGAAGACATTGTTGTAAGTTGTTAGGAAGTTGAGGGGAAGAGCTTCCCTTAACGGGAGAACACAGATCAAAATCAGCATTATTGCGAAGCAAATCCATAAACGTTAGTAGCATATGCATCTGTTTACTCAGTTTGTCAAAACTGCATTGGTAAGAGTCTTCTTGAAGTTGAAGCACTTTGGGAAAGCCTCAGCCTAACTATCTGTTAGACACTTAAAGAGGCAAGGTTAAAGATCGCATGACAAGGGGTTGCGAAGGAAGCTTAATCAAGTGGCTCTCATGTAACCGTCAGCATGGCTGACCGATTATCCCAAGGCATACCTGCATTTCAGAAACTTTGTACCCTTTCTAGAATATCGACAGGTGTGCCATGTATCCATCCTGTGTAATTGGAGAAGCTTCTCCCCCATTTCACAATGTTTTCTCTGTAATTTCCATACCAGATATACGACTGAAATAGTCCTCCTTGAGTTGCCTTAAGGGCCCCGCAACTAATACAAAGTTAACAAACTATTTCAAAACACCTGGTCCAATAAGCTCATCAGTCCTTTGAAGAGAATCCTTCTTTCTTCTCCAAAGTGAGAAGAGATCTTAAAAGCAAACCGAGATCCCTTAAAGGCAGGACAGTTCACATACCATGGTATTGAAAGCAGCATTGCAAGTAAACGTGTTCTCTTGGCAGAGGGGAACCCAATCCAGCCTTGAAAAAAACGCATTTTTAATAACAGTATCCATTTCCCGAAGTGGAGTTTCGTTTCAGCCCAATGATGCATCAAATGTTGGTTTTTGGCTCAACACATTTATCCCACCTTCCTACTCTATCCTGAAATGTGTTCCTTTTCATGAGTTTCTTAGCTTTAATTACATATTTCAATTACAATCCTCAAGTCCTTAACACCTTCACTTAGTGAAAACCAAGAAGCAAGCAATTGTCAGCTGGATGCCATACCAGCATTTCTGATTGCAAACGGATGCTTTTGAGACCTTCTGCTAAGTAGGCAAAGGTAGGGAATCTTAGATGTGCCCAGCATCCAATGTTCCAATCCTCTATCCTCTTTGAAATGACCCGGAGAGTCAAGGAATGCTTGCCACTTACCTTGGTGAAGTTTCATGCTCCCCAAATCTAGAGAGGCCATTTAGAAAGACTTCAAGTGTCATCATTTCAACTTATGGTCCTTGCTGTCAAATTGGCAACAGATATAAGGTCTTTTTGGATCTCTAAGAAACCTAGGGACTGCAGAAGGTTTATACTTCAGAATGCAAGAAGCTTAAGGCAGCTTCCATACCAGATATCAGTTCAGTACTAGCTATTTGCCAGATCATCAGGACCTGAAATCCATGGAGGCCAATTCTCTCCACAGGAGGAAGTATTGAATAGGTAAGTGCTTCCCTTTCAGTGAAATAGAGCTCATTTACACATCAACTCGGCAGTTGATGTCAATTGCCTTATCCCTAAAAGTGGCCCAAATCTGGAGAATGCACCTGAAAGGGGTGCGTTGGGGAAGCACATTTGAGTTTCCCAGAGCCACAACACTTTCACACAAAACAAACGCAAAAGTACATGCACAAAAGAAACTCTCAGTCCTGAGGACCAAAGCAAAGGGTGAGGATGAACAACATCCTCAATGTTTTCGAACTACGTTCCCTCATTTTAACAACAAAACGACAAACAGCATGCAAATTGAAAGATAGGGAATCAGGACCACAGTTGTCATGCCTACTGACCTGGGAAGCAGAAAGAGCCAAAAAGGAAAAAGCAAAGAAATTAGGAAAAGTTCAATTTGCTTCATTAACTTCCACATGTCTCCTGGAAATATGCTCGTTTTCTCAGGGTCACAATGATGAAAACCAAAAGGATTTCACTGAACAAACTTTCTCTAACTGAATATTTTACATAGACTGGTTTTGGAGATATGAAAATGATTCATTTGATGCCATGTTTCACCAGAATCTGTAGAATATGCTGGCCATGCAATGTAAAAAAAAAAAAAATACTTGCTTGTCCCTTAGCGGACTACAAGATGGACTAGAGCTCTGCTGATCACAGCAGGTGTTATCCAATAGCAGAGAGACAAATGCAATGCCAAAAGGTCTCTCAGGATCGCAGTTCCCAGGCACCAAAGGGCAGATTCCTACCCATTGGAAAGGGAATATGTCAACCAATGTTCCACCACAGCTGAAACACAATGCAGGAGGGAATGATACCTAGTTGGATCATATGCAAGCTCCGTTACTGACCAAAGACGTCTCAAGTACTCAATGCAAGTGCTGTTTCACACACCTACAATGTACGAATCACAAAGAGGATCCCACAAACCAAAGCACAGACTGCCGTGATTAACACCACATTGACACACACAAACACATGAAGAACAAATAAACACTCCAATCACAAAGACAGAAAGCCAGAGAAGGCATTTTGTCAACTTCCACTTCCACTCCCACATGGAGGCCCCCAGTTCTCAAGAGGGAATGGACTCAGAGGGGCTCCCATCCGCTAAGGGGAGCAGCCCAGTTGGAGTCGACCTATTTCCCAGCCTGTGCAAGCTGGAGCGACTTACCCCCAAATGACATGAACTGTATACCACTGCTCTGGACATGTCTCCAAGACAAGCAGCCTCGTGCTGTAGGGCAGCCACTGCATATCAGGGAGAATCCCTGCCAGTATCCTGGAGCCAAATGTACTCTGGCATGTGCTGGGAAGTATAAATGGCGACGCCCCTGATCGAGATCAATACACCATGGGCACAGACCTCCTGGCTGGCTCGCTATAATTGGTAACCAAAGACCAGGATGTGTGCCCGACGCACAGTGAGGCCAAACAGCAGCAAAACATTGGACTTTGGAGCCGAGAAATATTTGTTGTTGAGACATTCAAGGAAATGGGTGGCTTATGCTGGGTAATCCCCAACCTTGAAAGCTTTTAGCAAAGCCCTCTTAGAGGTAAGGTGATGGAGGGGTGTGGCTTTTCGTTGAAAACTTCTCCCTGTCCGATCCATTGTTCTTGAGGACAGGTCATAGTCAGGTCTCAATGTTCCTATCAATCTCCAGCAAACAAATGTCACTCTCTGGGTGACAAGAAAGGGCAAGGTCCCAAGGCACAAGACTCACCCTCTGAGGTCCAGACCCACCTAAGAGAAAGGGGTCCCTGGGAGGGGTGGTGGTCCTCCTGCCATGGAGGGTATGTCCAGGAGCTGGTCTGGGTCCTCCCACCACTGCCCACGCCTCACAGAGGAGGCAGCTCTGCCTTGGTGGCTCCCTCAGGGCCAGGTCCCAGACGCTTGCTAGCTCTCATCACTGAGGGAGCCGGGTGCACATGACCCAACAGGTCTTAATGCTCCTCAGGCCACCCAAACAGTGGTGGTCAGGTACCCCAGACTGTGAGCCATACCCTTAGGGTCACAGTGGCTGTGTGTGGTAGAGGTTCAACACTGCCTCAAGGCCTGGTCTGGGCCAATGGTCATTCATGGCCTTGGCTCTGGAGCCCTGCAGGACACACCCCCAGCCTGTTCTCTGGGCTCCCCATCACACAAGCTGGCCCAAGGCCGTGTGAGCAGAAGAATGCTGGGGAGAAGGCTGGCACTTGCCTCTTACCTCATGCTCCAGGTCTGAAGGGGCAGCACTCCACTGACTGCTGCCTAACAAAGGGCCCCCACTAAAGATGGCTGACAGACAGTGGCTTGCTTGGGGCAGGGGCCCACTACACTGCCCACCAATGGCTGAGCAGGGTGGTCACAGTGGCATTAGTGGTCTCCTGGTAACCATTGCCTGGTAACGGGGCAGTGGGTCACAGTGCACAGCAAGGGCTGCCTGGGAAGGGCTGCATTCAGCTGGCTATGGTACAATTCCCCCTTTTCTTTGGTCCTCTGCAACCCTGAGGAGAATATGTGGGTATGATTTGGATAGAGTGGTTAATCATAAACTCAGCAGCGGATCTCTGTTTTAGGGGACTTGCTTTCAACCTAGATTCCTGGTTCATCTTTTCCCAAGTCTTTCAGGGAATGGGGTGACGACCACTCTAGCTACGTGCTGCTGGAGGAAAGCAAAGCCCTACAGTGCATTCTGAGTTGGAAGCAATGCCACGTTGCAAGTCTTGATCCAAGTCTTATATAAACTTGTATAAGGAATCCAGGAGAATAAGCCTGAAAAGCAGCGTGAGGGTGGCACTCTTGGGGAGACGTTCTGGCAGGTAATCCAGACACGCAGAAGCAGAAGGGAAGACATTGTTGTAAGTTGTTAGGAAGTTGAGGGGAAGAGCTTCCCTTAACGGGAGAACACAGATCAAAATCAGCATTATTGCGAAGCAAATCCATAAACGTTAGTAGCATATGCATCTGTTTACTCAGTTTGTCAAAACTGCATTGGTAAGAGTCTTCTTGAAGTTGAAGCACTTTGGGAAAGCCTCAGCCTAACTATCTGTTAGACACTTAAAGAGGCAAGGTTAAAGATCGCATGACAAGGGGTTGCGAAGGAAGCTTAATCAAGTGGCTCTCATGTAACCGTCAGCATGGCTGACCGATTATCCCAAGGCATACCTGCATTTCAGAAACTTTGTACCCTTTCTAGAATATCGACAGGTGTGCCATGTATCCATCCTGTGTAATTGGAGAAGCTTCTCCCCCATTTCACAATGTTTTCTCTGTAATTTCCATACCAGATATACGACTGAAATAGTCCTCCTTGAGTTGCCTTAAGGGCCCCGCAACTAATCCAAAGTTAACAAACTATTTCAAAACACCTGGTCCAATAAGCTCATCAGTCCTTTGAAGAGAATCCTTCTTTCTTCTCCAAAGTGAGAAGAGATCTTAAAAGCAAACCGAGATCCCTTAAAGGCAGGACAGTTCACATACCATGGTATTGAAAGCAGCATTGCAAGTAAACGTGTTCTCTTGGCAGAGGGGAACCCAATCCAGCCTTGAAAAAAACGCATTTTTAATAACAGTATCCATTTCCCGAAGTGGAGTTTCGTTTCAGCCCAATGATGCATCAAATGTTGGTTTTTGGCTCAACACATTTATCCCACCTTCCTACTCTATCCTGAAATGTGTTCCTTTTCATGAGTTTCTTAGCTTTAATTACATATTTCAATTACAATCCTCAAGTCCTTAACACCTTCACTTAGTGAAAACCAAGAAGCAAGCAATTGTCAGCTGGATGCCATACCAGCATTTCTGATTGCAAACGGATGCTTTTGAGACCTTCTGCTAAGTAGGCAAAGGTAGGGAATCTTAGATGTGCCCAGCATCCAATGTTCCAATCCTCTATCCTCTTTGAAATGACCCGGAGAGTCAAGGAATGCTTGCCACTTACCTTGGTGAAGTTTCATGCTCCCCAAATCTAGAGAGGCCATTTAGAAAGACTTCAAGTGTCATCATTTCAACTTATGGTCCTTGCTGTCAAATTGGCAACAGATATAAGGTCTTTTTGGATCTCTAAGAAACCTAGGGACTGCAGAAGGTTTATACTTCAGAATGCAAGAAGCTTAAGGCAGCTTCCATACCAGATATCAGTTCAGTACTAGCTATTTGCCAGATCATCAGGACCTGAAATCCATGGAGGCCAATTCTCTCCACAGGAGGAAGTATTGAATAGGTAAGTGCTTCCCTTTCAGTGAAATAGAGCTCATTTACACATCAACTCGGCAGTTGATGTCAATTGCCTTATCCCTAAAAGTGGCCCAAATCTGGAGAATGCACCTGAAAGGGGTGCGTTGGGGAAGCACATTTGAGTTTCCCAGAGCCACAACACTTTCACACAAAACAAACGCAAAAGTACATGCACAAAAGAAACTCTCAGTCCTGAGGACCAAAGCAAAGGGTGAGGATGAACAACATCCTCAATGTTTTCGAACTACGTTCCCTCATTTTAACAACAAAACGACAAACAGCATGCAAATTGAAAGATAGGGAATCAGGACCACAGTTGTCATGCCTACTGACCTGGGAAGCAGAAAGAGCCAAAAAGGAAAAAGCAAAGAAATTAGGAAAAGTTCAATTTGCTTCATTAACTTCCACATGTCTCCTGGAAATATGCTCGTTTTCTCAGGGTCACAATGATGAAAACCAAAAGGATTTCACTGAACAAACTTTCTCTAACTGAATATTTTACATAGACTGGTTTTGGAGATATGAAAATGATTCATTTGATGCCATGTTTCACCAGAATCTGTAGAATATGCTGGCCATGCAATGTAAAAAAAAAAAAAATACTTGCTTGTCCCTTAGCGGACTACAAGATGGACTAGAGCTCTGCTGATCACAGCAGGTGTTATCCAATAGCAGAGAGACAAATGCAATGCCAAAAGGTCTCTCAGGATCGCAGTTCCCAGGCACCAAAGGGCAGATTCCTACCCATTGGAAAGGGAATATGTCAACCAATGTTCCACCACAGCTGAAACACAATGCAGGAGGGAATGATACCTAGTTGGATCATATGCAAGCTCCGTTACTGACCAAAGACGTCTCAAGTACTCAATGCAAGTGCTGTTTCACACACCTACAATGTACGAATCACAAAGAGGATCCCACAAACCAAAGCACAGACTGCCGTGATTAACACCACATTGACACACACAAACACATGAAGAACAAATAAACACTCCAATCACAAAGACAGAAAGCCAGAGAAGGCATTTTGTCAACTTCCACTTCCACTCCCACATGGAGGCCCCCAGTTCTCAAGAGGGAATGGACTCAGAGGGGCTCCCATCCGCTAAGGGGAGCAGCCCAGTTGGAGTCGACCTATTTCCCAGCCTGTGCAAGCTGGAGCGACTTACCCCCAAATGACATGAACTGTATACCACTGCTCTGGACATGTCTCCAAGACAAGCAGCCTCGTGCTGTAGGGCAGCCACTGCATATCAGGGAGAATCCCTGCCAGTATCCTGGAGCCAAATGTACTCTGGCATGTGCTGGGAAGTATAAATGGCGACGCCCCTGATCGAGATCAATACACCATGGGCACAGACCTCCTGGCTGGCTCGCTATAATTGGTAACCAAAGACCAGGATGTGTGCCCGACGCACAGTGAGGCCAAACAGCAGCAAAACATTGGACTTTGGAGCCGAGAAATATTTGTTGTTGAGACATTCAAGGAAATGGGTGGCTTATGCTGGGTAATCCCCAACCTTGAAAGCTTTTAGCAAAGCCCTCTTAGAGGTAAGGTGATGGAGGGGTGTGGCTTTTCGTTGAAAACTTCTCCCTGTCCGATCCATTGTTCTTGAGGACAGGTCATAGTCAGGTCTCAATGTTCCTATCAATCTCCAGCAAACAAATGTCACTCTCTGGGTGACAAGAAAGGGCAAGGTCCCAAGGCACAAGACTCACCCTCTGAGGTCCAGACCCACCTAAGAGAAAGGGGTCCCTGGGAGGGGTGGTGGTCCTCCTGCCATGGAGGGTTTGTCCAGGAGCTGGTCTGGGTCCTCCCACCACTGCCCACGCCTCACAGAGGAGGCAGCTCTGCCTTGGTGGCTCCCTCAGGGCCAGGTCCCAGACGCTTGCTAGCTCTCATCACTGAGGGAGCCGGGTGCACATGACCCAACAGGTCTTAATGCTCCTCAGGCCACCCAAACAGTGGTGGTCAGGTACCCCAGACTGTGAGCCATACCCTTAGGGTCACAGTGGCTGTGTGTGGTAGAGGTTCAACACTGCCTCAAGGCCTGGTCTGGGCCAATGGTCATTCATGGCCTTGGCTCTGGAGCCCTGCAGGACACACCCCCAGCCTGTTCTCTGGGCTCCCCATCACACAAGCTGGCCCAAGGCCGTGTGAGCAGAAGAATGCTGGGGAGAAGGCTGGCACTTGCCTCTTACCTCATGCTCCAGGTCTGAAGGGGCAGCACTCCACTGACTGCTGCCTAACAAAGGGCCCCCACTAAAGATGGCTGACAGACAGTGGCTTGCTTGGGGCAGGGGCCCACTACACTGCCCACCAATGGCTGAGCAGGGTGGTCACAGTGGCATTAGTGGTCTCCTGGGAACCATTGCCTGGTAACGGGGCAGTGGGTCACAGTGCACAGCAAGGGCTGCCTGGGAAGGGCTGCATTCAGCTGGCTATGGTACAATTCCCCCTTTTCTTTGGTCCTCTGCAACCCTGAGGAGAATATGTGGGTATGATTTGGATAGAGTGGTTAATCATAAACTCAGCAGCGGATCTCTGTTTTAGGGGACTTGCTTTCAACCTAGATTCCTGGTTCATCTTTTCCCAAGTCTTTCAGGGAATGGGGTGACGACCACTCTAGCTACGTGCTGCTGGAGGAAAGCAAAGCCCTACAGTGCATTCTGAGTTGGAAGCAATGCCACGTTGCAAGTCTTGATCCAAGTCTTATATAAACTTGTATAAGGAATCCAGGAGAATAAGCCTGAAAAGCAGCGTGAGGGTGGCACTCTTGGGGAGACGTTCTGGCAGGTAATCCAGACACGCAGAAGCAGAAGGGAAGACATTGTTGTAAGTTGTTAGGAAGTTGAGGGGAAGAGCTTCCCTTAACGGGAGAACACAGATCAAAATCAGCATTATTGCGAAGCAAATCCATAAACGTTAGTAGCATATGCATCTGTTTACTCAGTTTGTCAAAACTGCATTGGTAAGAGTCTTCTTGAAGTTGAAGCACTTTGGGAAAGCCTCAGCCTAACTATCTGTTAGACACTTAAAGAGGCAAGGTTAAAGATCGCATGACAAGGGGTTGCGAAGGAAGCTTAATCAAGTGGCTCTCATGTAACCGTCAGCATGGCTGACCGATTATCCCAAGGCATACCTGCATTTCAGAAACTTTGTACCCTTTCTAGAATATCGACAGGTGTGCCATGTATCCATCCTGTGTAATTGGAGAAGCTTCTCCCCCATTTCACAATGTTTTCTCTGTAATTTCCATACCAGATATACGACTGAAATAGTCCTCCTTGAGTTGCCTTAAGGGCCCCGCAACTAATCCAAAGTTAACAAACTATTTCAAAACACCTGGTCCAATAAGCTCATCAGTCCTTTGAAGAGAATCCTTCTTTCTTCTCCAAAGTGAGAAGAGATCTTAAAAGCAAACCGAGATCCCTTAAAGGCAGGACAGTTCACATACCATGGTATTGAAAGCAGCATTGCAAGTAAACGTGTTCTCTTGGCAGAGGGGAACCCAATCCAGCCTTGAAAAAAACGCATTTTTAATAACAGTATCCATTTCCCGAAGTGGAGTTTCGTTTCAGCCCAATGATGCATCAAATGTTGGTTTTTGGCTCAACACATTTATCCCACCTTCCTACTCTATCCTGAAATGTGTTCCTTTTCATGAGTTTCTTAGCTTTAATTACATATTTCAATTACAATCCTCAAGTCCTTAACACCTTCACTTAGTGAAAACCAAGAAGCAAGCAATTGTCAGCTGGATGCCATACCAGCATTTCTGATTGCAAACGGATGCTTTTGAGACCTTCTGCTAAGTAGGCAAAGGTAGGGAATCTTAGATGTGCCCAGCATCCAATGTTCCAATCCTCTATCCTCTTTGAAATGACCCGGAGAGTCAAGGAATGCTTGCCACTTACCTTGGTGAAGTTTCATGCTCCCCAAATCTAGAGAGGCCATTTAGAAAGACTTCAAGTGTCATCATTTCAACTTATGGTCCTTGCTGTCAAATTGGCAACAGATATAAGGTCTTTTTGGATCTCTAAGAAACCTAGGGACTGCAGAAGGTTTATACTTCAGAATGCAAGAAGCTTAAGGCAGCTTCCATACCAGATATCAGTTCAGTACTAGCTATTTGCCAGATCATCAGGACCTGAAATCCATGGAGGCCAATTCTCTCCACAGGAGGAAGTATTGAATAGGTAAGTGCTTCCCTTTCAGTGAAATAGAGCTCATTTACACATCAACTCGGCAGTTGATGTCAATTGCCTTATCCCTAAAAGTGGCCCAAATCTGGAGAATGCACCTGAAAGGGGTGCGTTGGGGAAGCACATTTGAGTTTCCCAGAGCCACAACACTTTCACACAAAACAAACGCAAAAGTACATGCACAAAAGAAACTCTCAGTCCTGAGGACCAAAGCAAAGGGTGAGGATGAACAACATCCTCAATGTTTTCGAACTACGTTCCCTCATTTTAACAACAAAACGACAAACAGCATGCAAATTGAAAGATAGGGAATCAGGACCACAGTTGTCATGCCTACTGACATGGGAAGCAGAAAGAGCCAAAAAGGAAAAAGCAAAGAAATTAGGAAAAGTTCAATTTGCTTCATTAACTTCCACATGTCTCCTGGAAATATGCTCGTTTTCTCAGGGTCACAATGATGAAAACCAAAAGGATTTCACTGAACAAACTTTCTCTAACTGAATATTTTACATAGACTGGTTTTGGAGATATGAAAATGATTCATTTGATGCCATGTTTCACCAGAATCTGTAGAATATGCTGGCCATGCAATGTAAAAAAAAAAAAAAAAATACTTGCTTGTCCCTTAGCGGACTACAAGATGGACTAGAGCTCTGCTGATCACAGCAGGTGTTATCCAATAGCAGAGAGACAAATGCAATGCCAAAAGGTCTCTCAGGATCGCAGTTCCCAGGCACCAAAGGGCAGATTCCTACCCATTGGAAAGGGAATATGTCAACCAATGTTCCACCACAGCTGAAACACAATGCAGGAGGGAATGATACCTAGTTGGATCATATGCAAGCTCCGTTACTGACCAAAGACGTCTCAAGTACTCAATGCAAGTGCTGTTTCACACACCTACAATGTACGAATCACAAAGAGGATCCCACAAACCAAAGCACAGACTGCCGTGATTAACACCACATTGACACACACAAACACATGAAGAACAAATAAACACTCCAATCACAAAGACAGAAAGCCAGAGAAGGCATTTTGTCAACTTCCACTTCCACTCCCACATGGAGGCCCCCAGTTCTCAAGAGGGAATGGACTCAGAGGGGCTCCCATCCGCTAAGGGGAGCAGCCCAGTTGGAGTAGACCTATTTCCCAGCCTGTGCAAGCTGGAGCGACTTACCCCCAAATGACATGAACTGTATACCACTGCTCTGGACATGTCTCCAAGACAAGCAGCCTCGTGCTGTAGGGCAGCCACTGCATATCAGGGAGAATCCCTGCCAGTATCCTGGAGCCAAATGTACTCTGGCATGTGCTGGGAAGTATAAATGGCGACACCCCTGATCGAGATCAATACACCATGGGCACAGACCTCCTGGCTGGCTCGCTATAATTGGTAACCAAAGACCAGGATGTGTGCCCGACGCACAGTGAGGCCAAACAGCAGCAAAACATTGGACTTTGGAGCCGAGAAATATTTGTTGTTGAGACATTCAAGGAAATGGGTGGCTTATGCTGGGTAATCCCCAACCTTGAAAGCTTTTAGCAAAGCCCTCTTAGAGGTAAGGTGATGGAGGGGTGTGGCTTTTCGTTGAAAACTTCTCCCTGTCCGATCCATTGTTCTTGAGGACAGGTCATAGTCAGGTCTCAATGTTCCTATCAATCTCCAGCAAACAAATGTCACTCTCTGGGTGACAAGAAAGGGCAAGGTCCCAAGGCACAAGACTCACCCTCTGAGGTCCAGACCCACCTAAGAGAAAGGGGTCCCTGGGAGGGGTGGTGGTCCTCCTGCCATGGAGGGTATGTCCAGGAGCTGGTCTGGGTCCTCCCACCACTGCCCACGCCTCACAGAGGAGGCAGCTCTGCCTTGGTGGCTCCCTCAGGGCCAGGTCCCAGACGCTTGCTAGCTCTCATCACTGAGGGAGCCGGGTGCACATGACCCAACAGGTCTTAATGCTCCTCAGGCCACCCAAACAGTGGTGGTCAGGTACCCCAGACTGTGAGCCATACCCTTAGGGTCACAGTGGCTGTGTGTGGTAGAGGTTCAACACTGCCTCAAGGCCTGGTCTGGGCCAATGGTCATTCATGGCCTTGGCTCTGGAGCCCTGCAGGACACACCCCCAGCCTGTTCTCTGGGCTCCCCATCACACAAGCTGGCCCAAGGCCGTGTGAGCAGAAGAATGCTGGGGAGAAGGCTGGCACTTGCCTCTTACCTCATGCTCCAGGTCTGAAGGGGCAGCACTCCACTGACTGCTGCCTAACAAAGGGCCCCCACTAAAGATGGCTGACAGACAGTGGCTTGCTTGGGGCAGGGGCCCACTACACTGCCCACCAATGGCTGAGCAGGGTGGTCACAGTGGCATTAGTGGTCTCCTGGTAACCATTGCCTGGTAACGGGGCAGTGGGTCACAGTGCACAGCAAGGGCTGCCTGGGAAGGGCTGCATTCAGCTGGCTATGGTACAATTCCCCCTTTTCTTTGGTCCTCTGCAACCCTGAGGAGAATATGTGGGTATGATTTGGATAGAGTGGTTAATCATAAACTCAGCAGCGGATCTCTGTTTTAGGGGACTTGCTTTCAACCTAGATTCCTGGTTCATCTTTTCCCAAGTCTTTCAGGGAATGGGGTGACGACCACTCTAGCTACGTGCTGCTGGAGGAAAGCAAAGCCCTACAGTGCATTCTGAGTTGGAAGCAATGCCACGTTGCAAGTCTTGATCCAAGTCTTATATAAACTTGTATAAGGAATCCAGGAGAATAAGCCTGAAAAGCAGCGTGAGGGTGGCACTCTTGGGGAGACGTTCTGGCAGGTAATCCAGACACGCAGAAGCAGAAGGGAAGACATTGTTGTAAGTTGTTAGGAAGTTGAGGGGAAGAGCTTCCCTTAACGGGAGAACACAGATCAAAATCAGCATTATTGCGAAGCAAATCCATAAACGTTAGTAGCATATGCATCTGTTTACTCAGTTTGTCAAAACTGCATTGGTAAGAGTCTTCTTGAAGTTGAAGCACTTTGGGAAAGCCTCAGCCTAACTATCTGTTAGACACTTAAAGAGGCAAGGTTAAAGATCGCATGACAAGGGGTTGCGAAGGAAGCTTAATCAAGTGGCTCTCATGTAACCGTCAGCATGGCTGACCGATTATCCCAAGGCATACCTGCATTTCAGAAACTTTGTACCCTTTCTAGAATATCGACAGGTGTGCCATGTATCCATCCTGTGTAATTGGAGAAGCTTCTCCCCCATTTCACAATGTTTTCTCTGTAATTTCCATACCAGATATACGACTGAAATAGTCCTCCTTGAGTTGCCTTAAGGGCCCCGCAACTAATACAAAGTTAACAAACTATTTCAAAACACCTGGTCCAATAAGCTCATCAGTCCTTTGAAGAGAATCCTTCTTTCTTCTCCAAAGTGAGAAGAGATCTTAAAAGCAAACCGAGATCCCTTAAAGGCAGGACAGTTCACATACCATGGTATTGAAAGCAGCATTGCAAGTAAACGTGTTCTCTTGGCAGAGGGGAACCCAATCCAGCCTTGAAAAAAACGCATTTTTAATAACAGTATCCATTTCCCGAAGTGGAGTTTCGTTTCAGCCCAATGATGCATCAAATGTTGGTTTTTGGCTCAACACATTTATCCCACCTTCCTACTCTATCCTGAAATGTGTTCCTTTTCATGAGTTTCTTAGCTTTAATTACATATTTCAATTACAATCCTCAAGTCCTTAACACCTTCACTTAGTGAAAACCAAGAAGCAAGCAATTGTCAGCTGGATGCCATACCAGCATTTCTGATTGCAAACGGATGCTTTTGAGACCTTCTGCTAAGTAGGCAAAGGTAGGGAATCTTAGATGTGCCCAGCATCCAATGTTCCAATCCTCTATCCTCTTTGAAATGACCCGGAGAGTCAAGGAATGCTTGCCACTTACCTTGGTGAAGTTTCATGCTCCCCAAATCTAGAGAGGCCATTTAGAAAGACTTCAAGTGTCATCATTTCAACTTATGGTCCTTGCTGTCAAATTGGCAACAGATATAAGGTCTTTTTGGATCTCTAAGAAACCTAGGGACTGCAGAAGGTTTATACTTCAGAATGCAAGAAGCTTAAGGCAGCTTCCATACCAGATATCAGTTCAGTACTAGCTATTTGCCAGATCATCAGGACCTGAAATCCATGGAGGCCAATTCTCTCCACAGGAGGAAGTATTGAATAGGTAAGTGCTTCCCTTTCAGTGAAATAGAGCTCATTTACACATCAACTCGGCAGTTGATGTCAATTGCCTTATCCCTAAAAGTGGCCCAAATCTGGAGAATGCACCTGAAAGGGGTGCGTTGGGGAAGCACATTTGAGTTTCCCAGAGCCACAACACTTTCACACAAAACAAACGCAAAAGTACATGCACAAAAGAAACTCTCAGTCCTGAGGACCAAAGCAAAGGGTGAGGATGAACAACATCCTCAATGTTTTCGAACTACGTTCCCTCATTTTAACAACAAAACGACAAACAGCATGCAAATTGAAAGATAGGGAATCAGGACCACAGTTGTCATGCCTACTGACCTGGGAAGCAGAAAGAGCCAAAAAGGAAAAAGCAAAGAAATTAGGAAAAGTTCAATTTGCTTCATTAACTTCCACATGTCTCCTGGAAATATGCTCGTTTTCTCAGGGTCACAATGATGAAAACCAAAAGGATTTCACTGAACAAACTTTCTCTAACTGAATATTTTACATAGACTGGTTTTGGAGATATGAAAATGATTCATTTGATGCCATGTTTCACCAGAATCTGTAGAATATGCTGGCCATGCAATGTAAAAAAAAAAAAAAATACTTGCTTGTCCCTTAGCGGACTACAAGATGGACTAGAGCTCTGCTGATCACAGCAGGTGTTATCCAATAGCAGAGAGACAAATGCAATGCCAAAAGGTCTCTCAGGATCGCAGTTCCCAGGCACCAAAGGGCAGATTCCTACCCATTGGAAAGGGAATATGTCAACCAATGTTCCACCACAGCTGAAACACAATGCAGGAGGGAATGATACCTAGTTGGATCATATGCAAGCTCCGTTACTGACCAAAGACGTCTCAAGTACTCAATGCAAGTGCTGTTTCACACACCTACAATGTACGAATCACAAAGAGGATCCCACAAACCAAAGCACAGACTGCCGTGATTAACACCACATTGACACACACAAACACATGAAGAACAAATAAACACTCCAATCACAAAGACAGAAAGCCAGAGAAGGCATTTTGTCAACTTCCACTTCCACTCCCACATGGAGGCCCCCAGTTCTCAAGAGGGAATGGACTCAGAGGGGCTCCCATCCGCTAAGGGGAGCAGCCCAGTTGGAGTCGACCTATTTCCCAGCCTGTGCAAGCTGGAGCGACTTACCCCCAAATGACATGAACTGTATACCACTGCTCTGGACATGTCTCCAAGACAAGCAGCCTCGTGCTGTAGGGCAGCCACTGCATATCAGGGAGAATCCCTGCCAGTATCCTGGAGCCAAATGTACTCTGGCATGTGCTGGGAAGTATAAATGGCGACGCCCCTGATCGAGATCAATACACCATGGGCACAGACCTCCTGGCTGGCTCGCTATAATTGGTAACCAAAGACCAGGATGTGTGCCCGACGCACAGTGAGGCCAAACAGCAGCAAAACATTGGACTTTGGAGCCGAGAAATATTTGTTGTTGAGACATTCAAGGAAATGGGTGGCTTATGCTGGGTAATCCCCAACCTTGAAAGCTTTTAGCAAAGCCCTCTTAGAGGTAAGGTGATGGAGGGGTGTGGCTTTTCGTTGAAAACTTCTCCCTGTCCGATCCATTGTTCTTGAGGACAGGTCATAGTCAGGTCTCAATGTTCCTATCAATCTCCAGCAAACAAATGTCACTCTCTGGGTGACAAGAAAGGGCAAGGTCCCAAGGCACAAGACTCACCCTCTGAGGTCCAGACCCACCTAAGAGAAAGGGGTCCCTGGGAGGGGTGGTGGTCCTCCTGCCATGGAGGGTATGTCCAGGAGCTGGTCTGGGTCCTCCCACCACTGCCCACGCCTCACAGAGGAGGCAGCTCTGCCTTGGTGGCTCCCTCAGGGCCAGGTCCCAGACGCTTGCTAGCTCTCATCACTGAGGGAGCCGGGTGCACATGACCCAACAGGTCTTAATGCTCCTCAGGCCACCCAAACAGTGGTGGTCAGGTACCCCAGACTGTGAGCCATACCCTTAGGGTCACAGTGGCTGTGTGTGGTAGAGGTTCAACACTGCCTCAAGGCCTGGTCTGGGCCAATGGTCATTCATGGCCTTGGCTCTGGAGCCCTGCAGGACACACCCCCAGCCTGTTCTCTGGGCTCCCCATCACACAAGCTGGCCCAAGGCCGTGTGAGCAGAAGAATGCTGGGGAGAAGGCTGGCACTTGCCTCTTACCTCATGCTCCAGGTCTGAAGGGGCAGCACTCCACTGACTGCTGCCTAACAATGGGCCCCCACTAAAGATGGCTGACAGACAGTGGCTTGCTTGGGGCAGGGGCCCACTACACTGCCCACCAATGGCTGAGCAGGGTGGTCACAGTGGCATTAGTGGTCTCCTGGTAACCATTGCCTGGTAACGGGGCAGTGGGTCACAGTGCACAGCAAGGGCTGCCTGGGAAGGGCTGCATTCAGCTGGCTATGGTACAATTCCCCCTTTTCTTTGGTCCTCTGCAACCCTGAGGAGAATATGTGGGTATGATTTGGATAGAGTGGTTAATCATAAACTCAGCAGCGGATCTCTGTTTTAGGGGACTTGCTTTCAACCTAGATTCCTGGTTCATCTTTTCCCAAGTCTTTCAGGGAATGGGGTGACGACCACTCTAGCTACGTGCTGCTGGAGGAAAGCAAAGCCCTACAGTGCATTCTGAGTTGGAAGCAATGCCACGTTGCAAGTCTTGATCCAAGTCTTATATAAACTTGTATAAGGAATCCAGGAGAATAAGCCTGAAAAGCAGCGTGAGGGTGGCACTGTGGGGGAGACGTTCTGGCAGGTAATCCAGACACGCAGAAGCAGAAGGGAAGACATTGTTGTAAGTTGTTAGGAAGCTGAGGGGAAGAGCTTCCCTTAACGGGAGAACACAGATCAAAATCAGCATTATTGCGAAGCAAATCCATAAACGTTAGTAGCATATGCATCTGTTTACTCAGTTTGTCAAAACTGCATTGGTAAGAGTCTTCTTGAAGTTGAAGCACTTTGGGAAAGCCTCAGCCTAACTATCTGTTAGACACTTAAAGAGGCAAGGTTAAAGATCGCATGACAAGGGGTTGCGAAGGAAGCTTAATCAAGTGGCTCTCATGTAACCGTCAGCATGGCTGACCGATTATCCCAAGGCATACCTGCATTTCAGAAACTTTGTACCCTTTCTAGAATATCGACAGGTGTGCCATGTATCCATCCTGTGTAATTGGAGAAGCTTCTCCCCCATTTCACAATGTTTTCTCTGTAATTTCCATACCAGATATACGACTGAAATAGTCCTCCTTGAGTTGCCTTAAGGGCCCCGCAACTAATCCAAAGTTAACAAAATATTTCAAAACACCTGGTCCAATAAGCTCATCAGTCCTTTGAAGAGAATTCTTCTTTCTTCTCCAAAGTGAGAAGAGATCTTAAAAGCAAATCGAGATCCCTTAAAGGCAGGACAGTTCACATACCATGGTATTGAAAGCAGCATTGCAAGTAAACGTGTTCTCTTGGCAGAGGGGAACCCAATCCAGCCTTGAAAAAAACGCATTTTTAATAACAGTATCCATTTCCCGAAGTGGAGTTTCGTTTCAGCCCAATGATGCATCAAATGTTGGTTTTTGGCTCAACACATTTATCCCACCTTCCTACTCTATCCTGAAATGTGTTCCTTTTCATGAGTTTCTTAGCTTTAATTACATATTTCAATTACAATCCTCAAGTCCTTAACACCTTCACTTAGTGAAAACCAAGAAGCAAGCAATTGTCAGCTGGATGCCATACCAGCATTTCTGATTGCAAACGGATGCTTTTGAGACCTTCTGCTAAGTAGGCAAAGGTAGGGAATCTTAGATGTGCCCAGCATCCAATGTTCCAATCCTCTATCCTCTTTGAAATGACCCGGAGAGTCAAGGAATGCTTGCCACTTACCTTGGTGAAGTTTCATGCTACCCAAATCTAGAGAGGCCATTTAGAAAGACTTCAAGTGTCATCATTTCAACTTATGGTCCTTGCTGTCAAATTGGCAACAGATATAAGGTCTTTTTGGATCTCTAAGAAACCTAGGGACTGCAGAAGGTTTATACTTCAGAATGCAAGAAGCTTAAGGCAGCTTCCATACCAGATATCAGTTCAGTACTAGCTATTTGCCAGATCATCAGGACCTGAAATCCATGGAGGCCAATTCTCTCCAGAGGAGGAAGTATTGAATAGGTAAGTGCTTCCCTTTCAGTGAAGTGGAGCTCATTTACACATCAACTCGGCAGTTGATGTCAATTGCCTTATCCCTAAAAGTGGCCCAAATCTGGAGAATGCACCTGAAAGGGGTGCGTTGGGGAAGCACATTTGAGTTTCCCAGAGCCACAACACTTTCACACAAAACAAACGCAAAAGTACATGCAGAAAAGAAACTCTCAGTCCTGAGGACCAAAGCAAATGGTGAGGATGAACAACATCCTCAGTGTTTTCGAACTACGTTCCCTCATTTTAACAACAAAATGACAAACAACATGCAAATTGAAAGATAGGGAGTCAGGACCACAGTTGTCATGCCTACTGACCTGGGAAGCAGAAAGAGCCAAAAAGGAAAAAGCAAAGAAATTAGGAAAAGTTCAATTTGCTTCATTAACTTCCACATGTCTCCTGGAAATATGCTCGTTTTCTCAGGGTCACAATGATGAAAACCAAAAGGATTTCACTGAGCAAACTTTCTCTAACTGAATATTTTACATAGACTGGTTTTGGAGATATGAAAATGATTCATTTGATGCCATGTTTCACCAGAATCTGTAGAATATGCTGGCCATGCAATGTAAAAAAAAAAAAAAAAATACTTGCTTGTCCCTTAGCGGACTACAAGATGGACTAGAGCTCTGCTGATCACAGCAGGTGTTATCCAATAGCAGAGAGACAAATGCAATGCCAAAAGGTCTCTCAGGATCGCAGTTCCCAGGCACCAAAGGGCAGATTCCTACCCATTGGAAAGGGAATATGTCAACCAATGTTCCACCACAGCTGAAACACAATGCAGGAGGGAATGATACCTAGTTGGATCATATGCAAGCTCCGTTACTGACCAAAGACGTCTCAAGTACTCAATGCAAGTGCTGTTTCACACACCTACAATGTACGAATCACAAAGAGGATCCCACAAACCAAAGCACAGACTGCCGTGATTAACACCACATTGACACACACAAACACATGAAGAACAAATAAACACTCCAATCACAAAGACAGAAAGCCAGAGAAGGCATTTTGTCAACTTCCACTTCCACTCCCACATGGAGGCCCCCAGTTCTCAAGAGGGAATGGACTCAGAGGGGCTCCCATCCGCTAAGGGGAGCAGCCCAGTTGGAGTAGACCTATTTCCCAGCCTGTGCAAGCTGGAGCGACTTACCCCCAAATGACATGAACTGTATACCACTGCTCTGGACATGTCTCCAAGACAAGCAGCCTCGTGCTGTAGGGCAGCCACTGCATATCAGGGAGAATCCCTGCCAGTATCCTGGAGCCAAATGTACTCTGGCATGTGCTGGGAAGTATAAATGGCGACGCCCCTGATCGAGATCAATACACCATGGGCACAGACCTCCTGGCTGGCTCGCTATAATTGGTAACCAAAGACCAGGATGTGTGCCCGACGCACAGTGAGGCCAAACAGCAGCAAAACATTGGACTTTGGAGCCGAGAAATATTTGTTGTTGAGACATTCAAGGAAATGGGTGGCTTATGCTGGGTAATCCCCAACCTTGAAAGCTTTTAGCAAAGCCCTCTTAGAGGTAAGGTGATGGAGGGGTGTGGCTTTTCGTTGAAAACTTCTCCCTGTCCGATCCATTGTTCTTGAGGACAGGTCATAGTCAGGTCTCAATGTTCCTATCAATCTCCAGCAAACAAATGTCACTCTCTGGGTGACAAGAAAGGGCAAGGTCCCAAGGCACAAGACTCACCCTCTGAGGTCCAGACCCACCTAAGAGAAAGGGGTCCCTGGGAGGGGTGGTGGTCCTCCTGCCATGGAGGGTATGTCCAGGAGCTGGTCTGGGTCCTCCCACCAGTGCCCACGCCTCACAGAGGAGGCAGCTCTGCCTTGGTGGCTCCCTCAGGGCCAGGTCCCAGACGCTTGCTAGCTCTCATCACTGAGGGAGCCGGGTGCACATGACCCAACAGGTCTTAATGCTCCTCAGGCCACCCAAACAGTGGTGGTCAGGTACCCCAGACTGTGAGCCATACCCTTAGGGTCACAGTGGCGGTGTGTGGTAGAGGTTCAACACTGCCTCAAGGCCTGGTCTGGGCCAATGGTCATTCATGGCCTTGGCTCTGGAGCCCTGCAGGACACACCCCCAGCCTGTTCTCTGGGCTCCCCATCACACAAGCTGGCCCAAGGCCGTGTGAGCAGAAGAATGCTGGGGAGAAGGCTGGCACTTGCCTCTTACCTCATGCTCCAGGTCTGAAGGGGCAGCACTCCACTGACTGCTGCCTAACAATGGGCCCCCACTAAAGATGGCTGACAGACAGTGGCTTGCTTGGGGCAGGGGCCCACTACACTGCCCACCAATGGCTGAGCAGGGTGGTCACAGTGGCATTAGTGGTCTCCTGGTAACCATTGCCTGGTAACGGGGCAGTGGGTCACAGTGCACAGCAAGGGCTGCCTGGGAAGGGCTGCATTCAGCTGGCTATGGTACAATTCCCCCTTTTCTTTGGTCCTCTGCAACCCTGAGGAGAATATGTGGGTATGATTTGGATAGAGTGGTTAATCATAAACTCAGCAGCGGATCTCTGTTTTAGGGGACTTGCTTTCAACCTAGATTCCTGGTTCATCTTTTCCCAAGTCTTTCAGGGAATGGGGTGACGACCACTCTAGCTACGTGCTGCTGGAGGAAAGCAAAGCCCTACAGTGCATTCTGAGTTGGAAGCAATGCCACGTTGCAAGTCTTGATCCAAGTCTTATATAAACTTGTATAAGGAATCCAGGAGAATAAGCCTGAAAAGCAGCGTGAGGGTGGCACTCTGGGGGAGACGTTCTGGCAGGTAATCCAGACACGCAGAAGCAGAAGGGAAGACATTGTTGTAAGTTGTTAGGAAGCTGAGGGGAAGAGCTTCCCTTAACGGGAGAACACAGATCAAAATCAGCATTATTGCGAAGCAAATCCATAAACGTTAGTAGCATATGCATCTGTTTACTCAGTTTGTCAAAACTGCATTGGTAAGAGTCTTCTTGAAGTTGAAGCACTTTGGGAAAGCCTCAGCCTAACTATCTGTTAGACACTTAAAGAGGCAAGGTTAAAGATCGCATGACAAGGGGTTGCGAAGGAAGCTTAATCAAGTGGCTCTCATGTAACCGTCAGCATGGCTGACCGATTATCCCAAGGCATACCTGCATTTCAGAAACTTTGTACCCTTTCTAGAATATCGACAGGTGTGCCATGTATCCATCCTGTGTAATTGGAGAAGCTTCTCCCCCATTTCACAATGTTTTCTCTGTAATTTCCATACCAGATATACGACTGAAATAGTCCTCCTTGAGTTGCCTTAAGGGCCCCGCAACTAATCCAAAGTTAACAAAATATTTCAAAACACCTGGTCCAATAAGCTCATCAGTCCTTTGAAGAGAATTCTTCTTTCTTCTCCAAAGTGAGAAGAGATCTTAAAAGCAAATCGAGATCCCTTAAAGGCAGGACAGTTCACATACCATGGTATTGAAAGCAGCATTGCAAGTAAACGTGTTCTCTTGGCAGAGGGGAACCCAATCCAGCCTTGAAAAAAACGCATTTTTAATAACAGTATCCATTTCCCGAAGTGGAGTTTCGTTTCAGCCCAATGATGCATCAAATGTTGGTTTTTGGCTCAACACATTTATCCCACCTTCCTACTCTATCCTGAAATGTGTTCCTTTTCATGAGTTTCTTAGCTTTAATTACATATTTCAATTACAATCCTCAAGTCCTTAACACCTTCACTTAGTGAAAACCAAGAAGCAAGCAATTGTCAGCTGGATGCCATACCAGCATTTCTGATTGCAAACGGATGCTTTTGAGACCTTCTGCTAAGTAGGCAAAGGTAGGGAATCTTAGATGTGCCCAGCATCCAATGTTCCAATCCTCTATCCTCTTTGAAATGACCCGGAGAGTCAAGGAATGCTTGCCACTTACCTTGGTGAAGTTTCATGCTACCCAAATCTAGAGAGGCCATTTAGAAAGACTTCAAGTGTCATCATTTCAACTTATGGTCCTTGCTGTCAAATTGGCAACAGATATAAGGTCTTTTTGGATCTCTAAGAAACCTAGGGACTGCAGAAGGTTTATACTTCAGAATGCAAGAAGCTTAAGGCAGCTTCCATACCAGATATCAGTTCAGTACTAGCTATTTGCCAGATCATCAGGACCTGAAATCCATGGAGGCCAATTCTCTCCAGAGGAGGAAGTATTGAATAGGTAAGTGCTTCCCTTTCAGTGAAATAGAGCTCATTTACACATCAACTCGGCAGTTGATGTCAATTGCCTTATCCCTAAAAGTGGCCCAAATCTGGAGAATGCACCTGAAAGGGGTGCGTTGGGGAAGCACATTTGAGTTTCCCAGAGCCACAACATTTTCACACAAAACAAACGCAAAAGTACATGCAGAAAAGAAACTCTCAGTCCTGAGGACCAAAGCAAATGGTGAGGATGAACAACATCCTCAGTGTTTTCGAACTACGTTCCCTCATTTTAACAACAAAATGACAAACAACATGCAAATTGAAAGATAGGGAGTCAGGACCACAGTTGTCATGCCTACTGACCTGGGAAGCAGAAAGAGCCAAAAAGGAAAAAGCAAAGAAATTAGGAAAAGTTCAATTTGCTTCATTAACTTCCACATGTCTCCTGGAAATATGCTCGTTTTCTCAGGGTCACAATGATGAAAACCAAAAGGATTTCACTGAACAAACTTTCTCTAACTGAATATTTTACATAGACTGGTTTTGGAGATATGAAAATGATTCATTTGATGCCATGTTTCACCAGAATCTGTAGAATATGCTGGCCATGCAATGTAAAAAAAAAAAAAAAAATACTTGCTTGTCCCTTAGCGGACTACAAGATGGACTAGAGCTCTGCTGATCACAGCAGGTGTTATCCAATAGCAGAGAGACAAATGCAATGCCAAAAGGTCTCTCAGGATCGCAGTTCCCAGGCACCAAAGGGCAGATTCCTACCCATTGGAAAGGGAATATGTCAACCAATGTTCCACCACAGCTGAAACACAATGCAGGAGGGAATGATACCTAGTTGGATCATATGCAAGCTCCGTTACTGACCAAAGACGTCTCAAGTACTCAATGCAAGTGCTGTTTCACACACCTACAATGTACGAATCACAAAGAGGATCCCACAAACCAAAGCACAGACTGCCGTGATTAACACCACATTGACACACACAAACACATGAAGAACAAATAAACACTCCAATCACAAAGACAGAAAGCCAGAGAAGGCATTTTGTCAACTTCCACTTCCACTCCCACATGGAGGCCCCCAGTTCTCAAGAGGGAATGGACTCAGAGGGGCTCCCATCCGCTAAGGGGAGCAGCCCAGTTGGAGTAGACCTATTTCCCAGCCTGTGCAAGCTGGAGCGACTTACCCCCAAATGACATGAACTGTATACCACTGCTCTGGACATGTCTCCAAGACAAGCAGCCTCGTGCTGTAGGGCAGCCACTGCATATCAGGGAGAATCCCTGCCAGTATCCTGGAGCCAAATGTACTCTGGCATGTGCTGGGAAGTATAAATGGCGACGCCCCTGATCGAGATCAATACACCATGGGCACAGACCTCCTGGCTGGCTCGCTATAATTGGTAACCAAAGACCAGGATGTGTGCCCGACGCACAGTGAGGCCAAACAGCAGCAAAACATTGGACTTTGGAGCCGAGAAATATTTGTTGTTGAGACATTCAAGGAAATGGGTGGCTTATGCTGGGTAATCCCCAACCTTGAAAGCTTTTAGCAAAGCCCTCTTAGAGGTAAGGTGATGGAGGGGTGTGGCTTTTCGTTGAAAACTTCTCCCTGTCCGATCCATTGTTCTTGAGGACAGGTCATAGTCAGGTCTCAATGTTCCTATCAATCTCCAGCAAACAAATGTCACTCTCTGGGTGACAAGAAAGGGCAAGGTCCCAAGGCACAAGACTCACCCTCTGAGGTCCAGACCCACCTAAGAGAAAGGGGTCCCTGGGAGGGGTGGTGGTCCTCCTGCCATGGAGGGTATGTCCAGGAGCTGGTCTGGGTCCTCCCACCACTGCCCACGCCTCACAGAGGAGGCAGCTCTGCCTTGGTGGCTCCCTCAGGGCCAGGTCCCAGACGCTTGCTAGCTCTCATCACTGAGGGAGCCGGGTGCACATGACCCAACAGGTCTTAATGCTCCTCAGGCCACCCAAACAGTGGTGGTCAGGTACCCCAGACTGTGAGCCATACCCTTAGGGTCACAGTGGCTGTGTGTGGTAGAGGTTCAACACTGCCTCAAGGCCTGGTCTGGGCCAATGGTCATTCATGGCCTTGGCTCTGGAGCCCTGCAGGACACACCCCCAGCCTGTTCTCTGGGCTCCCCATCACACAAGCTGGCCCAAGGCCGTGTGAGCAGAAGAATGCTGGGGAGAAGGCTGGCACTTGCCTCTTACCTCATGCTCCAGGTCTGAAGGGGCAGCACTCCACTGACTGCTGCCTAACAAAGGGCCCCCACTAAAGATGGCTGACAGACAGTGGCTTGCTTGGGGCAGGGGCCCACTACACTGCCCACCAATGGCTGAGCAGGGTGGTCACAGTGGCATTAGTGGTCTCCTGGTAACCATTGCCTGGTAACGGGGCAGTGGGTCACAGTGCACAGCAAGGGCTGCCTGGGAAGGGCTGCATTCAGCTGGCTATGGTACAATTCCCCCTTTTCTTTGGTCCTCTGCAACCCTGAGGAGAATATGTGGGTATGATTTGGATAGAGTGGTTAATCATAAACTCAGCAGCGGATCTCTGTTTTAGGGGACTTGCTTTCAACCTAGATTCCTGGTTCATCTTTTCCCAAGTCTTTCAGGGAATGGGGTGACGACCACTCTAGCTACGTGCTGCTGGAGGAAAGCAAAGCCCTACAGTGCATTCTGAGTTGGAAGCAATGCCACGTTGCAAGTCTTGATCCAAGTCTTATATAAACTTGTATAAGGAATCCAGGAGAATAAGCCTGAAAAGCAGCGTGAGGGTGGCACTCTTGGGGAGACGTTCTGGCAGGTAATCCAGACACGCAGAAGCAGAAGGGAAGACATTGTTGTAAGTTGTTAGGAAGTTGAGGGGAAGAGCTTCCCTTAACGGGAGAACACAGATCAAAATCAGCATTATTGCGAAGCAAATCCATAAACGTTAGTAGCATATGCATCTGTTTACTCAGTTTGTCAAAACTGCATTGGTAAGAGTCTTCTTGAAGTTGAAGCACTTTGGGAAAGCCTCAGCCTAACTATCTGTTAGACACTTAAAGAGGCAAGGTTAAAGATCGCATGACAAGGGGTTGCGAAGGAAGCTTAATCAAGTGGCTCTCATGTAACCGTCAGCATGGCTGACCGATTATCCCAAGGCATACCTGCATTTCAGAAACTTTGTACCCTTTCTAGAATATCGACAGGTGTGCCATGTATCCATCCTGTGTAATTGGAGAAGCTTCTCCCCCATTTCACAATGTTTTCTCTGTAATTTCCATACCAGATATACGACTGAAATAGTCCTCCTTGAGTTGCCTTAAGGGCCCCGCAACTAATCCAAAGTTAACAAACTATTTCAAAACACCTGGTCCAATAAGCTCATCAGTCCTTTGAAGAGAATCCTTCTTTCTTCTCCAAAGTGAGAAGAGATCTTAAAAGCAAACCGAGATCCCTTAAAGGCAGGACAGTTCACATACCATGGTATTGAAAGCAGCATTGCAAGTAAACGTGTTCTCTTGGCAGAGGGGAACCCAATCCAGCCTTGAAAAAAACGCATTTTTAATAACAGTATCCATTTCCCGAAGTGGAGTTTCGTTTCAGCCCAATGATGCATCAAATGTTGGTTTTTGGCTCAACACATTTATCCCACCTTCCTACTCTATCCTGAAATGTGTTCCTTTTCATGAGTTTCTTAGCTTTAATTACATATTTCAATTACAATCCTCAAGTCCTTAACACCTTCACTTAGTGAAAACCAAGAAGCAAGCAATTGTCAGCTGGATGCCATACCAGCATTTCTGATTGCAAACGGATGCTTTTGAGACCTTCTGCTAAGTAGGCAAAGGTAGGGAATCTTAGATGTGCCCAGCATCCAATGTTCCAATCCTCTATCCTCTTTGAAATGACCCGGAGAGTCAAGGAATGCTTGCCACTTACCTTGGTGAAGTTTCATGCTCCCCAAATCTAGAGAGGCCATTTAGAAAGACTTCAAGTGTCATCATTTCAACTTATGGTCCTTGCTGTCAAACTGGCAACAGATATAAGGTCTTTTTGGATCTCTAAGAAACCTAGGGACTGCAGAAGGTTTATACTTCAGAATGCAAGAAGCTTAAGGCAGCTTCCATACCAGATATCAGTTCAGTACTAGCTATTTGCCAGATCATCAGGACCTGAAATCCATGGAGGCCAATTCTCTCCAGAGGAGGAAGTATTGAATAGGTAAGTGCTTCCCTTTCAGTGAAATAGAGCTCATTTACACATCAACTCGGCAGTTGATGTCAATTGCCTTATCCCTAAAAGTGGCCCAAATCTGGAGAATGCACCTGAAAGGGGTGCGTTGGGGAAGCACATTTGAGTTTCCCAGAGCCACAACACTTTCACACAAAACAAACGCAAAAGTACATGCAAAAAAGAAACTCTCAGTCCTGAGGACCAAAGCAAAGGGTGAGGATGAACAACATCCTCAATGTTTTCGAACTACGTTCCCTCATTTTAACAACAAAACGACAAACAGCATGCAAATTGAAAGATAGGGAATCAGGACCACAGTTGTCATGCCTACTGACCTGGGAAGCAGAAAGAGCCAAAAAGGAAAAAGCAAAGAAATTAGGAAAAGTTCAATTTGCTTCATTAACTTCCACATGTCTCCTGGAAATATGCTCGTTTTCTCAGGGTCACAATGATGAAAACCAAAAGGATTTCACTGAACAAACTTTCTCTAACTGAATATTTTACATAGACTGGTTTTGGAGATATGAAAATGATTCATTTGATGCCATGTTTCACCAGAATCTGTAGAATATGCTGGCCATGCAATGTAAAAAAAAAAAAAAATACTTGCTTGTCCCTTAGCGGACTACAAGATGGACTAGAGCTCTGCTGATCACAGCAGGTGTTATCCAATAGCAGAGAGACAAATGCAATGCCAAAAGGTCTCTCAGGATCGCAGTTCCCAGGCACCAAAGGGCAGATTCCTACCCATTGGAAAGGGAATATGTCAACCAATGTTCCACCACAGCTGAAACACAATGCAGGAGGGAATGATACCTAGTTGGATCATATGCAAGCTCCGTTACTGACCAAAGACGTCTCAAGTACTCAATGCAAGTGCTGTTTCACACACCTACAATGTACGAATCACAAAGAGGATCCCACAAACCAAAGCACAGACTGCCGTGATTAACACCACATTGACACACACAAACACATGAAGAACAAATAAACACTCCAATCACAAAGACAGAAAGCCAGAGAAGGCATTTTGTCAACTTCCACTTCCACTCCCACATGGAGGCCCCCAGTTCTCAAGAGGGAATGGACTCAGAGGGGCTCCCATCCGCTAAGGGGAGCAGCCCAGTTGGAGTAGACCTATTTCCCAGCCTGTGCAAGCTGGAGCGACTTACCCCCAAATGACATGAACTGTATACCACTGCTCTGGACATGTCTCCAAGACAAGCAGCCTCGTGCTGTAGGGCAGCCACTGCATATCAGGGAGAATCCCTGCCAGTATCCTGGAGCCAAATGTACTCTGGCATGTGCTGGGAAGTATAAATGGCGACGCCCCTGATCGAGATCAATACACCATGGGCACAGACCTCCAGGCTGGCTCGCTATAATTGGTAACCAAAGACCAGGATGTGTGCCCGACGCACAGTGAGGCCAAACAGCAGCAAAACATTGGACTTTGGAGCCGAGAAATATTTGTTGTTGAGACATTCAAGGAAATGGGTGGCTTATGCTGGGTAATCCCCAACCTTGAAAGCTTTTAGCAAAGCCCTCTTAGAGGTAAGGTGATGGAGGGGTGTGGCTTTTCGTTGAAAACTTCTCCCTGTCCGATCCATTGTTCTTGAGGACAGGTCATAGTCAGGTCTCAATGTTCCTATCAATCTCCAGCAAACAAATGTCACTCTCTGGGTGACAAGAAAGGGCAAGGTCCCAAGGCACAAGACTCACCCTCTGAGGTCCAGACCCACCTAAGAGAAAGGGGTCCCTGGGAGGGGTGGTGGTCCTCCTGCCATGGAGGGTTTGTCCAGGAGCTGGTCTGGGTCCTCCCACCACTGCCCACGCCTCACAGAGGAGGCAGCTCTGCCTTGGTGGCTCCCTCAGGGCCAGGTCCCAGACGCTTGCTAGCTCTCATCACTGAGGGAGCCGGGTGCACATGACCCAACAGGTCTTAATGCTCCTCAGGCCACCCAAACAGTGGTGGTCAGGTACCCCAGACTGTGAGCCATACCCTTAGGGTCACAGTGGCGGTGTGTGGTAGAGGTTCAACACTGCCTCAAGGCCTGGTCTGGGCCAATGGTCATTCATGGCCTTGGCTCTGGAGCCCTGCAGGACACACCCCCAGCCTGTTCTCTGGGCTCCCCATCACACAAGCTGGCCCAAGGCCGTGTGAGCAGAAGAATGCTGGGGAGAAGGCTGGCACTTGCCTCTTACCTCATGCTCCAGGTCTGAAGGGGCAGCACTCCACTGACTGCTGCCTAACAAAGGGCCCCCACTAAAGATGGCTGACAGACAGTGGCTTGCTTGGGGCAGGGGCCCACTACACTGCCCACCAATGGCTGAGCAGGGTGGTCACAGTGGCATTAGTGGTCTCCTGGTAACCATTGCCTGGTAACGGGGCAGTGGGTCACAGTGCACAGCAAGGGCTGCCTGGGAAGGGCTGCATTCAGCTGGCTATGGTACAATTCCCCCTTTTCTTTGGTCCTCTGCAACCCTGAGGAGAATATGTGGGTATGATTTGGATAGAGTGGTTAATCATAAACTCAGCAGCGGATCTCTGTTTTAGGGGACTTGCTTTCAACCTAGATTCCTGGTTCATCTTTTCCCAAGTCTTTCAGGGAATGGGGTGACGACCACTCTAGCTACGTGCTGCTGGAGGAAAGCAAAGCCCTACAGTGCATTCTGAGTTGGAAGCAATGCCACGTTGCAAGTCTTGATCCAAGTCTTATATAAACTTGTATAAGGAATCCAGGAGAATAAGCCTGAAAAGCAGCGTGAGGGTGGCACTCTGGGGGAGACGTTCTGGCAGGTAATCCAGACACGCAGAAGCAGAAGGGAAGACATTGTTGTAAGTTGTTAGGAAGTTGAGGGGAAGAGCTTCCCTTAACGGGAGAACACAGATCAAAATCAGCATTATTGCGAAGCAAATCCATAAACGTTAGTAGCATATGCATCTGTTTACTCAGTTTGTCAAAACTGCATTGGTAAGAGTCTTCTTGAAGTTGAAGCACTTTGGGAAAGCCTCAGCCTAACTATCTGTTAGACACTTAAAGAGGCAAGGTTAAAGATCGCATGACAAGGGGTTGCGAAGGAAGCTTAATCAAGTGGCTCTCATGTAACCGTCAGCATGGCTGACCGATTATCCCAAGGCATACCTGCATTTCAGAAACTTTGTACCCTTTCTAGAATATCGACAGGTGTGCCATGTATCCATCCTGTGTAATTGGAGAAGCTTCTCCCCCATTTCACAATGTTTTCTCTGTAATTTCCATACCAGATATACGACTGAAATAGTCCTCCTTGAGTTGCCTTAAGGGCCCCGCAACTAATCCAAAGTTAACAAAATATTTCAAAACACCTGGTCCAATAAGCTCATCAGTCCTTTGAAGAGAATTCTTCTTTCTTCTCCAAAGTGAGAAGAGATCTTAAAAGCAAACCGAGATCCCTTAAAGGCAGGACAGTTCACATACCATGGTATTGAAAGCAGCATTGCAAGTAAACGTGTTCTCTTGGCAGAGGGGAACCCAATCCAGCCTTGAAAAAAACGCATTTTTAATAACAGTATCCATTTCCCGAAGTGGAGTTTCGTTTCAGCCCAATGATGCATCAAATGTTGGTTTTTGGCTCAACACATTTATCCCACCTTCCTACTCTATCCTGAAATGTGTTCCTTTTCATGAGTTTCTTAGCTTTAATTACATATTTCAATTACAATCCTCAAGTCCTTAACACCTTCACTTAGTGAAAACCAAGAAGCAAGCAATTGTCAGCTGGATGCCATACCAGCATTTCTGATTGCAAACGGATGCTTTTGAGACCTTCTGCTAAGTAGGCAAAGGTAGGGAATCTTAGATGTGCCCAGCATCCAATGTTCCAATCCTCTATCCTCTTTGAAATGACCCGGAGAGTCAAGGAATGCTTGCCACTTACCTTGGTGAAGTTTCATGCTCCCCAAATCTAGAGAGGCCATTTAGAAAGACTTCAAGTGTCATCATTTCAACTTATGGTCCTTGCTGTCAAATTGGCAACAGATATAAGGTCTTTTTGGATCTCTAAGAAACCTAGGGACTGCAGAAGGTTTATACTTCAGAATGCAAGAAGCTTAAGGCAGCTTCCATACCAGATATCAGCTCAGTACTAGCTATTTGCCAGATCATCAGGACCTGAAATCCATGGAGGCCAATTCTCTCAAGAGGAGGAAGTATTGAATAGGTAAGTGCTTCCCTTTCAGTGAAATAGAGCTCATTTACACATCAACTCGGCAGTTGATGTCAATTGCCTTATCCCTAAAAGTGGCCCAAATCTGGAGAATGCACCTGAAAGGGGTGCGTTGGGGAAGCACATTTGAGTTTCCCAGAGCCACAACACTTTCACACAAAACAAACGCAAAAGTACATGCACAAAAGAAACTCTCAGTCCTGAGGACCAAAGCAAAGGGTGAGGATGAACAACATCCTCAATGTTTTCGAACTACGTTCCCTCATTTTAACAACAAAACGACAAACAGCATGCAAATTGAAAGATAGGGAATCAGGACCACAGTTGTCATGCCTACTGACCTGGGAAGCAGAAAGAGCCAAAAAGTAAAATGCAAAGAAATTAGGAAAAGTTCAATTTGCTTCATTAACTTCCACATGTCTCCTGGAAATATGCTCGTTTTCTCAGGGTCACAATGATGAAAACCAAAAGGATTTCACTGAACAAACTTTCTCTAACTGAATATTTTACATAGACTGGTTTTGGAGATATGAAAATGATTCATTTGATGCCATGTTTCACCAGAATCTGTAGAATATGCTGGCCATGCAATGTAAAAAAAAAAAAAAAATACTTGCTTGTCCCTTAGCGGACTACAAGATGGACTAGAGCTCTGCTGATCACAGCAGGTGTTATCCAATAGCAGAGAGACAAATGCAATGCCAAAAGGTCTCTCAGGATCGCAGTTCCCAGGCACCAAAGGGCAGATTCCTACCCATTGGAAAGGGAATATGTCAACCAATGTTCCACCACAGCTGAAACACAATGCAGGAGGAATGATACCTAGTTGGATCATATGCAAGCTCCGTTACTGACCAAAGACGTCTCAAGTACTCAATGCAAGTGCTGTTTCACACACCTACAATGTACGAATCACAAACAGGATCCCACAAACCAAAGCACAGACTGCCGTGATTAACACCACATTGACACACACAAACACATGAAGAACAAATAAACACTCCAATCACAAAGACAGAAAGCCAGAGAAGGCATTTTGTCAACTTCCACTTCCACTCCCACATGGAGGCCCCCAGTTCTCAAGAGGGAATGGACTCAGAGGGGCTCCCATCCGCTAAGGGGAGCAGCCCAGTTGGAGTAGACCTATTTCCCAGCCTGTGCAAGCTGGAGCGACTTACCCCCAAATGACATGAACTGTATACCACTGCTCTGGACATGTCTCCAAGACAAGCAGCCTCGTGCTGTAGGGCAGCCACTGCATATCAGGGAGAATCCCTGCCAGTATCCTGGAGCCAAATGTACTCTGGCATGTGCTGGGAAGTATAAATGGCGACACCCCTGATCGAGATCAATACACCATGGGCACAGACCTCCAGGCTGGCTCGCTATAATTGGTAACCAAAGACCAGGATGTGTGCCCGACGCACAGTGAGGCCAAACAGCAGCAAAACATTGGACTTTGGAGCCGAGAAATATTTGTTGTTGAGACATTCAAGGAAATGGGTGGCTTATGCTGGGTAATCCCCAACCTTGAAAGCTTTTAGCAAAGCCCTCTTAGAGGTAAGGTGATGGAGGGGTGTGGCTTTTCGTTGAAAACTTCTCCCTGTCCGATCCATTGTTCTTGAGGACAGGTCATAGTCAGGTCTCAATGTTCCTATCAATCTCCAGCAAACAAATGTCACTCTCTGGGTGACAAGAAAGGGCAAGGTCCCAAGGCACAAGACTCACCCTCTGAGGTCCAGACCCACCTAAGAGAAAGGGGTCCCTGGGAGGGGTGGTGGTCCTCCTGCCATGGAGGGTTTGTCCAGGAGCTGGTCTGGGTCCTCCCACCACTGCCCACGCCTCACAGAGGAGGCAGCTCTGCCTTGGTGGCTCCCTCAGGGCCAGGTCCCAGACGCTTGCTAGCTCTCATCACTGAGGGAGCCGGGTGCACATGACCCAACAGGTCTTAATGCTCCTCAGGCCACCCAAACAGTGGTGGTCAGGTACCCCAGACTGTGAGCCATACCCTTAGGGTCACAGTGGCGGTGTGTGGTAGAGGTTCAACACTGCCTCAAGGCCTGGTCTGGGCCAATGGTCATTCATGGCCTTGGCTCTGGAGCCCTGCAGGACACACCCCCAGCCTGTTCTCTGGGCTCCCCATCACACAAGCTGGCCCAAGGCCGTGTGAGCAGAAGAATGCTGGGGAGAAGGCTGGCACTTGCCTCTTACCTCATGCTCCAGGTCTGAAGGGGCAGCCCTCCACTGACTGCTGCCTAACAAAGGGCCCCCACTAAAGATGGCTGACAGACAGTGGCTTGCTTGGGGCAGGGGCCCACTACACTGCCCACCAATGGCTGAGCAGGGTGGTCACAGTGGCATTAGTGGTCTCCTGGTAACCATTGCCTGGTAACGGGGCAGTGGGTCACAGTGCACAGCAAGGGCTGCCTGGGAAGGGCTGCATTCAGCTGGCTATGGTACAATTCCCCCTTTTCTTTGGTCCTCTGCAACCCTGAGGAGAATATGTGGGTATGATTTGGATAGAGTGGTTAATCATAAACTCAGCAGCGGATCTCTGTTTTAGGGGACTTGCTTTCAACCTAGATTCCTGGTTCATCTTTTCCCAAGTCTTTCAGGGAATGGGGTGACGACCACTCTAGCTACGTGCTGCTGGAGGAAAGCAAAGCCCTACAGTGCATTCTGAGTTGGAAGCAATGCCACGTTGCAAGTCTTGATCCAAGTCTTATATAAACTTGTATAAGGAATCCAGGAGAATAAGCCTGAAAAGCAGCGTGAGGGTGGCACTCTGGGGGAGACGTTCTGGCAGGTAATCCAGACACGCAGAAGCAGAAGGGAAGACATTGTTGTAAGTTGTTAGGAAGCTGAGGGGAAGAGCTTCCCTTAACGGGAGAACACAGATCAAAATCAGCATTATTGCGAAGCAAATCCATAAACGTTAGTAGCATATGCATCTGTTTACTCAGTTTGTCAAAACTGCATTGGTAAGAGTCTTCTTGAAGTTGAAGCACTTTGGGAAAGCCTCAGCCTAACTATCTGTTAGACACTTAAAGAGGCAAGGTTAAAGATCGCATGACAAGGGGTTGCGAAGGAAGCTTAATCAAGTGGCTCTCATGTAACCGTCAGCATGGCTGACCGATTATCCCAAGGCATACCTGCATTTCAGAAACTTTGTACCCTTTCTAGAATATCGACAGGTGTGCCATGTATCCATCCTGTGTAATTGGAGAAGCTTCTCCCCCATTTCACAATGTTTTCTCTGTAATTTCCATACCAGATATACGACTGAAATAGTCCTCCTTGAGTTGCCTTAAGGGCCCCGCAACTAATCCAAAGTTAACAAAATATTTCAAAACACCTGGTCCAATAAGCTCATCAGTCCTTTGAAGAGAATTCTTCTTTCTTCTCCAAAGTGAGAAGAGATCTTAAAAGCAAATCGAGATCCCTTAAAGGCAGGACAGTTCACATACCATGGTATTGAAAGCAGCATTGCAAGTAAACGTGTTCTCTTGGCAGAGGGGAACCCAATCCAGCCTTGAAAAAAACGCATTTTTAATAACAGTATCCATTTCCCGAAGTGGAGTTTCGTTTCAGCCCAATGATGCATCAAATGTTGGTTTTTGGCTCAACACATTTATCCCACCTTCCTACTCTATCCTGAAATGTGTTCCTTTTCATGAGTTTCTTAGCTTTAATTACATATTTCAATTACAATCCTCAAGTCCTTAACACCTTCACTTAGTGAAAACCAAGAAGCAAGCAATTGTCAGCTGGATGCCATACCAGCATTTCTGATTGCAAACGGATGCTTTTGAGACCTTCTGCTAAGTAGGCAAAGGTAGGGAATCTTAGATGTGCCCAGCATCCAATGTTCCAATCCTCTATCCTCTTTGAAATGACCCGGAGAGTCAAGGAATGCTTGCCACTTACCTTGGTGAAGTTTCATGCTCCCCAAATCTAGAGAGGCCATTTAGAAAGACTTCAAGTGTCATCATTTCAACTTATGGTCCTTGCTGTCAAATTGGCAACAGATATAAGGTCTTTTTGGATCTCTAAGAAACCTAGGGACTGCAGAAGGTTTATACTTCAGAATGCAAGAAGCTTAATGCAGCTTCCATACCAGATATCAGTTCAGTACTAGCTATTTGCCAGATCATCAGGACCTGAAATCCATGGAGGCCAATTCTCTCAAGAGGAGGAAGTATTGAATAGGTAAGTGCTTCCCTTTCAGTGAAGTGGAGCTCATTTACACATCAACTCGGCAGTTGATGTCAATTGCCTTATCCCTAAAAGTGGCCCAAATCTGGAGAATGCACCTGAAAGGGGTGCGTTGGGGAAGCACATTTGAGTTTCCCAGAGCCACAACACTTTCACACAAAACAAACGCAAAAGTACATGCAGAAAAGAAACTCTCAGTCCTGAGGACCAAAGCAAAGGGTGAGGATGAACAACATCCTCAATGTTTTCGAACTACGTTCCCTCATTTTAACAACAAAACGACAAACAGCATGCAAATTGAAAGATAGGGAATCAGGACCACAGTTGTCATGCCTACTGACCTGGGAAGCAGAAAGAGCCAAAAAGTAAAAAGCAAAGAAATTAGGAAAAGTTCAATTTGCTTCATTAACTTCCACATGTCTCCTGGAAATATGCTCGTTTTCTCAGGGTCACAATGATGAAAACCAAAAGGATTTCACTGAACAAACTTTCTCTAACTGAATATTTTACATAGACTGGTTTTGGAGATATGAAAATGATTCATTTGATGCCATGTTTCACCAGAATCTGTAGAATATGCTGGCCATGCAATGTAAAAAAAAAAAAAATACTTGCTTGTCCCTTAGCGGACTACAAGATGGACTAGAGCTCTGCTGATCACAGCAGGTGTTATCCAATAGCAGAGAGACAAATGCAATGCCAAAAGGTCTCTCAGGATCGCAGTTCCCAGGCACCAAAGGGCAGATTCCTACCCATTGGAAAGGGAATATGTCAACCAATGTTCCACCACAGCTGAAACACAATGCAGGAGGAATGATACCTAGTTGGATCATATGCAAGCTCCGTTACTGACCAAAGACGTCTCAAGTACTCAATGCAAGTGCTGTTTCACACACCTACAATGTACGAATCACAAACAGGATCCCACAAACCAAAGCACAGACTGCCGTGATTAACACCACATTGACACACACAAACACATGAAGAACAAATAAACACTCCAATCACAAAGACAGAAAGCCAGAGAAGGCATTTTGTCAACTTCCACTTCCACTCCCACATGGAGGCCCCCAGTTCTCAAGAGGGAATGGACTCAGAGGGGCTCCCATCCGCTAAGGGGAGCAGCCCAGTTGGAGTAGACCTATTTCCCAGCCTGTGCAAGCTGGAGCGACTTACCCCCAAATGACATGAACTGTATACCACTGCTCTGGACATGTCTCCAAGACAAGCAGCCTCGTGCTGTAGGGCAGCCACTGCATATCAGGGAGAATCCCTGCCAGTATCCTGGAGCCAAATGTACTCTGGCATGTGCTGGGAAGTATAAATGGCGACGCCCCTGATCGAGATCAATACACCATGGGCACAGACCTCCAGGCTGGCTCGCTATAATTGGTAACCAAAGACCAGGATGTGTGCCCGACGCACAGTGAGGCCAAACAGCAGCAAAACATTGGACTTTGGAGCCGAGAAATATTTGTTGTTGAGACATTCAAGGAAATGGGTGGCTTATGCTGGGTAATCCCCAACCTTGAAAGCTTTTAGCAAAGCCCTCTTAGAGGTAAGGTGATGGAGGGGTGTGGCTTTTCGTTGAAAACTTCTCCCTGTCCGATCCATTGTTCTTGAGGACAGGTCATAGTCAGGTCTCAATGTTCCTATCAATCTCCAGCAAACAAATGTCACTCTCTGGGTGACAAGAAAGGGCAAGGTCCCAAGGCACAAGACTCACCCTCTGAGGTCCAGACCCACCTAAGAGAAAGGGGTCCCTGGGAGGGGTGGTGGTCCTCCTGCCATGGAGGGTTTGTCCAGGAGCTGGTCTGGGTCCTCCCACCACTGCCCACGCCTCACAGAGGAGGCAGCTCTGCCTTGGTGGCTCCCTCAGGGCCAGGTCCCAGACGCTTGCTAGCTCTCATCACTGAGGGAGCCGGGTGCACATGACCCAACAGGTCTTAATGCTCCTCAGGCCACCCAAACAGTGGTGGTCAGGTACCCCAGACTGTGAGCCATACCCTTAGGGTCACAGTGGCGGTGTGTGGTAGAGGTTCAACACTGCCTCAAGGCCTGGTCTGGGCCAATGGTCATTCATGGCCTTGGCTCTGGAGCCCTGCAGGACACACCCCCAGCCTGTTCTCTGGGCTCCCCATCACACAAGCTGGCCCAAGGCCGTGTGAGCAGAAGAATGCTGGGGAGAAGGCTGGCACTTGCCTCTTACCTCATGCTCCAGGTCTGAAGGGGCAGCACTCCACTGACTGCTGCCTAACAAAGGGCCCCCACTAAAGATGGCTGACAGACAGTGGCTTGCTTGGGGCAGGGGCCCACTACACTGCCCACCAATGGCTGAGCAGGGTGGTCACAGTGGCATTAGTGGTCTCCTGGTAACCATTGCCTGGTAACGGGGCAGTGGGTCACAGTGCACAGCAAGGGCTGCCTGGGAAGGGCTGCATTCAGCTGGCTATGGTACAATTCCCCCTTTTCTTTGGTCCTCTGCAACCCTGAGGAGAATATGTGGGTATGATTTGGATAGAGTGGTTAATCATAAACTCAGCAGCGGATCTCTGTTTTAGGGGACTTGCTTTCAACCTAGATTCCTGGTTCATCTTTTCCCAAGTCTTTCAGGGAATGGGGTGACGACCACTCTAGCTACGTGCTGCTGGAGGAAAGCAAAGCCCTACAGTGCATTCTGAGTTGGAAGCAATGCCACGTTGCAAGTCTTGATCCAAGTCTTATATAAACTTGTATAAGGAATCCAGGAGAATAAGCCTGAAAAGCAGCGTGAGGGTGGCACTCTGGGGGAGACGTTCTGGCAGGTAATCCAGACACGCAGAAGCAGAAGGGAAGACATTGTTGTAAGTTGTTAGGAAGTTGAGGGGAAGAGCTTCCCTTAACGGGAGAACACAGATCAAAATCAGCATTATTGCGAAGCAAATCCATAAACGTTAGTAGCATATGCATCTGTTTACTCAGTTTGTCAAAACTGCATTGGTAAGAGTCTTCTTGAAGTTGAAGCACTTTGGGAAAGCCTCAGCCTAACTATCTGTTAGACACTTAAAGAGGCAAGGTTAAAGATCGCATGACAAGGGGTTGCGAAGGAAGCTTAATCAAGTGGCTCTCATGTAACCGTCAGCATGGCTGACCGATTATCCCAAGGCATACCTGCATTTCAGAAACTTTGTACCCTTTCTAGAATATCGACAGGTGTGCCATGTATCCATCCTGTGTAATTGGAGAAGCTTCTCCCCCATTTCACAATGTTTTCTCTGTAATTTCCATACCAGATATACGACTGAAATAGTCCTCCTTGAGTTTCCTTAAGGGCCCCGCAACTAATCCAAAGTTAACAAAATATTTCAAAACACCTGGTCCAATAAGCTCATCAGTCCTTTGAAGAGAATTCTTCTTTCTTCTCCAAAGTGAGAAGAGATCTTAAAAGCAAATCGAGATCCCTTAAAGGCAGGACAGTTCACATACCATGGTATTGAAAGCAGCATTGCAAGTAAACGTGTTCTCTTGGCAGAGGGGAACACAATCCAGCCTTGAAAAAAACGCATTTTTAATAACAGTATCCATTTCCCGAAGTGGAGTTTCGTTTCAGCCCAATGATGCATCAAATGTTGGTTTTTGGCTCAACACATTTATCCCACCTTCCTACTCTATCCTGAAATGTGTTCCTTTTCATGAGTTTCTTAGCTTTAATTACATATTTCAATTACAATCCTCAAGTCCTTAACACCTTCACTTAGTGAAAACCAAGAAGCAAGCAATTGTCAGCTGGATGCCATACCAGCATTTCTGATTGCAAACGGATGCTTTTGAGACCTTCTGCTAAGTAGGCAAAGGTAGGGAATCTTAGATGTGCCCAGCATCCAATGTTCCAATCCTCTATCCTCTTTGAAATGACCCGGAGAGTCAAGGAATGCTTGCCACTTACCTTGGTGAAGTTTCATGCTCCCCAAATCTAGAGAGGCCATTTAGAAAGACTTCAAGTGTCATCATTTCAACTTATGGTCCTTGCTGTCAAATTGGCAACAGATATAAGGTCTTTTTGGATCTCTAAGAAACCTAGGGACTGCAGAAGGTTTATACTTCAGAATGCAAGAAGCTTAAGGCAGCTTCCATACCAGATATCAGTTCAGTACTAGCTATTTGCCAGATCATCAGGACCTGAAATCCATGGAGGCCAATTCTCTCAAGAGGAGGAAGTATTGAATAGGTAAGTGCTTCCCTTTCAGTGAAATAGAGCTCATTTACACATCAACTCGGCAGTTGATGTCAATTGCCTTATCCCTAAAAGTGGCCCAAATCTGGAGAATGCACCTGAAAGGGGTGCGTTGGGGAAGCACATTTGAGTTTCCCAGAGCCACAACACTTTCACACAAAACAAACGCAAAAGTACATGCAGAAAAGAAACTCTCAGTCCTGAGGACCAAAGCAAAGGGTGAGGATGAACAACATCCTCAATGTTTTCGAACTACGTTCCCTCATTTTAACAACAAAACGACAAACAGCATGCAAATTGAAAGATAGGGAATCAGGACCACAGTTGTCATGCCTACTGACCTGGGAAGCAGAAAGAGCCAAAAAGTAAAAAGCAAAGAAATTAGGAAAAGTTCAATTTGCTTCATTAACTTCCACATGTCTCCTGGAAATATGCTCGTTTTCTCAGGGTCACAATGATGAAAACCAAAAGGATTTCACTGAACAAACTTTCTCTAACTGAATATTTTACATAGACTGGTTTTGGAGATATGAAAATGATTCATTTGATGCCATGTTTCACCAGAATCTGTAGAATATGCTGGCCATGCAATGTAAAAAAAAAAAAAAAAAAAAAAAAAAAAAAAAAAAACTTGCTTGCACCTTAGCGGACTACAAGATGGACTAGAGCTCTGCTGATCACAGCAGGTGTTATCCAATAGCAGAGAGACAAATGCAATGCCAAAAGGTCTCTCAGGATCGCAGTTCCCAGGCACCAAAGGGCAGATTCCTACCCATTGGAAAGGGAATATGTCAACCAATGTTCCACCACAGCTGAAACACAATGCAGGAGGAATGATACCTAGTTGGATCATATGCAAGCTCCGTTACTGACCAAAGACGTCTCAAGTACTCAATGCAAGTGCTGTTTCACACACCTACAATGTACGAATCACAAACAGGATCCCACAAACCAAAGCACAGACTGCCGTGATTAACACCACATTGACACACACAAACACATGAAGAACAAATAAACACTCCAATCACAAAGACAGAAAGCCAGAGAAGGCATTTTGTCAACTTCCACTTCCACTCCCACATGGAGGCCCCCAGTTCTCAAGAGGGAATGGACTCAGAGGGGCTCCCATCCGCTAAGGGGAGCAGCCCAGTTGGAGTAGACCTATTTCCCAGCCTGTGCAAGCTGGAGCGACTTACCCCCAAATGACATGAACTGTATACCACTGCTCTGGACATGTCTCCAAGACAAGCAGCCTCGTGCTGTAGGGCAGCCACTGCATATCAGGGAGAATCCCTGCCAGTATCCTGGAGCCAAATGTACTCTGGCATGTGCTGGGAAGTATAAATGGCGACGCCCCTGATCGAGATCAATACACCATGGGCACAGACCTCCTGGCTGGCTCGCTATAATTGGTAACCAAAGACCAGGATGTGTGCCCGACGCACAGTGAGGCCAAACAGCAGCAAAACATTGGACTTTGGAGCCGAGAAATATTTGTTGTTGAGACATTCAAGGAAATGGGTGGCTTATGCTGGGTAATCCCCAACCTTGAAAGCTTTTAGCAAAGCCCTCTTAGAGGTAAGGTGATGGAGGGGTGTGGCTTTTCGTTGAAAACTTCTCCCTGTCCGATCCATTGTTCTTGAGGACAGGTCATAGTCAGGTCTCAATGTTCCTATCAATCTCCAGCAAACAAATGTCACTCTCTGGGTGACAAGAAAGGGCAAGGTCCCAAGGCACAAGACTCACCCTCTGAGGTCCAGACCCACCTAAGAGAAAGGGGTCCCTGGGAGGGGTGGTGGTCCTCCTGCCATGGAGGGTTTGTCCAGGAGCTGGTCTGGGTCCTCCCACCACTGCCCACGCCTCACAGAGGAGGCAGCTCTGCCTTGGTGGCTCCCTCAGGGCCAGGTCCCAGACGCTTGCTAGCTCTCATCACTGAGGGAGCCGGGTGCACATGACCCAACAGGTCTTAATGCTCCTCAGGCCACCCAAACAGTGGTGGTCAGGTACCCCAGACTGTGAGCCATACCCTTAGGGTCACAGTGGCGGTGTGTGGTAGAGGTTCAACACTGCCTCAAGGCCTGGTCTGGGCCAATGGTCATTCATGGCCTTGGCTCTGGAGCCCTGCAGGACACACCCCCAGCCTGTTCTCTGGGCTCCCCATCACACAAGCTGGCCCAAGGCCGTGTGAGCAGAAGAATGCTGGGGAGAAGGCTGGCACTTGCCTCTTACCTCATGCTCCAGGTCTGAAGGGGCAGCACTCCACTGACTGCTGCCTAACAAAGGGCCCCCACTAAAGATGGCTGACAGACAGTGGCTTGCTTGGGGCAGGGGCCCACTACACTGCCCACCAATGGCTGAGCAGGGTGGTCACAGTGGCATTAGTGGTCTCCTGGTAACCATTGCCTGGTAACGGGGCAGTGGGTCACAGTGCACAGCAAGGGCTGCCTGGGAAGGGCTGCATTCAGCTGGCTATGGTACAATTCCCCCTTTTCTTTGGTCCTCTGCAACCCTGAGGAGAATATGTGGGTATGATTTGGATAGAGTGGTTAATCATAAACTCAGCAGCGGATCTCTGTTTTAGGGGACTTGCTTTCAACCTAGATTCCTGGTTCATCTTTTCCCAAGTCTTTCAGGGAATGGGGTGACGACCACTCTAGCTACGTGCTGCTGGAGGAAAGCAAAGCCCTACAGTGCATTCTGAGTTGGAAGCAATGCCACGTTGCAAGTCTTGATCCAAGTCTTATATAAACTTGTATAAGGAATCCAGGAGAATAAGCCTGAAAAGCAGCGTGAGGGTGGCACTCTGGGGGAGACGTTCTGGCAGGTAATCCAGACACGCAGAAGCAGAAGGGAAGACATTGTTGTAAGTTGTTAGGAAGTTGAGGGGAAGAGCTTCCCTTAACGGGAGAACACAGATCAAAATCAGCATTATTGCGAAGCAAATCCATAAACGTTAGTAGCATATGCATCTGTTTACTCAGTTTGTCAAAACTGCATTGGTAAGAGTCTTCTTGAAGTTGAAGCACTTTGGGAAAGCCTCAGCCTAACTATCTGTTAGACACTTAAAGAGGCAAGGTTAAAGATCGCATGACAAGGGGTTGCGAAGGAAGCTTAATCAAGTGGCTCTCATGTAACCGTCAGCATGGCTGACCGATTATCCCAAGGCATACCTGCATTTCAGAAACTTTGTACCCTTTCTAGAATATCGACAGGTGTGCCATGTATCCATCCTGTGTAATTGGAGAAGCTTCTCCCCCATTTCACAATGTTTTCTCTGTAATTTCCATACCAGATATACGACTGAAATAGTCCTCCTTGAGTTGCCTTAAGGGCCCCGCAACTAATCCAAAGTTAACAAAATATTTCAAAACACCTGGTCCAATAAGCTCATCAGTCCTTTGAAGAGAATTCTTCTTTCTTCTCCAAAGTGAGAAGAGATCTTAAAAGCAAATCGAGATCCCTTAAAGGCAGGACAGTTCACATACCATGGTATTGAAAGCAGCATTGCAAGTAAACGTGTTCTCTTGGCAGAGGGGAACCCAATCCAGCCTTGAAAAAAACGCATTTTTAATAACAGTATCCATTTCCCGAAGTGGAGTTTCGTTTCAGCCCAATGATGCATCAAATGTTGGTTTTTGGCTCAACACATTTATCCCACCTTCCTACTCTATCCTGAAATGTGTTCCTTTTCATGAGTTTCTTAGCTTTAATTACATATTTCAATTACAATCCTCAAGTCCTTAACACCTTCACTTAGTGAAAACCAAGAAGCAAGCAATTGTCAGCTGGATGCCATACCAGCATTTCTGATTGCAAACGGATGCTTTTGAGACCTTCTGCTAAGTAGGCAAAGGTAGGGAATCTTAGATGTGCCCAGCATCCAATGTTCCAATCCTCTATCCTCTTTGAAATGACCCGGAGAGTCAAGGAATGCTTGCCACTTACCTTGGTGAAGTTTCATGCTCCCCAAATCTAGAGAGGCCATTTAGAAAGACTTCAAGTGTCATCATTTCAACTTATGGTCCTTGCTGTCAAATTGGCAACAGATATAAGGTCTTTTTGGATCTCTAAGAAACCTAGGGACTGCAGAAGGTTTATACTTCAGAATGCAAGAAGCTTAAGGCAGCTTCCATACCAGATATCAGTTCAGTACTAGCTATTTGCCAGATCATCAGGACCTGAAATCCATGGAGGCTAATTCTCTCCAGAGGAGGAAGTATTGAATAGGTAAGTGCTTCCCTTTCAGTGAAATAGAGCTCATTTACACATCAACTCGGCAGTTGATGTCAATTGCCTTATCCCTAAAAGTGGCCCAAATCTGGAGAATGCACCTGAAAGGGGTGCGTTGGGGAAGCACATTTGAGTTTCCCAGAGCCACAACACTTTCACACAAAACAAACGCAAAAGTACATGCACAAAAGAAACTCTCAGTCCTGAGGACCAAAGCAAAGGGTGAAGATGAACAACATCCTCAATGTTTTCGAACTACGTTCCCTCATTTTAACAACAAAACGACAAACAGCATGCAAATTGAAAGATAGGGAATCAGGACCACAGTTGTCATGCCTACTGACCTGGGAAGCAGAAAGAGCCAAAAAGTAAAAAGCAAAGAAATTAGGAAAAGTTCAATTTGCTTCATTAACTTCCACATGTCTCCTGGAAATATGCTCGTTTTCTCAGGGTCACAATGATGAAAACCAAAAGGATTTCACTGAACAAACTTTCTCTAACTGAATATTTTACATAGACTGGTTTTGGAGATATGAAAATGATTCATTTGATGCCATGTTTCACCAGAATCTGTAGAATATGCTGGCCATGCAATGTAAAAAAAAAAAAAAATACTTGCTTGTCCCTTAGCGGACTACAAGATGGACTAGAGCTCTGCTGATCACAGCAGGTGTTATCCAATAGCAGAGAGACAAATGCAATGCCAAAAGGTCTCTCAGGATCGCAGTTCCCAGGCACCAAAGGGCAGATTCCTACCCATTGGAAAGGGAATATGTCAACCAATGTTCCACCACAGCTGAAACACAATGCAGGAGGGAATGATACCTAGTTGGATCATATGCAAGCTCCGTTACTGACCAAAGACGTCTCAAGTACTCAATGCAAGTGCTGTTTCACACACCTACAATGTACGAATCACAAAGAGGATCCCACAAACCAAAGCACAGACTGCCGTGATTAACACCACATTGACACACACAAACACATGAAGAACAAATAAACACTCCAATCACAAAGACAGAAAGCCAGAGAAGGCATTTTGTCAACTTCCACTTCCACTCCCACATGGAGGCCCCCAGTTCTCAAGAGGGAATGGACTCAGAGGGGCTCCCATCCGCTAAGGGGAGCAGCCCAGTTGGAGTAGACCTATTTCCCAGCCTGTGCAAGCTGGAGCGACTTACCCCCAAATGACATGAACTGTATACCACTGCTCTGGACATGTCTCCAAGACAAGCAGCCTCGTGCTGTAGGGCAGCCACTGCATATCAGGGAGAATCCCTGCCAGTATCCTGGAGCCAAATGTACTCTGGCATGTGCTGGGAAGTATAAATGGCGACGCCCCTGATCGAGATCAATACACCATGGGCACAGACCTCCTGGCTGGCTCGCTATAATTGGTAACCAAAGACCAGGATGTGTGCCCGACGCACAGTGAGGCCAAACAGCAGCAAAACATTGGACTTTGGAGCCGAGAAATATTTGTTGTTGAGACATTCAAGGAAATGGGTGGCTTATGCTGGGTAATCCCCAACCTTGAAAGCTTTTAGCAAAGCCCTCTTAGAGGTAAGGTGATGGAGGGGTGTGGCTTTTCGTTGAAAACTTCTCCCTGTCCGATCCATTGTTCTTGAGGACAGGTCATAGTCAGGTCTCAATGTTCCTATCAATCTCCAGCAAACAAATGTCACTCTCTGGGTGACAAGAAAGGGCAAGGTCCCAAGGCACAAGACTCACCCTCTGAGGTCCAGACCCACCTAAGAGAAAGGGGTCCCTGGGAGGGGTGGTGGTCCTCCTGCCATGGAGGGTTTGTCCAGGAGCTGGTCTGGGTCCTCCCACCACTGCCCACGCCTCACAGAGGAGGCAGCTCTGCCTTGGTGGCTCCCTCAGGGCCAGGTCCCAGACGCTTGCTAGCTCTCATCACTGAGGGAGCCGGGTGCACATGACCCAACAGGTCTTAATGCTCCTCAGGCCACCCAAACAGTGGTGGTCAGGTACCCCAGACTGTGAGCCATACCCTTAGGGTCACAGTGGCGGTGTGTGGTAGAGGTTCAACACTGCCTCAAGGCCTGGTCTGGGCCAATGGTCATTCATGGCCTTGGCTCTGGAGCCCTGCAGGACACACCCCCAGCCTGTTCTCTGGGCTCCCCATCACACAAGCTGGCCCAAGGCCGTGTGAGCAGAAGAATGCTGGGGAGAAGGCTGGCACTTGCCTCTTACCTCATGCTCCAGGTCTGAAGGGGCAGCACTCCACTGACTGCTGCCTAACAAAGGGCCCCCACTAAAGATGGCTGACAGACAGTGGCTTGCTTGGGGCAGGGGCCCACTACACTGCCCACCAATGGCTGAGCAGGGTGGTCACAGTGGCATTAGTGGTCTCCTGGTAACCATTGCCTGGTAACGGGGCAGTGGGTCACAGTGCACAGCAAGGGCTGCCTGGGAAGGGCTGCATTCAGCTGGCTATGGTACAATTCCCCCTTTTCTTTGGTCCTCTGCAACCCTGAGGAGAATATGTGGGTATGATTTGGATAGAGTGGTTAATCATAAACTCAGCAGCGGATCTCTGTTTTAGGGGACTTGCTTTCAACCTAGATTCCTGGTTCATCTTTTCCCAAGTCTTTCAGGGAATGGGGTGACGACCACTCTAGCTACGTGCTGCTGGAGGAAAGCAAAGCCCTACAGTGCATTCTGAGTTGGAAGCAATGCCACGTTGCAAGTCTTGATCCAAGTCTTATATAAACTTGTATAAGGAATCCAGGAGAATAAGCCTGAAAAGCAGCGTGAGGGTGGCACTCTGGGGGAGACGTTCTGGCAGGTAATCCAGACACGCAGAAGCAGAAGGGAAGACATTGTTGTAAGTTGTTAGGAAGCTGAGGGGAAGAGCTTCCCTTAACGGGAGAACACAGATCAAAATCAGCATTATTGCGAAGCAAATCCATAAACGTTAGTAGCATATGCATCTGTTTACTCAGTTTGTCAAAACTGCATTGGTAAGAGTCTTCTTGAAGTTGAAGCACTTTGGGAAAGCCTCAGCCTAACTATCTGTTAGACACTTAAAGAGGCAAGGTTAAAGATCGCATGACAAGGGGTTGCGAAGGAAGCTTAATCAAGTGGCTCTCATGTAACCGTCAGCATGGCTGACCGATTATCCCAAGGCATACCTGCATTTCAGAAACTTTGTACCCTTTCTAGAATATCGACAGGTGTGCCATGTATCCATCCTGTGTAATTGGAGAAGCTTCTCCCCCATTTCACAATGTTTTCTCTGTAATTTCCATACCAGATATACGACTGAAATAGTCCTCCTTGAGTTGCCTTAAGGGCCCCGCAACTAATCCAAAGTTAACAAAATATTTCAAAACACCTGGTCCAATAAGCTCATCAGTCCTTTGAAGAGAATTCTTCTTTCTTCTCCAAAGTGAGAAGAGATCTTAAAAGCAAACCGAGATCCCTTAAAGGCAGGACAGTTCACATACCATGGTATTGAAAGCAGCATTGCAAGTAAACGTGTTCTCTTGGCAGAGGGGAACCCAATCCAGCCTTGAAAAAAACGCATTTTTAATAACAGTATCCATTTCCCGAAGTGGAGTTTCGTTTCAGCCCAATGATGCATCAAATGTTGGTTTTTGGCTCAACACATTTATCCCACCTTCCTACTCTATCCTGAAATGTGTTCCTTTTCATGAGTTTCTTAGCTTTAATTACATATTTCAATTACAATCCTCAAGTCCTTAACACCTTCACTTAGTGAAAACCAAGAAGCAAGCAATTGTCAGCTGGATGCCATACCAGCATTTCTGATTGCAAACGGATGCTTTTGAGACCTTCTGCTAAGTAGGCAAAGGTAGGGAATCTTAGATGTGCCCAGCATCCAATGTTCCAATCCTCTATCCTCTTTGAAATGACCCGGAGAGTCAAGGAATGCTTGCCACTTACCTTGGTGAAGTTTCATGCTCCCCAAATCTAGAGAGGCCATTTAGAAAGACTTCAAGTGTCATCATTTCAACTTATGGTCCTTGCTGTCAAATTGGCAACAGATATAAGGTCTTTTTGGATCTCTAAGAAACCTAGGGACTGCAGAAGGTTTATACTTCAGAATGCAAGAAGCTTAAGGCAGCTTCCATACCAGATATCAGTTCAGTACTAGCTATTTGCCAGATCATCAGGACCTGAAATCCATGGAGGCCAATTCTCTCAAGAGGAGGAAGTATTGAATAGGTAAGTGCTTCCCTTTCAGTGAAATAGAGCTCATTTACACATCAACTCGGCAGTTGATGTCAATTGCCTTATCCCTAAAAGTGGCCCAAATCTGGAGAATGCACCTGAAAGGGGTGCGTTGGGGAAGCACATTTGAGTTTCCCAGAGCCACAACACTTTCACACAAAACAAACGCAAAAGTACATGCACAAAAGAAACTCTCAGTCCTGAGGACCAAAGCAAAGGGTGAAGATGAACAACATCCTCAATGTTTTCGAACTACGTTCCCTCATTTTAACAACAAAACGACAAACAGCATGCAAATTGAAAGATAGGGAATCAGGACCACAGTTGTCATGCCTACTGACCTGGGAAGCAGAAAGAGCCAAAAAGTAAAATGCAAAGAAATTAGGAAAAGTTCAATTTGCTTCATTAACTTCCACATGTCTCCTGGAAATATGCTCGTTTTCTCAGGGTCACAATGATGAAAACCAAAAGGATTTCACTGAACAAACTTTCTCTAACTGAATATTTTACATAGACTGGTTTTGGAGATATGAAAATGATTCATTTGATGCCATGTTTCACCAGAATCTGTAGAATATGCTGGCCATGCAATGTAAAAAAAAAAAAAAATACTTGCTTGTCCCTTAGCGGACTACAAGATGGACTAGAGCTCTGCTGATCACAGCAGGTGTTATCCAATAGCAGAGAGACAAATGCAATGCCAAAAGGTCTCTCAGGATCGCAGTTCCCAGGCACCAAAGGGCAGATTCCTACCCATTGGAAAGGGAATATGTCAACCAATGTTCCACCACAGCTGAAACACAATGCAGGAGGAATGATACCTAGTTGGATCATATGCAAGCTCCGTTACTGACCAAAGACGTCTCAAGTACTCAATGCAAGTGCTGTTTCACACACCTACAATGTACGAATCACAAAGAGGATCCCACAAACCAAAGCACAGACTGCCGTGATTAACACCACATTGACACACACAAACACATGAAGAACAAATAAACACTCCAATCACAAAGACAGAAAGCCAGAGAAGGCATTTTGTCAACTTCCACTTCCACTCCCACATGGAGGCCCCCAGTTCTCAAGAGGGAATGGACTCAGAGGGGCTCCCATCCGCTAAGGGGAGCAGCCCAGTTGGAGTAGACCTATTTCCCAGCCTGTGCAAGCTGGAGCGACTTACCCCCAAATGACATGAACTGTATACCACTGCTCTGGACATGTCTCCAAGACAAGCAGCCTCGTGCTGTAGGGCAGCCACCGCATATCAGGGAGAATCCCTGCCAGTATCCTGGAGCCAAATGTACTCTGGCATGTGCTGGGAAGTATAAATGGCGACGCCCCTGATCGAGATCAATACACCATGGGCACAGACCTCCTGGCTGGCTCGCTATAATTGGTAACCAAAGACCAGGATGTGTGCCCGACGCACAGTGAGGCCAAACAGCAGCAAAACATTGGACTTTGGAGCCGAGAAATATTTGTTGTTGAGACATTCAAGGAAATGGGTGGCTTATGCTGGGTAATCCCCAACCTTGAAAGCTTTTAGCAAAGCCCTCTTAGAGGTAAGGTGATGGAGGGGTGTGGCTTTTCGTTGAAAACTTCTCCCTGTCCGATCCATTGTTCTTGAGGACAGGTCATAGTCAGGTCTCAATGTTGCTATCAATCTCCAGCAAACAAATGTCACTCTCTGGGTGACAAGAAAGGGCAAGGTCCCAAGGCACAAGACTCACCCTCTGAGGTCCAGACCCACCTAAGAGAAAGGGGTCCCTGGGAGGGGTGGTGGTCCTCCTGCCATGGAGGGTTTGTCCAGGAGCTGGTCTGGGTCCTCCCACCACTGCCCACGCCTCACAGAGGAGGCAGCTCTGCCTTGGTGGCTCCCTCAGGGCCAGGTCCCAGACGCTTGCTAGCTCTCATCACTGAGGGAGCCGGGTGCACATGACCCAACAGGTCTTAATGCTCCTCAGGCCACCCAAACAGTGGTGGTCAGGTACCCCAGACTGTGAGCCATACCCTTAGGGTCACAGTGGCGGTGTGTGGTAGAGGTTCAACACTGCCTCAAGGCCTGGTCTGGGCCAATGGTCATTCATGGCCTTGGCTCTGGAGCCCTGCAGGACACACCCCCAGCCTGTTCTCTGGGCTCCCCATCACACAAGCTGGCCCAAGGCCGTGTGAGCAGAAGAATGCTGGGGAGAAGGCTGGCACTTGCCTCTTACCTCATGCTCCAGGTCTGAAGGGGCAGCACTCCACTGACTGCTGCCTAACAAAGGGCCCCCACTAAAGATGGCTGACAGACAGTGGCTTGCTTGGGGCAGGGGCCCACTACACTGCCCACCAATGGCTGAGCAGGGTGGTCACAGTGGCATTAGTGGTCTCCTGGTAACCATTGCCTGGTAACGGGGCAGTGGGTCACAGTGCACAGCAAGGGCTGCCTGGGAAGGGCTGCATTCAGCTGGCTATGGTACAATTCCCCCTTTTCTTTGGTCCTCTGCAACCCTGAGGAGAATATGTGGGTATGATTTGGATAGAGTGGTTAATCATAAACTCAGCAGCGGATCTCTGTTTTAGGGGACTTGCTTTCAACCTCGATTCCTGGTTCATCTTTTCCCAAGTCTTTCAGGGAATGGGGTGACGACCACTCTAGCTACGTGCTGCTGGAGGAAAGCAAAGCCCTACAGTGCATTCTGAGTTGGAAGCAATGCCACGTTGCAAGTCTTGATCCAAGTCTTATATAAACTTGTATAAGGAATCCAGGAGAATAAGCCTGAAAAGCAGCGTGAGGGTGGCACTCTGGGGGAGACGTTCTGGCAGGCAATCCAGACACGCAGAAGCAGAAGGGAAGACATTGTTGTAAGTTGTTAGGAAGTTGAGGGGAAGAGCTTCCCTTAACGGGAGAACACAGATCAAAATCAGCATTATTGCGAAGCAAATCCATAAACGTTAGTAGCATATGCATCTGTTTACTCAGTTTGTCAAAACTGCATTGGTAAGAGTCTTCTTGAAGTTGAAGCACTTTGGGAAAGCCTCAGCCTAACTATCTGTTAGACACTTAAAGAGGCAAGGTTAAAGATCGCATGACAAGGGGTTGCGAAGGAAGCTTAATCAAGTGGCTCTCATGTAACCGTCAGCATGGCTGACCGATTATCCCAAGGCATACCTGCATTTCAGAAACTTTGTACCCTTTCTAGAATATCGACAGGTGTGCCATGTATCCATCCTGTGTAATTGGAGAAGCTTCTCCCCCATTTCACAATGTTTTCTCTGTAATTTCCATACCAGATATACGACTGAAATAGTCCTCCTTGAGTTGCCTTAAGGGCCCCGCAACTAATCCAAAGTTAACAAACTATTTCAAAACACCTGGTCCAATAAGCTCATCAGTCCTTTGAAGAGAATTCTTCTTTCTTCTCCAAAGTGAGAAGAGATCTTAAAAGCAAATTGAGATCCCTTACAGGCAGGACAGTTCACATACCATGGTATTGAAAGCAGCATTGCAAGTAAACGTGTTCTCTTGGCAGAGGGGAACCCAATCCAGCCTTGAAAAAAACGTATTTTTAATAACAGTATCCATTTCCCGAAGTGGAGTTTCGTTTCAGCCCAATGATGCATCAAATGTTGGTTTTTGGCTCAACACATTTATCCCACCTTCCTACTCTATCCTGAAATGTGTTCCTTTTCATGAGTTTCTTAGCTTTAATTACATATTTCAATTACAATCCTCAAGTCCTTAACACCTTCACTTAGTGAAAACCAAGAAGCAAGCAATTGTCAGCTGGATGCCATACCAGCATTTCTGATTGCAAACGGATGCTTTTGAGACCTTCTGCTAAGTAGGCAAAGGTAGGGAATCTTAGATGTGCCCAGCATCCAATGTTCCAATCCTCTATCCTCTTTGAAATGACCCGGAGAGTCAAGGAATGCTTGCCACTTACCTTGGTGAAGTTTCATGCTACCCAAATCTAGAGAGGCCATTTAGAAAGACTTCAAGTGTCATCATTTCAACTTATGGTCCTTGCTGTCAAATTGGCAACAGATATAAGGTCTTTTTGGATCTCTAAGAAACCTAGGGACTGCAGAAGGTTTATACTTCAGAATGCAAGAAGCTTAAGGCAGCTTCCATACCAGATATCAGTTCAGTACTAGCTATTTGCCAGATCATCAGGACCTGAAATCCATGGAGGCCAATTCTCTCAAGAGGAGGAAGTATTGAATAGGTAAGTGCTTCCCTTTCAGTGAAATAGAGCTCATTTACACATCAACTCGGCAGTTGATGTCAATTGCCTTATCCCTAAAAGTGGCCCAAATCTGGAGAATGCACCTGAAAGGGGTGCGTTGGGGAAGCACATTTGAGTTTCCCAGAGCCACAACACTTTCACACAAAACAAACGCAAAAGTACATGCACAAAAGAAACTCTCAGTCCTGAGGACCAAAGCAAAGGGTGAGGATGAACAACATCCTCAGTGTTTTCGAACTACGTTCCCTCATTTTAACAACAAAACGACAAACAGCATGCAAATTGAAAGATAGGGAATCAGGACCACAGTTGTCATGCCTACTGACCTGGGAAGCAGAAAGAGCCAAAAAGGAAAAAGCAAAGAAATTAGGAAAAGTTCAATTTGCTTCATTAACTTCCACATGTCTCCTGGAAATATGCTCGTTTTCTCAGGGTCACAATGATGAAAACCAAAAGGATTTCACTGAACAAACTTTCTCTAACTGAATATTTTACATAGACTGGTTTTGGAGATATGAAAATGATTCATTTGATGCCATGTTTCACCAGAATCTGTAGAATATGCTGGCCATGCAATGTAAAAAAAAAAAAAAAATACTTGCTTGTCCCTTAGCGGACTACAAGATGGACTAGAGCTCTGCTGATCACAGCAGGTGTTATCCAATAGCAGAGAGACAAATGCAATGCCAAAAGGTCTCTCAGGATCGCAGTTCCCAGGCACCAAAGGGCAGATTCCTACCCATTGGAAAGGGAATATGTCAACCAATGTTCCACCACAGCTGAAACACAATGCAGGAGGGAATGATACCTAGTTTGATCATATGCAAGCTCCGTTACTGACCAAAGACGTCTCAAGTACTCAATGCAAGTGCTGTTTCACACACCTACAATGTACGAATCACAAAGAGGATCCCACAAACCAAAGCACAGACTGCCGTGATTAACACCACATTGACACACACAAACACATGAAGAACAAATAAACACTCCAATCACAAAGACAGAAAGCCAGAGAAGGCATTTTGTCAACTTCCACTTCCACTCCCACATGGAGGCCCCCAGTTCTCAAGAGGGAATGGACTCAGAGGGGCTCCCATCCGCTAAGGGGAGCAGCCCAGTTGGAGTCGACCTATTTCCCAGCCTGTGCAAGCTGGAGCGACTTACCCCCAAATGACATGAACTGTATACCACTGCTCTGGACATGTCTCCAAGACAAGCAGCCTCGTGCTGTAGGGCAGCCACCGCATATCAGGGAGAATCCCTGCCAGTATCCTGGAGCCAAATGTACTCTGGCATGTGCTGGGAAGTATAAATGGCGACGCCCCTGATCGAGATCAATACACCATGGGCACAGACCTCCTGGCTGGCTCGCTATAATTGGTAACCAAAGACCAGGATGTGTGCCCGACGCACAGTGAGGCCAAACAGCAGCAAAACATTGGACTTTGGAGCCGAGAAATATTTGTTGTTGAGACATTCAAGGAAATGGGTGGCTTATGCTGGGTAATCCCCAACCTTGAAAGCTTTTAGCAAAGCCCTCTTAGAGGTAAGGTGATGGAGGGGTGTGGCTTTTCGTTGAAAACTTCTCCCTGTCCGATCCATTGTTCTTGAGGACAGGTCATAGTCAGGTCTCAATGTTCCTATCAATCTCCAGCAAACAAATGTCACTCTCTGGGTGACAAGAAAGGGCAAGGTCCCAAGGCACAAGACTCACCCTCTGAGGTCCAGACCCACCTAAGAGAAAGGGGTCCCTGGGAGGGGTGGTGGTCCTCCTGCCATGTAGGGTATGTCCAGGAGCTGGTCTGGGTCCTCCCACCACTGCCCACGCCTCACAGAGGAGGCAGCTCTGCCTCGGTGGCTCCCTCAGGGCCAGGTCCCAGACGCTTGCTAGCTCTCATCACTGAGGGAGCCGGGTGCACATGACCCAACAGGTCTTAATGCTCCTCAGGCCACCCAAACAGTGGTGGTCAGGTACCCCAGACTGTGAGCCATACCCTTAGGGTCACAGTGGCGGTGTGTGGTAGAGGTTCAACACTGCCTCAAGGCCTGGTCTGGGCCAATGGTCATTCATGGCCTTGGCTCTGGAGCCCTGCAGGACACACCCCCAGCCTGTTCTCTGGGCTCCCCATCACACAAGCTGGCCCAAGGCCGTGTGAGCAGAAGAATGCTGGGGAGAAGGCTGGCACTTGCCTCTTACCTCATGCTCCAGGTCTGAAGGGGCAGCACTCCACTGACTGCTGCCTAACAAAGGGCCCCCACTAAAGATGGCTGACAGACAGTGGCTTGCTTGGGGCAGGGGCCCACTACACTGCCCACCAATGGCTGAGCAGGGTGGTCACAGTGGCATTAGTGGTCTCCTGGTAACCATTGCCTGGTAACGGGGCAGTGGGTCACAGTGCACAGCAAGGGCTGCCTGGGAAGGGCTGCATTCAGCTGGCTATGGTACAATTCCCCCTTTTCTTTGGTCCTCTGCAACCCTGAGGAGAATATGTGGGTATGATTTGGATAGAGTGGTTAATCATAAACTCAGCAGCGGATCTCTGTTTTAGGGGACTTGCTTTCAACCTAGATTCCTGGTTCATCTTTTCCCAAGTCTTTCAGGGAATGGGGTGACGACCACTCTAGCTACGTGCTGCTGGAGGAAAGCAAAGCCCTACAGTGCATTCTGAGTTGGAAGCAATGCCACGTTGCAAGTCTTGATCCAAGTCTTATATAAACTTGTATAAGGAATCCAGGAGAATAAGCCTGAAAAGCAGCGTGAGGGTGGCACTCTGGGGGAGACGTTCTGGCAGGTAATCCAGACACGCAGAAGCAGAAGGGAAGACATTGTTGTAAGTTGTTAGGAAGTTGAGGGGAAGAGCTTCCCTTAACGGGAGAACACAGATCAAAATCAGCATTATTGCGAAGCAAATCCATAAACGTTAGTAGCATATGCATCTGTTTACTCAGTTTGTCAAAACTGCATTGGTAAGAGTCTTCTTGAAGTTGAAGCACTTTGGGAAAGCCTCAGCCTAACTATCTGTTAGACACTTAAAGAGGCAAGGTTAAAGATCGCATGACAAGGGGTTGCGAAGGAAGCTTAATCAAGTGGCTCTCATGTAACCGTCAGCATGGCTGACCGATTATCCCAAGGCATACCTGCATTTCAGAAACTTTGTACCCTTTCTAGAATATCGACAGGTGTGCCATGTATCCATCCTGTGTAATTGGAGAAGCTTCTCCCCCATTTCACAATGTTTTCTCTGTAATTTCCATACCAGATATACGACTGAAATAGTCCTCCTTGAGTTGCCTTAAGGGCCCCGCAACTAATCCAAAGTTAACAAAATATTTCAAAACACCTGGTCCAATAAGCTCATCAGTCCTTTGAAGAGAATTCTTCTTTCTTCTCCAAAGTGAGAAGAGATCTTAAAAGCAAATCGAGATCCCTTACAGGCAGGACAGTTCACATACCATGGTATTGAAAGCAGCATTGCAAGTAAACGTGTTCTCTTGGCAGAGGGGAACCCAATCCAGCCTTGAAAAAAACGTATTTTTAATAACAGTATCCATTTCCCGAAGTGGAGTTTCGTTTCAGCCCAATGATGCATCAAATGTTGGTTTTTGGCTCAACACATTTATCCCACCTTCCTACTCTATCCTGAAATGTGTTCCTTTTCATGAGTTTCTTAGCTTTAATTACATATTTCAATTACAATCCTCAAGTCCTTAACACCTTCACTTAGTGAAAACCAAGAAGCAAGCAATTGTCAGCTGGATGCCATACCAGCATTTCTGATTGCAAACGGATGCTTTTGAGACCTTCTGCTAAGTAGGCAAAGGTAGGGAATCTTAGATGTGCCCAGCATCCAATGTTCCAATCCTCTATCCTCTTTGAAATGACCCGGAGAGTCAAGGAATGCTTGCCACTTACCTTCGTGAAGTTTCATGCTACCCAAATCTAGAGAGGCCATTTAGAAAGACTTCAAGTGTCATCATTTCAACTTATGGTCCTTGCTGTCAAATTGGCAACAGATATAAGGTCTTTTTGGATCTCTAAGAAACCTAGGGACTGCAGAAGGTTTATACTTCAGAATGCAAGAAGCTTAAGGCAGCTTCCATACCAGATATCAGTTCAGTACTAGCTATTTGCCAGATCATCAGGACCTGAAATCCATGGAGGCCAATTCTCTCCAGAGGAGGAAGTATTGAATAGGTAAGTGCTTCCCTTTCAGTGAAATAGAGCTCATTTACACATCAACTCGGCAGTTGATGTCAATTGCCTTATCCCTAAAAGTGGCCCAAATCTGGAGAATGCACCTGAAAGGGGTGCGTTGGGGAAGCACATTTGAGTTTCCCAGAGCCACAACACTTTCACACAAAACAAACGCAAAAGTACATGCACAAAAGAAACTCTCAGTCCTGAGGACCAAAGCAAAGGGTGAGGATGAACAACATCCTCAATGTTTTCGAACTACGTTCCCTCATTTTAACAACAAAACGACAAACAGCATGCAAATTGAAAGATAGGGAATCAGGACCACAGTTGTCATGCCTACTGACCTGGGAAGCAGAAAGAGCCAAAAAGTAAAAAGCAAAGAAATTAGGAAAAGTTCAATTTGCTTCATTAACTTCCACATGTCTCCTGGAAATATGCTCGTTTTCTCAGGGTCACAATGATGAAAACCAAAAGGATTTCACTGAACAAACTTTCTCTAACTGAATATTTTACATAGACTGGTTTTGGAGATATGAAAATGATTCATTTGATGCCATGTTTCACCAGAATCTGTAGAATATGCTGGCCATGCAATGTAAAAAAAAAAAAAAATACTTGCTTGTCCCTTAGCGGACTACAAGATGGACTAGAGCTCTGCTGATCACAGCAGGTGTTATCCAATAGCAGAGAGACAAATGCAATGCCAAAAGGTCTCTCAGGATCGCAGTTCCCAGGCACCAAAGGGCAGATTCCTACCCATTGGAAAGGGAATATGTCAACCAATGTTCCACCACAGCTGAAACACAATGCAGGAGGGAATGATACCTAGTTGGATCATATGCAAGCTCCGTTACTGACCAAAGACGTCTCAAGTACTCAATGCAAGTGCTGTTTCACACACCTACAATGTACGAATCACAAAGAGGATCCCACAAACCAAAGCACAGACTGCCGTGATTAACACCACATTGACACACACAAACACATGAAGAACAAATAAACACTCCAATCACAAAGACAGAAAGCCAGAGAAGGCATTTTGTCAACTTCCACTTCCACTCCCACATGGAGGCCCCCAGTTCTCAAGAGGGAATGGACTCAGAGGGGCTCCCATCCGCTAAGGGGAGCAGCCCAGTTGGAGTCGACCTATTTCCCAGCCTGTGCAAGCTGGAGCGACTTACCCCCAAATGACATGAACTGTATACCACTGCTCTGGACATGTCTCCAAGACAAGCAGCCTCGTGCTGTAGGGCAGCCACTGCATATCAGGGAGAATCCCTGCCAGTATCCTGGAGCCAAATGTACTCTGGCATGTGCTGGGAAGTATAAATGGCGACGCCCCTGATCGAGATCAATACACCATGGGCACAGACCTCCTGGCTGGCTCGCTATAATTGGTAACCAAAGACCAGGATGTGTGCCCGACGCACAGTGAGGCCAAACAGCAGCAAAACATTGGACTTTGGAGCCGAGAAATATTTGTTGTTGAGACATTCAAGGAAATGGGTGGCTTATGCTGGGTAATCCCCAACCTTGAAAGCTTTTAGCAAAGCCCTCTTAGAGGTAAGGTGATGGAGGGGTGTGGCTTTTCGTTGAAAACTTCTCCCTGTCCGATCCATTGTTCTTGAGGACAGGTCATAGTCAGGTCTCAATGTTCCTATCAATCTCCAGCAAACAAATGTCACTCTCTGGGTGACAAGAAAGGGCAAGGTCCCAAGGCACAAGACTCACCCTCTGAGGTCCAGACCCACCTAAGAGAAAGGGGTCCCTGGGAGGGGTGGTGGTCCTCCTGCCATGGAGGGTATGTCCAGGAGCTGGTCTGGGTCCTCCCACCACTGCCCACGCCTCACAGAGGAGGCAGCTCTGCCTTGGTGGCTCCCTCAGGGCCAGGTCCCAGACGCTTGCTAGCTCTCATCACTGAGGGAGCCGGGTGCACATGACCCAACAGGTCTTAATGCTCCTCAGGCCACCCAAACAGTGGTGGTCAGGTACCCCAGACTGTGAGCCATACCCTTAGGGTCACAGTGGCGGTGTGTGGTAGAGGTTCAACACTGCCTCAAGGCCTGGTCTGGGCCAATGGTCATTCATGGCCTTGGCTCTGGAGCCCTGCAGGACACACCCCCAGCCTGTTCTCTGGGCTCCCCATCACACAAGCTGGCCCAAGGCCGTGTGAGCAGAAGAATGCTGGGGAGAAGGCTGGCACTTGCCTCTTACCTCATGCTCCAGGTCTGAAGGGGCAGCACTCCACTGACTGCTGCCTAACAAAGGGCCCCCACTAAAGATGGCTGACAGACAGTGGCTTGCTTGGGGCAGGGGCCCACTACACTGCCCACCAATGGCTGAGCAGGGTGGTCACAGTGGCATTAGTGGTCTCCTGGTAACCATTGCCTGGTAACGGGGCAGTGGGTCACAGTGCACAGCAAGGGCTGCCTGGGAAGGGCTGCATTCAGCTGGCTATGGTACAATTCCCCCTTTTCTTTGGTCCTCTGCAACCCTGAGGAGAATATGTGGGTATGATTTGGATAGAGTGGTTAATCATAAACTCAGCAGCGGATCTCTGTTTTAGGGGACTTGCTTTCAACCTAGATTCCTGGTTCATCTTTTCCCAAGTCTTTCAGGGAATGGGGTGACCACCACTCTAGCTACGTCCTGCTGCAGGAAAGCAAAGCCCTACAGTGCATTCTGAGTTGGAAGCAATGCCACGTTGCAAGTCTTGATCCAAGTCTTATATAAACTTGTATAAGGAATCCAAGAGAATAAGCCTGAAAAGCAGCGTGAGGGTGGCACTCTGGGGGAGACGTTCTGGCAGGTAATCCAGACACGCAGAAGCAGAAGGGAAGACATTGTTGTAAGTTGTTAGGAAGTTGAGGGGAAGAGCTTCCCTTAACGGGAGAACACAGATCAAAATCAGCATTATTGCGAAGCAAATCCATAAACGTTAGTAGCATATGCATCTGTTTACTCAGTTTGTCAAAACTGCATTGGTAAGAGTCTTCTTGAAGTTGAAGCACTTTGGGAAAGCCTCAGCCTAACTATCTGTTAGACACTTAAAGAGGCAAGGTTAAAGATCGCATGACAAGGGGTTGCGAAGGAAGCTTAATCAAGTGGCTCTCATGTAACCGTCAGCATGGCTGACCGATTATCCCAAGGCATACCTGCATTTCAGAAACTTTGTACCCTTTCTAGAATATCGACAGGTGTGCCATGTATCCATCCTGTGTAATTGGAGAAGCTTCTCCCCCATTTCACAATGTTTTCTCTGTAATTTCCATACCAGATATACGACTGAAATAGTCCTCCTTGAGTTGCCTTAAGGGCCCCGCAACTAATCCAAAGTTAACAAAATATTTCAAAACACCTGGTCCAATAAGCTCATCAGTCCTTTGAAGAGAATTCTTCTTTCTTCTCCAAAGTGAGAAGAGATCTTAAAAGCAAATCGAGATCCCTTAAAGGCAGGACAGTTCACATACCATGGTATTGAAAGCAGCATTGCAAGTAAACGTGTTCTCTTGGCAGAGGGGAACACAATCCAGCCTTGAAAAAAACGCATTTTTAATAACAGTATCCATTTCCCGAAGTGGAGTTTCGTTTCAGCCCAATGATGCATCAAATGTTGGTTTTTGGCTCAACACATTTATCCCACCTTCCTACTCTATCCTGAAATGTGTTCCTTTTCATGAGTTTCTTAGCTTTAATTACATATTTCAATTACAATCCTCAAGTCCTTAACACCTTCACTTAGTGAAAACCAAGAAGCAAGCAATTGTCAGCTGGATGCCATACCAGCATTTCTGATTGCAAACGGATGCTTTTGAGACCTTCTGCTAAGTAGGCAAAGGTAGGGAATCTTAGATGTGCCCAGCATCCAATGTTCCAATCCTCTATCCTCTTTGAAATGACCCGGAGAGTCAAGGAATGCTTGCCACTTACCTTGGTGAAGTTTCATGCTACCCAAATCTAGAGAGGCCATTTAGAAAGACTTCAAGTGTCATCATTTCAACTTATGGTCCTTGCTGTCAAATTGGCAACAGATATAAGGTCTTTTTGGATCTCTAAGAAACCTAGGGACTGCAGAAGGTTTATACTTCAGAATGCAAGAAGCTTAAGGCAGCTTCCATACCAGATATCAGTTCAGTACTAGCTATTTGCCAGATCATCAGGACCTGAAATCCATGGAGGCCAATTCTCTCAAGAGGAGGAAGTATTGAATAGGTAAGTGCTTCCCTTTCAGTGAAATAGAGCTCATTTACACATCAACTCGGCAGTTGATGTCAATTGCCTTATCCCTCAAAGTGGCCCAAATCTGGAGAATGCACCTGAAAGGGGTGCGTTGGGGAAGCACATTTGAGTTTCCCAGAGCCACAACACTTTCACACAAAACAAACGCAAAAGTACATGCACAAAAGAAACTCTCAGTCCTGAGGACCAAAGCAAAGGGTGAGGATGAACAACATCCTCAATGTTTTCGAACTACGTTCCCTCATTTTAACAACAAAACGACAAACAGCATGCAAATTGAAAGATAGGGAATCAGGACCACAGTTGTCATGCCTACTGACCTGGGAAGCAGAAAGAGCCAAAAAGTAAAATGCAAAGAAATTAGGAAAAGTTCAATTTGCTTCATTAACTTCCACATGTCTCCTGGAAATATGCTCGTTTTCTCAGGGTCACAATGATGAAAACCAAAAGGATTTCACTGAACAAACTTTCTCTAACTGAATATTTTACATAGACTGGTTTTGGAGATATGAAAATGATTCATTTGATGCCATGTTTCACCAGAATCTGTAGAATATGCTGGCCATGCAATGTAAAAAAAAAAAAAAAATACTTGCTTGTCCCTTAGCGGACTACAAGATGGACTAGAGCTCTGCTGATCACAGCAGGTGTTATCCAATAGCAGAGAGACAAATGCAATGCCAAAAGGTCTCTCAGGATCGCAGTTCCCAGGCACCAAAGGGCAGATTCCTACCCATTGGAAAGGGAATATGTCAACCAATGTTCCACCACAGCTGAAACACAATGCAGGAGGGAATGATACCTAGTTGGATCATATGCAAGCTCCGTTACTGACCAAAGACGTCTCAAGTACTCAATGCAAGTGCTGTTTCACACACCTACAATGTACGAATCACAAAGAGGATCCCACAAACCAAAGCACAGACTGCCGTGATTAACACCACATTGACACACACAAACACATGAAGAACAAATAAACACTCCAATCACAAAGACAGAAAGCCAGAGAAGGCATTTTGTCAACTTCCACTTCCACTCCCACATGGAGGCCCCCAGTTCTCAAGAGGGAATGGACTCAGAGGGGCTCCCATCCGCTAAGGGGAGCAGCCCAGTTGGAGTAGACCTATTTCCCAGCCTGTGCAAGCTGGAGCGACTTACCCCCAAATGACATGAACTGTATACCACTGCTCTGGACATGTCTCCAAGACAAGCAGCCTCGTGCTGTAGGGCAGCCACTGCATATCAGGGAGAATCCCTGCCAGTATCCTGGAGCCACATGTGCTCTGGCATGTGCTGGGAAGTATAAATGGCGACGCCCCTGATCGAGATCAATACACCATGGGCACAGACCTCCTGGCTGGCTCGCTATAATTGGTAACCAAAGACCAGGATGTGTGCCCGACGCACAGTGAGGCCAAACAGCAGCAAAACATTGGACTTTGGAGCCGAGAAATATTTGTTGTTGAGACATTCAAGGAAATGGGTGGCTTATGCTGGGTAATCCCCAACCTTGAAAGCTTTTAGCAAAGCCCTCTTAGAGGTAAGGTGATGGAGGGGTGTGGCTTTTCGTTGAAAACTTCTCCCTGTCCGATCCATTGTTCTTGAGGACAGGTCATAGTCAGGTCTCAATGTTCCTATCAATCTCCAGCAAACAAATGTCACTCTCTGGGTGACAAGAAAGGGCAAGGTCCCAAGGCACAAGACTCACCCTCTGAGGTCCAGACCCACCTAAGAGAAAGGGGTCCCTGGGAGGGGTGGTGGTCCTCCTGCCATGGAGGGTATGTCCAGGAGCTGGTCTGGGTCCTCCCACCACTGCCCACGCCTCACAGAGGAGGCAGCTCTGCCTTGGTGGCTCCCTCAGGGCCAGGTCCCAGACGCTTGCTAGCTCTCATCACTGAGGGAGCCGGGTGCACATGACCCAACAGGTCTTAATGCTCCTCAGGCCACCCAAACAGTGGTGGTCAGGTACCCCAGACTGTGAGCCATACCCTTAGGGTCACAGTGGCGGTGTGTGGTAGAGGTTCAACACTGCCTCAAGGCCTGGTCTGGGCCAATGGTCATTCATGGCCTTGGCTCTGGAGCCCTGCAGGACACACCCCCAGCCTGTTCTCTGGGCTCCCCATCACACAAGCTGGCCCAAGGCCGTGTGAGCAGAAGAATGCTGGGGAGAAGGCTGGCACTTGCCTCTTACCTCATGCTCCAGGTCTGAAGGGGCAGCACTCCACTGACTGCTGCCTAACAAAGGGCCCCCACTAAAGATGGCTGACAGACAGTGGCTTGCTTGGGGCAGGGGCCCACTACACTGCCCACCAATGGCTGAGCAGGGTGGTCACAGTGGCATTAGTGGTCTCCTGGTAACCATTGCCTGGTAACGGGGCAGTGGGTCACAGTGCACAGCAAGGGCTGCCTGGGAAGGGCTGCATTCAGCTGGCTATGGTACAATTCCCCCTTTTCTTTGGTCCTCTGCAACCCTGAGGAGAATATGTGGGTATGATTTGGATAGAGTGGTTAATCATAAACTCAGCAGCGGATCTCTGTTTTAGGGGACTTGCTTTCAACCTAGATTCCTGGTTCATCTTTTCCCAAGTCTTTCAGGGAATGGGGTGACGACCACTCTAGCTACGTGCTGCTGGAGGAAAGCAAAGCCCTACAGTGCATTCTGAGTTGGAAGCAATGCCACGTTGCAAGTCTTGATCCAAGTCTTATATAAACTTGTATAAGGAATCCAGGAGAATAAGCCTGAAAAGCAGCGTGAGGGTGGCACTCTGGGGGAGACGTTCTGGCAGGTAATCCAGACACGCAGAAGCAGAAGGGAAGACATTGTTGTAAGTTGTTAGGAAGTTGAGGGGAAGAGCTTCCCTTAACGGGAGAACACAGATCAAAATCAGCATTATTGCGAAGCAAATCCATAAACGTTAGTAGCATATGCATCTGTTTACTCAGTTTGTCAAAACTGCATTGGTAAGAGTCTTCTTGAAGTTGAAGCACTTTGGGAAAGCCTCAGCCTAACTATCTGTTAGACACTTAAAGAGGCAAGGTTAAAGATCGCATGACAAGGGGTTGCGAAGGAAGCTTAATCAAGTGGCTCTCATGTAACCGTCAGCATGGCTGACCGATTATCCCAAGGCATACCTGCATTTCAGAAACTTTGTACCCTTTCTAGAATATCGACAGGTGTGCCATGTATCCATCCTGTGTAATTGGAGAAGCTTCTCCCCCATTTCACAATGTTTTCTCTGTAATTTCCATACCAGATATACGACTGAAATAGTCCTCCTTGAGTTGCCTTAAGGGCCCCGCAACTAATCCAAAGTTAACAAACTATTTCAAAACACCTGGTCCAATAAGCTCATCAGTCCTTTGAAGAGAATTCTTCTTTCTTCTCCAAAGTGAGAAGAGATCTTAAAAGCAAATCGAGATCCCTTAAAGGCAGGACAGTTCACATACCATGGTATTGAAAGCAGCATTGCAAGTAAACGTGTTCTCTTGGCAGAGGGGAACCCAATCCAGCCTTGAAAAAAACGCATTTTTAATAACAGTATCCATTTCCCGAAGTGGAGTTTCGTTTCAGCCCAATGATGCATCAAATGTTGGTTTTTGGCTCAACACATTTATCCCACCTTCCTACTCTATCCTGAAATGTGTTCCTTTTCATGAGTTTCTTAGCTTTAATTACATATTTCAATTACAATCCTCAAGTCCTTAACACCTTCACTTAGTGAAAACCAAGAAGCAAGCAATTGTCAGCTGGATGCCATACCAGCATTTCTGATTGCAAACGGATGCTTTTGAGACCTTCTGCTAAGTAGGCAAAGGTAGGGAATCTTAGATGTGCCCAGCATCCAATGTTCCAATCCTCTATCCTCTTTGAAATGACCCGGAGAGTCAAGGAATGCTTGCCACTTACCTTGGTGAAGTTTCATGCTACCCAAATCTAGAGAGGCCATTTAGAAAGACTTCAAGTGTCATCATTTCAACTTATGGTCCTTGCTGTCAAATTGGCAACAGATATAAGGTCTTTTTGGATCTCTAAGAAACCTAGGGACTGCAGAAGGTTTATACTTCAGAATGCAAGAAGCTTAAGGCAGCTTCCATACCAGATATCAGTTCAGTACTAGCTATTTGCCAGATCATCAGGACCTGAAATCCATGGAGGCCAATTCTCTCAAGAGGAGGAAGTATTGAATAGGTAAGTGCTTCCCTTTCAGTGAAATAGAGCTCATTTACACATCAACTCGGCAGTTGATGTCAATTGCCTTATCCCTAAAAGTGGCCCAAATCTGGAGAATGCACCTGAAAGGGGTGCGTTGGGGAAGCACATTTGAGTTTCCCAGAGCCACAACACTTTCACACAAAACAAACGCAAAAGTACATGCACAAAAGAAACTCTCAGTCCTGAGGACCAAAGCAAAGGGTGAGGATGAACAACATCCTCAATGTTTTCGAACTACGTTCCCTCATTTTAACAACAAAACGACAAACAGCATGCAAATTGAAAGATAGGGAATCAGGACCACAGTTGTCATGCCTACTGACCTGGGAAGCAGAAAGAGCCAAAAAGTAAAATGCAAAGAAATTAGGAAAAGTTCAATTTGCTTCATTAACTTCCACATGTCTCCTGGAAATATGCTCGTTTTCTCAGGGTCACAATGATGAAAACCAAAAGGATTTCACTGAACAAATTTTCTCTAACTGAATATTTTACATAGACTGGTTTTGGAGATATGAAAATGATTCATTTGATGCCATGTTTCACCAGAATCTGTAGAATATGCTGGCCATGCAATGTAAAAAAAAAAAAAAAATACTTGCTTGTCCCTTAGCGGACTACAAGATGGACTAGAGCTCTGCTGATCACAGCAGGTGTTATCCAATAGCAGAGAGACAAATGCAATGCCAAAAGGTCTCTCAGGATCGCAGTTCCCAGGCACCAAAGGGCAGATTCCTACCCATTGGAAAGGGAATATGTCAACCAATGTTCCACCACAGCTGAAACACAATGCAGGAGGGAATGATACCTAGTTGGATCATATGCAAGCTCCGTTACTGACCAAAGACGTCTCAAGTACTCAATGCAAGTGCTGTTTCACACACCTACAATGTACGAATCACAAAGAGGATCCCACAAACCAAAGCACAGACTGCCGTGATTAACACCACATTGACACACACAAACACATGAAGAACAAATAAACACTCCAATCACAAAGACAGAAAGCCAGAGAAGGCATTTTGTCAACTTCCACTTCCACTCCCACATGGAGGCCCCCAGTTCTCAAGAGGGAATGGACTCAGAGGGGCTCCCATCCGCTAAGGGGAGCAGCCCAGTTGGAGTCGACCTATTTCCCAGCCTGTGCAAGCTGGAGCGACTTACCCCCAAATGACATGAACTGTATACCACTGCTCTGGACATGTCTCCAAGACAAGCAGCCTCGTGCTGTAGGGCAGCCACTGCATATCAGGGAGAATCCCTGCCAGTATCCTGGAGCCACATGTGCTCTGGCATGTGCTGGGAAGTATAAATGGCGACGCCCCTGATCGAGATCAATACACCATGGGCACAGACCTCCTGGCTGGCTCGCTATAATTGGTAACCAAAGACCAGGATGTGTGCCCGACGCACAGTGAGGCCAAACAGCAGCAAAACATTGGACTTTGGAGCCGAGAAATATTTGTTGTTGAGACATTCAAGGAAATGGGTGGCTTATGCTGGGTAATCCCCAACCTTGAAAGCTTTTAGCAAAGCCCTCTTAGAGGTAAGGTGATGGAGGGGTGTGGCTTTTCGTTGAAAACTTCTCCCTGTCCGATCCATTGTTCTTGAGGACAGGTCATAGTCAGGTCTCAATGTTGCTATCAATCTCCAGCAAACAAATGTCACTCTCTGGGTGACAAGAAAGGGCAAGGTCCCAAGGCACAAGACTCACCCTCTGAGGTCCAGACCCACCTAAGAGAAAGGGGTCCCTGGGAGGGGTGGTGGTCCTCCTGCCATGGAGGGTATGTCCAGGAGCTGGTCTGGGTCCTCCCACCACTGCCCACGCCTCACAGAGGAGGCAGCTCTGCCTTGGTGGCTCCCTCAGGGCCAGGTCCCAGACGCTTGCTAGCTCTCATCACTGAGGGAGCCGGGTGCACATGACCCAACAGGTCTTAATGCTCCTCAGGCCACCCAAACAGTGGTGGTCAGGTACCCCAGACTGTGAGCCATACCCTTAGGGTCACAGTGGCGGTGTGTGGTAGAGGTTCAACACTGCCTCAAGGCCTGGTCTGGGCCAATGGTCATTCATGGCCTTGGCTCTGGAGCCCTGCAGGACACACCCCCAGCCTGTTCTCTGGGCTCCCCATCACACAAGCTGGCCCAAGGCCGTGTGAGCAGAAGAATGCTGGGGAGAAGGCTGGCACTTGCCTCTTACCTCATGCTCCAGGTCTGAAGGGGCAGCACTCCACTGACTGCTGCCTAACAAAGGGCCCCCACTAAAGATGGCTGACAGACAGTGGCTTGCTTGGGGCAGGGGCCCACTACACTGCCCACCAATGGCTGAGCAGGGTGGTCACAGTGGCATTAGTGGTCTCCTGGTAACCATTGCCTGGTAACGGGGCAGTGGGTCACAGTGCACAGCAAGGGCTGCCTGGGAAGGGCTGCATTCAGCTGGCTATGGTACAATTCCCCCTTTTCTTTGGTCCTCTGCAACCCTGAGGAGAATATGTGGGTATGATTTGGATAGAGTGGTTAATCATAAACTCAGCAGCGGATCTCTGTTTTAGGGGACTTGCTTTCAACCTAGATTCCTGGTTCATCTTTTCCCAAGTCTTTCAGGGAATGGGGTGACGACCACTCTAGCTACGTGCTGCTGGAGGAAAGCAAAGCCCTACAGTGCATTCTGAGTTGGAAGCAATGCCACGTTGCAAGTCTTGATCCAAGTCTTATATAAACTTGTATAAGGAATCCAGGAGAATAAGCCTGAAAAGCAGCGTGAGGGTGGCACTCTGGGGGAGACGTTCTGGCAGGTAATCCAGACACGCAGAAGCAGAAGGGAAGACATTGTTGTAAGTTGTTAGGAAGTTGAGGGGAAGAGCTTCCCTTAACGGGAGAACACAGATCAAAATCAGCATTATTGCGAAGCAAATCCATAAACGTTAGTAGCATATGCATCTGTTTACTCAGTTTGTCAAAACTGCATTGGTAAGAGTCTTCTTGAAGTTGAAGCACTTTGGGAAAGCCTCAGCCTAACTATCTGTTAGACACTTAAAGAGGCAAGGTTAAAGATCGCATGACAAGGGGTTGCGAAGGAAGCTTAATCAAGTGGCTCTCATGTAACCGTCAGCATGGCTGACCGATTATCCCAAGGCATACCTGCATTTCAGAAACTTTGTACCCTTTCTAGAATATCGACAGGTGTGCCATGTATCCATCCTGTGTAATTGGAGAAGCTTCTCCCCCATTTCACAATGTTTTCTCTGTAATTTCCATACCAGATATACGACTGAAATAGTCCTCCTTGAGTTGCCTTAAGGGCCCCGCAACTAATCCAAAGTTAACAAACTATTTCAAAACACCTGGTCCAATAAGCTCATCAGTCCTTTGAAGAGAATTCTTCTTTCTTCTCCAAAGTGAGAAGAGATCTTAAAAGCAAATCGAGATCCCTTAAAGGCAGGACAGTTCACATACCATGGTATTGAAAGCAGCATTGCAAGTAAACGTGTTCTCTTGGCAGAGGGGAACCCAATCCAGCCTTGAAAAAAACGCATTTTTAATAACAGTATCCATTTCCCGAAGTGGAGTTTCGTTTCAGCCCAATGATGCATCAAATGTTGGTTTTTGGCTCAACACATTTATCCCACCTTCCTACTCTATCCTGAAATGTGTTCCTTTTCATGAGTTTCTTAGCTTTAATTACATATTTCAATTACAATCCTCAAGTCCTTAACACCTTCACTTAGTGAAAACCAAGAAGCAAGCAATTGTCAGCTGGATGCCATACCAGCATTTCTGATTGCAAACGGATGCTTTTGAGACCTTCTGCTAAGTAGGCAAAGGTAGGGAATCTTAGATGTGCCCAGCATCCAATGTTCCAATCCTCTATCCTCTTTGAAATGACCCGGAGAGTCAAGGAATGCTTGCCACTTACCTTGGTGAAGTTTCATGCTCCCCAAATCTAGAGAGGCCATTTAGAAAGACTTCAAGTGTCATCATTTCAACTTATGGTCCTTGCTGTCAAATTGGCAACAGATATAAGGTCTTTTTGGATCTCTAAGAAACCTAGGGACTGCAGAAGGTTTATACTTCAGAATGCAAGAAGCTTAAGGCAGCTTCCATACCAGATATCAGTTCAGTACTAGCTATTTGCCAGATCATCAGGACCTGAAATCCATGGAGGCCAATTCTCTCAAGAGGAGGAAGTATTGAATAGGTAAGTGCTTCCCTTTCAGTGAAATAGAGCTCATTTACACATCAACTCGGCAGTTGATGTCAATTGCCTTATCCCTAAAAGTGGCCCAAATCTGGAGAATGCACCTGAAAGGGGTGCGTTGGGGAAGCACATTTGAGTTTCCCAGAGCCACAACACTTTCACACAAAACAAACGCAAAAGTACATGCACAAAAGAAACTCTCAGTCCTGAGGACCAAAGCAAAGGGTGAGGATGAACAACATCCTCAATGTTTTCGAACTACGTTCCCTCATTTTAACAACAAAACGACAAACAGCATGCAAATTGAAAGATAGGGAATCAGGACCACAGTTGTCATGCCTACTGACCTGGGAAGCAGAAAGAGCCAAAAAGTAAAATGCAAAGAAATTAGGAAAAGTTCAATTTGCTTCATTAACTTCCACATGTCTCCTGGAAATATGCTCGTTTTCTCAGGGTCACAATGATGAAAACCAAAAGGATTTCACTGAACAAATTTTCTCTAACTGAATATTTTACATAGACTGGTTTTGGAGATATGAAAATGATTCATTTGATGCCATGTTTCACCAGAATCTGTAGAATATGCTGGCCATGCAATGTAAAAAAAAAAAAAAAATACTTGCTTGTCCCTTAGCGGACTACAAGATGGACTAGAGCTCTGCTGATCACAGCAGGTGTTATCCAATAGCAGAGAGACAAATGCAATGCCAAAAGGTCTCTCAGGATCGCAGTTCCCAGGCACCAAAGGGCAGATTCCTACCCATTGGAAAGGGAATATGTCAACCAATGTTCCACCACAGCTGAAACACAATGCAGGAGGGAATGATACCTAGTTGGATCATATGCAAGCTCCGTTACTGACCAAAGACGTCTCAAGTACTCAATGCAAGTGCTGTTTCACACACCTACAATGTACGAATCACAAAGAGGATCCCACAAACCAAAGCACAGACTGCCGTGATTAACACCACATTGACACACACAAACACATGAAGAACAAATAAACACTCCAATCACAAAGACAGAAAGCCAGAGAAGGCATTTTGTCAACTTCCACTTCCACTCCCACATGGAGGCCCCCAGTTCTCAAGAGGGAATGGACTCAGAGGGGCTCCCATCCGCTAAGGGGAGCAGCCCAGTTGGAGTAGACCTATTTCCCAGCCTGTGCAAGCTGGAGCGACTTACCCCCAAATGACATGAACTGTATACCACTGCTCTGGACATGTCTCCAAGACAAGCAGCCTCGTGCTGTAGGGCAGCCACTGCATATCAGGGAGAATCCCTGCCAGTATCCTGGAGCCACATGTGCTCTGGCATGTGCTGGGAAGTATAAATGGCGACGCCCCTGATCGAGATCAATACACCATGGGCACAGACCTCCTGGCTGGCTCGCTATAATTGGTAACCAAAGACCAGGATGTGTGCCCGACGCACAGTGAGGCCAAACAGCAGCAAAACATTGGACTTTGGAGCCGAGAAATATTTGTTGTTGAGACATTCAAGGAAATGGGTGGCTTATGCTGGGTAATCCCCAACCTTGAAAGCTTTTAGCAAAGCCCTCTTAGAGGTAAGGTGATGGAGGGGTGTGGCTTTTCGTTGAAAACTTCTCCCTGTCCGATCCATTGTTCTTGAGGACAGGTCATAGTCAGGTCTCAATGTTCCTATCAATCTCCAGCAAACAAATGTCACTCTCTGGGTGACAAGAAAGGGCAAGGTCCCAAGGCACAAGACTCACCCTCTGAGGTCCAGACCCACCTAAGAGAAAGGGGTCCCTGGGAGGGGTGGTGGTCCTCCTGCCATGGAGGGTATGTCCAGGAGCTGGTCTGGGTCCTCGCACCACTGCCCACGCCTCACAGAGGAGGCAGCTCTGCCTTGGTGGCTCCCTCAGGGCCAGGTCCCAGACGCTTGCTAGCTCTCATCCCTGAGGGAGCCGGGTGCACATGACCCAACAGGTCTTAATGCTCCTCAGGCCACCCAAACAGTGGTGGTCAGGTACCCCAGACTGTGAGCCATACCCTTAGGGTCACAGTGGCGGTGTGTGGTAGAGGTTCAACACTGCCTCAAGGCCTGGTCTGGGCCAATGGTCATTCATGGCCTTGGCTCTGGAGCCCTGCAGGACACACCCCCAGCCTGTTCTCTGGGCTCCCCATCACACAAGCTGGCCCAAGGCCGTGTGAGCAGAAGAATGCTGGGGAGAAGGCTGGCACTTGCCTCTTACCTCATGCTCCAGGTCTGAAGGGGCAGCACTCCACTGACTGCTGCCTAACAAAGGGCCCCCACTAAAGATGGCTGACAGACAGTGGCTTGCTTGGGGCAGGGGCCCACTACACTGCCCACCAATGGCTGAGCAGGGTGGTCACAGTGGCATTAGTGGTCTCCTGGTAACCATTGCCTGGTAACGGGGCAGTGGGTCACAGTGCACAGCAAGGGCTGCCTGGGAAGGGCTGCATTCAGCTGGCTATGGTACAATTCCCCCTTTTCTTTGGTCCTCTGCAACCCTGAGGAGAATATGTGGGTATGATTTGGATAGAGTGGTTAATCATAAACTCAGCAGCGGATCTCTGTTTTAGGGGACTTGCTTTCAACCTAGATTCCTGGTTCATCTTTTCCCAAGTCTTTCAGGGAATGGGGTGACGACCACTCTAGCTACGTGCTGCTGGAGGAAAGCAAAGCCCTACAGTGCATTCTGAGTTGGAAGCAATGCCACGTTGCAAGTCTTGATCCAAGTCTTATATAAACTTGTATAAGGAATCCAGGAGAATAAGCCTGAAAAGCAGCGTGAGGGTGGCACTCTGGGGGAGACGTTCTGGCAGGTAATCCAGACACGCAGAAGCAGAAGGGAAGACATTGTTGTAAGTTGTTAGGAAGTTGAGGGGAAGAGCTTCCCTTAACGGGAGAACACAGATCAAAATCAGCATTATTGCGAAGCAAATCCATAAACGTTAGTAGCATATGCATCTGTTTACTCAGTTTGTCAAAACTGCATTGGTAAGAGTCTTCTTGAAGTTGAAGCACTTTGGGAAAGCCTCAGCCTAACTATCTGTTAGACACTTAAAGAGGCAAGGTTAAAGATCGCATGACAAGGGGTTGCGAAGGAAGCTTAATCAAGTGGCTCTCATGTAACCGTCAGCATGGCTGACCGATTATCCCAAGGCATACCTGCATTTCAGAAACTTTGTACCCTTTCTAGAATATCGACAGGTGTGCCATGTATCCATCCTGTGTAATTGGAGAAGCTTCTCCCCCATTTCACAATGTTTTCTCTGTAATTTCCATACCAGATATACGACTGAAATAGTCCTCCTTGAGTTGCCTTAAGGGCCCCGCAACTAATCCAAAGTTAACAAACTATTTCAAAACACCTGGTCCAATAAGCTCATCAGTCCTTTGAAGAGAATTCTTCTTTCTTCTCCAAAGTGAGAAGAGATCTTAAAAGCAAATCGAGATCCCTTAAAGGCAGGACAGTTCACATACCATGGTATTGAAAGCAGCATTGCAAGTAAACGTGTTCTCTTGGCAGAGGGGAACCCAATCCAGCCTTGAAAAAAACGCATTTTTAATAACAGTATCCATTTCCCGAAGTGGAGTTTCGTTTCAGCCCAATGATGCATCAAATGTTGGTTTTTGGCTCAACACATTTATCCCACCTTCCTACTCTATCCTGAAATGTGTTCCTTTTCATGAGTTTCTTAGCTTTAATTACATATTTCAATTACAATCCTCAAGTCCTTAACACCTTCACTTAGTGAAAACCAAGAAGCAAGCAATTGTCAGCTGGATGCCATACCAGCATTTCTGATTGCAAACGGATGCTTTTGAGACCTTCTGCTAAGTAGGCAAAGGTAGGGAATCTTAGATGTGCCCAGCATCCAATGTTCCAATCCTCTATCCTCTTTGAAATGACCCGGAGAGTCAAGGAATGCTTGCCACTTACCTTGGTGAAGTTTCATGCTACCCAAATCTAGAGAGGCCATTTAGAAAGACTTCAAGTGTCATCATTTCAACTTATGGTCCTTGCTGTCAAATTGGCAACAGATATAAGGTCTTTTTGGATCTCTAAGAAACCTAGGGACTGCAGAAGGTTTATACTTCAGAATGCAAGAAGCTTAAGGCAGCTTCCATACCAGATATCAGTTCAGTACTAGCTATTTGCCAGATCATCAGGACCTGAAATCCATGGAGGCCAATTCTCTCAAGAGGAGGAAGTATTGAATTGGTAAGTGCTTCCCTTTCAGTGAAATAGAGCTCATTTACACATCAACTCGGCAGTTGATGTCAATTGCCTTATCCCTAAAAGTGGCCCAAATCTGGAGAATGCACCTGAAAGGGGTGCGTTGGGGAAGCACATTTGAGTTTCCCAGAGCCACAACACTTTCACACAAAACAAACGCAAAAGTACATGCACAAAAGAAACTCTCAGTCCTGAGGACCAAAGCAAAGGGTGAGGATGAACAACATCCTCAGTGTTTTCGAACTACGTTCCCTCATTTTAACAACAAAATGACAAACAGCATGCAAATTGAAAGATAGGGAATCAGGACCACAGTTGTCATGCCTACTGACCTGGGAAGCAGAAAGAGCCAAAAAGGAAAAAGCAAAGAAATTAGGAAAAGTTCAATTTGCTTCATTAACTTCCACATGTCTCCTGGAAATATGCTCGTTTTCTCAGGGTCACAATGATGAAAACCAAAAGGATTTCACTGAACAAACTTTCTCTAACTGAATATTTTACATAGACTGGTTTTGGAGATATGAAAATGATTCATTTGATGCCATGTTTCACCAGAATCTGTAGAATATGCTGGCCATGCAATGTAAAAAAAAAAAAAAAAAATACTTGCTTGTCCCTTAGCGGACTACAAGATGGACTAGAGCTCTGCTGATCACAGCAGGTGTTATCCAATAGCAGAGAGACAAATGCAATGCCAAAAGGTCTCTCAGGATCGCAGTTCCCAGGCACCAAAGGGCAGATTCCTACCCATTGGAAAGGGAATATGTCAACCAATGTTCCACCACAGCTGAAACACAATGCAGGAGGGAATGATACCTAGTTGGATCATATGCAAGCTCCGTTACTGACCAAAGACGTCTCAAGTACTCAATGCAAGTGCTGTTTCACACACCTACAATGTACGAATCACAAAGAGGATCCCACAAACCAAAGCACAGACTGCCGTGATTAACACCACATTGACACACACAAACACATGAAGAACAAATAAACACTCCAATCACAAAGACAGAAAGCCAGAGAAGGCATTTTGTCAACTTCCACTTCCACTCCCACATGGAGGCCCCCAGTTCTCAAGAGGGAATGGACTCAGAGGGGCTCCCATCCGCTAAGGGGAGCAGCCCAGTTGGAGTAGACCTATTTCCCAGCCTGTGCAAGCTGGAGCGACTTACCCCCAAATGACATGAACTGTATACCACTGCTCTGGACATGTCTCCAAGACAAGCAGCCTCGTGCTGTAGGGCAGCCACTGCATATCAGGGAGAATCCCTGCCAGTATCCTGGAGCCACATGTGCTCTGGCATGTGCTGGGAAGTATAAATGGCGACGCCCCTGATCGAGATCAATACACCATGGGCACAGACCTCCTGGCTGGCTCGCTATAATTGGTAACCAAAGACCAGGATGTGTGCCCGACGCACAGTGAGGCCAAACAGCAGCAAAACATTGGACTTTGGAGCCGAGAAATATTTGTTGTTGAGACATTCAAGGAAATGGGTGGCTTATGCTGGGTAATCCCCAACCTTGAAAGCTTTTAGCAAAGCCCTCTTAGAGGTAAGGTGATGGAGGGGTGTGGCTTTTCGTTGAAAACTTCTCCCTGTCCGATCCATTGTTCTTGAGGACAGGTCATAGTCAGGTCTCAATGTTCCTATCAATCTCCAGCAAACAAATGTCACTCTCTGGGTGACAAGAAAGGGCAAGGTCCCAAGGCACAAGACTCACCCTCTGAGGTCCAGACCCACCTAAGAGAAAGGGGTCCCTGGGAGGGGTGGTGGTCCTCCTGCCATGGAGGGTATGTCCAGGAGCTGGTCTGGGTCCTCCCACCACTGCCCAAGCCTCACAGAGGAGGCAGCTCTGCCTTGGTGGCTCCCTCAGGGCCAGGTCCCAGACGCTTGCTAGCTCTCATCCCTGAGGGAGCCGGGTGCACATGACCCAACAGGTCTTAATGCTCCTCAGGCCACCCAAACAGTGGTGGTCAGGTACCCCAGACTGTGAGCCATACCCTTAGGGTCACAGTGGCGGTGTGTGGTAGAGGTTCAACACTGCCTCAAGGCCTGGTCTGGGCCAATGGTCATTCATGGCCTTGGCTCTGGAGCCCTGCAGGACACACCCCCAGCCTGTTCTCTGGGCTCCCCATCCCACAAGCTGGCCCAAGGCCGTGTGAGCAGAAGAATGCTGGGGAGAAGGCTGGCACTTGCCTCTTACCTCATGCTCCAGGTCTGAAGGGGCAGCACTCCACTGACTGCTGCCTAACAAAGGGCCCCCACTAAAGATGGCTGACAGACAGTGGCTTGCTTGGGGCAGGGGCCCACTACACTGCCCACCAATGGCTGAGCAGGGTGGTCACAGTGGCATTAGTGGTCTCCTGGTAACCATTGCCTGGTAACGGGGCAGTGGGTCACAGTGCACAGCAAGGGCTGCCTGGGAAGGGCTGCATTCAGCTGGCTATGGTACAATTCCCCCTTTTCTTTGGTCCTCTGCAACCCTGAGGAGAATATGTGGGTATGATTTGGATAGAGTGGTTAATCATAAACTCAGCAGCGGATCTCTGTTTTAGGGGACTTGCTTTCAACCTAGATTCCTGGTTCATCTTTTCCCAAGTCTTTCAGGGAATGGGGTGACGACCACTCTAGCTACGTGCTGCTGGAGGAAAGCAAAGCCCTACAGTGCATTCTGAGTTGGAAGCAATGCCACGTTGCAAGTCTTGATCCAAGTCTTATATAAACTTGTATAAGGAATCCAGGAGAATAAGCCTGAAAAGCAGCGTGAGGGTGGCACTCTGGGGGAGACGTTCTGGCAGGTAATCCAGACACGCAGAAGCAGAAGGGAAGACATTGTTGTAAGTTGTTAGGAAGTTGAGGGGAAGAGCTTCCCTTAACGGGAGAACACAGATCAAAATCAGCATTATTGCGAAGCAAATCCATAAACGTTAGTAGCATATGCATCTGTTTACTCAGTTTGTCAAAACTGCATTGGTAAGAGTCTTCTTGAAGTTGAAGCACTTTGGGAAAGCCTCAGCCTAACTATCTGTTAGACACTTAAAGAGGCAAGGTTAAAGATCGCATGACAAGGGGTTGCGAAGGAAGCTTAATCAAGTGGCTCTCATGTAACCGTCAGCATGGCTGACCGATTATCCCAAGGCATACCTGCATTTCAGAAACTTTGTACCCTTTCTAGAATATCGACAGGTGTGCCATGTATCCATCCTGTGTAATTGGAGAAGCTTCTCCCCCATTTCACAATGTTTTCTCTGTAATTTCCATACCAGATATATGACTGAAATAGTCCTCCTTGAGTTGCCTTAAGGGCCCCGCAACTAATCCAAAGTTAACAAAATATTTCAAAACACCTGGTCCAATAAGCTCATCAGTCCTTTGAAGAGAATTCTTCTTTCTTCTCCAAAGTGAGAAGAGATCTTAAAAGCAAATCGAGATCCCTTAAAGGCAGGACAGTTCACATACCATGGTATTGAAAGCAGCATTGCAAGTAAACGTGTTCTCTTGGCAGAGGGGAACCCAATCCAGCCTTGAAAAAAACGTATTTTTAATAACAGTATCCATTTCCCGAAGTGGAGTTTCGTTTCAGCCCAATGATGCATCAAATGTTGGTTTTTGGCTCAACACATTTATCCCACCTTCCTACTCTATCCTGAAATGTGTTCCTTTTCATGAGTTTCTTAGCTTTAATTACATATTTCAATTACAATCCTCAAGTCCTTAACACCTTCACTTAGTGAAAACCAAGAAGCAAGCAATTGTCAGCTGGATGCCATACCAGCATTTCTGATTGCAAACGGATGCTTTTGAGACCTTCTGCTAAGTAGGCAAAGGTAGGGAATCTTAGATGTGCCCAGCATCCAATGTTCCAATCCTCTATCCTCTTTGAAATGACCCGGAGAGTCAAGGAATGCTTGCCACTTACCTTGGTGAAGTTTCATGCTCCCCAAATCTAGAGAGGCCATTTAGAAAGACTTCAAGTGTCATCATTTCAACTTATGGTCCTTGCTGTCAAATTGGCAACAGATATAAGGTCTTTTTGGATCTCTAAGAAACCTAGGGACTGCAGAAGGTTTATACTTCAGAATGCAAGAAGCTTAAGGCAGCTTCCATACCAGATATCAGTTCAGTACTAGCTATTTGCCAGATCATCAGGACCTGAAATCCATGGAGGCCAATTCTCTCCAGAGGAGGAAGTATTGAATAGGTAAGTGCTTCCCTTTCAGTGAAATAGAGCTCATTTACACATCAACTCGGCAGTTGATGTCAATTGCCTTATCCCTAAAAGTGGCCCAAATCTGGAGAATGCACCTGAAAGGGGTGCGTTGGGGAAGCACATTTGAGTTTCCCAGAGCCACAACACTTTCACACAAAACAAACGCAAAAGTACATGCACAAAAGAAACTCTCAGTCCTGAGGACCAAAGCAAAGGGTGAGGATGAACAACATCCTCAGTGTTTTCGAACTACGTTCCCTCATTTTAACAACAAAATGACAAACAGCATGCAAATTGAAAGATAGGGAATCAGGACCACAGTTGTCATGCCTACTGACCTGGGAAGCAGAAAGAGCCAAAAAGTAAAAAGCAAAGAAATTAGGAAAAGTTCAATTTGCTTCATTAACTTCCACATGTCTCCTGGAAATATGCTCGTTTTCTCAGGGTCACAATGATGAAAACCAAAAGGATTTCACTGAACAAACTTTCTCTAACTGAATATTTTACATAGACTGGTTTTGGAGATATGAAAATGATTCATTTGATGCCATGTTTCACCAGAATCTGTAGAATATGCTGGCCATGCAATGTAAAAAAAAAAAAAAAAAATACTTGCTTGTCCCTTAGCGGACTACAAGATGGACTAGAGCTCTGCTGATCACAGCAGGTGTTATCCAATAGCAGAGAGACAAATGCAATGCCAAAAGGTCTCTCAGGATCGCAGTTCCCAGGCACCAAAGGGCAGATTCCTACCCATTGGAAAGGGAATATGTCAACCAATGTTCCACCACAGCTGAAACACAATGCAGGAGGGAATGATACCTAGTTGGATCATATGCAAGCTCCGTTACTGACCAAAGACGTCTCAAGTACTCAATGCAAGTGCTGTTTCACACACCTACAATGTACGAATCACAAAGAGGATCCCACAAACCAAAGCACAGACTGCCGTGATTAACACCACATTGACACACACAAACACATGAAGAACAAATAAACACTCCAATCACAAAGACAGAAAGCCAGAGAAGGCATTTTGTCAACTTCCACTTCCACTCCCACATGGAGGCCCCCAGTTCTCAAGAGGGAATGGACTCAGAGGGGCTCCCATCCGCTAAGGGGAGCAGCCCAGTTGGAGTAGACCTATTTCCCAGCCTGTGCAAGCTGGAGCGACTTACCCCCAAATGACATGAACTGTATACCACTGCTCTGGACATGTCTCCAAGACAAGCAGCCTCGTGCTGTAGGGCAGCCACTGCATATCAGGGAGAATCCCTGCCAGTATCCTGGAGCCACATGTGCTCTGGCATGTGCTGGGAAGTATAAATGGCGACGCCCCTGATCGAGATCAATACACCATGGGCACAGACCTCCTGGCTGGCTCGCTATAATTGGTAACCAAAGACCAGGATGTGTGCCCGACGCACAGTGAGGCCAAACAGCAGCAAAACATTGGACTTTGGAGCCGAGAAATATTTGTTGTTGAGACATTCAAGGAAATGGGTGGCTTATGCTGGGTAATCCCCAACCTTGAAAGCTTTTAGCAAAGCCCTCTTAGAGGTAAGGTGATGGAGGGGTGTGGCTTTTCGTTGAAAACTTCTCCCTGTCCGATCCATTGTTCTTGAGGACAGGTCATAGTCAGGTCTCAATGTTCCTATCAATCTCCAGCAAACAAATGTCACTCTCTGGGTGACAAGAAAGGGCAAGGTCCCAAGGCACAAGACTCACCCTCTGAGGTCCAGACCCACCTAAGAGAAAGGGGTCCCTGGGAGGGGTGGTGGTCCTCCTGCCATGGAGGGTATGTCCAGGAGCTGGTCTGGGTCCTCGCACCACTGCCCACGCCTCACAGAGGAGGCAGCTCTGCCTTGGTGGCTCCCTCAGGGCCAGGTCCCAGACGCTTGCTAGCTCTCATCCCTGAGGGAGCCGGGTGCACATGACCCAACAGGTCTTAATGCTCCTCAGGCCACCCAAACAGTGGTGGTCAGGTACCCCAGACTGTGAGCCATACCCTTAGGGTCACAGTGGCGGTGTGTGGTAGAGGTTCAACACTGCCTCAAGGCCTGGTCTGGGCCAATGGTCATTCATGGCCTTGGCTCTGGAGCCCTGCAGGACACACCCCCAGCCTGTTCTCTGGGCTCCCCATCACACAAGCTGGCCCAAGGCCGTGTGAGCAGAAGAATGCTGGGGAGAAGGCTGGCACTTGCCTCTTACCTCATGCTCCAGGTCTGAAGGGGCAGCACTCCACTGACTGCTGCCTAACAAAGGGCCCCCACTAAAGATGGCTGACAGACAGTGGCTTGCTTGGGGCAGGGGCCCACTACACTGCCCACCAATGGCTGAGCAGGGTGGTCACAGTGGCATTAGTGGTCTCCTGGTAACCATTGCCTGGTAACGGGGCAGTGGGTCACAGTGCACAGCAAGGGCTGCCTGGGAAGGGCTGCATTCAGCTGGCTATGGTACAATTCCCCCTTTTCTTTGGTCCTCTGCAACCCTGAGGAGAATATGTGGGTATGATTTGGATAGAGTGGTTAATCATAAACTCAGCAGCGGATCTCTGTTTTAGGGGACTTCCTTTCAACCTAGATTCCTGGTTCATCTTTTCCCAAGTCTTTCAGGGAATGGGGTGACGACCACTCTAGCTACGTGCTGCTGGAGGAAAGCAAAGCCCTACAGTGCATTCTGAGTTGGAAGCAATGCCACGTTGCAAGTCTTGATCCAAGTCTTATATAAACTTGTATAAGGAATCCAGGAGAATAAGCCTGAAAAGCAGCGTGAGGGTGGCACTCTGGGGGAGACGTTCTGGCAGGTAATCCAGACACGCAGAAGCAGAAGGGAAGACATTGTTGTAAGTTGTTAGGAAGTTGAGGGGAAGAGCTTCCCTTAACGGGAGAACACAGATCAAAATCAGCATTATTGCGAAGCAAATCCATAAACGTTAGTAGCATATGCATCTGTTTACTCAGTTTGTCAAAACTGCATTGGTAAGAGTCTTCTTGAAGTTGAAGCACTTTGGGAAAGCCTCAGCCTAACTATCTGTTAGACACTTAAAGAGGCAAGGTTAAAGATCGCATGACAAGGGGTTGCGAAGGAAGCTTAATCAAGTGGCTCTCATGTAACCGTCAGCATGGCTGACCGATTATCCCAAGGCATACCTGCATTTCAGAAACTTTGTACCCTTTCTAGAATATCGACAGGTGTGCCATGTATCCATCCTGTGTAATTGGAGAAGCTTCTCCCCCATTTCACAATGTTTTCTCTGTAATTTCCATACCAGATATATGACTGAAATAGTCCTCCTTGAGTTGCCTTAAGGGCCCCGCAACTAATCCAAAGTTAACAAAATATTTCAAAACACCTGGTCCAATAAGCTCATCAGTCCTTTGAAGAGAATTCTTCTTTCTTCTCCAAAGTGAGAAGAGATCTTAAAAGCAAATCGAGATCCCTTAAAGGCAGGACAGTTCACATACCATGGTATTGAAAGCAGCATTGCAAGTAAACGTGTTCTCTTGGCAGAGGGGAACCCAATCCAGCCTTGAAAAAAACGTATTTTTAATAACAGTATCCATTTCCCGAAGTGGAGTTTCGTTTCAGCCCAATGATGCATCAAATGTTGGTTTTTGGCTCAACACATTTATCCCACCTTCCTACTCTATCCTGAAATGTGTTCCTTTTCATGAGTTTCTTAGCTTTAATTACATATTTCAATTACAATCCTCAAGTCCTTAACACCTTCACTTAGTGAAAACCAAGAAGCAAGCAATTGTCAGCTGGATGCCATACCAGCATTTCTGATTGCAAACGGATGCTTTTGAGACCTTCTGCTAAGTAGGCAAAGGTAGGGAATCTTAGATGTGCCCAGCATCCAATGTTCCAATCCTCTATCCTCTTTGAAATGACCCGGAGAGTCAAGGAATGCTTGCCACTTACCTTGGTGAAGTTTCATGCTCCCCAAATCTAGAGAGGCCATTTAGAAAGACTTCAAGTGTCATCATTTCAACTTATGGTCCTTGCTGTCAAATTGGCAACAGATATAAGGTCTTTTTGGATCTCTAAGAAACCTAGGGACTGCAGAAGGTTTATACTTCAGAATGCAAGAAGCTTAAGGCAGCTTCCATACCAGATATCAGTTCAGTACTAGCTATTTGCCAGATCATCAGGACCTGAAATCCATGGAGGCCAATTCTCTCAAGAGGAGGAAGTATTGAATTGGTAAGTGCTTCCCTTTCAGTGAAATAGAGCTCATTTACACATCAACTCGGCAGTTGATGTCAATTGCCTTATCCCTAAAAGTGGCCCAAATCTGGAGAATGCACCTGAAAGGGGTGCGTTGGGGAAGCACATTTGAGTTTCCCAGAGCCACAACACTTTCACACAAAACAAACGCAAAAGTACATGCACAAAAGAAACTCTCAGTCCTGAGGACCAAAGCAAAGGGTGAGGATGAACAACATCCTCAGTGTTTTCGAACTACGTTCCCTCATTTTAACAACAAAATGACAAACAGCATGCAAATTGAAAGATAGGGAATCAGGACCACAGTTGTCATGCCTACTGACCTGGGAAGCAGAAAGAGCCAAAAAGTAAAAAGCAAAGAAATTAGGAAAAGTTCAATTTGCTTCATTAACTTCCACATGTCTCCTGGAAATATGCTCGTTTTCTCAGGGTCACAATGATGAAAACCAAAAGGATTTCACTGAACAAACTTTCTCTAACTGAATATTTTACATAGACTGGTTTTGGAGATATGAAAATGATTCATTTGATGCCATGTTTCACCAGAATCTGTAGAATATGCTGGCCATGCAATGTAAAAAAAAAAAAAAAAAAAAATACTTGCTTGTCCCTTAGCGGACTACAAGATGGACTAGAGCTCTGCTGATCACAGCAGGTGTTATCCAATAGCAGAGAGACAAATGCAATGCCAAAAGGTCTCTCAGGATCGCAGTTCCCAGGCACCAAAGGGCAGATTCCTACCCATTGGAAAGGGAATATGTCAACCAATGTTCCACCACAGCTGAAACACAATGCAGGAGGGAATGATACCTAGTTGGATCATATGCAAGCTCCGTTACTGACCAAAGACGTCTCAAGTACTCAATGCAAGTGCTGTTTCACACACCTACAATGTACGAATCACAAAGAGGATCCCACAAACCAAAGCACAGACTGCCGTGATTAACACCACATTGACACACACAAACACATGAAGAACAAATAAACACTCCAATCACAAAGACAGAAAGCCAGAGAAGGCATTTTGTCAACTTCCACTTCCACTCCCACATGGAGGCCCCCAGTTCTCAAGAGGGAATGGACTCAGAGGGGCTCCCATCCGCTAAGGGGAGCAGCCCAGTTGGAGTAGACCTATTTCCCAGCCTGTGCAAGCTGGAGCGACTTACCCCCAAATGACATGAACTGTATACCACTGCTCTGGACATGTCTCCAAGACAAGCAGCCTCGTGCTGTAGGGCAGCCACTGCATATCAGGGAGAATCCCTGCCAGTATCCTGGAGCCACATGTGCTCTGGCATGTGCTGGGAAGTATAAATGGCGACGCCCCTGATCGAGATCAATACACCATGGGCACAGACCTCCTGGCTGGCTCGCTATAATTGGTAACCAAAGACCAGGATGTGTGCCCGACGCACAGTGAGGCCAAACAGCAGCAAAACATTGGACTTTGGAGCCGAGAAATATTTGTTGTTGAGACATTCAAGGAAATGGGTGGCTTATGCTGGGTAATCCCCAACCTTGAAAGCTTTTAGCAAAGCCCTCTTAGAGGTAAGGTGATGGAGGGGTGTGGCTTTTCGTTGAAAACTTCTCCCTGTCCGATCCATTGTTCTTGAGGACAGGTCATAGTCAGGTCTCAATGTTCCTATCAATCTCCAGCAAACAAATGTCACTCTCTGGGTGACAAGAAAGGGCAAGGTCCCAAGGCACAAGACTCACCCTCTGAGGTCCAGACCCACCTAAGAGAAAGGGGTCCCTGGGAGGGGTGGTGGTCCTCCTGCCATGGAGGGTATGTCCAGGAGCTGGTCTGGTTCCTCCCACCACTGCCCACGCCTCACAGAGGAGGCAGCTCTGCCTTGGTGGCTCCCTCAGGGCCAGGTCCCAGACCCTTGCTAGCTCTCATCCCTGAGGGAGCCGGGTGCACATGACCCAACAGGTCTTAATGCTCCTCAGGCCACCCAAACAGTGGTGGTCAGGTACCCCAGACTGTGAGCCATACCCTTAGGGTCACAGTGGCGGTGTGTGGTAGAGGTTCAACACTGCCTCAAGGCCTGGTCTGGGCCAATGGTCATTCATGGCCTTGGCTCTGGAGCCCTGCAGGACACACCCCCAGCCTGTTCTCTGGGCTCCCCATCACACAAGCTGGCCCAAGGCCGTGTGAGCAGAAGAATGCTGGGGAGAAGGCTGGCACTTGCCTCTTACCTCATGCTCCAGGTCTGAAGGGGCAGCACTCCACTGACTGCTGCCTAACAAAGGGCCCCCACTAAAGATGGCTGACAGACAGTGGCTTGCTTGGGGCAGGGGCCCACTACACTGCCCACCAATGGCTGAGCAGGGTGGTCACAGTGGCATTAGTGGTCTCCTGGTAACCATTGCCTGGTAACGGGGCAGTGGGTCACAGTGCACAGCAAGGGCTGCCTGGGAAGGGCTGCATTCAGCTGGCTATGGTACAATTCCCCCTTTTCTTTGGTCCTCTGCAACCCTGAGGAGAATATGTGGGTATGATTTGGATAGAGTGGTTAATCATAAACTCAGCAGCGGATCTCTGTTTTAGGGGACTTGCTTTCAACCTAGATTCCTGGTTCATCTTTTCCCAAGTCTTTCAGGGAATGGGGTGACGACCACTCTAGCTACGTGCTGCTGGAGGAAAGCAAAGCCCTACAGTGCATTCTGAGTTGGAAGCAATGCCACGTTGCAAGTCTTGATCCAAGTCTTATATAAACTTGTATAAGGAATCCAGGAGAATAAGCCTGAAAAGCAGCGTGAGGGTGGCACTCTGGGGGAGACGTTCTGGCAGGTAATCCAGACACGCAGAAGCAGAAGGGAAGACATTGTTGTAAGTTGTTAGGAAGTTGAGGGGAAGAGCTTCCCTTAACGGGAGAACACAGATCAAAATCAGCATTATTGCGAAGCAAATCCATAAACGTTAGTAGCATATGCATCTGTTTACTCAGTTTGTCAAAACTGCATTGGTAAGAGTCTTCTTGAAGTTGAAGCACTTTGGGAAAGCCTCAGCCTAACTATCTGTTAGACACTTAAAGAGGCAAGGTTAAAGATCGCATGACAAGGGGTTGCGAAGGAAGCTTAATCAAGTGGCTCTCATGTAACCGTCAGCATGGCTGACCGATTATCCCAAGGCATACCTGCATTTCAGAAACTTTGTACCCTTTCTAGAATATCGACAGGTGTGCCATGTATCCATCCTGTGTAATTGGAGAAGCTTCTCCCCCATTTCACAATGTTTTCTCTGTAATTTCCATACCAGATATACGACTGAAATAGTCCTCCTTGAGTTGCCTTAAGGGCCCCGCAACTAATCCAAAGTTAACAAAATATTTCAAAACACCTGGTCCAATAAGCTCATCAGTCCTTTGAAGAGAATTCTTCTTTCTTCTCCAAAGTGAGAAGAGATCTTAAAAGCAAATCGAGATCCCTTAAAGGCAGGACAGTTCACATACCATGGTATTGAAAGCAGCATTGCAAGTAAACGTGTTCTCTTGGCAGAGGGGAACCCAATCCAGCCTTGAAAAAAACGCATTTTTAATAACAGTATCCATTTCCCGAAGTGGAGTTTCGTTTCAGCCCAATGATGCATCAAATGTTGGTTTTTGGCTCAACACATTTATCCCACCTTCCTACTCTATCCTGAAATGTGTTCCTTTTCATGAGTTTCTTAGCTTTAATTACATATTTCAATTACAATCCTCAAGTCCTTAACACCTTCACTTAGTGAAAACCAAGAAGCAAGCAATTGTCAGCTGGATGCCATACCAGCATTTCTGATTGCAAACGGATGCTTTTGAGACCTTCTGCTAAGTAGGCAAAGGTAGGGAATCTTAGATGTGCCCAGCATCCAATGTTCCAATCCTCTATCCTCTTTGAAATGACCCGGAGAGTCAAGGAATGCTTGCCACTTACCTTCGTGAAGTTTCATGCTCCCCAAATCTAGAGAGGCCATTTAGAAAGACTTCAAGTGTCATCATTTCAACTTATGGTCCTTGCTGTCAAATTGGCAACAGATATAAGGTCTTTTTGGATCTCTAAGAAACCTAGGGACTGCAGAAGGTTTATACTTCAGAATGCAAGAAGCTTAAGGCAGCTTCCATACCAGATATCAGTTCAGTACTAGCTATTTGCCAGATCATCAGGACCTGAAATCCATGGAGGCCAATTCTCTCAAGAGGAGGAAGTATTGAATAGGTAAGTGCTTCCCTTTCAGTGAAATAGAGCTCATTTACACATCAACTCGGCAGTTGATGTCAATTGCCTTATCCCTAAAAGTGGCCCAAATCTGGAGAATGCACCTGAAAGGGGTGCGTTGGGGAAGCACATTTGAGTTTCCCAGAGCCACAACACTTTCACACAAAACAAACGCAAAAGTACATGCACAAAAGAAACTCTCAGTCCTGAGGACCAAAGCAAAGGGTGAGGATGAACAACATCCTCAATGTTTTCGAACTACGTTCCCTCATTTTAACAACAAAACGACAAACAGCATGCAAATTGAAAGATAGGGAATCAGGACCACAGTTGTCATGCCTACTGACCTGGGAAGCAGAAAGAGCCAAAAAGGAAAAAGCAAAGAAATTAGGAAAAGTTCAATTTGCTTCATTAACTTCCACATGTCTCCTGGAAATATGCTCGTTTTCTCAGGGTCACAATGATGAAAACCAAAAGGATTTCACTGAACAAACTTTCTCTAACTGAATATTTTACATAGACTGGTTTTGGAGATATGAAAATGATTCATTTGATGCCATGTTTCACCAGAATCTGTAGAATATGCTGGCCATGCAATGTAAAAAAAAAAAAAAAAATACTTGCTTGTCCCTTAGCGGACTACAAGATGGACTAGAGCTCTGCTGATCACAGCAGGTGTTATCCAATAGCAGAGAGACAAATGCAATGCCAAAAGGTCTCTCAGGATCGCAGTTCCCAGGCACCAAAGGGCAGATTCCTACCCATTGGAAAGGGAATATGTCAACCAATGTTCCACCACAGCTGAAACACAATGCAGGACGGAATGATACCTAGTTGGATCATATGCAAGCTCCGTTACTGACCAAAGACGTCTCAAGTACTCAATGCAAGTGCTGTTTCACACACCTACAATGTACAAATCACAAAGAGGATCCCACAAACCAAAGCACAGACTGCCGTGATTAACACCACATTGACACACACAAACACATGAAGAACAAATAAACACTCCAATCACAAAGACAGAAAGCCAGAGAAGGCATTTTGTCAACTTCCACTTCCACTCCCACATGGAGGCCCCCAGTTCTCAAGAGGGAATGGACTCAGAGGGGCTCCCATCCGCTAAGGGGAGCAGCCCAGTTGGAGTAGACCTATTTCCCAGCCTGTGCAAGCTGGAGCGACTTACCCCCAAATGACATGAACTGTATACCACTGCTCTGGACATGTCTCCAAGACAAGCAGCCTCGTGCTGTAGGGCAGCCACTGCATATCAGGGAGAATCCCTGCCAGTATCCTGGAGCCACATGTGCTCTGGCATGTGCTGGGAAGTATAAATGGCGACGCCCCTGATCGAGATCAATACACCATGGGCACAGACCTCCTGGCTGGCTCGCTATAATTGGTAACCAAAGACCAGGATGTGTGCCCGACGCACAGTGAGGCCAAACAGCAGCAAAACATTGGACTTTGGAGCCGAGAAATATTTGTTGTTGAGACATTCAAGGAAATGGGTGGCTTATGCTGGGTAATCCCCAACCTTGAAAGCTTTTAGCAAAGCCCTCTTAGAGGTAAGGTGATGGAGGGGTGTGGCTTTTCGTTGAAAACTTCTCCCTGTCCGATCCATTGTTCTTGAGGACAGGTCATAGTCAGGTCTCAATGTTCCTATCAATCTCCAGCAAACAAATGTCACTCTCTGGGTGACAAGAAAGGGCAAGGTCCCAAGGCACAAGACTCATCCTCTGAGGTCCAGACCCACCTAAGAGAAAGGGGTCCCTGGGAGGGGTGGTGGTCCTCCTGCCATGGAGGGTATGTCCAGGAGCTGGTCTGGGTCCTCCCACCACTGCCCACGCCTCACAGAGGAGGCAGCTCTGCCTTGGTGGCTCCCTCAGGGCCAGGTCCCAGACGCTTGCTAGCTCTCATCACTGAGGGAGCCGGGTGCACATGACCCAACAGGTCTTAATGCTCCTCAGGCCACCCAAACAGTGGTGGTCAGGTACCCCAGACTGTGAGCCATACCCTTAGGGTCACAGTGGCGGTGTGTGGTAGAGGTTCAACACTGCCTCAAGGCCTGGTCTGGGCCAATGGTCATTCATGGCCTTGGCTCTGGAGCCCTGCAGGACACACCCCCAGCCTGTTCTCTGGGCTCCCCATCCCACAAGCTGGCCCAAGGCCGTGTGAGCAGAAGAATGCTGGGGAGAAGGCTGGCACTTGCCTCTTACCTCATGCTCCAGGTCTGAAGGGGCAGCACTCCACTGACTGCTGCCTAACAAAGGGCCCCCACTAAAGATGGCTGACAGACAGTGGCTTGCTTGGGGCAGGGGCCCACTACACTGCCCACCAATGGCTGAGCAGGGTGGTCACAGTGGCATTAGTGGTCTCCTGGTAACCATTGCCTGGTAACGGGGCAGTGGGTCACAGTGCACAGCAAGGGCTGCCTGGGAAGGGCTGCATTCAGCTGGCTATGGTACAATTCCCCCTTTTCTTTGGTCCTCTGCAACCCTGAGGAGAATATGTGGGTATGATTTGGATAGAGTGGTTAATCATAAACTCAGCAACGGATCTCTGTTTTAGGGGACTTGCTTTCAACCTAGATTCCTGGTTCATCTTTTCCCAAGTCTTTCAGGGAATGGGGTGACGACCACTCTAGCTACGTGCTGCTGGAGGAAAGCAAAGCCCTACAGTGCATTCTGAGTTGGAAGCAATGCCACGTTGCAAGTCTTGATCCAAGTCTTATATAAACTTGTATAAGGAATCCAGGAGAATAAGCCTGAAAAGCAGCGTGAGGGTGGCATTCTCGGGGAGACGTTCTGGCAGGTAATCCAGACACGCAGAAGCAGAAGGGAAGACATTGTTGTAAGTTGTTAGGAAGTTGAGGGGAAGAGCTTCCCTTAACGGGAGAACACAGATCAAAATCAGCATTATTGCGAAGCAAATCCATAAACGTTAGTAGCATATGCATCTGTTTACTCAGTTTGTCAAAACTGCATTGGTAAGAGTCTTCTTGAAGTTGAAGCACTTTGGGAAAGCCTCAGCCTAACTATCTGTTAGACACTTAAAGAGGCAAGGTTAAAGATCGCATGACAAGGGGTTGCGAAGGAAGCTTAATCAAGTGGCTCTCATGTAACCGTCAGCATGGCTGACCGATTATCCCAAGGCATACCTGCATTTCAGAAACTTTGTACCCTTTCTAGAATATCGACAGGTGTGCCATGTATCCATCCTGTGTAATTGGAGAAGCTTCTCCCCCATTTCACAATGTTTTCTCTGTAATTTCCATACCAGATATATGACTGAAATAGTCCTCCTTGAGTTGCCTTAAGGGCCCCGCAACTAATCCAAAGTTAACAAAATATTTCAAAACACCTGGTCCAATAAGCTCATCAGTCCTTTGAAGAGAATTCTTCTTTCTTCTCCAAAGTGAGAAGAGATCTTAAAAGCAAATCGAGATCCCTTAAAGGCAGGACAGTTCACATACCATGGTATTGAAAGCAGCATTGCAAGTAAACGTGTTCTCTTGGCAGAGGGGAACCCAATCCAGCCTTGAAAAAAACGTATTTTTAATAACAGTATCCATTTCCCGAAGTGGAGTTTCGTTTCAGCCCAATGATGCATCAAATGTTGGTTTTTGGCTCAACACATTTATCCCACCTTCCTACTCTATCCTGAAATGTGTTCCTTTTCATGAGTTTCTTAGCTTTAATTACATATTTCAATTACAATCCTCAAGTCCTTAACACCTTCACTTAGTGAAAACCAAGAAGCAAGCAATTGTCAGCTGGATGCCATACCAGCATTTCTGATTGCAAACGGATGCTTTTGAGACCTTCTGCTAAGTAGGCAAAGGTAGGGAATCTTAGATGTGCCCAGCATCCAATGTTCCAATCCTCTATCCTCTTTGAAATGACCCGGAGAGTCAAGGAATGCTTGCCACTTACCTTGGTGAAGTTTCATGCTCCCCAAATCTAGAGAGGCCATTTAGAAAGACTTCAAGTGTCATCATTTCAACTTATGGTCCTTGCTGTCAAATTGGCAACAGATATAAGGTCTTTTTGGATCTCTAAGAAACCTAGGGACTGCAGAAGGTTTATACTTCAGAATGCAAGAAGCTTAAGGCAGCTTCCATACCAGATATCAGTTCAGTACTAGCTATTTGCCAGATCATCAGGACCTGAAATCCATGGAGGCCAATTCTCTCAAGAGGAGGAAGTATTGAATTGGTAAGTGCTTCCCTTTCAGTGAAATAGAGCTCATTTACACATCAACTCGGCAGTTGATGTCAATTGCCTTATCCCTAAAAGTGGCCCAAATCTGGAGAATGCACCTGAAAGGGGTGCGTTGGGGAAGCACATTTGAGTTTCCCAGAGCCACAACACTTTCACACAAAACAAACGCAAAAGTACATGCACAAAAGAAACTCTCAGTCCTGAGGACCAAAGCAAAGGGTGAGGATGAACAACATCCTCAGTGTTTTCGAACTACGTTCCCTCATTTTAACAACAAAATGACAAACAGCATGCAAATTGAAAGATAGGGAATCAGGACCACAGTTGTCATGCCTACTGACCTGGGAAGCAGAAAGAGCCAAAAAGTAAAAAGCAAAGAAATTAGGAAAAGTTCAATTTGCTTCATTAACTTCCACATGTCTCCTGGAAATATGCTCGTTTTCTCAGGGTCACAATGATGAAAACCAAAAGGATTTCACTGAACAAACTTTCTCTAACTGAATATTTTACATAGACTGGTTTTGGAGATATGAAAATGATTCATTTGATGCCATGTTTCACCAGAATCTGTAGAATATGCTGGCCATGCAATGTAAAAAAAAAAAAAAAAAAAATACTTGCTTGTCCCTTAGCGGACTACAAGATGGACTAGAGCTCTGCTGATCACAGCAGGTGTTATCCAATAGCAGAGAGACAAATGCAATGCCAAAAGGTCTCTCAGGATCGCAGTTCCCAGGCACCAAAGGGCAGATTCCTACCCATTGGAAAGGGAATATGTCAACCAATGTTCCACCACAGCTGAAACACAATGCAGGAGGGAATGATACCTAGTTGGATCATATGCAAGCTCCGTTACTGACCAAAGACGTCTCAAGTACTCAATGCAAGTGCTGTTTCACACACCTACAATGTACGAATCACAAAGAGGATCCCACAAACCAAAGCACAGACTGCCGTGATTAACACCACATTGACACACACAAACACATGAAGAACAAATAAACACTCCAATCACAAAGACAGAAAGCCAGAGAAGGCATTTTGTCAACTTCCACTTCCACTCCCACATGGAGGCCCCCAGTTCTCAAGAGGGAATGGACTCAGAGGGGCTCCCATCCGCTAAGGGGAGCAGCCCAGTTGGAGTAGACCTATTTCCCAGCCTGTGCAAGCTGGAGCGACTTACCCCCAAATGACATGAACTGTATACCACTGCTCTGGACATGTCTCCAAGACAAGCAGCCTCGTGCTGTAGGGCAGCCACTGCATATCAGGGAGAATCCCTGCCAGTATCCTGGAGCCACATGTGCTCTGGCATGTGCTGGGAAGTATAAATGGCGACGCCCCTGATCGAGATCAATACACCATGGGCACAGACCTCCTGGCTGGCTCGCTATAATTGGTAACCAAAGACCAGGATGTGTGCCCGACGCACAGTGAGGCCAAACAGCAGCAAAACATTGGACTTTGGAGCCGAGAAATATTTGTTGTTGAGACATTCAAGGAAATGGGTGGCTTATGCTGGGTAATCCCCAACCTTGAAAGCTTTTAGCAAAGCCCTCTTAGAGGTAAGGTGATGGAGGGGTGTGGCTTTTCGTTGAAAACTTCTCCCTGTCCGATCCATTGTTCTTGAGGACAGGTCATAGTCAGGTCTCAATGTTCCTATCAATCTCCAGCAAACAAATGTCACTCTCTGGGTGACAAGAAAGGGCAAGGTCCCAAGGCACAAGACTCACCCTCTGAGGTCCAGACCCACCTAAGAGAAAGGGGTCCCTGGGAGGGGTGGTGGTCCTCCTGCCATGGAGGGTATGTCCAGGAGCTGGTCTGGTTCCTCCCACCACTGCCCACGCCTCACAGAGGAGGCAGCTCTGCCTTGGTGGCTCCCTCAGGGCCAGGTCCCAGACCCTTGCTAGCTCTCATCCCTGAGGGAGCCGGGTGCACATGACCCAACAGGTCTTAATGCTCCTCAGGCCACCCAAACAGTGGTGGTCAGGTACCCCAGACTGTGAGCCATACCCTTAGGGTCACAGTGGCGGTGTGTGGTAGAGGTTCAACACTGCCTCAAGGCCTGGTCTGGGCCAATGGTCATTCATGGCCTTGGCTCTGGAGCCCTGCAGGACACACCCCCAGCCTGTTCTCTGGGCTCCCCATCCCACAAGCTGGCCCAAGGCCGTGTGAGCAGAAGAATGCTGGGGAGAAGGCTGGCACTTGCCTCTTACCTCATGCTCCAGGTCTGAAGGGGCAGCACTCCACTGACTGCTGCCTAACAAAGGGCCCCCACTAAAGATGGCTGACAGACAGTGGCTTGCTTGGGGCAGGGGCCCACTACACTGCCCACCAATGGCTGAGCAGGGTGGTCACAGTGGCATTAGTGGTCTCCTGGTAACCATTGCCTGGTAACGGGGCAGTGGGTCACAGTGCACAGCAAGGGCTGCCTGGGAAGGGCTGCATTCAGCTGGCTATGGTACAATTCCCCCTTTTCTTTGGTCCTCTGCAACCCTGAGGAGAATATGTGGGTATGATTTGGATAGAGTGGTTAATCATAAACTCAGCAGCGGATCTCTGTTTTAGGGGACTTGCTTTCAACCTAGATTCCTGGTTCATCTTTTCCCAAGTCTTTCAGGGAATGGGGTGACGACCACTCTAGCTACGTGCTGCTGGAGGAAAGCAAAGCCCTACAGTGCATTCTGAGTTGGAAGCAATGCCACGTTGCAAGTCTTGATCCAAGTCTTATATAAACTTGTATAAGGAATCCAGGAGAATAAGCCTGAAAAGCAGCGTGAGGGTGGCACTCTGGGGGAGACGTTCTGGCAGGTAATCCAGACACGCAGAAGCAGAAGGGAAGACATTGTTGTAAGTTGTTAGGAAGTTGAGGGGAAGAGCTTCCCTTAACGGGAGAACACAGATCAAAATCAGCATTATTGCGAAGCAAATCCATAAACGTTAGTAGCATATGCATCTGTTTACTCAGTTTGTCAAAACTGCATTGGTAAGAGTCTTCTTGAAGTTGAAGCACTTTGGGAAAGCCTCAGCCTAACTATCTGTTAGACACTTAAAGAGGCAAGGTTAAAGATCGCATGACAAGGGGTTGCGAAGGAAGCTTAATCAAGTGGCTCTCATGTAACCGTCAGCATGGCTGACCGATTATCCCAAGGCATACCTGCATTTCAGAAACTTTGTACCCTTTCTAGAATATCGACAGGTGTGCCATGTATCCATCCTGTGTAATTGGAGAAGCTTCTCCCCCATTTCACAATGTTTTCTCTGTAATTTCCATACCAGATATACGACTGAAATAGTCCTCCTTGAGTTGCCTTAAGGGCCCCGCAACTAATCCAAAGTTAACAAAATATTTCAAAACACCTGGTCCAATAAGCTCATCAGTCCTTTGAAGAGAATTCTTCTTTCTTCTCCAAAGTGAGAAGAGATCTTAAAAGCAAATCGAGATCCCTTAAAGGCAGGACAGTTCACATACCATGGTATTGAAAGCAGCATTGCAAGTAAACGTGTTCTCTTGGCAGAGGGGAACCCAATCCAGCCTTGAAAAAAACGCATTTTTAATAACAGTATCCATTTCCCGAAGTGGAGTTTCGTTTCAGCCCAATGATGCATCAAATGTTGGTTTTTGGCTCAACACATTTATCCCACCTTCCTACTCTATCCTGAAATGTGTTCCTTTTCATGAGTTTCTTAGCTTTAATTACATATTTCAATTACAATCCTCAAGTCCTTAACACCTTCACTTAGTGAAAACCAAGAAGCAAGCAATTGTCAGCTGGATGCCATACCAGCATTTCTGATTGCAAACGGATGCTTTTGAGACCTTCTGCTAAGTAGGCAAAGGTAGGGAATCTTAGATGTGCCCAGCATCCAATGTTCCAATCCTCTATCCTCTTTGAAATGACCCGGAGAGTCAAGGAATGCTTGCCACTTACCTTCGTGAAGTTTCATGCTCCCCAAATCTAGAGAGGCCATTTAGAAAGACTTCAAGTGTCATCATTTCAACTTATGGTCCTTGCTGTCAAATTGGCAACAGATATAAGGTCTTTTTGGATCTCTAAGAAACCTAGGGACTGCAGAAGGTTTATACTTCAGAATGCAAGAAGCTTAAGGCAGCTTCCATACCAGATATCAGTTCAGTACTAGCTATTTGCCAGATCATCAGGACCTGAAATCCATGGAGGCCAATTCTCTCCAGAGGAGGAAGTATTGAATAGGTAAGTGCTTCCCTTTCAGTGAAATAGAGCTCATTTACACATCAACTCGGCAGTTGATGTCAATTGCCTTATCCCTAAAAGTGGCCCAAATCTGGAGAATGCACCTGAAAGGGGTGCGTTGGGGAAGCACATTTGAGTTTCCCAGAGCCACAACACTTTCACACAAAACAAACGCAAAAGTACATGCACAAAAGAAACTCTCAGTCCTGAGGACCAAAGCAAAGGGTGAGGATGAACAACATCCTCAATGTTTTCGAACTACGTTCCCTCATTTTAACAACAAAACGACAAACAGCATGCAAATTGAAAGATAGGGAATCAGGACCACAGTTGTCATGCCTACTGACCTGGGAAGCAGAAAGAGCCAAAAAGGAAAAAGCAAAGAAATTAGGAAAAGTTCAATTTGCTTCATTAACTTCCACATGTCTCCTGGAAATATGCTCGTTTTCTCAGGGTCACAATGATGAAAACCAAAAGGATTTCACTGAACAAACTTTCTCTAACTGAATATTTTACATAGACTGGTTTTGGAGATATGAAAATGATTCATTTGATGCCATGTTTCACCAGAATCTGTAGAATATGCTGGCCATGCAATGTAAAAAAAAAAAAAAAAATACTTGCTTGTCCCTTAGCGGACTACAAGATGGACTAGAGCTCTGCTGATCACAGCAGGTGTTATCCAATAGCAGAGAGACAAATGCAATGCCAAAAGGTCTCTCAGGATCGCAGTTCCCAGGCACCAAAGGGCAGATTCCTACCCATTGGAAAGGGAATATGTCAACCAATGTTCCACCACAGCTGAAACACAATGCAGGACGGAATGATACCTAGTTGGATCATATGCAAGCTCCGTTACTGACCAAAGACGTCTCAAGTACTCAATGCAAGTGCTGTTTCACACACCTACAATGTACAAATCACAAAGAGGATCCCACAAACCAAAGCACAGACTGCCGTGATTAACACCACATTGACACACACAAACACATGAAGAACAAATAAACACTCCAATCACAAAGACAGAAAGCCAGAGAAGGCATTTTGTCAACTTCCACTTCCACTCCCACATGGAGGCCCCCAGTTCTCAAGAGGGAATGGACTCAGAGGGGCTCCCATCCGCTAAGGGGAGCAGCCCAGTTGGAGTAGACCTATTTCCCAGCCTGTGCAAGCTGGAGCGACTTACCCCCAAATGACATGAACTGTATACCACTGCTCTGGACATGTCTCCAAGACAAGCAGCCTCGTGCTGTAGGGCAGCCACTGCATATCAGGGAGAATCCCTGCCAGTATCCTGGAGCCACATGTGCTCTGGCATGTGCTGGGAAGTATAAATGGCGACGCCCCTGATCGAGATCAATACACCATGGGCACAGACCTCCTGGCTGGCTCGCTATAATTGGTAACCAAAGACCAGGATGTGTGCCCGACGCACAGTGAGGCCAAACAGCAGCAAAACATTGGACTTTGGAGCCGAGAAATATTTGTTGTTGAGACATTCAAGGAAATGGGTGGCTTATGCTGGGTAATCCCCAACCTTGAAAGCTTTTAGCAAAGCCCTCTTAGAGGTAAGGTGATGGAGGGGTGTGGCTTTTCGTTGAAAACTTCTCCCTGTCCGATCCATTGTTCTTGAGGACAGGTCATAGTCAGGTCTCAATGTTCCTATCAATCTCCAGCAAACAAATGTCACTCTCTGGGTGACAAGAAAGGGCAAGGTCCCAAGGCACAAGACTCATCCTCTGAGGTCCAGACCCACCTAAGAGAAAGGGGTCCCTGGGAGGGGTGGTGGTCCTCCTGCCATGGAGGGTATGTCCAGGAGCTGGTCTGGGTCCTCCCACCACTGCCCACGCCTCACAGAGGAGGCAGCTCTGCCTTGGTGGCTCCCTCAGGGCCAGGTCCCAGACGCTTGCTAGCTCTCATCACTGAGGGAGCCGGGTGCACATGACCCAACAGGTCTTAATGCTCCTCAGGCCACCCAAACAGTGGTGGTCAGGTACCCCAGACTGTGAGCCATACCCTTAGGGTCACAGTGGCGGTGTGTGGTAGAGGTTCAACACTGCCTCAAGGCCTGGTCTGGGCCAATGGTCATTCATGGCCTTGGCTCTGGAGCCCTGCAGGACACACCCCCAGCCTGTTCTCTGGGCTCCCCATCCCACAAGCTGGCCCAAGGCCGTGTGAGCAGAAGAATGCTGGGGAGAAAGCTGGCACTTGCCTCTTACCTCATGCTCCAGGTCTGAAGGGGCAGCACTCCACTGACTGCTGCCTAACAAAGGGCCCCCACTAAAGATGGCTGACAGACAGTGGCTTGCTTGGGGCAGGGGCCCACTACACTGCCCACCAATGGCTGAGCAGGGTGGTCACAGTGGCATTAGTGGTCTCCTGGTAACCATTGCCTGGTAACGGGGCAGTGGGTCACAGTGCACAGCAAGGGCTGCCTGGGAAGGGCTGCATTCAGCTGGCTATGGTACAATTCCCCCTTTTCTTTGGTCCTCTGCAACCCTGAGGAGAATATGTGGGTATGATTTGGATAGAGTGGTTAATCATAAACTCAGCAACGGATCTCTGTTTTAGGGGACTTGCTTTCAACCTAGATTCCTGGTTCATCTTTTCCCAAGTCTTTCAGGGAATGGGGTGACGACCACTCTAGCTACGTGCTGCTGGAGGAAAGCAAAGCCCTACAGTGCATTCTGAGTTGGAAGCAATGCCACGTTGCAAGTCTTGATCCAAGTCTTATATAAACTTGTATAAGGAATCCAGGAGAATAAGCCTGAAAAGCAGCGTGAGGGTGGCATTCTCGGGGAGACGTTCTGGCAGGTAATCCAGACACGCAGAAGCAGAAGGGAAGACATTGTTGTAAGTTGTTAGGAAGTTGAGGGGAAGAGCTTCCCTTAACGGGAGAACACAGATCAAAATCAGCATTATTGCGAAGCAAATCCATAAACGTTAGTAGCATATGCATCTGTTTACTCAGTTTGTCAAAACTGCATTGGTAAGAGTCTTCTTGAAGTTGAAGCACTTTGGGAAAGCCTCAGCCTAACTATCTGTTAGACACTTAAAGAGGCAAGGTTAAAGATCGCATGACAAGGGGTTGCGAAGGAAGCTTAATCAAGTGGCTCTCATGTAACCGTCAGCATGGCTGACCGATTATCCCAAGGCATACCTGCATTTCAGAAACTTTGTACCCTTTCTAGAATATCGACAGGTGTGCCATGTATCCATCCTGTGTAATTGGAGAAGCTTCTCCCCCATTTCACAATGTTTTCTCTGTAATTTCCATACCAGATATACGACTGAAATAGTCCTCCTTGAGTTGCCTTAAGGGCCCCGCAACTAATCCAAAGTTAACAAAATATTTCAAAACACCTGGTCCAATAAGCTCATCAGTCCTTTGAAGAGAATTCTTCTTTCTTCTCCAAAGTGAGAAGAGATCTTAAAAGCAAATCGAGATCCCTTAAAGGCAGGACAGTTCACATACCATGGTATTGAAAGCAGCATTGCAAGTAAACGTGTTCTCTTGGCAGAGGGGAACCCAATCCAGCCTTGAAAAAAACGCATTTTTAATAACAGTATCCATTTCCCGAAGTGGAGTTTCGTTTCAGCCCAATGATGCATCAAATGTTGGTTTTTGGCTCAACACATTTATCCCACCTTCCTACTCTATCCTGAAATGTGTTCCTTTTCATGAGTTTCTTAGCTTTAATTACATATTTCAATTACAATCCTCAAGTCCTTAACACCTTCACTTAGTGAAAACCAAGAAGCAAGCAATTGTCAGCTGGATGCCATACCAGCATTTCTGATTGCAAACGGATGCTTTTGAGACCTTCTGCTAAGTAGGCAAAGGTAGGGAATCTTAGATGTGCCCAGCATCCAATGTTCCAATCCTCTATCCTCTTTGAAATGACCCGGAGAGTCAAGGAATGCTTGCCACTTACCTTGGTGAAGTTTCATGCTCCCCAAATCTAGAGAGGCCATTTAGAAAGACTTCATGTGTCATCATTTCAACTTATGGTCCTTGCTGTCAAATTGGCAACAGATATAAGGTCTTTTTGGATCTCTAAGAAACCTAGGGACTGCAGAAGGTTTATACTTCAGAATGCAAGAAGCTTAAGGCAGCTTCCATACCAGATATCAGCTCAGTACTAGCTATTTGCCAGATCATCAGGACCTGAAATCCATGGAGGCCAATTCTCTCCAGAGGAGGAAGTATTGAATAGGTAAGTGCTTCCCTTTCAGTGAAGTGGAGCTCATTTACACATCAACTCGGCAGGTGATGTCAATTGCCTTATCCCTAAAAGTGGCCCAAATCTGGAGAATGCACCTGAAAGGGGTGCGTTGGGGAAGCACATTTGAGTTTCCCAGAGCCACAACACTTTCACACAAAACAAACGCAAAAGTACATGCACAAAAGAAACTCTCAGTCCTGAGGACCAAAGCAAAGGGTGAGGATGAACAACATCCTCAATGTTTTCGAACTACGTTCCCTCATTTTAACAACAAAACGACAAACAGCATGCAAATTGAAAGATAGGGAATCAGGACCACAGTTGTCATGCCTACTGACCTGGGAAGCAGAAAGAGCCAAAAAGGAAAAAGCAAAGAAATTAGGAAAAGTTCAATTTGCTTCATTAACTTCCACATGTCTCCTGGAAATATGCTCGTTTTCTCAGGGTCACAATGATGAAAACCAAAAGGATTTCACTGAACAAACTTTCTCTAACTGAATATTTTACATAGACTGGTTTTGGAGATATGAAAATGATTCATTTGATGCCATGTTTCACCAGAATCTGTAGAATATGCTGGCCATGCAATGTAAAAAAAAAAAAAAAATACTTGCTTGTCCCTTAGCGGACTACAAGATGGACTAGAGCTCTGCTGATCACAGCAGGTGTTATCCAATAGCAGAGAGACAAATGCAATGCCAAAAGGTCTCTCAGGATCGCAGTTCCCAGGCACCAAAGGGCAGATTCCTACCCATTGGAAAGGGAATATGTCAACCAATGTTCCACCACAGCTGAAACACAATGCAGGAGGGAATGATACCTAGTTGGATCATATGCAAGCTCCGTTACTGACCAAAGACGTCTCAAGTACTCAATGCAAGTGCTGTTTCACACACCTACAATGTACGAATCACAAAGAGGATCCCACAAACCAAAGCACAGACTGCCGTGATTAACACCACATTGACACACACAAACACATGAAGAACAAATAAACACTCCAATCACAAAGACAGAAAGCCAGAGAAGGCATTTTGTCAACTTCCACTTCCACTCCCACATGGAGGCCCCCAGTTCTCAAGAGGGAATGGACTCAGAGGGGCTCCCATCCGCTAAGGGGAGCAGCCCAGTTGGAGTAGACCTATTTCCCAGCCTGTGCAAGCTGGAGCGACTTACCCCCAAATGACATGAACTGTATACCACTGCTCTGGACATGTCTCCAAGACAAGCAGCCTCGTGCTGTAGGGCAGCCACTGCATATCAGGGAGAATCCCTGCCAGTATCCTGGAGCCACATGTGCTCTGGCATGTGCTGGGAAGTATAAATGGCGACACCCCTGATCGAGATCAATACACCATGGGCACAGACCTCCTGGCTGGCTCGCTATAATTGGTATCCAAAGACCAGGATGTGTGCCCGACGCACAGTGAGGCCAAACAGCAGCAAAACATTGGACTTTGGAGCCGAGAAATATTTGTTGTTGAGACATTCAAGGAAATGGGTGGCTTATGCTGGGTAATCCCCAACCTTGAAAGCTTTTAGCAAAGCCCTCTTAGAGGTAAGGTGATGGAGGGGTGTGGCTTTTCGTTGAAAACTTCTCCCTGTCCGATCCATTGTTCTTGAGGACAGGTCATAGTCAGGTCTCAATGTTCCTATCAATCTCCAGCAAACAAATGTCACTCTCTGGGTGACAAGAAAGGGCAAGGTCCCAAGGCACAAGACTCATCCTCTGAGGTCCAGACCCACCTAAGAGAAAGGGGTCCCTGGGAGGGGTGGTGCTCCTCCTGCCATGGAGGGTATGTCCAGGAGCTGGTCTGGGTCCTCCCACCACTGCCCACGCCTCACAGAGGAGGCAGCTCTGCCTTGGTGGCTCCCTCAGGGCCAGGTCCCAGACGCTTGCTAGCTCTCATCACTGAGGGAGCCGGGTGCACATGACCCAACAGGTCTTAATGCTCCTCAGGCCACCCAAACAGTGGTGGTCAGGTACCCCAGACTGTGAGCCATACCCTTAGGGTCACAGTGGCGGTGTGTGGTAGAGGTTCAACACTGCCTCAAGGCCTGGTCTGGGCCAATGGTCATTCATGGCCTTGGCTCTGGAGCCCTGCAGGACACACCCCCAGCCTGTTCTCTGGGCTCCCCATCACACAAGCTGGCCCAAGGCCGTGTGAGCAGAAGAATGCTGGGGAGAAGGCTGGCACTTGCCTCTTACCTCATGCTCCAGGTCTGAAGGGGCAGCACTCCACTGACTGCTGCCTAACAAAGGGCCCCCACTAAAGATGGCTGACAGACAGTGGCTTGCTTGGGGCAGGGGCCCACTACACTGCCCACCAATGGCTGAGCAGGGTGGTCACAGTGGCATTAGTGGTCTCCTGGTAACCATTGCCTGGTAACGGGGCAGTGGGTCACAGTGCACAGCAAGGGCTGCCTGGGAAGGGCTGCATTCAGCTGGCTATGGTACAATTCCCCCTTTTCTTTGGTCCTCTGCAACCCTGAGGAGAATATGTGGGTATGATTTGGATAGAGTGGTTAATCATAAACTCAGCAGCGGATCTCTGTTTTAGGGGACTTGCTTTCAACCTAGATTCCTGGTTCATCTTTTCCCAAGTCTTTCAGGGAATGGGGTGACGACCACTCTAGCTACGTGCTGCTGGAGGAAAGCAAAGCCCTACAGTGCATTCTGAGTTGGAAGCAATGCCACGTTGCAAGTCTTGATCCAAGTCTTATATAAACTTGTATAAGGAATCCAGGAGAATAAGCCTGAAAAGCAGCGTGAGGGTGGCACTCTGGGGGAGACGTTCTGGCAGGTAATCCAGACACGCAGAAGCAGAAGGGAAGACATTGTTGTAAGTTGTTAGGAAGTTGAGGGGAAGAGCTTCCCTTAACGGGAGAACACAGATCAAAATCAGCATTATTGCGAAGCAAATCCATAAACGTTAGTAGCATATGCATCTGTTTACTCAGTTTGTCAAAACTGCATTGGTAAGAGTCTTCTTGAAGTTGAAGCACTTTGGGAAAGCCTCAGCCTAACTATCTGTTAGACACTTAAAGAGGCAAGGTTAAAGATCGCATGACAAGGGGTTGCGAAGGAAGCTTAATCAAGTGGCTCTCATGTAACCGTCAGCATGGCTGACCGATTATCCCAAGGCATACCTGCATTTCAGAAACTTTGTACCCTTTCTAGAATATCGACAGGTGTGCCATGTATCCATCCTGTGTAATTGGAGAAGCTTCTCCCCCATTTCACAATGTTTTCTCTGTAATTTCCATACCAGATATACGACTGAAATAGTCCTCCTTGAGTTGCCTTAAGGGCCCCGCAACTAATCCAAAGTTAACAAACTATTTCAAAACACCTGGTCCAATAAGCTCATCAGTCCTTTGAAGAGAATTCTTCTTTCTTCTCCAAAGTGAGAAGAGATCTTAAAAGCAAATCGAGATCCCTTAAAGGCAGGACCGTTCACATACCATGGTATTGAAAGCAGCATTGCAAGTAAACGTGTTCTCTTGGCAGAGGGGAACCCAATCCAGCCTTGAAAAAAACGCATTTTTAATAACAGTATCCATTTCCCGAAGTGGAGTTTCGTTTCAGCCCAATGATGCATCAAATGTTGGTTTTTGGCTCAACACATTTATCCCACCTTCCTACTCTATCCTGAAATGTGTTCCTTTTCATGAGTTTCTTAGCTTTAATTACATATTTCAATTACAATCCTCAAGTCCTTAACACCTTCACTTAGTGAAAACCAAGAAGCAAGCAATTGTCAGCTGGATGCCATACCAGCATTTCTGATTGCAAACGGATGCTTTTGAGACCTTCTGCTAAGTAGGCAAAGGTAGGGAATCTTAGATGTGCCCAGCATCCAATGTTCCAATCCTCTATCCTCTTTGAAATGACCCGGAGAGTCAAGGAATGCTTGCCACTTACCTTGGTGAAGTTTCATGCTACCCAAATCTAGAGAGGCCATTTAGAAAGACTTCAAGTGTCATCATTTCAACTTATGGTCCTTGCTGTCAAATTGGCAACAGATATAAGGTCTTTTTGGATCTCTAAGAAACCTAGGGACTGCAGAAGGTTTATACTTCAGAATGCAAGAAGCTTAAGGCAGCTTCCATACCAGATATCAGTTCAGTACTAGCTATTTGCCAGATCATCAGGACCTGAAATCCATGGAGGCCAATTCTCTCCAGAGGAGGAAGTATTGAATAGGTAAGTGCTTCCCTTTCAGTGAAGTGGAGCTCATTTACACATCAACTCGGCAGGTGATGTCAATTGCCTTATCCCTAAAAGTGGCCCAAATCTGGAGAATGCACCTGAAAGGGGTGCGTTGGGGAAGCACATTTGAGTTTCCCAGAGCCACAACACTTTCACACAAAACAAACGCAAAAGTACATGCACAAAAGAAACTCTCAGTCCTGAGGACCAAAGCAAAGGGTGAGGATGAACAACATCCTCAATGTTTTCGAACTACGTTCCCTCATTTTAACAACAAAACGACAAACAGCATGCAAATTGAAAGATAGGGAATCAGGACCACAGTTGTCATGCCTACTGACCTGGGAAGCAGAAAGAGCCAAAAAGGAAAAAGCAAAGAAATTAGGAAAAGTTCAATTTGCTTCATTAACTTCCACATGTCTCCTGGAAATATGCTCGTTTTCTCAGGGTCACAATGATGAAAACCAAAAGGATTTCACTGAACAAACTTTCTCTAACTGAATATTTTACATAGACTGGTTTTGGAGATATGAAAATGATTCATTTGATGCCATGTTTCACCAGAATCTGTAGAATATGCTGGCCATGCAATGTAAAAAAAAAAAAAATACTTGCTTGTCCCTTAGCGGACTACAAGATGGACTAGAGCTCTGCTGATCACAGCAGGTGTTATCCAATAGCAGAGAGACAAATGCAATGCCAAAAGGTCTCTCAGGATCGCAGTTCCCAGGCACCAAAGGGCAGATTCCTACCCATTGGAAAGGGAATATGTCAACCCATGTTCCACCACAGCTGAAACACAATGCAGGACGGAATGATACCTAGTTGGATCATATGCAAGCTCCGTTACTGACCAAAGACGTCTCAAGTACTCAATGCAAGTGCTGTTTCACACACCTACAATGTACGAATCACAAACAGGATCCCACAAACCAAAGCACAGACTGCCGTGATTAACACCACATTGACACACACAAACACATGAAGAACAAATAAACACTCCAATCACAAAGACAGAAAGCCAGAGAAGGCATTTTGTCAACTTCCACTTCCACTCCCACATGGAGGCCCCCAGTTCTCAAGAGGGAATGGACTCAGAGGGGCTCCCATCCGCTAAGGGGAGCAGCCCAGTTGGAGTAGACCTATTTCCCAGCCTGTGCAAGCTGGAGCGACTTACCCCCAAATGACATGAACTGTATACCACTGCTCTGGACATGTCTCCAAGACAAGCAGCCTCGTGCTGTAGGGCAGCCACTGCATATCAGGGAGAATCCCTGCCAGTATCCTGGAGCCAAATGTACTCTGGCATGTGCTGGGAAGTATAAATGGCGACGCCCCTGATCGAGATCAATACACCATGGGCACAGACCTCCTGGCTGGCTCGCTATAATTGGTAACCAAAGACCAGGATGTGTGCCCGACGCACAGTGAGGCCAAACAGCAGCAAAACATTGGACTTTGGAGCCGAGAAATATTTGTTGTTGAGACATTCAAGGAAATGGGTGGCTTATGCTGGGTAATCCCCAACCTTGAAAGCTTTTAGCAAAGCCCTCTTAGAGGTAAGGTGATGGAGGGGTGTGGCTTTTCGTTGAAAACTTCTCCCTGTCCGATCCATTGTTCTTGAGGACAGGTCATAGTCAGGTCTCAATGATCCTATCAATCTCCAGCAAACAAATGTCACTCTCTGGGTGACAAGAAAGGGCAAGGTCCCAAGGCACAAGACTCACCCTCTGAGGTCCAGACCCACCTAAGAGAAAGGGGTCCCTGGGAGGGGTGGTGGTCCTCCTGCCATGGAGGGTTTGTCCAGGAGCTGGTCTGGGTCCTCCCACCACTGCCCACGCCTCACAGAGGAGGCAGCTCTGCCTTGGTGGCTCCCTCAGGGCCAGGTCCCAGACGCTTGCTAGCTCTCATCACTGAGGGAGCCGGGTGCACATGACCCAACAGGTCTTAATGCTCCTCAGGCCACCCAAACAGTGGTGGTCAGGTACCCCAGACTGTGAGCCATACCCTTAGGGTCACAGTGGCGGTGTGTGGTAGAGGTTCAACACTGCCTCAAGGCCTGGTCTGGGCCAATGGTCATTCATGGCCTTGGCTCTGGAGCCCTGCAGGACACACCCCCAGCCTGTTCTCTGGGCTCCCCATCCCACAAGCTGGCCCAAGGCCGTGTGAGCAGAAGAATGCTGGGGAGAAGGCTGGCACTTGCCTCTTACCTCATGCTCCAGGTCTGAAGGGGCAGCACTCCACTGACTGCTGCCTAACAAAGGGCCCCCACTAAAGATGGCTGACAGACAGTGGCTTGCTTGGGGCAGGGGCCCACTACACTGCCCACCAATGGCTGAGCAGGGTGGTCACAGTGGCATTAGTGGTCTCCTGGTAACCATTGCCTGGTAACGGGGCAGTGGGTCACAGTGCACAGCAAGGGCTGCCTGGGAAGGGCTGCATTCAGCTGGCTATGGTACAATTCCCCCTTTTCTTTGGTCCTCTGCAACCCTGAGGAGAATATGTGGGTATGATTTGGATAGAGTGGTTAATCATAAACTCAGCAGCGGATCTCTGTTTTAGGGGACTTGCTTTCAACCTAGATTCCTGGTTCATCTTTTCCCAAGTCTTTCAGGGAATGGGGTGACGACCACTCTAGCTACGTGCTGCTGGAGGAAAGCAAAGCCCTACAGTGCATTCTGAGTTGGAAGCAATGCCACGTTGCAAGTCTTGATCCAAGTCTTATATAAACTTGTATAAGGAATCCAGGAGAATAAGCCTGAAAAGCAGCGTGAGGGTGGCACTCTGGGGGAGACGTTCTGGCAGGTAATCCAGGCACTCAGAAGCAGAAGGGAAGACATTGTTGTAAGTTGTTAGGAAGTTGAGGGGAAGAGCTTCCCTTAACGGGAGAACACAGATCAAAATCAGCATTATTGCGAAGCAAATCCATAAACGTTAGTAGCATGTGCATCTGTTTACTCAGTTTGTCAAAACTGCATTGGTAAGAGTCTTCTTGAAGTTGAAGCACTTTGGGAAAGCCTCAGCCTAACTATCTGTTAGACACTTAAAGAGGCAAGGTTAAAGATCGCATGACAAGGGGTTGCGAAGGAAGCTTAATCAAGTGGCTCTCATGTAACCGTCAGCATGGCTGACCGATTATCCCAAGGCATACCTGCATTTCAGAAACTTTGTACCCTTTCTAGAATATCGACAGGTGTGCCATGTATCCATCCTGTGTAATTGGAGAAGCTTCTCCCCCATTTCACAATGTTTTCTCTGTAATTTCCATACCAGATATACGACTGAAATAGTCCTCCTTGAGTTGCCTTAAGGGCCCCGCAACTAATCCAAAGTTAACAAAATATTTCAAAACACCTGGTCCAATAAGCTCATCAGTCCTTTGAAGAGAATTCTTCTTTCTTCTCCAAAGTGAGAAGAGATCTTAAAAGCAAATCGAGATCCCTTAAAGGCAGGACAGTTCACATACCATGGTATTGAAAGCAGCATTGCAAGTAAACGTGTTCTCTTGGCAGAGGGGAACCCAATCCAGCCTTGAAAAAAACGCATTTTTAATAACAGTATCCATTTCCCGAAGTGGAGTTTCGTTTCAGCCCAATGATGCATCAAATGTTGGTTTTTGGCTCAACACATTTATCCCACCTTCCTACTCTATCCTGAAATGTGTTCCTTTTCATGAGTTTCTTAGCTTTAATTACATATTTCAATTACAATCCTCAAGTCCTTAACACCTTCACTTAGTGAAAACCAAGAAGCAAGCAATTGTCAGCTGGATGCCATACCAGCATTTCTGATTGCAAACGGATGCTTTTGAGACCTTCTGCTAAGTAGGCAAAGGTAGGGAATCTTAGATGTGCCCAGCATCCAATGTTCCAATCCTCTATCCTCTTTGAAATGACCCGGAGAGTCAAGGAATGCTTGCCACTTACCTTGGTGAAGTTTCATGCTACCCAAATCTAGAGAGGCCATTTAGAAAGACTTCAAGTGTCATCATTTCAACTTATGGTCCTTGCTGTCAAATTGGCAACAGATATAAGGTCTTTTTGGATCTCTAAGAAACCTAGGGACTGCAGAAGGTTTATACTTCAGAATGCAAGAAGCTTAAGGCAGCTTCCATACCAGATATCAGTTCAGTACTAGCTATTTGCCAGATCATCAGGACCTGAAATCCATGGAGGCCAATTCTCTCCAGAGGAGGAAGTATTGAATAGGTAAGTGCTTCCCTTTCAGTGAAGTGGAGCTCATTTACACATCAACTCGGCAGGTGATGTCAATTGCCTTATCCCTAAAAGTGGCCCAAATCTGGAGAATGCACCTGAAAGGGGTGCGTTGGGGAAGCACATTTGAGTTTCCCAGAGCCACAACACTTTCACACAAAACAAACGCAAAAGTACATGCACAAAAGAAACTCTCAGTCCTGAGGACCAAAGCAAAGGGTGAGGATGAACAACATCCTCAATGTTTTCGAACTACGTTCCCTCATTTTAACAACAAAACGACAAACAGCATGCAAATTGAAAGATAGGGAATCAGGACCACAGTTGTCATGCCTACTGACCTGGGAAGCAGAAAGAGCCAAAAAGGAAAAAGCAAAGAAATTAGGAAAAGTTCAATTTGCTTCATTAACTTCCACATGTCTCCTGGAAATATGCTCGTTTTCTCAGGGTCACAATGATGAAAACCAAAAGGATTTCACTGAACAAACTTTCTCTAACTGAATATTTTACATAGACTGGTTTTGGAGATATGAAAATGATTCATTTGATGCCATGTTTCACCAGAATCTGTAGAATATGCTGGCCATGCAATGTAAAAAAAAAAAAAATACTTGCTTGTCCCTTAGCGGACTACAAGATGGACTAGAGCTCTGCTGATCACAGCAGGTGTTATCCAATAGCAGAGAGACAAATGCAATGCCAAAAGGTCTCTCAGGATCGCAGTTCCCAGGCACCAAAGGGCAGATTCCTACCCATTGGAAAGGGAATATGTCAACCAATGTTCCACCACAGCTGAAACACAATGCAGGACGGAATGATACCTAGTTGGATCATATGCAAGCTCCGTTACTGACCAAAGACGTCTCAAGTACTCAATGCAAGTGCTGTTTCACACACCTACAATGTACGAATCACAAACAGGATCCCACAAACCAAAGCACAGACTGCCGTGATTAACACCACATTGACACACACAAACACATGAAGAACAAATAAACACTCCAATCACAAAGACAGAAAGCCAGAGAAGGCATTTTGTCAACTTCCACTTCCACTCCCACATGGAGGCCCCCAGTTCTCAAGAGGGAATGGACTCAGAGGGGCTCCCATCCGCTAAGGGGAGCAGCCCAGTTGGAGTAGACCTATTTCCCAGCCTGTGCAAGCTGGAGCGACTTACCCCCAAATGACATGAACTGTATACCACTGCTCTGGACATGTCTCCAAGACAAGCAGCCTCGTGCTGTAGGGCAGCCACTGCATATCAGGGAGAATCCCTGCCAGTATCCTGGAGCCAAATGTACTCTGGCATGTGCTGGGAAGTATAAATGGCGACGCCCCTGATCGAGATCAATACACCATGGGCACAGACCTCCTGGCTGGCTCGCTATAATTGGTAACCAAAGACCAGGATGTGTGCCCGACGCACAGTGAGGCCAAACAGCAGCAAAACATTGGACTTTGGAGCCGAGAAATATTTGTTGTTGAGACATTCAAGGAAATGGGTGGCTTATGCTGGGTAATCCCCAACCTTGAAAGCTTTTAGCAAAGCCCTCTTAGAGGTAAGGTGATGGAGGGGTGTGGCTTTTCGTTGAAAACTTCTCCCTGTCCGATCCATTGTTCTTGAGGACAGGTCATAGTCAGGTCTCAATGATCCTATCAATCTCCAGCAAACAAATGTCACTCTCTGGGTGACAAGAAAGGGCAAGGTCCCAAGGCACAAGACTCACCCTCTGAGGTCCAGACCCACCTAAGAGAAAGGGGTCCCTGGGAGGGGTGGTGGTCCTCCTGCCATGGAGGGTTTGTCCAGGAGCTGGTCTGGGTCCTCCCACCACTGCCCACGCCTCACAGAGGAGGCAGCTCTGCCTTGGTGGCTCCCTCAGGGCCAGGTCCCAGACGCTTGCTAGCTCTCATCACTGAGGGAGCCGGGTGCACATGACCCAACAGGTCTTAATGCTCCTCAGGCCACCCAAACAGTGGTGGTCAGGTACCCCAGACTGTGAGCCATACCCTTAGGGTCACAGTGGCGGTGTGTGGTAGAGGTTCAACACTGCCTCAAGGCCTGGTCTGGGCCAATGGTCATTCATGGCCTTGGCTCTGGAGCCCTGCAGGACACACCCCCAGCCTGTTCTCTGGGCTCCCCATCCCACAAGCTGGCCCAAGGCCGTGTGAGCAGAAGAATGCTGGGGAGAAGGCTGGCACTTGCCTCTTACCTCATGCTCCAGGTCTGAAGGGGCAGCACTCCACTGACTGCTGCCTAACAAAGGGCCCCCACTAAAGATGGCTGACAGACAGTGGCTTGCTTGGGGCAGGGGCCCACTACACTGCCCACCAATGGCTGAGCAGGGTGGTCACAGTGGCATTAGTGGTCTCCTGGTAACCATTGCCTGGTAACGGGGCAGTGGGTCACAGTGCACAGCAAGGGCTGCCTGGGAAGGGCTGCATTCAGCTGGCTATGGTACAATTCCCCCTTTTCTTTGGTCCTCTGCAACCCTGAGGAGAATATGTGGGTATGATTTGGATAGAGTGGTTAATCATAAACTCAGCAGCGGATCTCTGTTTTAGGGGACTTGCTTTCAACCTAGATTCCTGGTTCATCTTTTCCCAAGTCTTTCAGGGAATGGGGTGACGACCACTCTAGCTACGTGCTGCTGGAGGAAAGCAAAGCCCTACAGTGCATTCTGAGTTGGAAGCAATGCCACGTTGCAAGTCTTGATCCAAGTCTTATATAAACTTGTATAAGGAATCCAGGAGAATAAGCCTGAAAAGCAGCGTGAGGGTGGCACTCTGGGGGAGACGTTCTGGCAGGTAATCCAGGCACTCAGAAGCAGAAGGGAAGACATTGTTGTAAGTTGTTAGGAAGTTGAGGGGAAGAGCTTCCCTTAACGGGAGAACACAGATCAAAATCAGCATTATTGCGAAGCAAATCCATAAACGTTAGTAGCATGTGCATCTGTTTACTCAGTTTGTCAAAACTGCATTGGTAAGAGTCTTCTTGAAGTTGAAGCACTTTGGGAAAGCCTCAGCCTAACTAACTGTTAGACACTTAAAGAGGCAAGGTTAAAGATCGCATGACAAGGGGTTGCGAAGGAAGCTTAATCAAGTGGCTCTCATGTAACCGTCAGCATGGCTGACCGATTATCCCAAGGCATACCTGCATTTCAGAAACTTTGTACCCTTTCTAGAATATCGACAGGTGTGCCATGTATCCATCCTGTGTAATTGGAGAAGCTTCTCCCCCATTTCACAATGTTTTCTCTGTAATTTCCATACCAGATATACGACTGAAATAGTCCTCCTTGAGTTGCCTTAAGGGCCCCGCAACTAATCCAAAGTTAACAAAATATTTCAAAACACCTGGTCCAATAAGCTCATCAGTCCTTTGAAGAGAATTCTTCTTTCTTCTCCAAAGTGAGAAGAGATCTTAAAAGCAAATCGAGATCCCTTAAAGGCAGGACAGTTCACATACCATGGTATTGAAAGCAGCATTGCAAGTAAACGTGTTCTCTTGGCAGAGGGGAACCCAATCCAGCCTTGAAAAAAACGCATTTTTAATAACAGTATCCATTTCCCGAAGTGGAGTTTCGTTTCAGCCCAATGATGCATCAAATGTTGGTTTTTGGCTCAACACATTTATCCCACCTTCCTACTCTATCCTGAAATGTGTTCCTTTTCATGAGTTTCTTAGCTTTAATTACATATTTCAATTACAATCCTCAAGTCCTTAACACCTTCACTTAGTGAAAACCAAGAAGCAAGCAATTGTCAGCTGGATGCCATACCAGCATTTCTGATTGCAAACGGATGCTTTTGAGACCTTCTGCTAAGTAGGCAAAGGTAGGGAATCTTAGATGTGCCCAGCATCCAATGTTCCAATCCTCTATCCTCTTTGAAATGACCCGGAGAGTCAAGGAATGCTTGCCACTTACCTTGGTGAAGTTTCATGCTACCCAAATCTAGAGAGGCCATTTAGAAAGACTTCAAGTGTCATCATTTCAACTTATGGTCCTTGCTGTCAAATTGGCAACAGATATAAGGTCTTTTTGGATCTCTAAGAAACCTAGGGACTGCAGAAGGTTTATACTTCAGAATGCAAGAAGCTTAAGGCAGCTTCCATACCAGATATCAGTTCAGTACTAGCTATTTGCCAGATCATCAGGACCTGAAATCCATGGAGGCCAATTCTCTCCAGAGGAGGAAGTATTGAATAGGTAAGTGCTTCCCTTTCAGTGAAGTGGAGCTCATTTACACATCAACTCGGCAGTTGATGTCAATTGCCTTATCCCTAAAAGTGGCCCAAATCTGGAGAATGCACCTGAAAGGGGTGCGTTGGGGAAGCACATTTGAGTTTCCCAGAGCCACAACACTTTCACACAAAACAAACGCAAAAGTACATGCAAAAAAGAAACTCTCAGTCCGGAGGACCAAAGCAAAGGGTGAGGATGAACAACATCCTCAATGTTTTCGAACTACGTTCCCTCATTTTAACAACAAAACGACAAACAGCATGCAAATTGAAAGATAGGGAATCAGGACCACAGTTGTCATGCCTACTGACCTGGGAAGCAGAAAGAGCCAAAAAGTAAAAAGCAAAGAAATTAGGAAAAGTTCAATTTGCTTCATTAACTTCCACATGTCTCCTGGAAATATGCTCGTTTTCTCAGGGTCACAATGATGAAAACCAAAAGGATTTCACTGAACAAACTTTCTCTAACTGAATATTTTACATAGACTGGTTTTGGAGATATGAAAATGATTCATTTGATGCCATGTTTCACCAGAATCTGTAGAATATGCTGGCCATGCAATGTAAAAAAAAAAAAATACTTGCTTGTCCCTTAGCGGACTACAAGATGGACTAGAGCTCTGCTGATCACAGCAGGTGTTATCCAATAGCAGAGAGACAAATGCAATGCCAAAAGGTCTCTCAGGATCGCAGTTCCCAGGCACCAAAGGGCAGATTCCTACCCATTGGAAAGGGAATATGTCAACCAATGTTCCACCACAGCTGAAACACAATGCAGGAGGGAATGATACCTAGTTGGATCATATGCAAGCTCCGTTACTGACCAAAGACGTCTCAAGTACTCAATGCAAGTGCTGTTTCACACACCTACAATGTACGAATCACAAAGAGGATCCCACAAACCAAAGCACAGACTGCCGTGATTAACACCACATTGACACACACAAACACATGAAGAACAAATAAACACTCCAATCACAAAGACAGAAAGCCAGAGAAGGCATTTTGTCAACTTCCACTTCCACTCCCACATGGAGGCCCCCAGTTCTCAAGAGGGAATGGACTCAGAGGGGCTCCCATCCGCTAAGGGGAGCAGCCCAGTTGGAGTCGACCTATTTCCCAGCCTGTGCAAGCTGGAGCGACTTACCCCCAAATGACATGAACTGTATACCACTGCTCTGGACATGTCTCCAAGACAAGCAGCCTCGTGCTGTAGGGCAGCCACTGCATATCAGGGAGAATCCCTGCCAGTATCCTGGAGCCAAATGTACTCTGGCATGTGCTGGGAAGTATAAATGGCGACGCCCCTGATCGAGATCAATACACCATGGGCACAGACCTCCTGGCTGGCTCGCTATAATTGGTAACCAAAGACCAGGATGTGTGCCCGACGCACAGTGAGGCCAAACAGCAGCAAAACATTGGACTTTGGAGCCGAGAAATATTTGTTGTTGAGACATTCAAGGAAATGGGTGGCTTATGCTGGGTAATCCCCAACCTTGAAAGCTTTTAGCAAAGCCCTCTTAGAGGTAAGGTGATGGAGGGGTGTGGCTTTTCGTTGAAAACTTCTCCCTGTCCGATCCATTGTTCTTGAGGACAGGTCATAGTCAGGTCTCAATGATCCTATCAATCTCCAGCAAACAAATGTCACTCTCTGGGTGACAAGAAAGGGCAAGGTCCCAAGGCACAAGACTCACCCTCTGAGGTCCAGACCCACCTAAGAGAAAGGGGTCCCTGGGAGGGGTGGTGGTCCTCCTGCCATGGAGGGTTTGTCCAGGAGCTGGTCTGGGTCCTCCCACCACTGCCCACGCCTCACAGAGGAGGCAGCTCTGCCTTGGTGGCTCCCTCAGGGCCAGGTCCCAGACGCTTGCTAGCTCTCATCACTGAGGGAGCCGGGTGCACATGACCCAACAGGTCTTAATGCTCCTCAGGCCACCCAAACAGTGGTGGTCAGGTACCCCAGACTGTGAGCCATACCCTTAGGGTCACAGTGGCGGTGTGTGGTAGAGGTTCAACACTGCCTCAAGGCCTGGTCTGGGCCAATGGTCATTCATGGCCTTGGCTCTGGAGCCCTGCAGGACACACCCCCAGCCTGTTCTCTGGGCTCCCCATCCCACAAGCTGGCCCAAGGCCGTGTGAGCAGAAGAATGCTGGGGAGAAGGCTGGCACTTGCCTCTTACCTCATGCTCCAGGTCTGAAGGGGCAGCACTCCACTGACTGCTGCCTAACAAAGGGCCCCCACTAAAGATGGCTGACAGACAGTGGCTTGCTTGGGGCAGGGGCCCACTACACTGCCCACCAATGGCTGAGCAGGGTGGTCACAGTGGCATTAGTGGTCTCCTGGTAACCATTGCCTGGTAACGGGGCAGTGGGTCACAGTGCACAGCAAGGGCTGCCTGGGAAGGGCTGCATTCAGCTGGCTATGGTACAATTCCCCCTTTTCTTTGGTCCTCTGCAACCCTGAGGAGAATATGTGGGTATGATTTGGATAGAGTGGTTAATCATAAACTCAGCAGCGGATCTCTGTTTTAGGGGACTTGCTTTCAACCTAGATTCCTGGTTCATCTTTTCCCAAGTCTTTCAGGGAATGGGGTGACGACCACTCTAGCTACGTGCTGCTGGAGGAAAGCAAAGCCCTACAGTGCATTCTGAGTTGGAAGCAATGCCACGTTGCAAGTCTTGATCCAAGTCTTATATAAACTTGTATAAGGAATCCAGGAGAATAAGCCTGAAAAGCAGCGTGAGGGTGGCACTCTGGGGGAGACGTTCTGGCAGGTAATCCAGGCACTCAGAAGCAGAAGGGAAGACATTGTTGTAAGTTGTTAGGAAGTTGAGGGGAAGAGCTTCCCTTAACGGGAGAACACAGATCAAAATCAGCATTATTGCGAAGCAAATCCATAAACGTTAGTAGCATGTGCATCTGTTTACTCAGTTTGTCAAAACTGCATTGGTAAGAGTCTTCTTGAAGTTGAAGCACTTTGGGAAAGCCTCAGCCTAACTATCTGTTAGACACTTAAAGAGGCAAGGTTAAAGATCGCATGACAAGGGGTTGCGAAGGAAGCTTAATCAAGTGGCTCTCATGTAACCGTCAGCATGGCTGACCGATTATCCCAAGGCATACCTGCATTTCAGAAACTTTGTACCCTTTCTAGAATATCGACAGGTGTGCCATGTATCCATCCTGTGTAATTGGAGAAGCTTCTCCCCCATTTCACAATGTTTTCTCTGTAATTTCCATACCAGATATACGACTGAAATAGTCCTCCTTGAGTTGCCTTAAGGGCCCCGCAACTAATCCAAAGTTAACAAAATATTTCAAAACACCTGGTCCAATAAGCTCATCAGTCCTTTGAAGAGAATTCTTCTTTCTTCTCCAAAGTGAGAAGAGATCTTAAAAGCAAATCGAGATCCCTTAAAGGCAGGACAGTTCACATACCATGGTATTGAAAGCAGCATTGCAAGTAAACGTGTTCTCTTGGCAGAGGGGAACCCAATCCAGCCTTGAAAAAAACGCATTTTTAATAACAGTATCCATTTCCCGAAGTGGAGTTTCGTTTCAGCCCAATGATGCATCAAATGTTGGTTTTTGGCTCAACACATTTATCCCACCTTCCTACTCTATCCTGAAATGTGTTCCTTTTCATGAGTTTCTTAGCTTTAATTACATATTTCAATTACAATCCTCAAGTCCTTAACACCTTCACTTAGTGAAAACCAAGAAGCAAGCAATTGTCAGCTGGATGCCATACCAGCATTTCTGATTGCAAACGGATGCTTTTGAGACCTTCTGCTAAGTAGGCAAAGGTAGGGAATCTTAGATGTGCCCAGCATCCAATGTTCCAATCCTCTATCCTCTTTGAAATGACCCGGAGAGTCAAGGAATGCTTGCCACTTACCTTGGTGAAGTTTCATGCTACCCAAATCTAGAGAGGCCATTTAGAAAGACTTCAAGTGTCATCATTTCAACTTATGGTCCTTGCTGTCAAATTGGCAACAGATATAAGGTCTTTTTGGATCTCTAAGAAACCTAGGGACTGCAGAAGGTTTATACTTCAGAATGCAAGAAGCTTAAGGCAGCTTCCATACCAGATATCAGTTCAGTACTAGCTATTTGCCAGATCATCAGGACCTGAAATCCATGGAGGCCAATTCTCTCCAGAGGAGGAAGTATTGAATAGGTAAGTGCTTCCCTTTCAGTGAAGTGGAGCTCATTTACACATCAACTCGGCAGTTGATGTCAATTGCCTTATCCCTAAAAGTGGCCCAAATCTGGAGAATGCACCTGAAAGGGGTGCGTTGGGGAAGCACATTTGAGTTTCCCAGAGCCACAACACTTTCACACAAAACAAACGCAAAAGTACATGCAAAAAAGAAACTCTCAGTCCGGAGGACCAAAGCAAAGGGTGAGGATGAACAACATCCTCAATGTTTTCGAACTACGTTCCCTCATTTTAACAACAAAACGACAAACAGCATGCAAATTGAAAGATAGGGAATCAGGACCACAGTTGTCATGCCTACTGACCTGGGAAGCAGAAAGAGCCAAAAAGTAAAAAGCAAAGAAATTAGGAAAAGTTCAATTTGCTTCATTAACTTCCACATGTCTCCTGGAGATATGCTCGTTTTCTCAGGGTCACAATGATGAAAACCAAAAGGATTTCACTGAACAAACTTTCTCTAACTGAATATTTTACATAGACTGGTTTTGGAGATATGAAAATGATTCATTTGATGCCATGTTTCACCAGAATCTGTAGAATATGCTGGCCATGCAATGTAAAAAAAAAAAAAAATACTTGCTTGTCCCTTAGCGGACTACAAGATGGACTAGAGCTCTGCTGATCACAGCAGGTGTTATCCAATAGCAGAGAGACAAATGCAATGCCAAAAGGTCTCTCAGGATCGCAGTTCCCAGGCACCAAAGGGCAGATTCCTACCCATTGGAAAGGGAATATGTCAACCAATGTTCCACCACAGCTGAAACACAATGCAGGAGGGAATGATACCTAGTTGGATCATATGCAAGCTCCGTTACTGACCAAAGACGTCTCAAGTACTCAATGCAAGTGCTGTTTCACACACCTACAATGTACGAATCACAAACAGGATCCCACAAACCAAAGCACAGACTGCCGTGATTAACACCACATTGACACACACAAACACATGAAGAACAAATAAACACTCCAATCACAAAGACAGAAAGCCAGAGAAGGCATTTTGTCAACTTCCACTTCCACTCCCACATGGAGGCCCCCAGTTCTCAAGAGGGAATGGACTCAGAGGGGCTCCCATCCGCTAAGGGGAGCAGCCCAGTTGGAGTAGACCTATTTCCCAGCCTGTGCAAGCTGGAGCGACTTACCCCCAAATGACATGAACTGTATACCACTGCTCTGGACATGTCTCCAAGACAAGCAGCCTCGTGCTGTAGGGCAGCCACTGCATATCAGAGAGAATCCCTGCCAGTATCCTGGAGCCAAATGTACTCTGGCATGTGCTGGGAAGTATAAATGGCGACGCCCCTGATCGAGATCAATACACCATGGGCACAGACCTCCTGGCTGGCTCGCTATAATTGGTAACCAAAGACCAGGATGTGTGCCCGACGCACAGTGAGGCCAAACAGCAGCAAAACATTGGACTTTGGAGCCGAGAAATATTTGTTGTTGAGACATTCAAGGAAATGGGTGGCTTATGCTGGGTAATCCCCAACCTTGAAAGCTTTTAGCAAAGCCCTCTTAGAGGTAAGGTGATGGAGGGGTGTGGCTTTTCGTTGAAAACTTCTCCCTGTCCGATCCATTGTTCTTGAGGACAGGTCATAGTCAGGTCTCAATGATCCTATCAATCTCCAGCAAACAAATGTCACTCTCTGGGTGACAAGAAAGGGCAAGGTCCCAAGGCACAAGACTCACCCTCTGAGGTGCAGACCCACCTAAGAGAAAGGGGTCCCTGGGAGGGGTGGTGGTCCTCCTGCCATGGAGGGTTTGTCCAGGAGCTGGTCTGGGTCCTCCCACCACTGCCCACGCCTCACAGAGGAGGCAGCTCTGCCTTGGTGGCTCCCTCAGGGCCAGGTCCCAGACGCTTGCTAGCTCTCATCACTGAGGGAGCCGGGTGCACATGACCCAACAGGTCTTAATGCTCCTCAGGCCACCCAAACAGTGGTGGTCAGGTACCCCAGACTGTGAGCCATACCCTTAGGGTCACAGTGGCGGTGTGTGGTAGAGGTTCAACACTGCCTCAAGGCCTGGTCTGGGCCAATGGTCATTCATGGCCTTGGCTCTGGAGCCCTGCAGGACACACCCCCAGCCTGTTCTCTGGGCTCCCCATCACACAAGCTGGCCCAAGGCCGTGTGAGCAGAAGAATGCTGGGGAGAAGGCTGGCACTTGCCTCTTACCTCATGCTCCAGGTCTGAAGGGGCAGCACTCCACTGACTGCTGCCTAACAAAGGGCCCCCACTAAAGATGGCTGACAGACAGTGGCTTGCTTGGGGCAGGGGCCCACTACACTGCCCACCAATGGCTGAGCAGGGTGGTCACAGTGGCATTAGTGGTCTCCTGGTAACCATTGCCTGGTAACGGGGCAGTGGGTCACAGTGCACAGCAAGGGCTGCCTGGGAAGGGCTGCATTCAGCTGGCTATGGTACAATTCCCCCTTTTCTTTGGTCCTCTGCAACCCTGAGGAGAATATGTGGGTATGATTTGGATAGAGTGGTTAATCATAAACTCAGCAGCGGATCTCTGTTTTAGGGGACTTGCTTTCAACCTAGATTCCTGGTTCATCTTTTCCCAAGTCTTTCAGGGAATGGGGTGACGACCACTCTAGCTACGTGCTGCTGGAGGAAAGCAAAGCCCTACAGTGCATTCTGAGTTGGAAGCAATGCCACGTTGCAAGTCTTGATCCAAGTCTTATATAAACTTGTATAAGGAATCCAGGAGAATAAGCCTGAAAAGCAGCGTGAGGGTGGCACTCTGGGGGAGTCGTTCTGGCAGGTAATCCAGACACGCAGAAGCAGAAGGGAAGACATTGTTGTAAGTTGTTAGGAAGTTGAGGGGAAGAGCTTCCCTTAACGGGAGAACACAGATCAAAATCAGCATTATTGCGAAGCAAATCCATAAACGTTAGTAGCATATGCATCTGTTTACTCAGTTTGTCAAAACTGCATTGGTAAGAGTCTTCTTGAAGTTGAAGCACTTTGGGAAAGCCTCAGCCTAACTATCTGTTAGACACTTAAAGAGGCAAGGTTAAAGATCGCATGACAAGGGGTTGCGAAGGAAGCTTAATCAAGTGGCTCTCATGTAACCGTCAGCATGGCTGACCGATTATCCCAAGGCATACCTGCATTTCAGAAACTTTGTACCCTTTCTAGAATATCGACAGGTGTGCCATGTATCCATCCTGTGTAATTGGAGAAGCTTCTCCCCCATTTCACAATGTTTTCTCTGTAATTTCCATACCAGATATACGACTGAAATAGTCCTCCTTGAGTTGCCTTAAGGGCCCCGCAACTAATCCAAAGTTAACAAAATATTTCAAAACACCTGGTCCAATAAGCTCATCAGTCCTTTGAAGAGAATTCTTCTTTCTTCTCCAAAGTGAGAAGAGATCTTAAAAGCAAATCGAGATCCCTTAAAGGCAGGACAGTTCACATACCATGGTATTGAAAGCAGCATTGCAAGTAAACGTGTTCTCTTGGCAGAGGGGAACCCAATCCAGCCTTGAAAAAAACGCATTTTTAATAACAGTATCCATTTCCCGAAGTGGAGTTTCGTTTCAGCCCAATGATGCATCAAATGTTGGTTTTTGGCTCAACACATTTATCCCACCTTCCTACTCTATCCTGAAATGTGTTCCTTTTCATGAGTTTCTTAGCTTTAATTACATATTTCAATTACAATCCTCAAGTCCTTAACACCTTCACTTAGTGAAAACCAAGAAGCAAGCAATTGTCAGCTGGATGCCATACCAGCATTTCTGATTGCAAACGGATGCTTTTGAGACCTTCTGCTAAGTAGGCAAAGGTAGGGAATCTTAGATGTGCCCAGCATCCAATGTTCCAATCCTCTATCCTCTTTGAAATGACCCGGAGAGTCAAGGAATGCTTGCCACTTACCTTGGTGAAGTTTCATGCTCTCCAAATCTAGAGAGGCCATTTAGAAAGACTTCAAGTGTCATCATTTCAACTTATGGTCCTTGCTGTCAAATTGGCAACAGATATAAGGTCTTTTTGGATCTCTAAGAAAACTAGGGACTGCAGAAGGTTTATACTTCAGAATGCAAGAAGCTTAAGGCAGCTTCCATACCAGATATCAGTTCAGTACTAGCTATTTGCCAGATCATCAGGACCTGAAATCCATGGAGGCCAATTCTCTCCGGAGGAGGAAGTATTGAATAGGTAAGTGCTTCCCTTTCAGTGAAGTGGAGCTCATTTACACATCAACTCGGCAGTTGATGTCAATTGCCTTATCCCTAAAAGTGGCCCAAATCTGGAGAATGCACCTGAAAGGGGTGCGTTGGGGAAGCACATTTGAGTTTCCCAGAGCCACAACACTTTCACACAAAACAAACGCAAAAGTACATGCAGAAAAGAAACTCTCAGTCCGGAGGACCAAAGCAAAGGGTGAGGATGAACAACATCCTCAATGTTTTCGAACTACGTTCCCTCATTTTAACAACAAAATGACAAACAGCATGCAAATTGAAAGATAGGGAATCAGGACCACAGTTGTCATGCCTACTGACCTGGGAAGCAGAAAGAGCCAAAAAGTAAAAAGCAAAGAAATTAGGAAAAGTTCAATTTGCTTCATTAACTTCCACATGTCTCCTGGAAATATGCTCGTTTTCTCAGGGTCACAATGATGAAAACCAAAAGGATTTCACTGAACAAACTTTCTCTAACTGAATATTTTACATAGACTGGTTTTGGAGATATGAAAATGATTCATTTGATGCCATGTTTCACCAGAATCTGTAGAATATGCTGGCTATGCAATGTAAAAAAAAAAAAAAAAAATACTTGCTTGTCCCTTAGCGGACTACAAGATGGACTAGAGCTCTGCTGATCACAGCAGGTGTTATCCAATAGCAGAGAGACAAATGCAATGCCAAAAGGTCTCTCAGGATCGCAGTTCCCAGGCACCAAAGGGCAGATTCCTACCCATTGGAAAGGGAATATGTCAACCAATGTTCCACCACAGCTGAAACACAATGCAGGAGGGAATGATACCTAGTTGGATCATATGCAAGCTCCGTTACTGACCAAAGACGTCTCAAGTACTCAATGCAAGTGCTGTTTCACACACCTACAATGTACGAATCACAAACAGGATCCCACAAACCAAAGCACAGACTGCCGTGATTAACACCACATTGACACACACAAACACATGAAGAACAGATAAACACTCCAATCACAAAGACAGAAAGCCAGAGAAGGCATTTTGTCAACTTCCACTTCCACTCCCACATGGAGGCCCCCAGTACTCAAGAGGGAATGGACTCAGAGGGGCTCCCATCCGCTAAGGGGAGCAGCCCAGTTGGAGTAGACCTATTTCCCAGCCTGTGCAAGCTGGAGCGACTTACCCCTAAATGACATGAACTGTATACCAGTGCTCTGGACATGTCTCCAAGACAAGCAGCCTCGTGCTGTAGGGCAGCCACTGCATATCAGGGAGAATCCCTGCCAGTATCCTGGAGCCAAATGTACTCTGGCATGTGCTGGGAACTATAAATGGCGACGCCCCTGATCGAGATCAATACACCATGGGCACAGACCTCCTGGCTGGCTCGCTATAATTGGTAACCAAAGACCAGGATGTGTGCCCGACGCACAGTGAGGCCAAACAGCAGCAAAACATTGGACTTTGGAGCCGAGAAATATTTGTTGTTGAGACATTCAAGGAAATGGGTGGCTTATGCTGGGTAATCCCCAACCTTGAAAGCTTTTAGCAAAGCCCTCTTAGAGGTAAGGTGATGGAGGGGTGTGGCTTTTCGTTGAAAACTTCTCCCTGTCCGATCCATTGTTCTTGAGGACAGGTCATAGTCAGGTCTCAATGATCCTATCAATCTCCAGCAAACAAATGTCACTCTCTGGGTGACAAGAAAGGGCAAGGTCCCAAGGCACAAGACTCACCCTCTGAGGTCCAGACCCACCTAAGAGAAAGGGGTCCCTGGGAGGGGTGGTGGTCCTCCTGCCATGGAGGGTTTGTCCAGGAGCTGGTCTGGGTCCTCCCACCACTGCCCACGCCTCACAGAGGAGGCAGCTCTGCCTTGGTGGCTCCCTCAGGGCCAGGTCCCAGACGCTTGCTAGCTCTCATCACTGAGGGAGCCGGGTGCACATGACCCAACAGGTCTTAATGCTCCTCAGGCCACCCAAACAGTGGTGGTCAGGTACCCCAGACTGTGAGCCATACCCTTAGGGTCACAGTGGCGGTGTGTGGTAGAGGTTCAACACTGCCTCAAGGCCTGGTCTGGGCCAATGGTCATTCATGGCCTTGGCTCTGGAGCCCTGCAGGACACACCCCCAGCCTGTTCTCTGGGCTCCCCATCACACCAGCTGGCCCAAGGCCGTGTGAGCAGAAGAATGCTGGGGAGAAGGCTGGCACTTGCCTCTTACCTCATGCTCCAGGTCTGAAGGGGCAGCACTCCACTGACTGCTGCCTAACAAAGGGCCCCCACTAAAGATGGCTGACAGACAGTGGCTTGCTTGGGGCAGGGGCCCACTACACTGCCCACCAATGGCTGAGCAGGGTGGTCACAGTGGCATTAGTGGTCTCCTGGTAACCATTGCCTGGTAACGGGGCAGTGGGTCACAGTGCACAGCAAGGGCTGCCTGGGAAGGGCTGCATTCAGCTGGCTATGGTACAATTCCCCCTTTTCTTTGGTCCTCTGCAACCCTGAGGAGAATATGTGGGTATGATTTGGATAGAGTGGTTAATCATAAACTCAGCAGCGGATCTCTGTTTTAGGGGACTTGCTTTCAACCTAGATTCCTGGTTCATCTTTTCCCAAGTCTTTCAGGGAATGGGGTGACGACCACTCTAGCTACGTGCTGCTGGAGGAAAGCAAAGCCCTACAGTGCATTCTGAGTTGGAAGCAATGCCACGTTGCAAGTCTTGATCCAAGTCTTATATAAACTTGTATAAGGAATCCAGGAGAATAAGCCTGAAAAGCAGCGTGAGGGTGGCACTCTGGGGGAGACGTTCTGGCAGGTAATCCAGGCACGCAGAAGCAGAAGGGAAGACATTGTTGTAAGTTGTTAGGAAGTTGAGGGGAAGAGCTTCCCTTAACGGGAGAACACAGATCAAAATCAGCATTATTGCGAAGCAAATCCATAAACGTTAGTAGCATATGCATCTGTTTACTCAGTTTGTCAAAACTGCATTGGTAAGAGTCTTCTTGAAGTTGAAGCACTTTGGGAAAGCCTCAGCCTAACTATCTGTTAGACACTTAAAGAGGCAAGGTTAAAGATCGCATGACAAGGGGTTGCGAAGGAAGCTTAATCAAGTGGCTCTCATGTAACCGTCAGCATGGCTGACCGATTATCCCAAGGCATACCTGCATTTCAGAAACTTTGTACCCTTTCTAGAATATCGACAGGTGTGCCATGTATCCATCCTGTGTAATTGGAGAAGCTTCTCCCCCATTTCACAATGTTTTCTCTGTAATTTCCATACCAGATATACGACTGAAATAGTCCTCCTTGAGTTGCCTTAAGGGCCCCGCAACTAATCCAAAGTTAACAAAATATTTCAAAACACCTGGTCCAATAAGCTCATCAGTCCTTTGAAGAGAATTCTTCTTTCTTCTCCAAAGTGAGAAGAGATCTTAAAAGCAAATCGAGATCCCTTAAAGGCAGGACAGTTCACATACCATGGTATTGAAAGCAGCATTGCAAGTAAACGTGTTCTCTTGGCAGAGGGGAACCCAATCCAGCCTTGAAAAAAACGCATTTTTAATAACAGTATTCATTTCCCGAAGTGGAGTTTCGTTTCAGCCCAATGATGCATCAAATGTTGGTTTTTGGCTCAACACATTTATCCCACCTTCCTACTCTATCCTGAAATGTGTTCCTTTTCATGAGTTTCTTAGCTTTAATTACATATTTCAATTACAATCCTCAAGTCCTTAACACCTTCACTTAGTGAAAACCAAGAAGCAAGCAATTGTCAGCTGGATGCCATACCAGCATTTCTGATTGCAAACGGATGCTTTTGAGACCTTCTGCTAAGTAGGCAAAGGTAGGGAATCTTAGATGTGCCCAGCATCCAATGTTCCAATCCTCTATCCTCTTTGAAATGACCCGGAGAGTCAAGGAATGCTTGCCACTTACCTTGGTGAAGTTTCATGCTCCCCAAATCTAGAGAGGTCATTTAGAAAGACTTCAAGTGTCATCATTTCAACTTATGGTCCTTGCTGTCAAATTGGCAACAGATATAAGGTCTTTTTGGATCTCTAAGAAACCTAGGGACTGCAGAAGGTTTATACTTCAGAATGCAAGAAGCTTAAGGCAGCTTCCATACCAGATATCAGTTCAGTACTAGCTATTTGCCAGATCATCAGGACCTGAAATCCATGGAGGCCAATTCTCTCCAGAGGAGGAAGTATTGAATAGGTAAGTGCTTCCCTTTCAGTGAAGTGGAGCTCATTTACACATCAACTCGGCAGTTGATGTCAATTGCCTTATCCCTAAAAGTGGCCCAAATCTGGAGAATGCACCTGAAAGGGGTGCGTTGGGGAAGCACATTTGAGTTTCCCAGAGCCACAACACTTTCACACAAAACAAACGCAAAAGTACATGCACAAAAGAAACTCTCAGTCCTGAGGACCAAAGCAAAGGGTGAGGATGAACAACATCCTCAATGTTTTCGAACTACGTTCCCTCATTTTAACAACAAAACGACAAACAGCATGCAAATTGAAAGATAGGGAATCAGGACCACAGTTGTCATGCCTACTGACCTGGGAAGCAGAAAGAGCCAAAAAGTAAAAAGCAAAGAAATTAGGAAAAGTTCAATTTGCTTCATTAACTTCCACATGTCTCCTGGAAATATGCTCGTTTTCTCAGGGTCACAATGATGAAAACCAAAAGGATTTCACTGAACAAACTTTCTCTAACTGAATATTTTACATAGACTGGTTTTGGAGATATGAAAATGATTCATTTGATGCCATGTTTCACCAGAATCTGTAGAATATGCTGGCCATGCAATGTAAAAAAAAAAAAAAATACTTGCTTGTCCCTTAGCGGACTACAAGATGGACTAGAGCTCTGCTGATCACAGCAGGTGTTATCCAATAGCAGAGAGACAAATGCAATGCCAAAAGGTCTCTCAGGATCGCAGTTCCCAGGCACCAAAGGGCAGATTCCTACCCATTGGAAAGGGAATATGTCAACCAATGTTCCACCACAGCTGAAACACAATGCAGGAGGGAATGATACCTAGTTTGATCATATGCAAGCTCCGTTACTGACCAAAGACGTCTCAAGTACTCAATGCAAGTGCTGTTTCACACACCTACAAAGTACGAATCACAAACAGGATCCCACAAACCAAAGCACAGACTGCCGTGATTAACACCACATTGACACACACAAACACATGAAGAACAAATAAACACTCCAATCACAAAGACAGAAAGCCAGAGAAGGCATTTTGTCAACTTCCACTTCCACTCCCACATGGAGGCCCCCAGTTCTCAAGAGGGAATGGACTCAGAGGGGCTCACATCCGCTAAGGGGAGCAGCCCAGTTGGAGTAGACCTATTTCCCAGCCTGTGCAAGCTGGAGCGACTTACCCCCAAATGACATGAACTGTATACCACTGCTCTGGACATGTCTCCAAGACAAGCAGCCTCGTGCTGTAGGGCAGCCACTGCATATCAGGGAGAATCCCTGCCAGTATCCTGGAGCCAAATGTACTCTGGCATGTGCTGGGAAGTATAAATGGCGACGCCCCTGATCGAGATCAATACACCATGGGCACAGACCTCTTGGCTGGCTCGCTATAATTGGTAACCAAAGACCAGGATGTGTGCCCGACGCACAGTGAGGCCAAACAGCAGCAAAACATTGGACTTTGGAGCCGAGAAATATTTGTTGTTGAGACATTCAAGGAAATGGGTGGCTTATGCTGGGTAATCCCCAACCTTGAAAGCTTTTAGCAAAGCCCTCTTAGAGGTAAGGTGATGGAGGGGTGTGGCTTTTCGTTGAAAACTTCTCCCTGTCCGATCCATTGTTCTTGAGGACAGGTCATAGTCAGGTCTCAATGATCCTATCCATCTCCAGCAAACAAATGTCACTCTCTGGGTGACAAGAAAGGGCAAGGTCCCAAGGCACAAGACTCACCCTCTGAGGTCCAGACCCACCTAAGAGAAAGGGGTCCCTGGGAGGGGTGGTGGTCCTCCTGCCATGGAGGGTTTGTCCAGGAGCTGGTCTGGGTCCTCCCACCACTGCCCACGCCTCACAGAGGAGGCAGCTCTGCCTTGGTGGCTCCCTCAGGGCCAGGTCCCAGACGCTTGCTAGCTCTCATCACTGAGGGAGCCGGGTGCACATGACCCAACAGGTCTTAATGCTCCTCAGGCCACCCAAACAGTGGTGGTCAGGTACCCCAGACTGTGAGCCATACCCTTAGGGTCACAGTGGCGGTGTGTGGTAGAGGTTCAACACTGCCTCAAGGCCTGGTCTGGGCCAATGGTCATTCATGGCCTTGGCTCTGGAGCCCTGCAGGACACACCCCCAGCCTGTTCTCTGGGCTCCCCATCACACAAGCTGGCCCAAGGCCGTGTGAGCAGAAGAATGCTGGGGAGAAGGCTGGCACTTGCCTCTTACCTCATGCTCCAGGTCTGAAGGGGCAGAACTCCACTGACTGCTGCCTAACAAAGGGCCCCCACTAAAGATGGCTGACAGACAGTGGCTTGCTTGGGGCAGGGGCCCACTACACTGCCCACCAATGGCTGAACAGGGTGGTCACAGTGGCATTAGTGGTCTCCTGGTAACCATTGCCTGGTAACGGGGCAGTGGGTCACAGTGCACAGCAAGGGCTGCCTGGGAAGGGCTGCATTCAGCTGGCTATGGTACAATTCCCCCTTTTCTTTGGTCCTCTGCAACCCTGAGGAGAATATGTGGGTATGATTTGGATAGAGTGGTTAATCATAAACTCAGCAGCGGATCTCTGTTTTAGGGGACTTGCTTTCAACCTAGATTCCTGGTTCATCTTTTCCCAAGTCTTTCAGGGAATGGGGTGACGACCACTCTAGCTACGTGCTGCTGGAGGAAAGCAAAGCCCTACAGTGCATTCTGAGTTGGAAGCAATGCCACGTTGCAAGTCTTGATCCAAGTCTTATATAAACTTGTATAAGGAATCCAGGAGAATAAGCCTGAAAAGCAGCGTGAGGGTGGCACTCTGGGGGAGACGTTCTGGCAGGTAATCCAGACACGCAGAAGCAGAAGGGAAGACATTGTTGTAAGTTGTTAGGAAGTTGAGGGGAAGAGCTTCCCTTAACGGGAGAACACAGATCAAAATCAGCATTATTGCGAAGCAAATCCATAAACGTTAGTAGCATATGCATCTGTTTACTCAGTTTGTCAAAACTGCATTGGTAAGAGTCTTCTTGAAGTTGAAGCACTTTGGGAAAGCCTCAGCCTAACTATCTGTTAGACACTTAAAGAGGCAAGGTTAAAGATCGCATGACAAGGGGTTGCGAAGGAAGCTTAATCAAGTGGCTCTCATGTAACCGTCAGCATGGCTGACCGATTATCCCAAGGCATACCTGCATTTCAGAAACTTTGTACCCTTTCTAGAATATCGACAGGTGTGCCACGTATCCATCCTGTGTAATTGGAGAAGCTTCTCCCCCATTTCACAATGTTTTCTCTGTAATTTCCATACCAGATATACGACTGAAATAGTCCTCCTTGAGTTGCCTTAAGGGCCCCGCAACTAATCCAAAGTTAACAAAATATTTCAAAACACCTGGTCCAATAAGCTCATCAGTCCTTTGAAGAGAATTCTTCTTTCTTCTCCAAAGTGAGAAGAGATCTTAAAAGCAAATCGAGATCCCTTAAAGGCAGGACAGTTCACATACCATGTTATTGAAAGCAGCATTGCAAGTAAACGTGTTCTCTTGGCAGAGGGGAACCCAATCCAGCCTTGAAAAAAACGCATTTTTAATAACAGTATCCATTTCCCGAAGTGGAGTTTCGTTTCAGCCCAATGACGCATCAAATGTTGGTTTTTGGCTCAACACATTTATCCCACCTTCCTACTCTATCCTGAAATGTGTTCCTTTTCATGAGTTTCTTAGCTTTAATTACATATTTCAATTACAATCCTCAAGTCCTTAACACCTTCACTTAGTGAAAACCAAGAAGCAAGCAATTGTCAGCTGGATGCCATACCAGCATTTCTGATTGCAAACGGATGCTTTTGAGACCTTCTGCTAAGTAGGCAAAGGTAGGGAATCTTAGATGTGCCCAGCATCCAATGTTCCAATCCTCTATCCTCTTTGAAATGACCCGGAGAGTCAGGGAATGCTTGCCACTTACCTTGGTGAAGTTTCATGCTACCCAAATCTAGAGAGGCCATTTAGAAAGACTTCAAGTGTCATCATTTCAACTTATGGTCCTTGCTGTCAAATTGGCAACAGATATAAGGTCTTTTTGGATCTCTAAGAAACCTAGGGACTGCAGAAGGTTTATACTTCAGAATGCAAGAAGCTTAAGGCAGCTTCCATACCAGATATCAGTTCAGTACTAGCTATTTGCCAGATCATCAGGACCTGAAATCCATGGAGGCCAATTCTCTCCAGAGGAGGAAGTATTGAATAGGTAAGTGCTTCCCTTTCAGTGAAGTGGAGCTCATTTACACATCAACTCGGCAGTTGATGTCAATTGCCTTATCCCTAAAAGTGGCCCAAATCTGGAGAATGCACCTGAAAGGGGTGCGTTGGGGAAGCACATTTGAGTTTCCCAGAGCCACAACACTTTCACACAAAACAAACGCAAAAGTACATGCACAAAAGAAACTCTCAGTCCTGAGGACCAAAGCAAAGGGTGAGGATGAACAACATCCTCAATGTTTTCGAACTACGTTCCCTCATTTTAACAACAAAACGACAAACAGCATGCAAATTGAAAGATAGGGAATCAGGACCACAGTTGTCATGCCTACTGACCTGGGAAGCAGAAAGAGCCAAAAAGTAAAAAGCAAAGAAATTATGAAAAGTTCAATTTGCTTCATTAACTTCCACATGTCTCCTGGAAATATGCTCGTTTTCTCAGGGTCACAATGATGAAAACCAAAAGGATTTCACTGAACAAACTTTCTCTAACTGAATATTTTACATAGACTGGTTTTGGAGATATGAAAATGATTCATTTGATGCCATGTTTCACCAGAATCTGTAGAATATGCTGGCCATGCAATGTAAAAAAAAAAAAAAAATACTTGCTTGTCCCTTAGCGGACTACAAGATGGACTAGAGCTCTGCTGATCACAGCAGGTGTTATCCAATAGCAGAGAGACAAATGCAATGCCAAAAGGTCTCTCAGGATCACAGTTCCCAGGCACCAAAGGGCAGATTCCTACCCATTGGAAAGGGAATATGTCAACCAATGTTCCACCACAGCTGAAACACAATGCAGGAGGGAATGATACCTAGTTTGATCATATGCAAGCTCCGTTACTGACCAAAGACGTCTCAAGTACTCAATGCAAGTGCTGTTTCACACACCTACAATGTACGAATCACAAAGAGGATCCCACAAACCAAAGCACAGACTGCCGTGATTAACACCACATTGACACACACAAACACATGAAGAACAAATAAACACTCCAATCACAAAGACAGAAAGCCAGAGAAGGCATTTTGTCAACTTCCACTTCCACTCCCACATGGAGGCCCCCAGTTCTCAAGAGGGAATGGACTCAGAGGGGCTCACATCCGCTAAGGGGAGCAGCCCAGTTGGAGTAGACCTATTTCCCAGCCTGTGCAAGCTGGAGCGACTTACCCCCAAATGACATGAACTGTATACCACTGCTCTGGACATGTCTCCAAGACAAGCAGCCTCGTGCTGTAGGGCAGCCACTGCATATCAGGGAGAATCCCTGCCAGTATCCTGGAGCCAAATGTACTCTGGCATGTGCTGGGAAGTATAAATGGCGACGCCCCTGATCGAGATCAATACACCATGGGCACAGACCTCCTGGCTGGCTCGCTATAATTGGTAACCAAAGACCAGGATGTGTGCCCGACGCACAGTGAGGCCAAACAGCAGCAAAACATTGGACTTTGGAGCCGAGAAATATTTGTTGTTGAGACATTCAAGGAAATGGGTGGCTTATGCTGGGTAATCCCCAACCTTGAAAGCTTTTAGCAAAGCCCTCTTAGAGGTAAGGTGATGGAGGGGTGTGGCTTTTCGTTGAAAACTTCTCCCTGTCCGATCCATTGTTCTTGAGGACAGGTCATAGTCAGGTCTCAATGATCCTATCAATCTCTAGCAAACAAATGTCACTCTCTGGGTGACAAGAAAGGGCAAGGTCCCAAGGCACAAGACTCACCCTCTGAGGTCCAGACCCACCTAAGAGAAAGGGGTCCCTGGGAGGGGTGGTGGTCCTCCTGCCATGGAGGGTTTGTCCAGGAGCTGGTCTGGGTCCTCCCACCACTGCCCACGCCTCACAGAGGAGGCAGCTCTGCCTTGGTGGCTCCCTCAGGGCCAGGTCCCAGACGCTTGCTAGCTCTCATCACTGAGGGAGCCGGGTGCACATGACCCAACAGGTCTTAATGCTCCTCAGGCCACCCAAACAGTGGTGGTCAGGTACCCCAGACTGTGAGCCATACCCTTAGGGTCACAGTGGCGGTGTGTGGTAGAGGTTCAACACTGCCTCAAGGCCTGGTCTGGGCCAATGGTCATTCATGGCCTTGGCTCTGGAGCCCTGCAGGACACACCCCCAGCCTGTTCTCTGGGCTCCCCATCACACAAGCTGGCCCAAGGCCGTGTGAGCAGAAGAATGCTGGGGAGAAGGCTGGCACTTGCCTCTTACCTCATGCTCCAGGTCTGAAGGGGCAGCACTCCACTGACTGCTGCCTAACAAAGGGCCCCCACTAAAGATGGCTGACAGACAGTGGCTTGCTTGGGGCAGGGGCCCACTACACTGCCCACCAATGGCTGAGCAGGGTGGTCACAGTGGCATTAGTGGTCTCCTGGTAACCATTGCCTGGTAACGGGGCAGTGGGTCACAGTGCACAGCAAGGGCTGCCTGGGAAGGGCTGCATTCAGCTGGCTATGGTACAATTCCCCCTTTTCTTTGGTCCTCTGCAACCCTGAGGAGAATATGTGGGTATGATTTGGATAGAGTGGTTAATCATAAACTCAGCAGCGGATCTCTGTTTTAGGGGACTTGCTTTCAACCTAGATTCCTGGTTCATCTTTTCCCAAGTCTTTCAGGGAATGGGGTGACGACCACTCTAGCTACGTGCTGCTGGAGGAAAGCAAAGCCCTACAGTGCATTCTGAGTTGGAAGCAATGCCACGTTGCAAGTCTTGATCCAAGTCTTATATAAACTTGTATAAGGAATCCAGGAGAATAAGCCTGAAAAGCAGCGTGAGGGTGGCACTCTGGGGGAGTCGTTCTGGCAGGTAATCCAGACACGCAGAAGCAGAAGGGAAGACATTGTTGTAAGTTGTTAGGAAGTTGAGGGGAAGAGCTTCCCTTAACGGGAGAACACAGATCAAAATCAGCATTATTGCGAAGCAAATCCATAAACGTTAGTAGCATATGCATCTGTTTACTCAGTTTGTCAAAACTGCATTGGTAAGAGTCTTCTTGAAGTTGAAGCACTTTGGGAAAGCCTCAGCCTAACTATCTGTTAGACACTTAAAGAGGCAAGGTTAAAGATCGCATGACAAGGGGTTGCGAAGGAAGCTTAATCAAGTGGCTCTCATGTAACCGTCAGCATGGCTGACCGATTATCCCAAGGCATACCTGCATTTCAGAAACTTTGTACCCTTTCTAGAATATCGACAGGTGTGCCATGTATCCATCCTGTGTAATTGGAGAAGCTTCTCCCCCATTTCACAATGTTTTCTCTGTAATTTCCATACCAGATATACGACTGAAATAGTCCTCCTTGAGTTGCCTTAAGGGCCCCGCAACTAATCCAAAGTTAACAAAATATTTCAAAACACCTGGTCCAATAAGCTCATCAGTCCTTTGAAGAGAATTCTTCTTTCTTCTCCAAAGTGAGAAGGGATCTTAAAAGCAAATCGAGATCCCTTAAAGGCAGGACAGTTCACATACCATGGTATTGAAAGCAGCATTGCAAGTAAACGTGTTCTCTTGGCAGAGGGAAACCCAATCCAGCCTTGAAAAAAACGCATTTTTAATAACAGTATCCATTTCCCGAAGTGGAGTTTCGTTTCAGCCCAATGATGCATCAAATGTTGGTTTTTGGCTCAACACATTTATCCCACCTTCCTACTCTATCCTGAAATGTGTTCCTTTTCATGAGTTTCTTAGCTTTAATTACATATTTCAATTACAATCCTCAAGTCCTTAACACCTTCACTTAGTGAAAACCAAGAAGCAAGCAATTGTCAGATGGATGCCATACCAGCATTTCTGATTGCAAACGGATGCTTTTGAGACCTTCTGCTAAGTAGGCAAAGGTAGGGAATCTTACATGTGCCCAGCATCCAATGTTCCAATCCTCTATCCTCTTTGAAATGACCCGGAGAGTCAAGGAATGCTTGCCACTTACCTTGGTGAAGTTTCATGCTACCCAAATCTAGAGAGGCCATTTAGAAAGACTTCAAGTGTCATCATTTCAACTTATGGTCCTTGCTGTCAAATTGGCAACAGATATAAGGTCTTTTTGGATCTCTAAGAAACCTAGGGACTGCAGAAGGTTTACACTTCAGAATGCAAGAAGCTTAAGGCAGCTTCCATACCAGATATCAGTTCAGTACTAGCTATTTGCCAGATCATCAGGACCTGAAATCCATGGAGGCCAATTCTCTCCAGAGGAGGAAGTATTGAATAGGTAAGTGCTTCCCTTTCAGTGAAGTGGAGCTCATTTACACATCAACTCGGCAGTTGATGTCAATTGCCTTATCCCTAAAAGTGGCCCAAATCTGGAGAATGCACCTGAAAGGGGTGCGTTGGGGAAGCACATTTGAGTTTCCCAGAGCCACAACACTTTCACACAAAACAAACGCAAAAGTACATGCACAAAAGAAACTCTCAGTCCTGAGGACCAAAGCAAAGGGTGAGGATGAACAACATCCTCAATGTTTTCGAACTACGTTCCCTCATTTTAACAACAAAACGACAAACAGCATGCAAATTGAAAGATAGGGAATCAGGACCACAGTTGTCATGCCTACTGACCTGGGAAGCAGAAAGAGCCAAAAAGGAAAAAGCAAAGAAATTAGGAAAAGTTCAATTTGCTTCATTAACTTCCACATGTCTCCTGGAAATATGCTCGTTTTCTCAGGGTCACAATGATGAAAACCAAAAGGATTTCACTGAACAAACTTTCTCTAACTGAATATTTTACATAGACTGGTTTTGGAGATATGAAAATGATTCATTTGATGCCATGTTTCACCAGAATCTGTAGAATATGCTGGCCATGCAATGTAAAAAAAAAAAAAAATACTTGCTTGTCCCTTAGCGGACTACAAGATGGACTAGAGCTCTGCTGATCACAGCAGGTGTTATCCAATAGCAGAGAGACAAATGCAATGCCAAAAGGTCTCTCAGGATCGCAGTTCCCAGGCACCAAAGGGCAGATTCCTACCCATTGGAAAGGGAATATGTCAACCAATGTTCCACCACAGCTGAAACACAATGCAGGAGGGAATGATACCTAGTTTGATCATATGCAAGCTCCGTTACTGACCAAAGACGTCTCAAGTACTCAATGCAAGTGCTGTTTCACACACCTACAATGTACGAATCACAAAGAGGATCCCACAAACCAAAGCACAGACTGCCGTGATTAACACCACATTGACACACACAAACACATGAAGAACAAATAAACACTCCAATCACAAAGACAGAAAGCCAGAGAAGGCATTTTGTCAACTTCCACTTCCACTCCCACATGGAGGCCCCCAGTTCTCAAGAGGGAATGGACTCAGAGGGGCTCCCATCCGCTAAGGGGAGCAGCCCAGTTGGAGTAGACCTATTTCCCAGCCTGTGCAAGCTGGAGCGACTTACCCCCAAATGACATGAACTGTATACCACTGCTCTGGACATGTCTCCAAGACAAGCAGCCTCGTGCTGTAGGGCAGCCACTGCATATCAGGGAGAATCCCTGCCAGTATCCTGGAGCCAAATGTACTCTGGCATGTGCTGGGAAGTATAAATGGCGATGCCCCTGATCGAGATCAATACACCATGGGCACAGACCTCCTGGCTGGCTCGCTATAATTGGTAACCAAAGACCAGGATGTGTGCCCGACGCACAGTGAGGCCAAACAGCAGCAAAACATTGGACTTTGGAGCCGAGAAATATTTGTTGTTGAGACATTCAAGGAAATGGGTGGCTTATGCTGGGTAATCCCCAACCTTGAAAGCTTTTAGCAAAGCCCTCTTAGAGGTAAGGTGATGGAGGGGTGTGGCTTTTCGTTGAAAACTTCTCCCTGTCCGATCCATTGTTCTTGAGGACAGGTCATAGTCAGGTCTCAATGATCCTATCAATCTCCAGCAAACAAATGTCACTCTCTGGGTGACAAGAAAGGGCAAGGTCCCAAGGCACAAGACTCACCCTCTGAGGTCCAGACCCACCTAAGAGAAAGGGGTCCCTGGGAGGGGTGGTGGTCCTCCTGCCATGGAGGGTTTGTCCAGGAGCTGGTCTGGGTCCTCCCACCACTGCCCACGCCTCACAGAGGAGGCAGCTCTGCCTTGGTGGCTCCCTCAGGGCCAGGTCCCAGACGCTTGCTAGCTCTCATCACTGAGGGAGCCGGGTGCACATGACCCAACAGGTCTTAATGCTCCTCAGGCCACCCAAACAGTGGTGGTCAGGTACCCCAGACTGTGAGCCATACCCTTAGGGTCACAGTGGCGGTGTGTGGTAGAGGTTCAACACTGCCTCAAGGCCTGGTCTGGGCCAATGGTCATTCATGGCCTTGGCTCTGGAGCCCTGCAGGACACACCCCCAGCCTGTTCTCTGGGCTCCCCATCACACAAGCTGGCCCAAGGCCGTGTGAGCAGAAGAATGCTGGGGAGAAGGCTGGCACTTGCCTCTTACCTCATGCTCCAGGTCTGAAGGGGCAGCACTCCACTGACTGCTGCCTAACAAAGGGCCCCCACTAAAGATGGCTGACAGACAGTGGCTTGCTTGGGGCAGGGGCCCACTACACTGCCCACCAAATGGCTGAGCAGGGTGGTCACAGTGCATTAGTGGTCTCCTGGTAACCATTGCCTGGTAACGGGGCAGTGGGTCACAGTGCACAGCAAGGGCTGCCTGGGAAGGGCTGCATTCAGCTGGCTATGGTACAATTCCCCCTTTTCTTTGGTCCTCTGCAACCCTGAGGAGAATATGTGGGTATGATTTGGATAGAGTGGTTAATCATAAACTCAGCAGCGGATCTCTGTTTTAGGGGACTTGCTTTCAACCTAGATTCCTGGTTCATCTTTTCCCAAGTCTTTCAGGGAATGGGGTGACGACCACTCTAGCTACGTGCTGCTGGAGGAAAGCAAAGCCCTACAGTGCATTCTGAGTTGGAAGCAATGCCACGTTGCAAGTCTTGATCCAAGTCTTATATAAACTTGTATAAGGAATCCAGGAGAATAAGCCTGAAAAGCAGCGTGAGGGTGGCACTCTGGGGGAGACGTTCTGGCAGGTAATCCAGACACGCAGAAGCAGAAGGGAAGAAATTGTTGTAAGTTGTTAGGAAGTTGAGGGGAAGAGCTTCCCTTAACGGGAGAACACAGATCAAAATCAGCATTATTGCGAAGCAAATCCATAAACGTTAGTAGCATATGCATCTGTTTACTCAGTTTGTCAAAACTGCATTGGTAAGAGTCTTCTTGACGTTGAAGCACTTTGGGAAAGCCTCAGCCTAACTATCTGTTAGACACTTAAAGAGGCAAGGTTAAAGATCGCATGACAAGGGGTTGCGAAGGAAGCTTAATCAAGTGGCTCTCATGTAACCGTCAGCATGGCTGACCGATTATCCCAAGGCATACCTGCATTTCAGAAACTTTGTACCCTTTCTAGAATATCGACAGGTGTGCCATGTATCCATCCTGTGTAATTGGAGAAGCTTCTCCCCCATTTCACAATGTTTTCTCTGTAATTTCCATACCAGATATACGACTGAAATAGTCCTCCTTGAGTTGCCTTAAGGGCCCCGCAACTAATCCAAAGTTAACAAAATATTTCAAAACACCTGGTCCAATAAGCTCATCAGTCCTTTGAAGAGAATTCTTCTTTCTTCTCCAAAGTGAGAAGAGATCTTAAAAGCAAATCGAGATCCCTTAAAGGCAGGACAGTTCACATACCATGGTATTGAAAGCAGCATTGCAAGTAAACGTGTTCTCTTGGCAGAGGGGAACCCAATCCAGCCTTGAAAAAAACGCATTTTTAATAACAGTATCCATTTCCCGAAGTGGAGTTTCGTTTCAGCCCAATGATGCATCAAATGTTGGTTTTTGGCTCAACACATTTATCCCACCTTCCTACTCTATCCTGAAATGTGTTCCTTTTCATGAGTTTCTTAGCTTTAATTACATATTTCAATTACAATCCTCAAGTCCTTAACACCTTCACTTAGTGAAAACCAAGAAGCAAGCAATTGTCAGCTGGATGCCATACCAGCATTTCTGATTGCAAACGGATGCTTTTGAGACCTTCTGCTAAGTAGGCAAAGGTAGGGAATCTTAGATGTGCCCAGCATCCAATGTTCCAATCCTCTATCCTCTTTGAAATGACCCGGAGAGTCAAGGAATGCTTGCCACTTACCTTGGTGAAGTTTCATGCTACCCAAATCTAGAGAGGCCATTTAGAAAGACTTCAAGTGTCATCATTTCAACTTATGGTCCTTGCTGTCAAATTGGCAACAGATATAAGGTCTTTTTGGATCTCTAAGAAACCTAGGGACTGCAGAAGGTTTATACTTCAGAATGCAAGAAGCTTAAGGCAGCTTCCATACCAGATATCAGTTCAGTACTAGCTATTTGCCAGATCATCAGGACCTGAAATCCATGGAGGCCAATTCTCTCCAGAGGAGGAAGTATTGAATAGGTAAGTGCTTCCCTTTCAGTGAAGTGGAGCTCATTTACACATCAACTCGGCAGTTGATGTCAATTGCCTTATCCCTAAAAGTGGCCCAAATCTGGAGAATGCACCTGAAAGGGGTGCGTTGGGGAAGCACATTTGAGTTTCCCAGAGCCACAACACTTTCACACAAAACAAACGCAAAAGTACATGCACAAAAGAAACTCTCAGTCCTGAGGACCAAAGCAAAGGGTGAGGATGAACAACATCCTCAATGTTTTCGAACTACGTTCCCTCATTTTAACAACAAAACGACAAACAGCATGCAAATTGAAAGATAGGGAATCAGGACCACAGTTGTCATGCCTACTGACCTGGGAAGCAGAAAGAGCCAAAAAGGAAAAAGCAAAGAAATTAGGAAAAGTTCAATTTGCTTCATTAACTTCCACATGTCTCCTGGAAATATGCTCGTTTTCTCAGGGTCACAATGATGAAAACCAAAAGGATTTCACTGAACAAACTTTCTCTAACTGAATATTTTACATAGACTGGTTTTGGAGATATGAAAATGATTCATTTGATGCCATGTTTCACCAGAATCTGTAGAATATGCTGGCCATGCAATGTAAAAAAAAAAAAATACTTGCTTGTCCCTTAGCGGACTACAAGATGGACTAGAGCTCTGCTGATCACAGCAGGTGTTATCCAATAGCAGAGAGACAAATGCAATGCCAAAAGGTCTCTCAGGATCGCAGTTCCCAGGCACCAAAGGGCAGATTCCTACCCATTGGAAAGGGAATATGTCAACCAATGTTCCACCACAGCTGAAACACAATGCAGGAGGGAATGATACCTAGTTGGATCATATGCAAGCTCCTTTACTGACCAAAGACGTCTCAAGTACTCAATGCAAGTGCTGTTTCACACACCTACAATGTACGAATCACAAACAGGATCCCACAAACCAAAGCACAGACTGCCGTAATTAACACCACATTGACACACACAAACACATGAAGAACAAATAAACACTCCAATCACAAAGACAGAAAGCCAGAGAAGGCATTTTGTCAACTTCCACTTCCACTCCCACATGGAGGCCCCCAGTTCTCAAGAGGGAATGGACTCAGAGGGGCTCCCATCCGCTAAGGGGAGCAGCCCAGTTGGAGTAGACCTATTTCCCAGCCTGTGCAAGCTGCAGCGACTTACCCCCAAATGACATGAACTGTATACCACTGCTCTGGACATGTCTCCAAGACAAGCAGCCGCGTGCTGTAGGGCAGCCACTGCATATCAGGGAGAATCCCTGCCAGTATCCTGGAGCCAAATGTACTCTGGCATGTGCTGGGAAGTATAAATGGCGACGCCCCTGATCGAGATCAATACACCATGGGCACAGACCTCCTGGCTGGCTCGCTATAATTGGTAACCAAAGACCAGGATGTGTGCCCGACGCACAGTGAGGCCAAACAGCAGCAAAACATTGGACTTTGGAGCCGAGAAATATTTGTTGTTGAGACATTCAAGGAAATGGGTGGCTTATGCTGGGTAATCCCCAACCTTGAAAGCTTTTAGCAAAGCCCTCTTAGAGGTAAGGTGATGGAGGGGTGTGGCTTTTCGTTGAAAACTTCTCCCTGTCCGATCCATTGTTCTTGAGGACAGGTCATAGTCAGGTCTCAATGATCCTATCAATCTCCAGCAAACAAATGTCACTCTCTGGGTGACAAGAAAGGGCAAGGTCCCAAGGCACAAGACTCACCCTCTGAGGTCCAGACCCACCTAAGAGAAAGGGGTCCCTGGGAGGGGTGGTGGTCCTCCTGCCATGGAGGGTTTGTCCAGGAGCTGGTCTGGGTCCTCCCACCACTGCCCACGCCTCACAGAGGAGGCAGCTCTGCCTTGGTGGCTCCCTCAGGGCCAGGTCCCAGACGCTTGCTAGCTCTCATCACTGAGGGAGCCGGGTGCACATGACCCAACAGGTCTTAATGCTCCTCAGGCCACCCAAACAGTGGTGGTCAGGTACCCCAGACTGTGAGCCATACCCTTAGGGTCACAGTGGCGGTGTGTGGTAGAGGTTCAACACTGCCTCAAGGCCTGGTCTGGGCCAATGGTCATTCATGGCCTTGGCTCTGGAGCCCTGCAGGACACACCCCCAGCCTGTTCTCTGGGCTCCCCATCACACAAGCTGGCCCAAGGCCGTGTGAGCAGAAGAATGCTGGGGAGAAGGCTGGCACTTGCCTCTTACCTCATGCTCCAGGTCTGAAGGGGCAGCACTCCACTGACTGCTGCCTAACAAAGGGCCCCCACTAAAGATGGCTGACAGACAGTGGCTTGCTTGGGGCAGGGGCCCACTACACTGCCCACCAATGGCTGAGCAGGGTGGTCACAGTGGCATTAGTGGTCTCCTGGTAACCATTGCCTGGTAACGGGGCAGTGGGTCACAGTGCACAGCAAGGGCTGCCTGGGAAGGGCTGCATTCAGCTGGCTATGGTACAATTCCCCCTTTTCTTTGGTCCTCTGCAACCCTGAGGAGAATATGTGGGTATGATTTGGATAGAGTGGTTAATCATAAACTCAGCAGCGGATCTCTGTTTTAGGGGACTTGCTTTCAACCTAGATTCCTGGTTCATCTTTTCCCAAGTCTTTCAGGGAATGGGGTGACGACCACTCTAGCTACGTGCTGCTGGAGGAAAGCAAAGCCCTACAGTGCATTCTGAGTTGGAAGCAATGCCACGTTGCAAGTCTTGATCCAAGTCTTATATAAACTTGTATAAGGAATCCAGGAGAATAAGCCTGAAAAGCAGCGTGAGGGTGGCACTCTGGGGGAGACGTTCTGGCAGGTAATCCAGACACGCAGAAGCAGAAGGGAAGAAATTGTTGTAAGTTGTTAGGAAGTTGAGGGGAAGAGCTTCCCTTAACGGGAGAACACAGATCAAAATCAGCATTATTGCGAAGCAAATCCATAAACGTTAGTAGCATATGCATCTGTTTACTCAGTTTGTCAAAACTGCATTGGTAAGAGTCTTCTTGACGTTGAAGCACTTTGGGAAAGCCTCAGCCTAACTATCTGTTAGACACTTAAAGAGGCAAGGTTAAAGATCGCATGACAAGGGGTTGCGAAGGAAGCTTAATCAAGTGGCTCTCATGTAACCGTCAGCATGGCTGACCGATTATCCCAAGGCATACCTGCATTTCAGAAACTTTGTACCCTTTCTAGAATATCGACAGGTGTGCCATGTATCCATCCTGTGTAATTGGAGAAACTTCTCCCCCATTTCACAATGTTTTCTCTGTAATTTCCATACCAGATATACGACTGAAATAGTCCTCCTTGAGTTGCCTTAAGGGCCCCGCAACTAATCCAAAGTTAACAAAATATTTCAAAACACCTGGTCCAATAAGCTCATCAGTCCTTTGAAGAGAATTCTTCTTTCTTCTCCAAAGTGAGAAGAGATCTTAAAAGCAAATCGAGATCCCTTAAAGGCAGGACAGTTCACATACCATGGTATTGAAAGCAGCATTGCAAGTAAACGTGTTCTCTTGGCAGAGGGGAACCCAATCCAGCCTTGAAAAAAACGTATTTTTAATAACAGTATCCATTTCCCGAAGTGGAGTTTCGTTTCAGCCCAATGATGCATCAAATGTTGGTTTTTGGCTCAACACATTTATCCCACCTTCCTACTCTATCCTGAAATGTGTTCCTTTTCATGAGTTTCTTAGCTTTAATTACATATTTCGATTACAATCCTCAAGTCCTTAACACCTTCACTTAGTGAAAACCAAGAAGCAAGCAATTGTCAGCTGGATGCCATACCAGCATTTCTGATTGCAAACGGATGCTTTTGAGACCTTCTGCTAAGTAGGCAAAGGTAGGGAATCTTAGATGTGCCCAGCATCCAATGTTCCAATCCTCTATCCTCTTTGAAATGACCCGGAGAGTCAAGGAATGCTTGCCACTTACCTTGGTGAAGTTTCATGCTACCCAAATCTAGAGAGGCCATTTAGAAAGACTTCAAGTGTCATCATTTCAACTTATGGTCCTTGCTGTCAAATTGGCAACAGATATAAGGTCTTTTTGGATCTCTAAGAAACCTAGGGACCGCAGAAGGTTTACACTTCAGAATGCAAGAAGCTTAAGGCAGCTTCCATACCAGATATCAGTTCAGTACTAGCTATTTGCCAGATCATCAGGACCTGAAATCCATGGAGGCCAATTCTCTCCAGAGGAGGAAGTATTGAATAGGTAAGTGCTTCCCTTTCAGTGAAATAGAGCTCATTTACACATCAACTCGGCAGTTGATGTCAATTGCCTTATCCCTAAAAGTGGCCCAAATCTGGAGAATGCACCTGAAAGGGGTGCGTTGGGGAAGCACATTTGAGTTTCCCAGAGCCACAACACTTTCACACAAACCAAACGCAAAAGTACATGCACAAAAGAAACTCTCAGTCCTGAGGACCAAAGCAAAGGGTGAGGATGAACAACATCCTCATTGTTTTCGAACTACGTTCCCTCATTTTAACAACAAAACGACAAACAGCATGCAAATTGAAAGATAGGGAATCAGGACCACAGTTGTCATGCCTACTGACCTGGGAAGCAGAAAGAGCCAAAAAGGAAAAAGCAAAGAAATTAGGAAAAGTTCAATTTGCTTCATTAACTTCCACATGTCTCCTGGAAATATGCTCGTTTTCTCAGGGTCACAATGATGAAAACCAAAAGGATTTCACTGAACAAACTTTCTCTAACTGAATATTTTACATAGACTGGTTTTGGAGATATGAAAATGATTCATTTGATGCCATGTTTCACCAGAATCTGTAGAATATGCTGGCCATGCAATGTAAAAAAAAAAAAATACTTGCTTGTCCCTTAGCGGACTACAAGATGGACTAGAGCTCTGCTGATCACAGCAGGTGTTATCCAATAGCAGAGAGACAAATGCAATGCCAAAAGGTCTCTCAGGATCGCAGTTCCCAGGCACCAAAGGGCAGATTCCTACCCATTGGAAAGGGAATATGTCAACCAATGTTCCACCACAGCTGAAACACAATGCAGGAGGGAATGATACCTAGTTGGATCATATGCAAGCTCCGTTACTGACCAAAGACGTCTCAAGTACTCAATGCAAGTGCTGTTTCACACACCTACAATGTACGAATCACAAAGAGGATCCCACAAACCAAAGCACAGACTGCCGTGATTAACACCACATTGACACACACAAACACATGAAGAACAAATAAACACTCCAATCACAAAGACAGAAAGCCAGAGAAGGCATTTTGGCAACTTCCACTTCCACTCCCACATGGAGGCCCCCAGTTCTCAAGAGGGAATGGACTCAGAGGGGCTCCCATCCGCTAAGGGGAGCAGCCCAGTTGGAGTAGACCTATTTCCCAGCCTGTGCAAGCTGGAGCGACTTACCCCCAAATGACATGAACTGTATACCACTGCTCTGGACATGTCTCCAAGACAAGCAGCCTCGTGCTGTAGGGCAGCCACTGCATATCAGGGAGAATCCCTGCCAGTATCCTGGAGCCAAATGTACTCTGGCATGTGCTGGGAAGTATAAATGGCGACGCCCCTGATCGAGATCAATACACCATGGGCACAGACCTCCTGGCTGGCTCGCTATAATTGGTAACCAAAGACCAGGATGTGTGCCCGACGCACAGTGAGGCCAAACAGCAGCAAAACATTGGACTTTGGAGCCGAGAAATATTTGTTGTTGAGACATTCAAGGAAATGGGTGGCTTATGCTGGGTAATCCCCAACCTTGAAAGCTTTTAGCAAAGCCCTCTTAGAGGTAAGGTGATGGAGGGGTGTGGCTTTTCGTTGAAAACTTCTCCCTGTCCGATCCATTGTTCTTGAGGACAGGTCATAGTCAGGTCTCAATGTTCCTATCAATCTCCAGCAAACAAATGTCACTCTCTGGGTGACAAGAAAGGGCAAGGTCCCAAGGCACAAGACTCACCCTCTGAGGTCCAGACCCACCTAAGAGAAAGGGGTCCCTGGGAGGGGTGGTGGTCCTCCTGCCATGGAGGGTATGTCCAGGAGCTGGTCTGGGTCCTCCCACCAGTGCCCACGCCTCACAGAGGAGGCAGCTCTGCCTTGGTGGCTCCCTCAGGGCCAGGTCCCAGACGCTTGCTAGCTCTCATCACTGAGGGAGCCGGGTGCACATGACCCAACAGGTCTTAATGCTCCTCAGGCCACCCAAACAGTGGTGGTCAGGTACCCCAGACTGTGAGCCATACCCTTAGGGTCACAGTGGCGGTGTGTGGTAGAGGTTCAACACTGCCTCAAGGCCTGGTCTGGGCCAATGGTCATTCATGGCCTTGGCTCTGGAGCCCTGCAGGACACACCCCCAGCCTGTTCTCTGGGCTCCCCATCACACAAGCTGGCCCAAGGCCGTGTGAGCAGAAGAATGCTGGGGAGAAGGCTGGCACTTGCCTCTTACCTCATGCTCCAGGTCTGAAGGGGCAGCACTCCACTGACTGCTGCCTAACAAAGGGCCCCCACTAAAGATGGCTGACAGACAGTGGCTTGCTTGGGGCAGGGGCCCACTACACTGCCCACCAATGGCTGAGCAGGGTGGTCACAGTGGCATTAGTGGTCTCCTGGTAACCATTGCCTGGTAACGGGGCAGTGGGTCACAGTGCACAGCAAGGGCTGCCTGGGAAGGGCTGCATTCAGCTGGCTATGGTACAATTCCCCCTTTTCTTTGGTCCTCTGCAACCCTGAGGAGAATATGTGGGTATGATTTGGATAGAGTGGTTAATCATAAACTCAGCAGCGGATCTCTGTTTTAGGGGACTTGCTTTCAACCTAGATTCCTGGTTCATCTTTTCCCAAGTCTTTCAGGGAATGGGGTGACGACCACTCTAGCTACGTGCTGCTGGAGGAAAGCAAAGCCCTACAGTGCATTCTGAGTTGGAAGCAATGCCACGTTGCAAGTCTTGATCCAAGTCTTATATAAACTTGTATAAGGAATCCAGGAGAATAAGCCTGAAAAGCAGCGTGAGGGTGGCACTCTGGGGGAGACGTTCTGGCAGGTAATCCAGACACGCAGAAGCAGAAGGGAAGACATTGTTGTAAGTTGTTAGGAAGTTGAGGGGAAGAGCTTCCCTTAACGGGAGAACACAGATCAAAATCAGCATTATTGCGAAGCAAATCCATAAACGTTAGTAGCATATGCATCTGTTTACTCAGTTTGTCAAAACTGCATTGGTAAGAGTCTTCTTGAAGTTGAAGCACTTTGGGAAAGCCTCAGCCTAACTATCTGTTAGACACTTAAAGAGGCAAGGTTAAAGATCGCATGACAAGGGGTTGCGAAGGAAGCTTAATCAAGTGGCTCTCATGTAACCGTCAGCATGGCTGACCGATTATCCCAAGGCATACCTGCATTTCAGAAACTTTGTACCCTTTCTAGAATATCGACAGGTGTGCCATGTATCCATCCTGTGTAATTGGAGAAACTTCTCCCCCATTTCACAATGTTTTCTCTGTAATTTCCATACCAGATATACGACTGAAATAGTCCTCCTTGAGTTGCCTTAAGGGCCCCGCAACTAATCCAAAGTTAACAAAATATTTCAAAACACCTGGTCCAATAAGCTCATCAGTCCTTTGAAGAGAATTCTTCTTTCTTCTCCAAAGTGAGAAGAGATCTTAAAAGCAAATCGAGATCCCTTAAAGGCAGGACAGTTCACATACCATGGTATTGAAAGCAGCATTGCAAGTAAACGTGTTCTCTTGGCAGAGGGGAACCCAATCCAGCCTTGAAAAAAACGTATTTTTAATAACAGTATCCATTTCCCGAAGTGGAGTTTCGTTTCAGCCCAATGATGCATCAAATGTTGGTTTTTGGCTCAACACATTTATCCCACCTTCCTACTCTATCCTGAAATGTGTTCCTTTTCATGAGTTTCTTAGCTTTAATTACATATTTCGATTACAATCCTCAAGTCCTTAACACCTTCACTTAGTGAAAACCAAGAAGCAAGCAATTGTCAGCTGGATGCCATACCAGCATTTCTGATTGCAAACGGATGCTTTTGAGACCTTCTGCTAAGTAGGCAAAGGTAGGGAATCTTAGATGTGCCCAGCATCCAATGTTCCAATCCTCTATCCTCTTTGAAATGACCCGGAGAGTCAAGGAATGCTTGCCACTTACCTTGGTGAAGTTTCATGCTACCCAAATCTAGAGAGGCCATTTAGAAAGACTTCAAGTGTCATCATTTCAACTTATGGTCCTTGCTGTCAAATTGGCAACAGATATAAGGTCTTTTTGGATCTCTAAGAAACCTAGGGACCGCAGAAGGTTTACACTTCAGAATGCAAGAAGCTTAAGGCAGCTTCCATACCAGATATCAGTTCAGTACTAGCTATTTGCCAGATCATCAGGACCTGAAATCCATGGAGGCCAATTCTCTCCAGAGGAGGAAGTATTGAATAGGTAAGTGCTTCCCTTTCAGTGAAATAGAGCTCATTTACACATCAACTCGGCAGTTGATGTCAATTGCCTTATCCCTAAAAGTGGCCCAAATCTGGAGAATGCACCTGAAAGGGGTGCGTTGGGGAAGCACATTTGAGTTTCCCAGAGCCACAACACTTTCACACAAACCAAACGCAAAAGTACATGCACAAAAGAAACTCTCAGTCCTGAGGACCAAAGCAAAGGGTGAGGATGAACAACATCCTCATTGTTTTCGAACTACGTTCCCTCATTTTAACAACAAAACGACAAACAGCATGCAAATTGAAAGATAGGGAATCAGGACCACAGTTGTCATGCCTACTGACCTGGGAAGCAGAAAGAGCCAAAAAGGAAAAAGCAAAGAAATTAGGAAAAGTTCAATTTGCTTCATTAACTTCCACATGTCTCCTGGAAATATGCTCGTTTTCTCAGGGTCACAATGATGAAAACCAAAAGGATTTCACTGAACAAACTTTCTCTAACTGAATATTTTACATAGACTGGTTTTGGAGATATGAAAATGATTCATTTGATGCCATGTTTCACCAGAATCTGTAGAATATGCTGGCCATGCAATGTAAAAAAAAAAAAAATACTTGCTTGTCCCTTAGCGGACTACAAGATGGACTAGAGCTCTGCTGATCACAGCAGGTGTTATCCAATAGCAGAGAGACAAATGCAATGCCAAAAGGTCTCTCAGGATCGCAGTTCCCAGGCACCAAAGGGCAGATTCCTACCCATTGGAAAGGGAATATGTCAACCAATGTTCCACCACAGCTGAAACACAATGCAGGAGGGAATGATACCTAGTTGGATCATATGCAAGCTCCGTTACTGACCAAAGACGTCTCAAGTACTCAATGCAAGTGCTGTTTCACACACCTACAATGTACGAATCACAAAGAGGATCCCACAAACCAAAGCACAGACTGCCGTGATTAACACCACATTGACACACACAAACACATGAAGAACAAATAAACACTCCAATCACAAAGACAGAAAGCCAGAGAAGGCATTTTGTCAACTTCCACTTCCACTCCCACATGGAGGCCCCCAGTTCTCAAGAGGGAATGGACTCAGAGGGGCTCCCATCCGCTAAGGGGAGCAGCCCAGTTGGAGTAGACCTATTTCCCAGCCTGTGCAAGCTGGAGCGACTTACCCCCAAATGACATGAACTGTATACCACTGCTCTGGACATGTCTCCAAGACAAGCAGCCTCGTGCTGTAGGGCAGCCACTGCATATCAGGGAGAATCCCTGCCAGTATCCTGGAGCCAAATGTGCTCTGGCATGTGCTGGGAAGTATAAATGGCGACGCCCCTGATCGAGATCAATACACCATGGGCACAGACCTCCTGGCTGGCTCGCTATAATTGGTAACCAAAGACCAGGATGTGTGCCCGACGCACAGTGAGGCCAAACAGCAGCAAAACATTGGACTTTGGAGCCGAGAAATATTTGTTGTTGAGACATTCAAGGAAATGGGTGGCTTATGCTGGGTAATCCCCAACCTTGAAAGCTTTTAGCAAAGCCCTCTTAGAGGTAAGGTGATGGAGGGGTGTGGCTGTTCGTTGAAAACTTCTCCCTGTCCGATCCCTTGTTCCTGAGGACAGGTCATAGTCAGGTCTCAAGTTCCTATCAATCTCCAGCCAACAAATGTCACTCTCTGGGTGACAAGAAAGGGCAAGGTCCCAAGGCACAAGACTCACCCTCTGAGGTCCAGACCCACCTAAGAGAAAGGGGTCCCTGGGAGGGGTGGTGGTCCTCCTGCCATGGAGGGTTTGTCCAGGAGCTGGTCTGGGTCCTCCCACCAGTGCCCACGCCTCCCAGAGGAGGCAGCTCTGCCTTGGTGGCTCCCTCAGGGCCAGGTCCCAGACGCTTGCTAGCTCTCATCACTGAGGGAGCCGGGTGCACATGACCCAACAGGTCTTAATGCTCCTCAGGCCACCCAAACAGTGGTGGTCAGGTACCCCAGACTGTGAGCCATACCCTTAGGGTCACAGTGGCGGTGTGTGGTAGAGGTTCAACACTGCCTCAAGGCCTGGTCTGGGCCAATGGTCATTCATGGCCTTGGCTCTGGAGCCCTGCAGGACACACCCACAGCCTGTTCTCTGGGCTCCCCATCACACAAGCTGGCCCAAGGCCGTGTGAGCAGAAGAATGCTGGGGAGAAGGCTGGCACTTGCCTCTTACCTCATGCTCCAGGTCTGAAGGGGCAGCACTCCACTGACTGCTGCCTAACAAAGGGCCCCCACTAAAGATGGCTGACAGACAGTGGCTTGCTTGGGGCAGGGGCCCACTACACTGCCCACCAATGGCTGAGCAGGGTGGTCACAGTGGCATTAGTGGTCTCCTGGTAACCATTGCCTGGTAACGGGGCAGTGGGTCACAGTGCACAGCAAGGGCTGCCTGGGAAGGGCTGCATTCAGCTGGCTATGGTACAATTCCCCCTTTTCTTTGGTCCTCTGCAACCCTGAGGAGAATATGTGGGTATGATTTGGATAGAGTGGTTAATCATAAACTCAGCAGCGGATCTCTGTTTTAGGGGACTTGCTTTCAACCTAGATTCCTGGTTCATCTTTTCCCAAGTCTTTCAGGGAATGGGGTGACGACCACTCTAGCTACGTGCTGCTGGAGGAAAGCAAAGCCCTACAGTGCATTCTGAGTTGGAAGCAATGCCACGTTGCAAGTCTTGATCCAAGTCTTATATAAACTTGTATAAGGAATCCAGGAGAATAAGCCTGAAAAGCAGCGTGAGGGTGGCACTCTGGGGGAGACGTTCTGGCAGGTAATCCAGACACGCAGAAGCAGAAGGGAAGACATTGTTGTAAGTTGTTAGGAAGTTGAGGGGAAGAGCTTCCCTTAACGGGAGAACACAGATCAAAATCAGCATTATTGCGAAGCAAATCCATAAACGTTAGTAGCATATGCATCTGTTTACTCAGTTTGTCAAAACTGCATTGGTAAGAGTCTTCTTGAAGTTGAAGCACTTTGGGAAAGCCTCAGCCTAACTATCTGTTAGACACTTAAAGAGGCAAGGTTAAAGATCGCATGACAAGGGGTTGCGAAGGAAGCTTAATCAAGTGGCTCTCATGTAACCGTCAGCATGGCTGACCGATTATCCCAAGGCATACCTGCATTTCAGAAACTTTGTACCCTTTCTAGAATATCGACAGGTGTGCCATGTATCCATCCTGTGTAATTGGAGAAACTTCTCCCCCATTTCACAATGTTTTCTCTGTAATTTCCATACCAGATATACGACTGAAATAGTCCTCCTTGAGTTGCCTTAAGGGCCCCGCAACTAATCCAAAGTTAACAAAATATTTCAAAACACCTGGTCCAATAAGCTCATCAGTCCTTTGAAGAGAATTCTTCTTTCTTCTCCAAAGTGAGAAGAGATCTTAAAAGCAAATCGAGATCCCTTAAAGGCAGGACAGTTCACATACCATGGTATTGAAAGCAGCATTGCAAGTAAACGTGTTCTCTTGGCAGAGGGGAACCCAATCCAGCCTTGAAAAAAACGTATTTTTAATAACAGTATCCATTTCCCGAAGTGGGGTTTCGTTTCAGCCCAATGATGCATCAAATGTTGGTTTTTGGCTCAACACATTTATCCCACCTTCCTACTCTATCCTGAAATGTGTTCCTTTTCATGAGTTTCTTAGCTTTAATTACATATTTCGATTACAATCCTCAAGTCCTTAACACCTTCACTTAGTGAAAACCAAGAAGCAAGCAATTGTCAGCTGGATGCCATACCAGCATTTCTGATTGCAAACGGATGCTTTTGAGACCTTCTGCTAAGTAGGCAAAGGTAGGGAATCTTAGATGTGCCCAGCATCCAATGTTCCAATCCTCTATCCTCTTTGAAATGACCCGGAGAGTCAAGGAATGCTTGCCACTTACCTTGGTGAAGTTTCATGCTACCCAAATCTAGAGAGGCCATTTAGAAAGACTTCAAGTGTCATCATTTCAACTTATGGTCCTTGCTGTCAAATTGGCAACAGATATAAGGTCTTTTTGGATCTCTAAGAAACCTAGGGACCGCAGAAGGTTTACACTTCAGAATGCAAGAAGCTTAAGGCAGCTTCCATACCAGATATCAGTTCAGTACTAGCTATTTGCCAGATCATCAGGACCTGAAATCCATGGAGGCCAATTCTCCCCAGAGGAGGAAGTATTGAATAGGTAAGTGCTTCCCTTTCAGTGAAATAGAGCTCATTTACACATCAACTCGGCAGTTGATGTCAATTGCCTTATCCCTAAAAGTGGCCCAAATCTGGAGAATGCACCTGAAAGGGGTGCGTTGGGGAAGCACATTTGAGTTTCCCAGAGCCACAACACTTTCACACAAACCAAACGCAAAAGTACATGCACAAAAGAAACTCTCAGTCCTGAGGACCAAAGCAAAGGGTGAGGATGAACAACATCCTCATTGTTTTCGAACTACGTTCCCTCATTTTAACAACAAAACGACAAACAGCATGCAAATTGAAAGATAGGGAATCAGGACCACAGTTGTCATGCCTACTGACCTGGGAAGCAGAAAGAGCCAAAAAGGAAAAAGCAAAGAAATTAGGAAAAGTTCAATTTGCTTCATTAACTTCCACATGTCTCCTGGAAATATGCTCGTTTTCTCAGGGTCACAATGATGAAAACCAAAAGGATTTCACTGAACAAACTTTCTCTAACTGAATATTTTACATAGACTGGTTTTGGAGATATGAAAATGATTCATTTGATGCCATGTTTCACCAGAATCTGTAGAATATGCTGGCCATGCAATGTAAAAAAAAAAAAAATACTTGCTTGTCCCTTAGCGGACTACAAGATGGACTAGAGCTCTGCTGATCACAGCAGGTGTTATCCAATAGCAGAGAGACAAATGCAATGCCAAAAGGTCTCTCAGGATCGCAGTTCCCAGGCACCAAAGGGCAGATTCCTACCCATTGGAAAGGGAATATGTCAACCAATGTTCCACCACAGCTGAAACACAATGCAGGAGGGAATGATACCTAGTTGGATCATATGCAAGCTCCGTTACTGACCAAAGACGTCTCAAGTACTCAATGCAAGTGCTGTTTCACACACCTACAATGTACGAATCACAAAGAGGATCCCACAAACCAAAGCACAGACTGCCGTGATTAACACCACATTGACACACACAAACACATGAAGAACAAATAAACACTCCAATCACAAAGACAGAAAGCCAGAGAAGGCATTTTGTCAACTTCCACTTCCACTCCCACATGGAGGCCCCCAGTTCTCAAGAGGGAATGGACTCAGAGGGGCTCCCATCCGCTAAGGGGAGCAGCCCAGTTGGAGTAGACCTATTTCCCAGCCTGTGCAAGCTGGAGCGACTTACCCCCAAATGACATGAACTGTATACCACTGCTCTGGACATGTCTCCAAGACAAGCAGCCTCGTGCTGTAGGGCAGCCACTGCATATCAGGGAGAATCCCTGCCAGTATCCTGGAGCCAAATGTGCTCTGGCATGTGCTGGGAAGTATAAATGGCGACGCCCCTGATCGAGATCAATACACCATGGGCACAGACCTCCTGGCTGGCTCGCTATAATTGGTAACCAAAGACCAGGATGTGTGCCCGACGCACAGTGAGGCCAAACGGCAGCAAAACATTGGACTTTGGAGCCGAGAAATATTTGTTGTTGAGACATTCAAGGAAATGGGTGGCTTATGCTGGGTAATCCCCAACCTTGAAAGCTTTTAGCAAAGCCCTCTTAGAGGTAAGGTGATGGAGGGGTGTGGCTGTTCGTTGAAAACTTCTCCCTGTCCGATCCCTTGTTCCTGAGGACAGGTCATAGTCAGGTCTCAAGTTCCTATCAATCTCCAGCCAACAAATGTCACTCTCTGGGTGACAAGAAAGGGCAAGGTCCCAAGGCACAAGACTCACCCTCTGAGGTCCAGACCCACCTAAGAGAAAGGGGTCCCTGGGAGGGGTGGTGGTCCTCCTGCCATGGAGGGTTTGTCCAGGAGCTGGTCTGGGTCCTCCCACCAGTGCCCACGCCTCCCAGAGGAGGCAGCTCTGCCTTGGTGGCTCCCTCAGGGCCAGGTCCCAGACGCTTGCTAGCTCTCATCACTGAGGGAGCCGGGTGCACATGACCCAACAGGTCTTAATGCTCCTCAGGCCACCCAAACAGTGGTGGTCAGGTACCCCAGACTGTGAGCCATACCCTTAGGGTCACAGTGGCGGTGTGTGGTAGAGGTTCAACACTGCCTCAAGGCCTGGTCTGGGCCAATGGTCATTCATGGCCTTGGCTCTGGAGCCCTGCAGGACACACCCACAGCCTGTTCTCTGGGCTCCCCATCACACAAGCTGGCCCAAGGCCGTGTGAGCAGAAGAATGCTGGGGAGAAGGCTGGCACTTGCCTCTTACCTCATGCTCCAGGTCTGAAGGGGCAGCACTCCACTGACTGCTGCCTAACAAAGGGCCCCCACTAAAGATGGCTGACAGACAGTGGCTTGCTTGGGGCAGGGGCCCACTACACTGCCCACCAATGGCTGAGCAGGGTGGTCACAGTGGCATTAGTGGTCTCCTGGTAACCATTGCCTGGTAACGGGGCAGTGGGTCACAGTGCACAGCAAGGGCTGCCTGGGAAGGGCTGCATTCATCTGGCTATGGTACAATTCCCCCTTTTCTTTGGTCCTCTGCAACCCTGAGGAGAATATGTGGGTATGATTTGGATAGAGTGGTTAATCATAAACTCAGCAGCGGATCTCTGTTTTAGGGGACTTGCTTTCAACCTAGATTCCTGGTTCATCTTTTCCCAAGTCTTTCAGGGAATGGGGTGACGACCACTCTAGCTACGTGCTGCTGGAGGAAAGCAAAGCCCTACAGTGCATTCTGAGTTGGAAGCAATGCCACGTTGCAAGTCTTGATCCAAGTCTTATATAAACTTGTATAAGGAATCCAGGAGAATAAGCCTGAAAAGCAGCGTGAGGGTGGCACTCTGGGGGAGACGTTCTGGCAGGTAATCCAGACACGCAGAAGCAGAAGGGAAGACATTGTTGTAAGTTGTTAGGAAGTTGAGGGGAAGAGCTTCCCTTAACGGGAGAACACAGATCAAAATCAGCATTATTGCGAAGCAAATCCATAAACGTTAGTAGCATATGCATCTGTTTACTCAGTTTGTCAAAACTGCATTGGTAAGAGTCTTCTTGAAGTTGAAGCACTTTGGGAAAGCCTCAGCCTAACTATCTGTTAGACACTTAAAGAGGCAAGGTTAAAGATCGCATGACAAGGGGTTGCGAAGGAAGCTTAATCAAGTGGCTCTCATGTAACCGTCAGCATGGCTGACCGATTATCCCAAGGCATACCTGCATTTCAGAAACTTTGTACCCTTTCTAGAATATCGACAGGTGTGCCATGTATCCATCCTGTGTAATTGGAGAAGCTTCTCCCCCATTTCACAATGTTTTCTCTGTAATTTCCATACCAGATATACGACTGAAATAGTCCTCCTTGAGTTGCCTTAAGGGCCCCGCAACTAATCCAAAGTTAACAAAATATTTCAAAACACCTGGTCCAATAAGCTCATCAGTCCTTTGAAGAGAATTCTTCTTTCTTCTCCAAAGTGAGAAGAGATCTTAAAAGCAAATCGAGATCCCTTCAAGGCAGGACAGTTCACATACCATGGTATTGAAAGCAGCATTGCAAGTAAACGTGTTCTCTTGGCAGAGGGGAACCCAATCCAGCCTTGAAAAAAACGTATTTTTAATAACAGTATCCATTTCCCGAAGTGGAGTTTCGTTTCAGCCCAATGATGCATCAAATGTTGGTTTTTGGCTCAACACATTTATCCCACCTTCCTACTCTATCCTGAAATGTGTTCCTTTTCATGAGTTTCTTAGCTTTAATTACATATTTCAATTACAATCCTCAAGTCCTTAACACCTTCACTTAGTGAAAACCAAGAAGCAAGCAATTGTCAGCTGGATGCCATACCAGCATTTCTGATTGCAAACGGATGCTTTTGAGACCTTCTGCTAAGTAGGCAAAGGTAGGGAATCTTAGATGTGCCCAGCATCCAATGTTCCAATCCTCTATCCTCTTTGAAATGACCCGGAGAGTCAAGGAATGCTTGCCACTTACCTTGGTGAAGTTTCATGCTACCCAAATCTAGAGAGGCCATTTAGAAAGACTTCAAGTGTCATCATTTCAACTTATGGTCCTTGCTGTCAAATTGGCAACAGATATAAGGTCTTTTTGGATCTCTAAGAAACCTAGGGACTGCAGAAGGTTTATACTTCAGAATGCAAGAAGCTTAAGGCAGCTTCCATACCAGATATCAGTTCAGTACTAGCTATTTGCCAGATCATCAGGACCTGAAATCCATGGAGGCCAATTCTCTCCAGAGGAGGAAGTATTGAATAGGTAAGTGCTTCCCTTTCAGTGAAGTGGAGCTCATTTACACATCAACTCGGCAGGTGATGTCAATTGCCTTATCCCTAAAAGTGGCCCAAATCTGGAGAATGCACCTGAAAGGGGTGCGTTGGGGAAGCACATTTGAGTTTCCCAGAGCCACAACACTTTCACACAAAACAAACGCAAAAGTACATGCACAAAAGAAACTCTCAGTCCTGAGGACCAAAGCAAAGGGTGAGGATGAACAACATCCTCAATGTTTTCGAACTACGTTCCCTCATTTTAACAACAAAACGACAAACAGCATGCAAATTGAAAGATAGGGAATCAGGACCACAGTTGTCATGCCTACTGACCTGGGAAGCAGAAAGAGCCAAAAAGGAAAAAGCAAAGAAATTAGGAAAAGTTCAATTTGCTTCATTAACTTCCACATGTCTCCTGGAAATATGCTCGTTTTCTCAGGGTCACAATGATGAAAACCAAAAGGATTTCACTGAACAAACTTTCTCTAACTGAATATTTTACATAGACTGGTTTTGGAGATATGAAAATGATTCATTTGATGCCATGTTTCACCAGAATCTGTAGAATATGCTGGCCATGCAATGTAAAAAAAAAAAAAAAAATACTTGCTTGTCCCTTAGCGGACTACAAGATGGACTAGAGCTCTGCTGATCACAGCAGGTGTTATCCAATAGCAGAGAGACAAATGCAATGTCAAAAGGTCTCTCAGGATCGCAGTTCCCAGGCACCAAAGGGCAGATTCCTACCCATTGGAAAGGGAATATGTCAACCAATGTTCCACCACAGCTGAAACACAATGCAGGACGGAATGATACCTAGTTGGATCATATGCAAGCTCCGTTACTGACCAAAGACGTCTCAAGTACTCAATGCAAGTGCTGTTTCACACACCTACAATGTACGAATCACAAAGAGGATCCCACAAACCAAAGCACAGACTGCCGTGATTAACACCACATTGACACACACAAACACATGAAGAACAAATAAACACTCCAATCACAAAGACAGAAAGCCAGAGAAGGCATTTTGGCAACTTCCACTTCCACTCCCACATGGAGGCCCCCAGTTCTCAAGAGGGAATGGACTCAGAGGGGCTCCCATCCGCTAAGGGGAGCAGCCCAGTTGGAGTAGACCTATTTCCCAGCCTGTGCAAGCTGGAGCGACTTACCCCCAAATGACATGAACTGTATACCACTGCTCTGGACATGTCTCCAAGACAAGCAGCCTCGTGCTGTAGGGCAGCCACTGCATATCAGGGAGAATCCCTGCCAGTATCCTGGAGCCAAATGTGCTCTGGCATGTGCTGGGAAGTATAAATGGCGACACCCCTGATCGAGATCAATACACCATGGGCACAGACCTCCTGGCTGGCTCGCTATAATTGGTAACCAAAGACCAGGATGTGTGCCCGACGCACAGTGAGGCCAAACAGCAGCAAAACATTGGACTTTGGAGCCGAGAAATATTTGTTGTTGAGACATTCAAGGAAATGGGTGGCTTATGCTGGGTAATCCCCAACCTTGAAAGCTTTTAGCAAAGCCCTCTTAGAGGTAAGGTGATGGAGGGGTGTGGCTTTTCGTTGAAAACTTCTCCCTGTCCGATCCATTGTTCTTGAGGACAGGTCATAGTCAGGTCTCAATGTTCCTATCAATCTCCAGCAAACAAATGTCACTCTCTGGGTGACAAGAAAGGGCAAGGTCCCAAGGCACAAGACTCATCCTCTGAGGTCCAGACCCACCTAAGAGAAAGGGGTCCCTGGGAGGGGTGGTGGTCCTCCTGCCATGGAGGGTTTGTCCAGGAGCTGGTCTGGGTCCTCCCACCACTGCCCACGCCTCACAGAGGAGGCAGCTCTGCCTTGGTGGCTCCCTCAGGGCCAGGTCCCAGACGCTTGCTAGCTCTCATCACTGAGGGAGCCGGGTGCACATGACCCAACAGGTCTTAATGCTCCTCAGGCCACCCAAACAGTGGTGGTCAGGTACCCCAGACTGTGAGCCATACCCTTAGGGTCACAGTGGCGGTGTGTGGTAGAGGTTCAACACTGCCTCAAGGCCTGGTCTGGGCCAATGGTCATTCATGGCCTTGGCTCTGGAGCCCTGCAGGACACACCCACAGCCTGTTCTCTGGGCTCCCCATCACACAAGCTGGCCCAAGGCCGTGTGAGCAGAAGAATGCTGGGGAGAAGGCTGGCACTTGCCTCTTACCTCATGCTCCAGGTCTGAAGGGGCAGCACTCCACTGACTGCTGCCTAACAAAGGGCCCCCACTAAAGATGGCTGACAGACAGTGGCTTGCTTGGGGCAGGGGCCCACTAAACTGCCCACCAATGGCTGAGCATGGTGGTCACAGTGGCATTAGTGGTCTCCTGGTAACCATTGCCTGGTAACGGGGCAGTGGGTCACAGTGCACAGCAAGGGCTGCCTGGGAAGGGCTGCATTCAGCTGGCTATGGTACAATTCCCCCTTTTCTTTGGTCCTCTGCAACCCTGAGGAGAATATGTGGGTATGATTTGGATAGAGTGGTTAATCATAAACTCAGCAGCGGATCTCTGTTTTAGGGGACTTGCTTTCAACCTAGATTCCTGGTTCATCTTTTCCCAAGTCTTTCAGGGAATGGGGTGACGACCACTCTAGCTACGTGCTGCTGGAGGAAAGCAAAGCCCTACAGTGCATTCTGAGTTGGAAGCAATGCCACGTTGCAAGTCTTGATCCAAGTCTTATATAAACTTGTATAAGGAATCCAGGAGAATAAGCCTGAAAAGCAGCGTGAGGGTGGCACTCTGGGGGAGACGTTCTGGCAGGTAATCCAGACACGCAGAAGCAGAAGGGAAGACATTGTTGTAAGTTGTTAGGAAGTTGAGGGGAAGAGCTTCCCTTAACGGGAGAACACAGATCAAAATCAGCATTATTGCGAAGCAAATCCATAAACGTTAGTAGCATATGCATCTGTTTACTCAGTTTGTCAAAACTGCATTGGTAAGAGTCTTCTTGAAGTTGAAGCACTTTGGGAAAGCCTCAGCCTAACTATCTGTTAGACACTTAAAGAGGCAAGGTTAAAGATCGCATGACAAGGGGTTGCGAAGGAAGCTTAATCAAGTGGCTCTCATGTAACCGTCAGCATGGCTGACCGATTATCCCAAGGCATACCTGCATTTCAGAAACTTTGTACCCTTTCTAGAATATCGACAGGTGTGCCATGTATCCATCCTGTGTAATTGGAGAAGCTTCTCCCCCATTTCACAATGTTTTCTCTGTAATTTCCATACCAGATATACGACTGAAATAGTCCTCCTTGAGTTGCCTTAAGGGCCCCGCAACTAATCCAAAGTTAACAAAATATTTCAAAACACCTGGTCCAATAAGCTCATCAGTCCTTTGAAGAGAATTCTTCTTTCTTCTCCAAAGTGAGAAGAGATCTTAAAAGCAAATCGAGATCCCTTAAAGGCAGGACAGTTCACATACCATGGTATTGAAAGCAGCATTGCAAGTAAACGTGTTCTCTTGGCAGAGGGGAACCCAATCCAGCCTTGAAAAAAACGCATTTTTAATAACAGTATCCATTTCCCGAAGTGGAGTTTCGTTTCAGCCCAATGATGCATCAAATGTTGGTTTTTGGCTCAACACATTTATCCCACCTTCCTACTCTATCCTGAAATGTGTTCCTTTTCATGAGTTTCTTAGCTTTAATTACATATTTCAATTACAATCCTCAAGTCCTTAACACCTTCACTTAGTGAAAACCAAGAAGCAAGCAATTGTCAGCTGGATGCCATACCAGCATTTCTGATTGCAAACGGATGCTTTTGAGACCTTCTGCTAAGTAGGCAAAGGTAGGGAATCTTAGATGTGCCCAGCATCCAATGTTCCAATCCTCTATCCTCTTTGAAATGACCCGGAGAGTCAAGGAATGCTTGCCACTTACCTTGGTGAAGTTTCATGCTACCCAAATCTAGAGAGGCCATTTAGAAAGACTTCAAGTGTCATCATTTCAACTTATGGTCCTTGCTGTCAAATTGGCAACAGATATAAGGTCTTTTTGGATCTCTAAGAAACCTAGGGACTGCAGAAGGTTTATACTTCAGAATGCAAGAAGCTTAAGGCAGCTTCCATACCAGATATCAGTTCAGTACTAGCTATTTGCCAGATCATCAGGACCTGAAATCCATGGAGGCCAATTCTCTCCAGAGGAGGAAGTATTGAATAGGTAAGTGCTTCCCTTTCAGTGAAGTGGAGCTCATTTACACATCAACTCGGCAGGTGATGTCAATTGCCTTATCCCTAAAAGTGGCCCAAATCTGGAGAATGCACCTGAAAGGGGTGCGTTGGGGAAGCACATTTGAGTTTCCCAGAGCCACAACACTTTCACACAAAACAAACGCAAAAGTACATGCACAAAAGAAACTCTCAGTCCTGAGGACCAAAGCAAAGGGTGAGGATGAACAACATCCTCAATGTTTTCGAACTACGTTCCCTCATTTTAACAACAAAACGACAAACAGCATGCAAATTGAAAGATAGGGAATCAGGACCACAGTTGTCATGCCTACTGACCTGGGAAGCAGAAAGAGCCAAAAAGTAAAAAGCAAAGAAATTAGGAAAAGTTCAATTTGCTTCATTAACTTCCACATGTCTCCTGGAAATATGCTCGTTTTCTCAGGGTCACAATGATGAAAACCAAAAGGATTTCACTGAACAAACTTTCTCTAACTGAATATTTTACATAGACTGGTTTTGGAGATATGAAAATGATTCATTTGATGCCATGTTTCACCAGAATCTGTAGAATATGCTGGCCATGCAATGTAAAAAAAAAAAATACTTGCTTGTCCCTTAGCGGACTACAAGATGGACTAGAGCTCTGCTGATCACAGCAGGTGTTATCCAATAGCAGAGAGACAAATGCAATGCCAAAAGGTCTCTCAGGATCGCAGTTCCCAGGCACCAAAGGGCAGATTCCTACCCATTGGAAAGGGAATATATCAACCAATGTTCCACCACAGCTGAAACACAATGCAGGACGGAATGATACCTAGTTGGATCATATGCAAGCTCCGTTACTGACCAAAGACGTCTCAAGTACTCAGTGCAAGTGCTGTTTCACACACCTACAATGTACGAATCACAAAGAGGATCCCACAAACCAAAGCACAGACTGCCGTGATTAACACCACATTGACACACACAAACACATGAAGAACAAATAAACACTCCAATCACAAAGACAGAAAGCCAGAGAAGGCATTTTGTCAACTTCCACTTCCACTCCCACATGGAGGCCCCCAGTTCTCAAGAGGGAATGGACTCAGAGGGGCTCCCATCCGCTAAGGGGAGCAGCCCAGTTGGAGTAGACCTATTTCCCAGCCTGTGCAAGCTGGAGCGACTTACCCCCAAATGACATGAACTGTATACCACTGCTCTGGACATGTCTCCAAGACAAGCAGCCTCGTGCTGTAGGGCAGCCACTGCATATCAGGGAGAATCCCTGCCAGTATCCTGGAGCCAAATGTACTCTGGCATGTGCTGGGAAGTATAAATGGCGACGCCCCTGATCGAGATCAATACACCATGGGCACAGACCTCCTGGCTGGCTCGCTATAATTGGTAACCAAAGACCAGGATGTGTGCCCGACGCACAGTGAGGCCAAACAGCAGCAAAACATTGGACTTTGGAGCCGAGAAATATTTGTTGTTGAGACATTCAAGGAAATGGGTGGCTTATGCTGGGTAATCCCCAACCTTGAAAGCTTTTAGCAAAGCCCTCTTAGAGGTAAGGTGATGGAGGGGTGTGGCTTTTCGTTGAAAACTTCTCCCTGTCCGATCCATTGTTCTTGAGGACAGGTCATAGTCAGGTCTCAATGATCCTATCAATCTCCAGCAAACAAATGTCACTCTCTGGGTGACAAGAAAGGGCAAGGTCCCAAGGCACAAGACTCACCCTCTGAGGTCCAGACCCACCTAAGAGAAAGGGGTCCCTGGGAGGGGTGGTGGTCCTCCTGCCATGGAGGGTTTGTCCAGGAGCTGGTCTGGGTCCTCCCACCACTGCCCACGCCTCACAGAGGAGGCAGCTCTGCCTTGGTGGCTCCCTCAGGGCCAGGTCCCAGACGCTTGCTATCTCTCATCACTGAGGGAGCCGGGTGCACATGACCCAACAGGTCTTAATGCTCCTCAGGCCACCCAAACAGTGGTGGTCAGGTACCCCAGACTGTGAGCCATACCCTTAGGGTCACAGTGGCGGTGTGTGGTAGAGGTTCAACACTGCCTCAAGGCCTGGTCTGGGCCAATGGTCATTCATGGCCTTGGCTCTGGAGCCCTGCAGGACACACCCCCAGCCTGTTCTCTGGGCTCCCCATCACACAAGCTGGCCCAAGGCCGTGTGAGCAGAAGAATGCTGGGGAGAAGGCTGGCACTTGCCTCTTACCTCATGCTCCAGGTCTGAAGGGGCAGCACTCCACTGACTGCTGCCTAACAAAGGGCCCCCACTAAAGATGGCTGACAGACAGTGGCTTGCTTGGGGCAGGGGCCCACTACACTGCCCACCAATGGCTGAGCAGGGTGGTCACAGTGGCATTAGTGGTCTCCTGGTAACCATTGCCTGGTAACGGGGCAGTGGGTCACAGTGCACAGCAAGGGCTGCCTGGGAAGGGCTGCATTCAGCTGGCTATGGTACAATTCCCCCTTTTCTTTGGTCCTCTGCAACCCTGAGGAGAATATGTGGGTATGATTTGGATAGAGTGGTTAATCATAAACTCAGCAGCGGATCTCTGTTTTAGGGGACTGGCTTTCAACCTAGATTCCTGGTTCATCTTTTCCCAAGTCTTTCAGGGAACGGGGTGACGACCACTCTAGCTACGTGCTGCTGGAGGAAAGCAAAGCCCTACAGTGCATTCTGAGTTGGAAGCAATGCCACGTTGCAAGTCTTGATCCAAGTCTTATATAAACTTGTATAAGGAATCCAGGAGAATAAGCCTGAAAAGCAGCGTGAGGGTGGCACTCTGGGGGAGACGTTCTGGCAGGTAATCCAGGCACTCAGAAGCAGAAGGGAAGACATTGTTGTAAGTTGTTAGGAAGTTGAGGGGAAGAGCTTCCCTTAACGGGAGAACACAGATCAAAATCAGCATTATTGCGAAGCAAATCCATAAACGTTAGTAGCATGTGCATCTGTTTACTCAGTTTGTCAAAACGGCATTGGTAAGAGTCTTCTTGAAGTTGAAGCACTTTGGGAAAGCCTCAGCCTAACTATCTGTTAGACACTTAAAGAGGCAAGGTTAAAGATCGCATGACAAGGGGTTGCGAAGGAAGCTTAATCAAGTGGCTCTCATGTAACCGTCAGCATGGCTGACCGATTATCCCAAGGCATACCTGCATTTCAGAAACTTTGTACCCTTTCTAGAATATCGACAGGTGTGCCATGTATCCATCCTGTGTAATTGGAGAAGCTTCTCCCCCATTTCACAATGTTTTCTCTGTAATTTCCATACCAGATATACGACTGAAATAGTCCTCCTTGAGTTGCCTTAAGGGCCCCGCAACTAATCCAAAGTTAACAAAATATTTCAAAACACCTGGTCCAATAAGCTCATCAGTCCTTTGAAGAGAATTCTTCTTTCTTCTCCAAAGTGAGAAGAGATCTTAAAAGCAAATCGAGATCCCTTAAAGGCAGGACAGTTCACATACCATGGTATTGAAAGCAGCATTGCAAGTAAACGTGTTCTCTTGGCAGAGGGGAACCCAATCCAGCCTTGAAAAAAACGCATTTTTAATAACAGTATCCATTTCCCGAAGTGGAGTTTCGTTTCAGCCCAATGATGCATCAAATGTTGGTTTTTGGCTCAACACATTTATCCCACCTTCCTACTCTATCCTGAAATGTGTTCCTTTTCATGAGTTTCTTAGCTTTAATTACATATTTCAATTACAATCCTCAAGTCCTTAACACCTTCACTTAGTGAAAACCAAGAAGCAAGCAATTGTCAGCTGGATGCCATACCAGCATTTCTGATTGCAAACGGATGCTTTTGAGACCTTCTGCTAAGTAGGCAAAGGTAGGGAATCTTAGATGTGCCCAGCATCCAATGTTCCAATCCTCTATCCTCTTTGAAATGACCCGGAGAGTCAAGGAATGCTTGCCACTTACCTTGGTGAAGTTTCATGCTCCCCAAATCTAGAGAGGCCATTTAGAAAGACTTCAAGTGTCATCATTTCAACTTATGGTCCTTGCTGTCAAATTGGCAACAGATATAAGGTCTTTTTGGATCTCTAAGAAACCTAGGGACTGCAGAAGGTTTATACTTCAGAATGCAAGAAGCTTAAGGCAGCTTCCATACCAGATATCAGTTCAGTACTAGCTATTTGCCAGATCATCAGGACCTGAAATCCATGGAGGCCAATTCTCTCCAGAGGAGGAAGTATTGAATAGGTAAGTGCTTCCCTTTCAGTGAAGTGGAGCTCATTTACACATCAACTCGGCAGTTGATGTCAATTGCCTTATCCCTAAAAGTGGCCCAAATCTGGAGAATGCACCTGAAAGGGGTGCGTTGGGGAAGCACATTTGAGTTTCCCAGAGCCACAACACTTTCACACAAAACAAACGCAAAAGTACATGCAAAAAAGAAACTCTCAGTCCGGAGGACCAAAGCAAAGGGTGAGGATGAACAACATCCTCAATGTTTTCGAACTACGTTCCCTCATTTTAACAACAAAATGACAAACAGCATGCAAATTGAAAGATAGGGAATCAGGACCACAGTTGTCATGCCTACTGACCTGGGAAGCAGAAAGAGCCAAAAAGTAAAATGCAAAGAAATTAGGAAAAGTTCAATTTGCTTCATTAACTTCCACATGTCTCCTGGAAATATGCTCGTTTTCTCAGGGTCACAATGATGAAAACCAAAAGGATTTCACTGAACAAACTTTCTCTAACTGAATATTTTACATAGACTGGTTTTGGAGATATGAAAATGATTCATTTGATGCCATGTTTCACCAGAATCTGTAGAATATGCTGGCCATGCAATGTAAAAAAAAAAAAAAAATACTTGCTTGTCCCTTAGCGGACTACAAGATGGACTAGAGCTCTGCTGATCACAGCAGGTGTTATCCAATAGCAGAGAGACAAATGCAATGCCAAAAGGTCTCTCAGGATCGCAGTTCCCAGGCACCAAAGGGCAGATTCCTACCCATTGGAAAGGGAATATGTCAACCAATGTTCCACCACAGCTGAAACACAATGCAGGAGGGAATGATACCTAGTTGGATCATATGCAAGCTCCGTTACTGACCAAAGACGTCTCAAGTACTCAATGCAAGTGCTGTTTCACACACCTACAATGTACGAATCACAAACAGGATCCCACAAACCAAAGCACAGACTGCCGTGATTAACACCACATTGACACACACAAACACATGAAGAACAAATAAACGCTCCAATCACAAAGACAGAAAGCCAGAGAAGGCATTTTGTCAACTTCCACTTCCACTCCCACATGGAGGCCCCCAGTTCTCAAGAGGGAATGGACTCAGAGGGGCTCCCATCCGCTAAGGGGAGCAGCCCAGTTGGAGTAGACCTATTTCCCAGCCTGTGCAAGCTGGAGCGACTTACCCCCAAATGACATGAACTGTATACCACTGCTCTGGACATGTCTCCAAGACAAGCAGCCTCGTGCTGTAGGGCAGCCACTGCATATCAGGGAGAATCCCTGCCAGTATCCTGGAGCCAAATATACTCTGGCATGTGCTGGGAAGTATAAATGGCGACGCCCCTGATCGAGATCAATACACCATGGGCACAGACCTCCTGGCTGGCTCGCTATAATTGGTAACCAAAGACCAGGATGTGTGCCCGACGCACAGTGAGGCCAAACAGCAGCAAAACATTGGACTTTGGAGCCGAGAAATATTTGTTGTTGAGACATTCAAGGAAATGGGTGGCTTATGCTGGGTAATCCCCAACCTTGAAAGCTTTTAGCAAAGCCCTCTTAGAGGTAAGGTGATGGAGGGGTGTGGCTTTTCGTTGAAAACTTCTCCCTGTCCGATCCATTGTTCTTGAGGACAGGTCATAGTCAGGTCTCAATGATCCTATCAATCTCCAGCAAACAAATGTCACTCTCTGGGTGACAAGAAAGGGCAAGGTCCCAAGGCACAAGACTCACCCTCTGAGGTCCAGACCCACCTAAGAGAAAGGGGTCCCTGGGAGGGGTGGTGGTCCTCCTGCCATGGAGGGTTTGTCCAGGAGCTGGTCTGGGTCCTCCCACCACTGCCCACGCCTCACAGAGGAGGCAGCTCTGCCTTGGTGGCTCCCTCAGGGCCAGGTCCCAGACGCTTGCTAGCTCTCATCACTGAGGGAGCCGGGTGCACATGACCCAACAGGTCTTAATGCTCCTCAGGCCACCCAAACAGTGGTGGTCAGGTACCCCAGACTGTGAGCCATACCCTTAGGGTCACAGTGGCGGTGTGTGGTAGAGGTTCAACACTGCCTCAAGGCCTGGTCTGGGCCAATGGTCATTCATGGCCTTGGCTCTGGAGCCCTGCAGGACACACCCCCAGCCTGTTCTCTGGGCTCCCCATCACACAAGCTGGCCCAAGGCCGTGTGAGCAGAAGAATGCTGGGGAGAAGGCTGGCACTTGCCTCTTACCTCATGCTCCAGGTCTGAAGGGGCAGCACTCCACTGACTGCTGCCTAAGAAAAGGCCCCCACTAAAGATGGCTGACAGACAGTGGCTTGCTTGGGGCAGGGGCCCACTACACTGCCCACCAATGGCTGAGCAGGGTGGTCACAGTGGCATTAGTGGTCTCCTGGTAACCATTGCCTGGTAACGGGGCAGTGGGTCACAGTGCACAGCAAGGGCTGCCTGGGAAGGGCTGCATTCAGCTGGCTATGGTACAATTCCCCCTTTTCTTTGGTCCTCTGCAACCCTGAGGAGAATATGTGGGTATGATTTGGATAGAGTGGTTAATCATAAACTCAGCAGCGGATCTCTGTTTTAGGGGACTGGCTTTCAACCTAGATTCCTGGTTCATCTTTTCCCAAGTCTTTCAGGGAATGGGGTGACGACCACTCTAGCTACGTGCTGCTGGAGGAAAGCAAAGCCCTACAGTGCATTCTGAGTTGGAAGCAATGCCACGTTGCAAGTCTTGATCCAAGTCTTATATAAACTTGTATAAGGAATCCAGGAGAATAAGCCTGAAAAGCAGCGTGAGGGTGGCACTCTGGGGGAGACGTTCTGGCAGGTAATCCAGGCACTCAGAAGCAGAAGGGAAGACATTGTTGTAAGTTGTTAGGAAGTTGAGGGGAAGAGCTTCCCTTAACGGGAGAACACAGATCAAAATCAGCATTATTGCGAAGCAAATCCATAAACGTTAGTAGCATGTGCATCTGTTTACTCAGTTTGTCAAAACTGCATTGGTAAGAGTCTTCTTGAAGTTGAAGCACTTTGGGAAAGCCTCAGCCTAACTATCTGTTAGACACTTAAAGAGGCAAGGTTAAAGATCGCATGACAAGGGGTTGCGAAGGAAGCTTAATCAAGTGGCTCTCATGTAACCGTCAGCATGGCTGACCGATTATCCCAAGGCATACCTGCATTTCAGAAACTTTGTACCCTTTCTAGAATATCGACAGGTGTGCCATGTATCCATCCTGTGTAATTGGAGAAGCTTCTCCCCCATTTCACAATGTTTTCTCTGTAATTTCCATACCAGATATACGACTGAAATAGTCCTCCTTGAGTTGCCTTAAGGGGCCCGCAACTAATCCAAAGTTAACAAAATATTTCAAAACACCTGGTCCAATAAGCTCATCAGTCCTTTGAAGAGAATTCTTCTTTCTTCTCCAAAGTGAGAAGAGATCTTAAAAGCAAATCGAGATCCCTTAAAGGCAGGACAGTTCACATACCATGGTATTGAAAGCAGCATTGCAAGTAAACGTGTTCTCTTGGCAGAGGGGAACCCAATCCAGCCTTGAAAAAAACGCATTTTTAATAACAGTATCCATTTCCCGAAGTGGAGTTTCGTTTCAGCCCAATGATGCATCAAATGTTGGTTTTTGGCTCAACACATTTATCCCACCTTCCTACTCTATCCTGAAATGTGTTCCTTTTCATGAGTTTCTTAGCTTTAATTACATATTTCAATTACAATCCTCAAGTCCTTAACACCTTCACTTAGTGAAAACCAAGAAGCAAGCAATTGTCAGCTGGATGCCATACCAGCATTTCTGATTGCAAACGGATGCTTTTGAGACCTTCTGCTAAGTAGGCAAAGGTAGGGAATCTTAGATGTGCCCAGCATCCAATGTTCCAATCCTCTATCCTCTTTGAAATGACCCGGAGAGTCAAGGAATGCTTGCCACTTACCTTGGTGAAGTTTCATGCTCCCCAAATCTAGAGAGGCCATTTAGAAAGACTTCAAGTGTCATCATTTCAACTTATGGTCCTTGCTGTCAAATTGGCAACAGATATAAGGTCTTTTTGGATCTCTAAGAAACCTAGGGACTGCAGAAGGTTTATACTTCAGAATGCAAGAAGCTTAAGGCAGCTTCCATACCAGATATCAGTTCAGTACTAGCTATTTGCCAGATCATCAGGACCTGAAATCCATGGAGGCCAATTCTCTCCAGAGGAGGAAGTATTGAATAGGTAAGTGCTTCCCTTTCAGTGAAGTGGAGCTCATTTACACATCAACTCGGCAGTTGATGTCAATTGCCTTATCCCTAAAAGTGGCCCAAATCTGGAGAATGCACCTGAAAGGGGTGCGTTGGGGAAGCACATTTGAGTTTCCCAGAGCCACAACACTTTCACACAAAACAAACGCAAAAGTACATGCAAAAAAGAAACTCTCAGTCCTGAGGACCAAAGCAAAGGGTGAGGATGAACAACATCCTCAATGTTTTCGAACTACGTTCCATCATTTTAACAACAAAATGACAAACAGCATGCAAATTGAAAGATAGGGAATCAGGACCACAGTTGTCATGCCTACTGACCTGGGAAGCAGAAAGAGCCAAAAAGTAAAATGCAAAGAAATTAGGAAAAGTTCAATTTGCTTCATTAACTTCCACATGTCTCCTGGAAATATGCTCGTTTTCTCAGGGTCACAATGATGAAAACCAAAAGGATTTCACTGAACAAACTTTCTCTAACTGAATATTTTACATAGACTGGTTTTGGAGATATGAAAATGATTCATTTGATGCCATGTTTCACCAGAATCTGTAGAATATGCTGGCCATGCAATGTAAAAAAAAAAAAAATACTTGCTTGTCCCTTAGCGGACTACAAGATGGACTAGAGCTCTGCTGATCACAGCAGGTGTTATCCAATAGCAGAGAGACAAATGCAATGCCAAAAGGTCTCTCAGGATCGCAGTTCCCAGGCACCAAAGGGCAGATTCCTACCCATTGGAAAGGGAATATGTCAACCAATGTTCCACCACAGCTGAAACACAATGCAGGAGGGAATGATACCTAGTTGGATCATATGCAAGCTCCGTTACTGACCAAAGACGTCTCAAGTACTCAATGCAAGTGCTGTTTCACACACCTACAATGTACGAATCACAAACAGGATCCCACAAACCAAAGCACAGACTGCCGTGATTAACACCACATTGACACACACAAACACATGAAGAACAAATAAACGCTCCAATCACAAAGACAGAAAGCCAGAGAAGGCATTTTGTCAACTCCCACTTCCACTCCCACATGGAGGCCCCCAGTTCTCAAGAGGGAATGGACTCAGAGGGGCTCCCATCCGCTAAGGGGAGCAGCCCAGTTGGAGTAGACCTATTTCCCAGCCTGTGCAAGCTGGAGCGACTTACCCCCAAATGACATGAACTGTATACCACTGCTCTGGACATGTCTCCAAGACAAGCAGCCTCGTGCTGTAGGGCAGCCACTGCATATCAGGGAGAATCCCTGCCAGTATCCTGGAGCCAAATGTACTCTGGCATGTGCTGGGAAGTATAAATGGCGACGCCCCTGATCGAGATCAATACACCATGGGCACAGACCTCCTGGCTGGCTCGCTATAATTGGTAACCAAAGACCAGGATGTGTGCCCGACGCACAGTGAGGCCAAACAGCAGCAAAACATTGGACTTTGGAGCCGAGAAATATTTGTTGTTGAGACATTCAAGGAAATGGGTGGCTTATGCTGGGTAATCCCCAACCTTGAAAGCTTTTAGCAAAGCCCTCTTAGAGGTAAGGTGATGGAGGGGTGTGGCTTTTCGTTGAAAACTTCTCCCTGTCCGATCCATTGTTCTTGAGGACAGGTCATAGTCAGGTCTCAATGATCCTATCAATCTCCAGCAAACAAATGTCACTCTCTGGGTGACAAGAAAGGGCAAGGTCCCAAGGCACAAGACTCACCCTCTGAGGTGCAGACCCACCTAAGAGAAAGGGGTCCCTGGGAGGGGTGGTGGTCCTCCTGCCATGGAGGGTTTGTCCAGGAGCTGGTCTGGGTCCTCCCACCACTGCCCACGCCTCACAGAGGAGGCAGCTCTGCCTTGGTGGCTCCCTCAGGGCCAGGTCCCAGACGCTTGCTAGCTCTCATCACTGAGGGAGCCGGGTGCACATGACCCAACAGGTCTTAATGCTCCTCAGGCCACCCAAACAGTGGTGGTCAGGTACCCCAGACTGTGAGCCATACCCTTAGGGTCACAGTGGCGGTGTGTGGTAGAGGTTCAACACTGCCTCAAGGCCTGGTCTGGGCCAATGGTCATTCATGGCCTTGGCTCTGGAGCCCTGCAGGACACACCCCCAGCCTGTTCTCTGGGCTCCCCATCACACAAGCTGGCCCAAGGCCGTGTGAGCAGAAGAATGCTGGGGAGAAGGCTGGCACTTGCCTCTTACCTCATGCTCCAGGTCTGAAGGGGCAGCACTGCACTGACTGCTGCCTAACAAAGGGCCCCCACTAAAGATGGCTGACAGACAGTGGCTTGCTTGGGGCAGGGGCCCACTACACTGCCCACCAATGGCTGAGCAGGGTGGTCACAGTGGCATTAGTGGTCTCCTGGTAACCATTGCCTGGTAACGGGGCAGTGGGTCACAGTGCACAGCAAGGGCTGCCTGGGAAGGGCTGCATTCAGCTGGCTATGGTACAATTCCCCCTTTTCTTTGGTCCTCTGCAACCCTGAGGAGAATATGTGGGTATGATTTGGATAGAGTGGTTAATCATAAACTCAGCAGCGGATCTCTGTTTTAGGGGACTTCCTTTCAACCTAGATTCCTGGTTCATCTTTTCCCAAGTCTTTCAGGGAATGGGGTGACGACCACTCTAGCTACGTGCTGCTGGAGGAAAGCAAAGCCCTACAGTGCATTCTGAGTTGGAAGCAATGCCACGTTGCAAGTCTTGATCCAAGTCTTATATAAACTTGTATAAGGAATCCAGGAGAATAAGCCTGAAAAGCAGCGTGAGGGTGGCACTCTGGGGGAGACGTTCTGGCAGGTAATCCAGACACGCAGAAGCAGAAGGGAAGACATTGTTGTAAGTTGTTAGGAAGTTGAGGGGAAGAGCTTCCCTTAACGGGAGAACACAGATCAAAATCAGCATTATTGCGAAGCAAATCCATAAACGTTAGTAGCATATGCATCTGTTTACTCAGTTTGTCAAAACTGCATTGGTAAGAGTCTTCTTGAAGTTGAAGCACTTTGGGAAAGCCTCAGCCTAACTATCTGTTAGACACTTAAAGAGGCAAGGTTAAAGATCGCATGACAAGGGGTTGCGAAGGAAGCTTAATCAAGTGGCTCTCATGTAACCGTCAGCATGGCTGACCGATTATCCCAAGGCATACCTGCATTTCAGAAACTTTGTACCCTTTCTAGAATATCGACAGGTGTGCCATGTATCCATCCTGTGTAATTGGAGAAGCTTCTCCCCCATTTCACAATGTTTTCTCTGTAATTTCCATACCAGATATATGACTGAAATAGTCCTCCTTGAGTTGCCTTAAGGGCCCCGCAACTAATCCAAAGTTAACAAAATATTTCAAAACACCTGGTCCAATAAGCTCATCAGTCCTTTGAAGAGAATTCTTCTTTCTTCTCCAAAGTGAGAAGAGATCTTAAAAGCAAATCGAGATCCCTTAAAGGCAGGACAGTTCACATACCATGGTATTGAAAGCAGCATTGCAAGTAAACGTGTTCTCTTGGCAGAGGGGAACCCAATCCAGCCTTGAAAAAAACGCATTTTTAATAACAGTATCCATTTCCCGAAGTGGAGTTTCGTTTCAGCCCAATGATGCATCAAATGTTGGTTTTTGGCTCAACACATTTATCCCACCTTCCTACTCTATCCTGAAATGTGTTCCTTTTCATGAGTTTCTTAGCTTTAATTACATATTTCAATTACAATCCTCAAGTCCTTAACACCTTCACTTAGTGAAAACCAAGAAGCAAGCAATTGTCAGATGGATGCCATACCAGCATTTCTGATTGCAAACGGATGCTTTTGAGACCTTCTGCTAAGTAGGCAAAGGTAGGGAATCTTAGATGTGCCCAGCATCCAATGTTCCAATCCTCTATCCTCTTTGAAATGACCCGGAGAGTCAAGGAATGCTTGCCACTTACCTTGGTGAAGTTTCATGCTACCCAAATCTAGAGAGGCCATTTAGAAAGACTTCAAGTGTCATCATTTCAACTTATGGTCCTTGCTGTCAAATTGGCAACAGATATAAGGTCTTTTTGGATCTCTAAGAAACCTAGGGACTGCAGAAGGTTTATACTTCAGAATGCAAGAAGCTTAAGGCAGCTTCCATACCAGATATCAGTTCAGTACTAGCTATTTGCCAGATCATCAGGACCTGAAATCCATGGAGGCCAATTCTCTCCAGAGGAGGAAGTATTGAATAGATAAGTGCTTCCCTTTCAGTGAAATAGAGCTCATTTACACATCAACTCGGCAGTTGATGTCAATTGCCTTATCCCTAAAAGTGGCCCAAATCTGGAGAATGCACCTGAAAGGGGTGCGTTGGGGAAGCACATGTGAGTTTCCCAGAGCCACAACACTTTCACACAAAACAAACGCAAAAGTACATGCACAAAAGAAACTCTCAGTCCTGAGGACCAAAGCAAAGGGTGAGGATGAACAACATCCTCATTGTTTTCGAACTACGTTCCCTCATTTTAACAACAAAACGACAAACAGCATGCAAATTGAAAGATAGGAAATCAGGACCACAGTTGTCATGCCTACTGACCTGGGAAGCAGAAAGAGCCAAAAAGGAAAAAGCAAAGAAATTAGGAAAAGTTCAATTTGCTTCATTAACTTCCACATGTCTCCTGGAAATATGCTCGTTTTCTCAGGGTCACAATGATGAAAACCAAAAGGATTTCACTGAGCAAACTTTCTCTAACTAAATATTTTACATAGACTGGTTTTGGAGATATGAAAATGATTCATTTGATGCCATGTTTCACCAGAATCTGTAGAATATGCTGGCCATGCAATGTAAAAAAAAAAAAAAAAAAATACTTGCTTGTCCCTTAGCGGACTACAAGATGGACTAGAGCTCTGCTGATCACAGCAGGTGTTATCCAATAGCAGAGAGACAAATGCAATGCCAAAAGGTCTCTCAGGATCGCAGTTCCCAGGCACCAAAGGGCAGATTCCTACCCATTGGAAAGGGAATATGTCAACCAATGTTCCACCACAGCTGAAACACAATGCAGGAGGGAATGATACCTAGTTGGATCATATGCAAGCTCCGTTACTGACCAAAGACGTCTCAAGTACTCAATGCAAGTGCTGTTTCACACACCTACAATGTACGAATCACAAACAGGATCCCACAAACCAAAGCACAGACTGCCGTGATTAACACCACATTGACACACACAAACACATGAAGAACAAATAAACACTCCAATCACAAAGACAGAAAGCCAGAGAAGGCATTTTGTCAACTTCTACTTCCACTCCCACATGGAGGCCCCCAGTTCTCAAGAGGGAATGGACTCAGAGGGGCTCCCATCCGCTAAGGGGAGCAGCCCAGTTGGAGTAGACCTATTTCCCAGCCTGTGCAAGCTGGAGCGACTTACCCCCAAATGACATGAACTGTATACCACTGCTCTGGACATGTCTCCAAGACAAGCAGCCTCGTGCTGTAGGGCAGCCACTGCATATCAGGGAGAATCCCTGCCAGTATCCTGGAGCCAAATGTACTCTGGCATGTGCTGGGAACTATAAATGGCGACGCCCCTGATCGAGATCAATACACCATGGGCACAGACCTCCTGGCTGGCTCGCTATAATTGGTAACCAAAGACCAGGATGTGTGCCCGACGCACAGTGAGGCCAAACAGCAGCAAAACATTGGACTTTGGAGCCGAGAAATATTTGTTGTTGAGACATTCAAGGAAATGGGTGGCTTATGCTGGGTAATCCCCAACCTTGAAAGCTTTTAGCAAAGCCCTCTTAGAGGTAAGGTGATGGAGGGGTGTGGCTTTTCGTTGAAAACTTCTCCCTGTCCGATCCATTGTTCTTGAGGACAGGTCATAGTCAGGTCTCAATGTTCCTATCCATCTCCAGCAAACAAATGTCACTCTCTGGGTGACAAGAAAGGGCAAGGTCCCAAGGCACAAGACTCACCCTCTGAGGTCCAGACCCACCTAAGAGAAAGGGGACCCTGGGAGGGGTGGTGGTCCTCCTGCCATGGAGGGTTTGTCCAGGAGCTGGTCTGGGTCCTCCCCCCAGTGCCCACGCCTCACAGAGGAGGCAGCTCTGCCTGGTGGCTCCCTCAGGGCCAGGTCCCAGACGCTTGCTAGCTCTCATCACTGAGGGAGCCGGGTGCACATGACCCAACAGGTCTTAATGCTCCTCAGGCCACCCAAACAGTGGTGGTCAGGTACCCCAGACTGTGAGCCATACCCTTAGGGTCACAGTGGCGGTGTGTGGTAGAGGTTCAACACTGCCTCAAGGCCTGGTCTGGGCCAATGGTCATTCATGGCCTTGGCTCTGGGGCCCTGCAGGACACACCCACAGCCTGTTCTCTGGACTCCCTATCACACAAGCTGGCCCAAGGCCGTGTGAGCAGAAGAATGCTGGGGAGAAGGCTGGCACTTGCCTCTTACCTCATGCTCCAGGTCTGAAGGGGCAGCACTCCACTGACTGCTGCCTAACAAAGGGCCCCCGCTAAAGATGGCTGACAGACAGTGGCTTGCTTGGGGCAGGGGCCCACTACACTGCCCACCAATGGCTGAGCAGGGTGGTCACAGTGGCATTAGTGGTCTCCTGGTAACCATTGCCTGGTAACGGGGCAGTGGGTCACAGTGCACAGCAAGGGCTGCCTGGGAAGGGCTGCATTCATCTGGCTATGGTACAATTCCCCCTTTTCTTTGGTCCTCTGCAACCCTGAGGAGAATATGTGGGTATGATTTGGATAGAGTGGTTAATCATAAACTCAGCAGCGGATCTCTGTTTTAGGGGACTTGCTTTCAACCTAGATTCCTGGTTCATCTTTTCCCAAGTCTTTCAGGGAATGGGGTGACGACCACTCTAGCTACGTGCTGCTGGAGGAAAGCAAAGCCCTACAGTGCATTCTGAGTTGGAAGCAATGCCACGTTGCAAGTCTTGATCCAAGTCTTATATAAACTTGTATAAGGAATCCAGGAGAATAAGCCTGAAAAGCAGCGTGAGGGTGGCACTCTGGGGGAGACGTTCTGGCAGGTAATCCAGACACGCAGAAGCAGAAGGGAAGACATTGTTGTAAGTTGTTAGGAAGTTGAGGGGAAGAGCTTCCCTTAACGGGAGAACACAGATCAAAATCAGCATTATTGCGAAGCAAATCCATAAACGTTAGTAGCATATGCATCTGTTTACTCAGTTTGTCAAAACTGCATTGGTAAGAGTCTTCTTGAAGTTGAAGCACTTTGGGAAAGCCTCAGCCTAACTATCTGTTAGACACTTAAAGAGGCAAGGTTAAAGATCGCATGACAAGGGGTTGAGAAGGAAGCTTAATCAAGTGGCTCTCATGTAACCGTCAGCATGGCTGACCGATTATCCCAAGGCATACCTGCATTTCAGAAACTTTGTACCCTTTCTAGAATATCGACAGGTGTGCCACGTATCCATCCTGTGTAATTGGAGAAGCTTCTCCCCCATTTCACAATGTTTTCTCTGTAATTTCCATACCAGATATACGACTGAAATAGTCCTCCTTGAGTTGCCTTAAGGGCCCCGCAACTAATCCAAAGTTAACAAAATATTTCAAAACACCTGGTCCAATAAGCTCATCAGTCCTTTGAAGAGAATTCTTCTTTCTTCTCCAAAGTGAGAAGAGATCTTAAAAGCAAATCGAGATCCCTTAAAGGCAGGACAGTTCACATACCATGGTATTGAAAGCAGCATTGCAAGTAAACGTGTTCTCTTGGCAGAGGGGAACCCAATCCAGCCTTGAAAAAAACGTATTTTTAATAACAGTATCCATTTCCCGAAGTGGAGTTTCGTTTCAGCCCAATGATGCATCAAATGTTGGTTTTTGGCTCAACACATTTATCCCACCTTCCTACTCTATCCTGAAATGTGTTCCTTTTCATGAGTTTCTTAGCTTTAATTACATATTTCGATTACAATCCTCAAGTCCTTAACACCTTCACTTAGTGAAAACCAAGAAGCAAGCAATTGTCAGCTGGATGCCATACCAGCATTTCTGATTGCAAACGGATGCTTTTGAGACCTTCTGCTAAGTAGGCAAAGGTAGGGAATCTTAGATGTGCCCAGCATCCAATGTTCCAATCCTCTATCCTCTTTGAAATGACCCGGAGAGTCAAGGAATGCTTGCCACTTACCTTGGTGAAGTTTCATGCTACCCAAATCTAGAGAGGCCATTTAGAAAGACTTCAAGTGTCATCATTTCAACTTATGGTCCTTGCTGTCAAATTGGCAACAGATATAAGGTCTTTTTGGATCTCTAAGAAACCTAGGGACCGCAGAAGGTTTATACTTCAGAATGCAAGAAGCTTAAGGCAGCTTCCATACCAGATATCAGTTCAGTACTAGCTATTTGCCAGATCATCAGGACCTGAAATCCATGGAGGCCAATTCTCTCAAGAGGAGGAAGTATTGAATAGGTAAGTGCTTCCCTTTCAGTGAAATAGAGCTCATTTACACATCAACTCGGCAGTTGATGTCAATTGCCTTATCCCGAAAAGTGGCCCAAATCTGGAGAATGCACCTGAAAGGGGTGCGTTGGGGAAGCACATTTGAGTTTCCCAGAGCCACAACACTTTCACACAAAACAAACGCAAAAGTACATGCACAAAAGAAACTCTCAGTCCTGAGGACCAAAGCAAAGGGTGAGGATGAACAACATCCTCAGTGTTTTCGAAGTACGTTCCCTCATTTTAACAACAAAACGAGAAACAGCAGGCAAATTGAAAGATAGGGAATCAGGACCACAGTTGTCATGCCTACTGACCTGGGAAGCAGAAAGAGCCAAAAAGGAAAAAGCAAAGAAATTAGGAAAAGTTCAATTTGCTTCATTAACTTCCACATGTCTCCTGGAAATATGCTCGTTTTCTCAGGGTCACAATGATGAAAACCAAAAGGATTTCACTGAGCAAACTTTCTCTAACTGAATATTTTACATAGACTGGTTTTGGAGATATGAAAATGATTCATTTGATGCCATGTTTCACCAGAATCTGTAGAATATGCTGGCCATGCAATGTAAAAAAAAAAAAAAAAATACTTGCTTGTCCCTTAGCGGACTACAAGATGGACTAGAGCTCTGCTGATCACAGCAGGTGTTATCCAATAGCAGAGAGACAAATGCAATGCCAAAAGGTCTCTCAGGATCGCAGTTCCCAGGCACTAAAGGGCAGATTCCTACCCATTGGAAAGGGAATATGTCAACCAATGTTCCACCACAGCTGAAACACAACGCAGGAGGGAACGATACCTAGTGTGATCATATGCAAGCTCCGTTACTGACCAAAGACGTCTCAAGTACTCAATACAAGTGCTGTTTCACACACCTACAATATACGAATCACAAACAGGATCCCACAAACCACAGCACAGACTGCCGTGATTAACACCACATTGACACACACAAACACATGAAGAACAAATAAACACTCCAATCACAAAGACAGAAAGCCAGAGAAGGCATTTTGTCAACTTCCACTTCCACTCCCACATGGAGGCCCCCAGTTCTCAAGAGGGAATGGACTCAGAGGGGCTCACATCCGCTAAGGGGAGCAGCCCAGTTGGAGTAGACCTATTTCCCAGCCTGTGCAAGCTGGAGCGACTTACCCCCAAATGACATGAACTGTATACCGTTGCTCTGGACATGTCTCCAAGACAAGCAGCCTCGTGCTGTAGGGCAGCCAGTGCATATCAGGGAGAATACCTGCCAGTATCCTGGAGCCAAATGTACTCTGGCATGTGCTGGGAAGTATAAATGGCGATGCCCCTGATCGAGATCAATACACCATGGGCACAGACCTCCTGGCTGGCTCGCTATAATTGGTAACCAAAGGCCAGGATGTGTGCCCGACGCACAGTGAGGCCAAGCAACAGCAAAACATTGGACTTTGGAGCCGAGAAATATTTGTTGTTGAGACATTCAAGGAAATGGGTGGCTTATGCCGGGTAATCCCAAACCTTGAAAGCTTTTAGCAAAGCCCTCTTAGAGGTAAGGTGATGGAGGGGTGTGGCTTTTCGTTGAAAACTTCTCCCTGTCCGATCCTTTGTTGTTGAGGACAGGTCATAGTCAGGTCTCAATGTTCCTATCCATCTCCAGCAAACAAATGTCACTCTCTGGGTGACAAGAAAGGGCAAGGTCCCAAGGCACAAGGCTCACCCTCTGAGGTCCAGACCCACCTAAGAGAAAGGGGTCCCTGGGAGGGTTGGTGGTCCTCCTGCCATGGAGGGTTTGTCCAGGAGCTGGTCTGGGTCCTCCCACCAGTGCCAACGCCTCACAGAGGAGGCAGCTCTGCCTTGGCGGCTCCCTCAGGGAGAGGTCCCAGACCCTTGCTAGCTCTCATCACTGAGGGAGCCGGGTGCACATGACCCAACAGGTCTTAATGCTCCTCAGGCCACCCAAACAGTGGCGGTCAGGTACCCCAGACTGTGAGCCATACCCTTAGGGTCACAGTGGCGGTGTGTGGTAGAGGTTCAACACTGCCTCAAGGCCTGGTCTGGGCCAGTGGGCATTCATGGCCTTGGCTCTGGAGCCATGCAGGACACACCCCCAGCCTGTTCTCTGGGCCCCCCATCACACCAGCTGGCCCAAGGCCGTGTGAGCAGAAGAATGCTGGGGAGAAGGCTGGCACTTGCCTCTTACCTCACGCTCCAGGTCTGAAGGGGCAGCACTCCACTGACTGCTGCCTAACAAAGGCCCCCACTAAAGATGGCTGACAGACAGTGGCTTGCTTGGGGCAGGGGCCCACTACACTGCCCTCCAATGGCTGAGCAGTGTGGTCACAGTGGCATTAGTGGTCTCCTGGTAATCATTGCCTGGTAACGGGGCAGTGGGTCACAGTGCACAGCAGGGGCTGCCGGGGAAGAGCTGCATTCAGCTGGCTATGGTACAATTCCCCCTTTTCTTTGGTCCTCTGCAACCCTGAGGAGAATATGTGGGTATGATTTGGATAGAGTGGTTAATCATAAACTCCGCAGCGGATCTCTGTTTTAGGGGACTTGCTTTCAACCTCCATTCCTGGTTCATCTTTTCCCAAGTCTTTCAGGGAATGGGGTGACGACCACTCTAGCTACGTCCTGCTGCAGGAAAGCAAAGCCCTACAGTGCATTCTGAGTTGGAAGCAATGCCACATTGCAAGTCTTGATCCAATTCTTATATAAACTTGTATAAGGAATCCAGGAGAATAAGCCTGAAAAGCAGCGTGAGGGTGGCACTCTGGGGGAGACGTTCTGGCAGGTAATCCAGACACGCAGAAGCAGAAGGGAAGACATTGTTGCAAGTTGTTAGGAAGTTGAGGGGAAGAGCTTCCCTTAACGGGAGAACACAGATCAAAATCAGCATTATTGCAAAGCAAATCCATAAACGTTAGTAGCATATGCATCTGTTTACTCAGTTTGTCAAAACTGCATTGGTAAGAGTCTTCTTGAAGTTGAAGCACTTTGGGAAAGCCTCAGCCTAACTATCTGTTAGACACTTAAAGAGGCAAGGTTAAAGATCGGATGACAAGGGGTTGCGAAGGAAGCTTAATCAAGTGGCTCTCATGTAACCGTCAGCATGGCTGACCGATTATCCCAAGGCATACCTGCATTTCAGAAACTTTGTACCCTTTCTAGAATATCGACAGGTGTGCCATGTATCCATCCTGTGTAATTGGAGAAGCTTCTCCCCCATTTCACAATGTTTTCTCTGTAATTTCCATACCAGATATACGACTGAAATAGTCCTCCTTGTGTTGCCTTTAGGGCCCCTCAACTAATCCAAAGTTAACAAACTATTTCAAAACACCTGGTCCAATAAGCTCATCAGTCCTTTGAAGAGAATTCTTCTTTCTTCTCCAAAGTGAGAAGAGATCTTAAAAGCAAATAGAGATCCCTTAAAGGCAGGACAGTTCACATACCATGGTATTGAAAGCAGCGTTCCAAGTAAACGTGTTCTCTTGGCAGAGGGGAACCCAATCCAGCCTTGAAAAAAACGTATTTTTAATAACAGTATCCATTTCCCGAAGTGGAGTTTCGTTTCAGCCCAATGATGCATCAAATGTTGGTTTTTGGCTCAACACATTTATCCCACCTTCCTACTCTATCCTGAAATGTGTTCCTTTTCATGAGTTTCTTAGCTTTAATTACATATTTCGATTACAATCCTCAAGTCCTTAACACCTTCACTTAGTGAAAACCAAGAAGCAAGCAATTGTCAGCTGGATGCCATACCAGCATTTCTGATTGCAAACGGATGCTTTTGAGACCTTCTGCTAAGTAGGCAAAGGTAGGGAATCTTAGATGTGCCCAGCATCCAATGTTCCAATCCTCTATCCTCTTGGAAATGACCCGGAGAGTCAAGGAATGCTTGCCACTTAACTTGGTGAAGTTTCATGCTACCCAAATCTAGAGAGGCCATTTAGAAAGACTTCAAGTGTCATCATTTCAACTTATGGTCCTTGCTGTCAAATTGGCAACAGATATAAGGTCTTTTTGGATCTCTAAGAAACCTAGGGACCGCAGATGGTTTACACTTCAGAATGCAAGAAGCTTAAGGCAGCTTCCATACCAGATATCAGTTCAGTACTAGCTATTTGCCAGATCATCAGGACCTGAAATCCATGGAGGCCAATTCTCTCAAGAGGAGGAAGTATTGAATAGGTAAGTGCTTCCCTTTCAGTGAAATAGAGCTCATTTACACATCAACTCGGCAGTTGATGTCAATTGCCTTATCCCTAAAAGTGGCCGAAATCTGGAGAATGCACCTGAAAGGGGTGCGTTGGGGAAGCACATTTGAGTTTCCCAGAGCCACAACACTTTCACACAAAACAAACGCAAAAGTACATGCACAAAAGAAACTCTCAGTCCTGAGGACCAAAGCAAAGGGTGAGCATGAAAAACATCCTCAGTGTTTTCGAACTACGTTCCCTCATTTTAACAACGAAATGACAAACAACATGCAAATTGAAAGATAGGGAATCAGGACCACAGTTGTCATGCCTACTGACCTGGGAAGCAGAAAGAGCCAAAAAGGAAAAAGCAAAGAAATTAGGAAAAGTTCAATTTGCTTCATTAACTTCCACATGTCTCCTGGAAATATGCTCGTTTCCTCAGGGTCACAATCATGAAAACCAAAAGGATTTCACTGAGCAAACTTTCTCTAACTGAATATTTTACATAGACTGGTTTTGGAGATATGAAAATGATTCATTTGATGCCATGTTTCACCAGAATCTGTAGATTATACTGGCCATGCAAGGTAAAAAAAAGAAAAAAAAATACTTGCTTGTACCTTAGTGGACTACAAGATGGACTAGAGCTCTGCTGATCACAGCAGGTGTTATCCAATAGCAGAGAGACAAATGCAATGCCAAAAGGTCTCTCAGGATCGCAGTTCCCAGGCACCAAAGGGGAGATTCCTACCCATTGGAAAGGGAATATGTCAACCAATGTTCCACCACAGCTGAAACACAACGCAGGAGGGAACGATACCTAGTGTGATCATATGCAAGCTCCGTTACTGACCAAAGACGTCTCAAGTACTCAATGCAAGTGCTGTTTCACACACCTACAATGTACGAATCACAAAGAGGATCCCACAAACCAAAGCACAGACTGCCGTGATTAACACCACATTGACACACACAAACACATGAAGAACAAATAAACACTCCAATCACAAAGACAGAAAGCCAGAGAAGGCATTTTGTCAACTTCCACTTCCACTCCCACATGGAGGACCCCAGTTCTCAAGAGGGAATGGACTCAGAGGGGCTCACATCCGCTAAGGGGAGCAGCCCAGTTGGAGTAGACCTATTTCCCAGCCTGTGCAAGCTGGAGCGACTTACCCCCAAATGACATGAACTGTATACCGTTGCTCTGGACATGTCTCCAAGACAAGCAGCCTCGTGCTGTAGGGCAGCCACTGCATATCAGGGAGAATCCCTGCCAGTATCCTGGAGCCAAATGTACTATGGCATGTGCTAGGAAATATAAATGGCGGCGCCCCTGATCGAGATCAACACACTATGGGCACAGACCTCCTGGCTGGCTCGCTATAATTGGTAACCAAAGGCCAGGATGTGTGCCCGACGCAGAGTGAGGCCAAGCAACAGCAAAACATTGGACTTTGGAGCCGAGAAGTATTTGTTGTTGAGACATTCAAGGAAATGGGTGGCTTATGCTGGGTAATCCCCAACCTTGAAAGCTTTTAGCAAAGCCCTCTTAGAGGTAAGGTGATGGAGGGGTGTGGCTGTTCGTTGAAAACTTCTCCCTGTCCGATCCTTTGTTGTTGAGGACAGGTCATAGTCAGGTCTCAATGTTCCTATCAATCTCCAGCAAACAAATGTCACTCTCTGGGTGACAAGAAAGGGCAAGGTCCCAAGGCACAAGGCTCACCCTCTGAGGTCCAGACCCACCTAAGAGAAAGGGGTCCCTGGGAGGGGTGGTGGTCCTCCTGCCATGGAGGGTTTGTCCAGGAGCTGGTCTGGGTCCTCCCACCAGTGCCCTAGCCTCACAGAGGAGGCAGCTCTGCCTTGGTGGCTCCCTCAGGGCCAGGTCCCAGACCCTTGCTAGCTGTCATCACTGAGGAGCCGTATCCATATTACCCAACAGGTCTTAATGCTCCTCAGGCCACCCAAACAGTGGCGGTCAGGTACCCCAGACTGTGAGCCATACCCTTAGGGTCACAGTGGCGGTGTGTGGTAGAGGTTCAACACTGCCTCAAGGCCTGGTCTGGGCCAGTGGTCATTCATGGGCTTGGCTCTGGAGCCATGCAGGACACACCCCCAGCCTGTTCTCTGGGCCCCCCATCACACCAGCTGGCCCAAGGCCGTGTGAGCAGAAGAATGCTGGGGAGAAGGCTGGCACTTGCCTCTTACCTCACGCTCCAGGTCTGAAGGGGCAGCACTCCACTGACTGCTGCCTAAAAAAGGGCCCCCACTAAAGATGGCTGACAGACAGTGGCTTGCTTGGGGCAGGGGCCCACTACACTGCCCACCAATGGCTGAGCAGGGTGGTCACAGTGGCATTAGTGGTCTCCTGGTAACCATTGCCTGGTAATGGGGCAGTGGGTCACAGTGCACAGCAAGGGCTGCCTGGGAAGGGCTGCATTCAGCTGGCTATGGTACAATTCCCCCTTTTCTTTGGTCCTCTGCAACCCTGAGGAGAATATGTGGGTGTGATTTGGATAGAGTGGTTAATCATAAACTCAGCAGCGGATCTCTGTTTTAGGGGACTTGCTTTCAACCTCCATTCCTGGTTCATCTTTTCCCAAGTCTTTCAGGGAATGGGGTGACGACCACTCTAGCTACGTGCTGCTGGAGGAAAGCAAAGCCCTACAGTGCATTCTGAGTTGGAAGCAAGGCCACGTTGCAAGTCTTGATCCAAGTCTCATATAAACTTGTATAAGGAATCCAGGAGAATAAGCCTGAAATGCAGCGTGAGGGTGGCACTCTGGGGGAGATGTTCTGGCAGGTAATCCAGACACGCAGAAGCAGAAGGGAAGAAATTGTTGTAAGTTGTTAGGAAGTTGAGGGGAAGAGCTTCCCTTAATGGGAGAACACAGATCAAAATCAGCATTATTGCAAAGCAAATCCATAAACGTTAGTAGCATATGCATCTGTTTACTCAGTTTGTCAAAACTGCATTGGTAAGAGTCTTCTTGAAGTTGAAGCACTTTGGGAAAGCCTCAGCCTAACTATCTGTTAGACACTTAAAGAGGCAAGGTTAGAGATCGCATGACAAGGGGTTGCGAAGGAAGCTTAATCAAGTGGCTCTCATGTAACCGTCAGCATGGCTGACCGATTATCCCAAGGCATACCTGCATTTCAGAAACTTTGTACCCTTTCTAGAATATCGACAGGTGTGCCATGTATCCATCCTGTGTAATTGGAGAAGCTTCTCCCCCATTTCACAATGTTTTCTCTGTAATTTCCATACCAGATATATGACTGAAATAGTCCTCCTTGAGTTGCCTTAAGGGCCCTGCAACTAATCCAAAGTTAACAAACTATTTCAAAACACCTGGTCCAATAAGCTCATCAGTCCTTTGAAGAGAATTCTTCTTTCTTCTCCAAAGTGAGAAGAGATCTTAAAAGCAAATAGAGATCCCTTAAAGGCAGGACAGTTCACATACCATGGTATTGAAAGCAGCATTCCAAGTAAACGTGTTCTCTTGGCAGAGGGGAACCCAATCCAGCCTTGAAAAAAACGTATTTTTAATAACAGTATCCATTTCCCGAAGTGGAGTTTCGTTTCAGCCCAATGATGCATCAAATGTTGGTTTTTGGCTCAACACATTTATCCCACCTTCCTACTCTATCCTGAAATGTGTTCCTTTTCATGAGTTTCTTAGCTTTAATTACATATTTCGATTACAATCCTCAAGTCCTTAACACCTTCACTTAGTGAAAACCAAGAAGCAAGCAATTGTCAGCTGGATGCCATACCAGCATTTCTGATGGCAAATGGATGCTTTTGAGACCTTCTGCTAAGTAGGCAAAGGTAGGGAATCTTAGATGTGCCCAGCATCCAATGTTCCAATCCTCTATCCTCTTTGAAATGACCCGGAGAGTCAAGGAATGCTTGCCACTTACCTTGGTGAAGGTTCATGCTACCCAAATCTAGAGAGGCCATTTAGAAAGACTTCAAGTGTCATCATTTCAACTTATGGTCTTTGCTGTCAAATTGGCAACAGATATAAGGTCTTTTTGGATCTCTAAGGAACCTAGGGACCGCAGAAGGTTTATACTTCAGAATGCAAGAAGCTTAAGGCAGCTTCCATACCAGATATCAGCTCAGTACTAGCTATTTGCCAGATCATCAGGACCTGAAATCCATGGAGGCCAATTATCTCCAGAGGAGGAAGTATTGAATAGGTAAGTGCTTCCCTTTCAGTGAAATAGAGCTCATTTACACATCAACTCGGCAGTTGATGTCAATTGCCTTATCCCTAAAAGTGGCCCAAATCTGGAGAATGCACCTGAAGGGGGTGCGTTGGGGAAGCACATTTGAGTTTCCCAGAGCCACAACACTTTCACACAAAACAAACGCAAAAGTACATGCACAAAAGAAACTCTCAGTCCTGAGGACCAAAGCAAAGGGTGAGGATGAACAACATCCTCAGTGTTTTCGAACTACGTTCCCTCATTTTAACAACAAAACGACAAACAACATGCAAATTGAAAGATAGGGAATCAGGACCACAGTTGTCATGCCTACTGACCTGGGAAGCAGAAAGAGCCAAAAAGTAAAGAGCAAAAAAATTAGGAAAAGTTCAATTTGCTTCATTAACTTCCACATGTCTCCTGGAAATATGCTCGTTTTCTCAGGGTCACAATGATGAAAACCAAAAGGATTACACTGAACAAACTTTCTCTAACTGAATATTTTACATAGACTGGTTTTGGACATATGAAAATGATTTATTTGATGCCATGTTTCACCAGAATCTGTAGAATATGCTGGCCATGCAATGTAAAAAAAAGAAAAAAAAAACTTGCTTGTACCTTAGCGGACTACAAGATGGACTAGAGCTCTGCTGATCACAGCAGGTGTTATCCAATAGCAGAGAGACAAATGCAATGCCAAAAGGTCTCTCAGGATCGCAGTTCCCAGGCACCGAAGGGCAGATTCCTACCCATTGGAAAGGGAATATGTCAACCAATGTTCCACCACAGCTGAAACACAACGCAGGAGGGAACGATACCTAGTGTGATCATATGCAAGCTCCGTTACTGACCAAAGACGTCTCAAGTACTCAATGCAAGTGCTGTTTCACACACCTACAATGTACGAATCACAAAGAGGATCCCACAAACCAAAGCACAGACTGCCGTGATTAACACCACATTGACACACACAAACACATGAAGAACAAATAAACACTCCAATCACAAAGACAGAAAGCCAGAGAAGGCATTTTGTCAACTTCCACTTCCACTCCCACATGGAGGACCCCAGTTCTCAAGAGGGAATGGACTCAGAGGGGCTCACATCCGCTAAGGGGAGCAGCCCAGTTGGAGTAGACCTATTTCCCAGCCTGTGCAAGCTGGAGCGACTTACCCCCAAATGACATGAACTGTATACCGTTGCTCTGGACATGTCTCCAAGACAAGCAGCCTCGTGCTGTAGGGCAGCCACTGCATATCAGGGAGAATCCCTGCCAGTATCCTGGAGCCAAATGTACTATGGCATGTGCTAGGAAATATAAATGGCGGCGCCCCTGATCGAGATCAACACACCATGGGCACAGACCTCCTGGCTGGCTCGCTATAATTGGTAACCAAAGGCCAGGATGTGTGCCCGACGCACAGTGAGGCCAAGCAACAGCAAAACATTGGACTTTGGAGCCGAGAAGTATTTGTTGTTGAGACATTCAAGGAAATGGGTGGCTTATGCTGGGTAATCCCCAACCTTGAAAGCTTTTAGCAAAGCCCTCTTAGAGGTAAGGTGATGGAGGGGTGTGGCTGTTCGTTGAAAACTTCTCCCTGTCCGATCCTTTGTTGTTGAGGACAGGTCATAGTCAGGTCTCAATGTTCCTATCAATCTCCAGCAAACAAATGTCACTCTCTGGGTGACAAGAAAGGGCAAGGTCCCAAGGCACAAGGCTCACCCTCTGAGGTCCAGACCCACCTAAGAGAAAGGGGTCCCTGGGAGGGGTGGTGGTCCTCCTGCCATGGAGGGTTTGTCCAGGAGCTGGTCTGGGTCCTCCCACCAGTGCCCTAGCCTCACAGAGGAGGCAGCTCTGCCTTGGTGGCTCCCTCAGGGCCAGGTCCCAGACCCTTGCTAGCTGTCATCACTGAGGAGCCGTATCCATATTACCCAACAGGTCTTAATGCTCCTCAGGCCACCCAAACAGTGGCGGTCAGGTACCCCAGACTGTGAGCCATACCCTTAGGGTCACAGTGGCGGTGTGTGGTAGAGGTTCAACACTGCCTCAAGGCCTGGTCTGGGCCAGTGGTCATTCATGGGCTTGGCTCTGGAGCCATGCAGGACACACCCCCAGCCTGTTCTCTGGGCCCCCCATCACATCAGCTGGCCCAAGGCCGTGTGAGCAGAAGAATGCTGGGGAGAAGGCTGGCACTTGCCTCTTACCTCACGCTCCAGGTCTGAAGGGGCAGCACTCCACTGACTGCTGCCTAAAAAAGGGCCCCCACTAAAGATGGCTGACAGACAGTGGCTTGCTTGGGGCAGGGGCCCACTACACTGCCCACCAATGGCTGAGCAGGGTGGTCACAGTGGCATTAGTGGTCTCCTGGTAACCATTGCCTGGTAATGGGGCAGTGGGTCACAGTGCACAGCAAGGGCTGCCTGGGAAGGGCTGCATTCAGCTGGCTATGGTACAATTCCCCCTTTTCTTTGGTCCTCTGCAACCCTGAGGAGAATATGTGGGTGTGATTTGGATAGAGTGGTTAATCATAAACTCAGCAGCGGATCTCTGTTTTAGGGGACTTGCTTTCAACCTCCATTCCTGGTTCATCTTTTCCCAAGTCTTTCAGGGAATGGGGTGACGACCACTCTAGCTACGTGCTGCTGGAGGAAAGCAAAGCCCTACAGTGCATTCTGAGTTGGAAGCAAGGCCACGTTGCAAGTCTTGATCCAAGTCTCATATAAACTTGTATAAGGAATCCAGGAGAATAAGCCTGAAATGCAGCGTGAGGGTGGCACTCTGGGGGAGATGTTCTGGCAGGTAATCCAGACACACAGAAGCAGAAGGGAAGAAATTGTTGTAAGTTGTTAGGAAGTTGAGGGGAAGAGCTTCCCTTAATGGGAGAACACAGATCAAAATCAGCATTATTGCAAAGCAAATCCATAAACGTTAGTAGCATATGCATCTGTTTACTCAGTTTGTCAAAACTGCATTGGTAAGAGTCTTCTTGAAGTTGAAGCACTTTGGGAAAGCCTCAGCCTAACTATCTGTTAGACACTTAAAGAGGCAAGGTTAGAGATCGCATGACAAGGGGTTGAGAAGGAAGCTTAATCAAGTGGCTCTCATGTAACCGTCAGCATGGCTGACCGATTATCCCAAGGCATACCTGCATTTCAGAAACTTTGTACCCTTTCTAGAATATCGACAGGTGTGCCATGTATCCATCCTGTGTAATTGGAGAAGCTTCTCCCCCATTTCACAATGTTTTCTCTGTAATTTCCATACCAGATATACGACTGAAATAGTCCTCCTTGAGTTGCCTTAAGGGCCCTGCAACTAATCCAAAGTTAACAAACTATTTCAAAACACCTGGTCCAATAAGCTCATCAGTCCTTTGAAGAGAATTCTTCTTTCTTCTCCAAAGTGAGAAGAGATCTTAAAAGCAAATCGAGATCCCTTAAAGGCAGGACAGTTCACATACCATGGTATTGAAAGCAGCATTCCAAGTAAACGTGTTCTCTTGGCAGAGGGGAACCCAATCCAGCCTTGAAAAAAACGTATTTTTAATAACAGTATCCATTTCCCGAAGTGGAGTTTCGTTTCAGCCCAATGATGCATCAAATGTTGGTTTTTGGCTCAACACATTTATCCCACCTTCCTACTCTATCCTGAAATGTGTTCCTTTTCATGAGTTTCTTAGCTTTAATTACATATTTCGATTACAATCCTCAAGTCCTTAACACCTTCACTTAGTGAAAACCAAGAAGCAAGCAATTGTCAGCTGGATGCCATACCAGCATTTCTGATGGCAAATGGATGCTTTTGAGACCTTCTGCTAAGTAGGCAAAGGTAGGGAATCTTAGATGTGCCCAGCATCCAATGTTCCAATCCTCTATCCTCTTTGAAATGACCCGGAGAGTCAAGGAATGCTTGCCACTTACCTTGGTGAAGGTTCATGCTACCCAAATCTAGAGAGGCCATTTAGAAAGACTTCAAGTGTCATCATTTCAACTTATGGTCTTTGCTGTCAAATTGGCAACAGATATAAGGTCTTTTTGGATCTCTAAGAAACCTAGGGACCGCAGAAGGTTTATACTTCAGAATGCAAGAAGCTTAAGGCAGCTTCCATACCAGATATCAGCTCAGTACTAGCTATTTGCCAGATCATCAGGACCTGAAATCCATGGAGGCCAATTATCTCCAGAGGAGGAAGTATTGAATAGGTAAGTGCTTCCCTTTCAGTGAAATAGAGCTCATTTACACATCAACTCGGCAGTTGATGTCAATTGCCTTATCCCTAAAAGTGGCCCAAATCTGGAGAATGCACCTGAAGGGGGTGCGTTGGGGAAGCACATTTGAGTTTCCCAGAGCCACAACACTTTCACACAAAACAAACGCAAAAGTACATGCACAAAAGAAACTCTCAGTCCTGAGGACCAAAGCAAAGGGTGAGGATGAACAACATCCTCAGTGTTTTCGAACTACGTTCCCTCATTTTAACAACAAAACGACAAACAGCATGCAAATTGAAAGATAGGAAATCAGGACCACAGTTGTCATGCCTACTGACCTGGGAAGCAGAAAGAGCCAAAAAGTAAAGAGCAAAGAAATTAGGAAAAGTTCAATTTACTTCATTAACTTCCACATGTCTCCTGGAAATATGCTCGTTTTCTCAGGGTCACAATGATGAAAACCAAAAGGATTACACTGAACAAACTTTCTCTAACTGAATATTTTACATAGACTGGTTTTGGACATATGAAAATGATTTATTTGATGCCATGTTTCACCAGAATCTGTAGAATATGCTGGCCATGCAATGTAAAAAAAAGAAAAAAAAAACTTGCTTGTACCTTAGCGGACTACAAGATGGACTAGAGCTCTGCTGATCACAGCAGGTGTTATCCAATAGCAGAGAGACAAATGCAATGCCAAAAGGTCTCTCAGGATCGCAGTTCCCAGGCACCGAAGGGCAGATTCCTACCCATTGGAAAGGGAATATGTCAACCAATGTTCCACCACAGCTGAAACACAACGCAGGAGGGAACGATACCTAGTGTGATCATATGCAAGCTCCGTTACTGACCAAAGACGTCTCAAGTACTCAATGCAAGTGCTGTTTCACACACCTACAATGTACGAATCACAAAGAGGATCCCAAAAACCAAAGCACAGACTGCCGTGATTAACACCACATTGACACACACAAACACATGAAGAACAAATAAACACTCCAATCACAAAGACAGAAAGCCAGAGAAGGCATTTTGTCAACTTCCACTTCCACTCCCACATGGAGGCCCCCAGTTCTCAAGAGGGAATGGACTCAGAGGGGCTCACATCCGCTAAGGGGAGCAGCCCAGTTGGAGTAGACCTATTTCCCAGCCTGTGCAAGCTGGAGCGACTTACCCCCAAATGACATGAACTGTATACCGTTGCTCTGGACATGTCTCCAAGACAAGCAGCCTCGTGCTGTAGGGCAGCCAGTGCATATCAGGGAGAATCCCTGCCAGTATCCTGGAGCCAAATGTACTCTGGCATGTGCTAGGAAATATAAATGGCGGCGCCCCTGATCGAGATCAACACACCATGGGCACAGACCTCCTGGCTGGCTCGCTATAATTGGTAACCAAAGGCCAGGATGTGTGCCCGACGCACAGTGAGGCCAAGCAACAGCAAAACATTGGACTTTGGAGCCGAGAAGTATTTGTTGTTGAGACATTCAAGGAAATGGGTGGCTTATGCTGGGTAATCCCCAACCTTGAAAGCTTTTAGCAAAGCCCTCTTAGAGGTAAGGTGATGGAGGGGTGTGGCTGTTCGTTGAAAACTTCTCATGTCCGATCCTTTGTTGTTGAGGACAGGTCATAGTCAGGTCTCAATGTTCCTATCAATCTCCAGCCAACAAATGTCACTCTCTGGGTGACAAGAAAGGGCAAGGTCCCAAGGCACAAGCCTCACCCTCTGAGGTCCAGACCCACCTAAGAGAAAGGGGTCCCTGGGAGGGGTGGTGGTCCTCCTGCCATGGAGGTTTTGTCCAGGAGCTGGTCTGGGTCCTCCCACCACTGCCCATGCCTCACAGAGGAGGCAGCTCTGCCTTGGTGGCTCCCTCAGGGCCAGGTCCCAGACCCTTGCTAGCTGTCATCACTGAGGAGCCGTATGCATATTACCCAACAGGTCTTAATGCTCCTCTGGCCACCCAAACAGTGGCGGTCAGGTACCCCAGACTGTGAGCCATACCCTTAGGGTCACAGTGGCGGTGTGTGGTAGAGGTTCAACACTGCCTCAAGGCCTGGTCTGGGCCAGGGGACATTCATGGGCTTGGCTCTGGAGCCATGCAGGACACACCCCCAGCCTGTTCTCTGGGCCCCCCATCACACCAGCTGGCCCAAGGCCGTGTGAGCAGAAGAATGCTTGGGAGAAGACTGGCACTTGCCTCTTACCTCACGCTCCAGGTCTGAAGGGGCAGCACTCCACTGACTGCTGCCTAAAAAAGGGCCCCCACTAAAGATGGCTGACAGACAGTGGCTTGCTTGGGGCAGGGGCCCACTACACTGCCCTCCAATGGCTGAGCAGGGTGGTCACAGTGGCATTAGTGGTCTCCTGGTAATCATTGCCTGGTAACGGGGCAGTGGGTCACAGTGCACAGCAGGGGCTGCCGGGGAAAGGCTGCATTCAGCTGGCTATGGTACAATTCCCCCTTTTCTTTGGTCCTCTGCAACCCTGAGGAGAATATGTGGGTATGATTTGGCTAGAGTGGTTAATCATAAACTCCGCAGCGGATCTCTGTTTTAGGGGACTTGCTTTCAACCTCCATTCCTGGTTCATCTTTTCCCAAGTCTTTCAGGGAATGGGGTGACGACCACTCTAGCTACGTCCTGCTGCAGGAAAGCAAAGCCCTACAGTGCATTCTGAGTTGGAAGCAATGCCACGTGGCAAGTCTTGATCCAAGTCTTATATAAACTTGTTTAAGGAATCCAGGAGAATAAGCCTGAAAAGCAGCGTGAGGGTGGCACTCTGGGGGAGACGTTCTGGCAGGTAATCCAGACACGCAGATGCAGAAGGGAAGAAATTGTTGTAAGCTGTTAGGAAGTTGAGGGGAAGAGCTTCCCTTAACGGGAGAACACAGATCAAAATCAGCATTATTGCGAAGCAAATCCATAAACGTTAGTAGCATATGCATCTGTTTACTCAGTTTGTCAAAACTGCATTGGTAAGAGTCTTCTTGAAGTTGAAGCACTTTGGGAAAGCCTCAGCCTAACTATCTGTTAGACACTTAAAGAGGCAAGGTTAAAGATCGGATGACAAGGGGTTGAGAAGGAAGCTTAATCAAGTGGCTCTCATGTAACCGTCAGCATGGCTGACCGATTATCCCAAGGCATACCTGCATTTCAGAAATTTTGTTCCCTTTCTAGAATATTGACAGGTGTGCCATGTATCCATCCTGTGTAATTGGAGAAGCTTCTCCCCCATTTCACAATGTTTTCTCTGTAATTTCCATACCAGATATACGACTGAAATAGTCCTCCTTGAGTTGCCTTAAGGGCCCCTCAACTAATCCAAAGTTAACAAACTATTTCAAAACACCTGGTCCAATAAGCTCATCAGTCCTTTGAAGAGAATTCTTCTTTCTTCTCCAAAGTGAGAAGAGATCTTAAAAGCAAATCGAGATCCCTTAAAGGCAGGACAGTTCACATACCATGGTATTGAAAGCAGCATTCCAAGTAAACGTGTTCTCTTGGCAGAGGGGAACCCAATCCAGCCTTGAAAAAAACGCATTTTTAATAACAGTATCCATTTCCCGAGGTGGAGTTTCGTTTCAGCCCAATGATGCATCAAATGTTGGTTTTTGGCTCAACACATTTATCCCACCTTCCTACTCTATCCTGAAATGTGTTCCTTTTCATGAGTTTCTTAGCTTTAATTACATATTTCGATTACAATCCTCAAGTCCTTAACACCTTCACTTAGTGAAAACCAAGAAGCAAGCAATTGTCAGCTGGATGCCATACCAGCATTTCTGATTGCAAACGGATGCTTTTGAGACCTTCTGCTAAGTAGGCAAAGGTAGGGAATCTTAGATGTGCCCAGCATCCAATGTTCCAATCCTCTATCCTCTTTGAAATGACCCGGAGAGTCAAGGAATGCTTGCCAATTACCTTGGTGAAGGTTCATGCTACCCAAATCTAGAGAGGCCATTTAGAAAGACTTCAAGTGTCATCATTTCAACTTATGGTCTTTGCTGTCAAATTGGCAACAGATATAAGGTCTTTTTGGATCTCTAAGAAACCTAGGGACCGCAGAAGGTTTATACTTCAGAATGCAAGAAGCTTAAGGCAGCTTCCATACCAGATATCAGCTCAGTACTAGTTATTTGCCAGATCATCAGGACCTGAAATCCATGGAGGCCAATTCTCTCCAGAGGAGGAAGTATTGAATAGGTAAGTGCTTCCCTTTCAGTGAAATAGAGCTCATTTACACATCAACTCGGCAGTTGATGTCAATTGCCTTATCCCTTAAAGTGGCCCAAATCTGGAGAATGCACCTGAAAGGGGTGCGTTGGGGAAGCACATTTGAGTTTCCCAGAGCCACAACACTTTCACACAAAACAAACGCAAAAGTACAGCACAAAAGAAACTCTCAGTCCTGAGGACCAAAGCAAAGGGTGAGGATGAACAACATCCTCAGTGTTTTCGAACTACGTTCCCTCATTTTAACAACAAAACGACAAACAACATGCAAATTGAAAGATAGGGAATCAGGACCACAGTTGTCATGCCTACTGACCTGGGAAGCAGAAAGAGCCAAAAAGTAAAGAGCAAAGAAATTAGGAAAAATTCAATTTGCTTCATTAACTTCCACATGTCTCCTGGAAATATGCTCGTTTTCTCAGGGTCACAATGATGAAAACCAAAAGGATTTCACTGAGCAAACTTTCTCTAACTGAATATTTTACATAGACTGGTTTTGGAGATATGAAAATGATTCATTTGATGTCATGTTTCACCAGAATCTGTAGAATATGCTGGCCATGCAAGGTAAAAAAAAGAAAAAAAAATACTTGCTTGTACCTTAGTGGACTACAAGATGGACTAGAGCTCTGCTGATTACAGCAGGTGTTATCCAATAGCAGAGAGACAAATGCAATGCCAAAAGGTCTCTCAGGATCGCAGTTCCCAGGCACCAAAGGGGAGATTCCTACCCATTGGAAAGGGAATATGTCAACCAATGTTCCACCACAGCTGAAACACAACGCAGGAGGGAACGATACCTAGTGTGATCATATGCAAGCTCCGTTACTGACCAAAGACGTCTCAAGTACTCAATGCAAGTGCTGTTTCACACACCTACAATGTACGAATCACAAAGAGGATCCCACAAACCAAAGCACAGACTGCCGTGATTAACACCACATTGACACACACAAACACATGAAGAACAAATAAACACTCCTATCACAAAGACAGAAAGCCAGAGAAGGCATTTTGTCTACTTCCACTTCCACTCCCACATGGAGGCCCCCAGTTCTCAAGAGGGAATGGACTCAGAGGGGCTCACATCCGCTAAGGGGAGCAGCCCAGTTGGAGTAGACCTATTTCCCAGCCTGTGCAAGCTGGAGCGACTTACCCCCAAATGACATGAACTGTATAGCGTTGCTCTGGACATGTCTCCAAGACAAGCAGCCTCGTGCTGTAGGGCAGCCACTGCATACCATGGAGAATCCCTGCCAGTATCCTGGAGTCAAATGTACTCTGGCATGTGCTGGGAACTATAAATGGCGACGCACCTGATCGAGATCAACACACCATGGGCACAGACCTCCTGGCTGGCTCGCTATAATTGGTAACCAAAGGCAAGGATGTGTGCCCGACACACAGTGAGGCCAAGCAACAGCAAAACATTGGACTTTGGAGCCGAGAAATATTTGTTGTTGAGACATTCAAGGAAATGGGTGGCTTATGCTGGGTAATCCCCAACCTTGAAAGCTTTTAGCAAAGCCCTCTTAGAGGTAAGGTGATGGAGGGGTGTGGCTGTTCGTTGAAAACTTCTCCCTGTCCGATCCTTTGTTCTTGAGGACAGGTCATAGCCGGGTCTCAATGTTCCTATCAATCTCCAGCCAACAAATGTCACTCTCTGGGTGACAAGAAAGGGCAAGGTCCCAAGGCACAAGGCTCACCCTCTGAGGTCCAGACCCACCTAAGAGAAAGGGGTCCCTGGGAGGGGTGGTGGTCCTCCTGCCATGGAGGGTTTGTCCAGGAGCTGGTCTGGGTCCTCCCACCAGTGCCCACGCCTCACAGAGGAGGCAGCTCTGCCTTGGTGGCTCCCTCAGGGCCAGGTCCCAGACCCTTGCTAGCTGTCATCACTGAGGGAGCCGGGTGCACACGACCCAACAGGTCTTAATGCTCCCCAGGCCAACCAAACAGTGGCGGTCAGGTACCCCAGACTGTGAGCCATACCCTTAGGGTCACAGTGGCGGTGTGTGGTAGAGGTTCAACACTGCCTCAAGGCCTGGTCTGGGCCAGGGGACATTCATGACCTTGGCTCTGGAGCCCTGCAGGACACACCCCCAGCCTGTTCTCTGGGCCCCCCATCACACCAGCTGGCCCAAGGCCGTGTGAGCAGAAGAATGCTGGGGAGAAGGCTGGCACTTGCCTCTTACCTCACGCTCCAGGTCTGAAGGGGCAGCACTCCACTGACTGCTGCCTAAAAAAGGGCCCCCACTAAAGATGGCTGACAGACAGTGGCTTGCTTGGGGCAGGGGCCCACCACACTGCCCACCAATGGCTGAGCAGGGTGGTGACAGTGACATTAGTGGTCTCCTGGTAACCATTGCCTGGTAATGGGGCAGTGGGTCACAGTGCACAGCAAGGGCTGCCTGGGAAGGGCTGCATTCAGCTGGCTATGTTACAATTCCCCCTTTTTTTGGTCATCTGCAACCCTGAAGAGAATATGTGGGTATGATTTGGATAGAGTGGTTAATCATAAACTCAGCAGCGGATCTCTGTTTTAGGGGACTTGCTTTCAACCTCCATTCCTGGTTCATCTTTTCCCAAGTCTTTCAGGGAATGGGGTGACGACCACTCTAGCTACGTCCTGCTGCAGGAAAGCAAAGCCCTACAGTGCATTCTGAGTTGGAAGCAAGGCCACGTTGCAAGTCTTGATCCAAGTCTCATATAAACTTGTATAAGGAATCCAGGAGAATAAGCCTGAAATGCAGCATGAGGGTGGCACTCTGGGGGAGATGTTCTGGCAGGTAATCCAGACACGCAGAAGCAGAAGGGAAGACATTGTTGTAAGTTGTTAGGAAGTTGAGGGGAAGAGCTTCCCTTAATGGGAGAACACAGATCAAAATCAGCATTATTGCAAAGCAAATCCATAAACGTTAGTAGCATATGCATCCTTTTACTCAGTTTGTCAAAACTGCATTGGTAAGAGTCTTCTTGAAGTTGAAGCACTTTGGGAAAGCCTCAGCCTAACTATCTGTTAGACACTTAAAGAGGCAAGGTTAGAGATCGCATGACAAGGGGTTGAGAAGGAAGCTTAATCAAGTGGCTCTCATGTAACTGTCAGCATGGCTGACCGATTATCCCAAGGCATACCTGCATTTCAGAAACTTTGTACCCTTTCTAGAATATCGACAGGTGTGCCATGTATCCATCCTGTGTAATTGGAGAAGCTTCTCCCCCATTTCACAATGTTTTCTCTGTAATTTCCATACCAGATATACGACTGAAATAGTCCTCCTTGAGTTGCCTTAAGGGCCCCGCAACTAATCCAAAGTTAACAAACTATTTCAAAACACCTGGTCCAATAAGCTCATCAGTCCTTTGAAGAGAATTCTTCTTTCTTCTCCAAAGTGAGAAGAGATCTTAAAAGCAAATCGAGATCCCTTAAAGGAAGGACAGTTCACATACCATGGTATTGAAAGCAGCATTGCAAGTAAACGTGTTCTCTTGGCAGAGGGGAACCCAATCCAGCCTTGAAAAAAACGTATGTTTAATAACAGTATCCATTTCCCGAAGTGGAGTTCCGTTTCAGCCCAATGATGCATCAAATGTTGGTTTTTGGCTCAACACATTTATCCCACCTTCCTACTCTATCCTGAAATGTGTTCCTTTTCATGAGTTTCTTAGCTTTAATTACATATTTTGATTACAATCCTCAAGTCCTTAACACCTTCACTTAGTGAAAACCAAGAAGCAAGCAATTGTCAGCTGGATGCCATACCAGCATTTCTGATTGCAAACGGATGCTTTTGAGACCTTCTGCTAAGTAGGCAAAGGTAGGGAATCTTAGATGTGCCCAGCATCCAAAGTTCCAATAATCTATCCTCTTTGAAATGACCCGGGGAGTCAAGGAATGCTTGCCACTTACCTTGGTGAAGGTTCATGCTACCCAAATCTAGAGAGGCCATTTAGAAAGACTTCAAGTGTCATCATTTCAACTTATGGTCTTTGCTGTCAAATTGGCAACAGATATAAGGTCTTTTTGGATCTCTAAGAAACCTAGGGACTGCAGAAGGTTTATACTTCAGAATGCAAGAAGCTTAAGACAGCTTCCATACCAGATATCAGCTCAGTACTAGCTATTTGCCAGATCATCAGGACCTGAAATCCATGGAGGCCAATTCTCTCCAGAGGAGGAAGTATTGAATAGGTAAGTGCTTCCCTTTCAGTGAAGTGGAGCTCATTTACACATCAACTCGGCAGTTGATGTCAATTGCCTTATCCCTATAAGTGGCCCAATTCTGGAGAATGCACCTGAAGGGGGTGCGTTGGGGAAGCACATTTGAGTTTCCCAGAGCCACAACACTTTCACACAAAACAAACGCAAAAGTACATGCAAAAAAGAAACTCTCAGTCCTGAGGACCAAAGCAAAGGGTGAAGATGAACAACATCCTCAGTGTTTTCGAACTACGTTCCCTCATTTTAACAACAAAACGACAAACAACATGCAAATTGAAAGATAGGGAATCAGGACCACAGTTGTCATGCCTACTGACCTGGGAAGCAGAAAGAGCCAAAAAGTAAAGAGCAAAGAAATTAGGAAAAGTTCAATTTGCTTCATTAACTTCCACATGTCTGCTGGAAATATGCTCGTTTTCTCAGGGTCACAATGATGAAAACCAAAAGGATTTCACTGAGCAAACTTTCTCTAACTGAATATTTTACATAGACTGGTTTTGGAGATATGAAAATGATTCATTTGATGCCATGTTTCACCAGAATCTGTAGAATATGCTGGCCATGCAATGTAAAAAAAAGAAAAAAAAAACTTGCTTGTACCTTAGCAGACTACAAGATGGACTAGAGCTCTGCTGATCACAGCAGGTGTTATCCAATAGCAGAGAGACACATGCAATGCCAAAAGGTCTCTCAGGATCGCAGTTCCCAGGCACCGAAGGGCAGATTCCTACCCATTGGAAAGGGAATATGTCAACCAATGTTCCACCACAGCTGAAACACAACGCAGGAGGGAATGATACCTAGTGTGATCATATGCAAGCTCCGTTACTGACCAAAGACGTCTCAAGTACTCAATGCAAGTGCTGTTTCACACACCTACAATGTACGAATCACAAAGAGGATCCCACAAACCAAAGCACAGACTGCCGTGATTAACACCACATTGACACACACAAACACATGAAGAACAAATAAACACTCCAATCACAAAGACAGAAAGCCAGAGAAGGCATTTTGTCTACTTCCACTTCCACTCCCACATGGAGGCCCCCAGTTCTCAAGAGGGAATGGACTCAGAGGGGCTCACATCCGCTAAGGGGAGCAGCCCAGTTGGAGTAGACCTATTTCCCAGCCTGTGCAAGCTGGAGCGACTTACCCCCAAATGACATGAACTGTATAGCGTTGCTCTGGACATGTCTCCAAGACAAGCAGCCTCGTGCTGTAGGGCAGCCACTGCATATCATGGAGATTCCCTGCCAGTATCCTGGAGTCAAATGTACTCTGGCATGTGCTGGGAACTATAAATGGTGACGCACCTGATCGAGATCAACACACCATGGGCACAGACCTCCTGGCTGGCTCGCTATAATTGGTAACCAAAAGCAAGGATGTGTGCCCGACACACAGTGAGGCCAAGCAACAGCAAAACATTGGACTTTGGAGCCGAGAAATATTTGTTGTTGAGACATTCAAGGAAATGGGTGGCTTATGCTGGGTAATCCCCAACCTTGAAAGCTTTTAGCAAAGCCCTCTTAGAGGTAAGGTGATGGAGGGGTGTGGCTGTTCGTTAAAAACTTCTCCCTGTCCGATCCTTTGTTGTTGAGGACAGGTCATAGTCGGGTCTCAATGTTCCTATCAATCTCCAGCCAACAAATGTCACTCTCTGGGTGACAAGAAAGGGCAAGGTCCCAAGGCACAAGGCTCACCCTCTGAGGTCCAGACCCACCTAAGAGAAAGGGGTCCCTGGGAGGGGTGGTGGTCCTCCTGCCATGGAGGGTTTGTCCAGGAGCTGGTCTGGGTCCTCCCACCAGTGCCCACGCCTCACAGAGGAGGCAGCTCTGCCTTGGTGGCTCCCTCAGGGCCAGGTCCCAGACCCTTGCTAGCTGTCATCACTGAGGGAGCCGGGTGCACACGACCCAACAGGTCTTAATGCTCCCCAGGCCACCCAAACAGTGGCGGTCAGGTACCCCAGACTGTGAGCCATACCCTTAGGGTCACAGTGGCGGTGTGTGGTAGAGGTTCAACACTGCCTCAAGGCCTGGTCTGGGGCAGGGGACATTCATGGCCTTGGCTCTGGAGCCCTGCAGGACACACCCCCAGCCTGTTCTCTGGGCCCCCCATCACACCAGCTGGCCCAAGGCCGTGTGAGCAGAAGAATGCTGGGGAGAAGGCTGGCACTTGCCTCTTACCTCACGCTCCAGGTCTGAAGGGGCAGCACTCCACTGACTGCTGCCTAAAAAAGGGCCCCCACTAAAGATGGCTGACAGACAGTGGCTTGCTTGGGGCAGGGGCCCACTACACTGCCCACCAATGGCTGAGCAGGGTGGTCACAGTGGCATTAGTGGTCTCCTGGTAACCATTGCCTGGTAATGGGGCAGTGGGTCACAGTGCACAGCAAGGGCTGCCTGGGAAGGGCTGCATTCAGCTGGCTATGTTACAATTCCCCCTTTTTTTGGTCATCTGCAACCCTGAAGAGAATATGTGGGTATGATTTGGATACAGTGGTTAATCATAAACTCAGCAGCGGATCTCTGTTTTAGGGGACTTGCTTTCAACCTCCATTCCTGGTTCATCTTTTCCCAAGTCTTTCAGGGAATGGGGTGACGACCACTCTAGCTACGTCCTGCTGCAGGAAAGCAAAGCCCTACAGTGCATTCTGAGTTGGAAGCAAGGCCACGTTGCAAGTCTTGATCCAAGACTCATATAAACTTGTATAAGGAATCCAGGAGAATAAGCCTGAAATGCAGCATGAGGGTGGCACTCTGGGGGAGATGTTCTGGCAGGTAATCCAGACACGCAGAAGCAGAAGGGAAGACATTGTTGTAAGTTGTTAGGAAGTTGAGGGGAAGAGCTTCCCTTAATGGGAGAACACAGATCAAAATCAGCATTATTGCAAAGCAAATCCATAAACGTTAGTAGCATATGCATCCCTTTACTCAGTTTGTCAAAACTGCATTGGTAAGAGTCTTCTTGAAGTTGAAGCACTTTGGGAAAGCCTCAGCCTAACTATCTGTTAGACACTTAAAGAGGCAAGGTTAGAGATCGGATGACAAGGGGTTGAGAAGGAAGCTTAATCAAGTGGCTCTCATGTAACTGTCAGCATGGCTGACCGATTATCCCAAGGCATACCTGCATTTCAGAAACTTTGTACCCTTTCTAGAATATCGACAGGTGTGCCACGTATCCATCCTGTGTAATTGGAGAAGCTTCTCCCCCATTTCACAATGTTTTCTCTGTAATTTCCATACCAGATATACGACTGAAATAGTCCTCCTTGAGTTGCCTTAAGGGCCCCTCAACTAATCCAAAGTTAACAAACTATTTCAAAACACCTGGTCCAATAAGCTCATCAGTCCTTTGAAGAGAATTCTTCTTTCTTCTCCAAAGTGAGAAGAGATCTTAAAAGCAAATCGAGATCCCTTAAAGGAAGGACAGTTCACATACCATGGTATTGAAAGCAGCATTCCAAGTAAACGTGTTCTCTTGGCAGAGGGGAACCCAATCCAGCCTTGAAAAAAACGTATTTTTAATAACAGTATCCATTTCCCGAAGTGGAGTTTCGTTTCAGCCCAATGATGCATCAAATGTTGGTTTTTGGCTCAACACATTTATCCCACCTTCCTACTCTATCCTGAAATGTGTTCCTTTTCATGAGTTTCTTAGCTTTAATTACATATTTTGATTACAATCCTCAAGTCCTTAACACCTTCACTTAGTGAAAACCAAGAAGCAAGCAATTGTCAGCTGGATGCCATACCAGCATTTCTGATTGCAAACGGATGCTTTTGAGACCTTCTGCTAAGTAGGCAAAGGTAGGGAATCTTAGATGTGCCCAGCATCCAATGTTCCAATAATCTATCCTCTTTGAAATGGCCCGGAGAGTCAAGGAATGCTTGCCACTTACCTTGGTGAAGGTTCATGCTACCCAAATCTAGAGAGGCCATTTAGAAAGACTTCAAGTGTCATCATTTCAACTTATGGTCTTTGCTGTCAAATTGGCAACAGATATAAGGTCTTTTTGGATCTCTAAGAAACCTAGGGACTGCAGAAGGTTTATACTTCAGAATGCAAGAAGCTTAAGGCAGCTTCCATACCAGATATCAGCTCAGTACTAGCTATTTGCCAGATCATCAGGACCTGAAATCCATGGAGGCCAATTCTCTCCAGAGGAGGAAGTATTGAATAGGTAAGTGCTTCCCTTTCAGTGAAGTGGAGCTCATTTACACATCAACTCGGCAGTTGATGTCAATTGCCTTATCCCTATAAGTGGCCCAATTCTGGAGAATGCACCTGAAGGGGGTGCGTTGGGGAAGCACATTTGAGTTTCCCAGAGCCACAACACTTTCACACAAAACAAACGCAAAAGTACATGCAAAAAAGAAACTCTCAGTCCTGAGGACCAAAGCAAAGGGTGAAGATGAACAACATCCTCAGTGTTTTCGAACTACGTTCCCTCATTTTAACAACAAAACGACAAACAACATGCAAATTGAAAGATAGGGAATCAGGACCACAGTTGTCATGCCTACTGACCTGGGAAGCAGAAAGAGCCAAAAAGTAAAGAGCAAAGAAATTAGGAAAAGTTCAATTTGCTTCATTAACTTCCACATGTCTCCTGGAAATATGCTCGTTTTCTCAGGGTCACAATGATGAAAACCAAAAGGATTTCACTGAGCAAACTTTCTCTAACTGAATATTTTACATAGACTGGTTTTGGAGATATGAAAATGATTCATTTGATGCCATGTTTCACCAGAATCTGTAGAATATGCTGGCCATGCAATGTAAAAAAAAGAAAAAACTTGCTTGTACCTTAGCGGACTACAAGATGGACTAGAGCTCTGCTGATCACAGCAGGTGTTATCCAATAGCAGAGAGACAAATGCAATGCCAAAAGGTCTCTCAGGATCGCAGTTCCCAGGCACCAAAGGGCAGATTCCTACCCATTGGAAAGGGAATATGTCAACCAATGTTCCACCACAGCTGAAACACAACGCAGGAGGGAACGATACCTAGTGTGATCATATGCAAGCTCCGTTACTGACCAAACACGTCTCAAGTACTCAATGCAAGTGCTGTTTCACACACCTACAATGTACGAATCACAAAGAGGATCCCACAAACCAAAGCACAGACTGCCGTGATTAACACCACATTGACACACACAAACACATGAAGAACAAATAAACACTACAATCACAAAGACAGAAAGCCAGAGAAGGCATTTTGTCTACTTCCACTTCCACTCCCACATGGAGGCCCCCAGTTCTCAAGAGGGAATGGACTCAGAGGGGCTCACATCCGCTAAGGGGAGCAGCCCAGTTGGAGTAGACCTATTTCCCAGCCTGTGCAAGCTGGAGCGACTTACCCCCAAATGACATGAACTGTATACCGTTGCTCTGGACATGTCTCCAAGACAAGCAGCCTCGTGCTGTAGGGCAGCCACTGCATATCATGGAGAATCCCTGCCAGTATCCTGGAGTCAAATGTACTCTGGCATGTGCTGGGAACTATAAATGGCGACGCACCTGATCGAGATCAACACACCATGGGCACAGACCTCCTGGCTGGCTCACTATAATTGGTAACCAAAGGCAAGGATGTGTGCCCGACACACGGTGAGGCCAAGCAACAGCAAAACATTGGACTTTGGAGCCGAGAAATATTTGTTGTTGAGACATTCAAGGAAATGGGTGGCTTATGCTGGGTAATCCCCAACCTTGAAAGCTTTTAGCAAAGCCCTCTTAGAGGTAAGGTGATGGAGGGGTGTGGCTGTTCGTTGAAAACTTCTCCCTGTCCGATCCTTTGTTGTTGAGGACAGGTCATAGTCGGGTCTCAATGTTCCTATCAATCTCCAGCCAACAAATGTCACTCTCTGGGTGACAAGAAAGGGCAAGGTCCCAAGGCACAAGGCTCACCCTCTGAGGTCCAGACCCACCTAAGAGAAAGGGGTCCCTGGGAGGGGTGGTGGTCCTCCTGCCATGGAGGGTTTGTCCAGGAGCTGGTCTGGGTCCTCCCACCAGTGCCCACGCCTCACAGAGGAGGCAGCTCTGCCTCGGTGGCTCCCTCAGGGCCAGGTCCCAGACCCTTGCTAGCTGTCGTCACTGAGGGAGCCGGGTGCACACGACCCAACAGGTCTTAATGCTCCCCAGGCCACCCAAACAGTGGCGGTCAGGTACCCCAGACTGTGAGCCATACCCTTAGGGTCACAGTGGCGGTGTGTGGTAGAGGTTCAACACTGCCTCAAGGCCTGGTCTGGGCCAGGGGACATTCATGGCCTTGGCTCTGGAGCCCTGCAGGACACACCCCCAGCCAGTTCTCTGGGCCCCCCATCACACCACCTGGCCCAAGGCCGTGTGAGCAGAAGAATGCTGGGGAGAAGGCTGGCACTTGCCTCTTACCTCACGCTCCAGGTCTGAAGGGGCAGCACTCCACTGACTGCTGCCTCAAAAAGGGCCCCCACTAAAGATGGCTGACAGACAGTGGCTTGCTTGGGGCAGGGGCCCACTACACTGCCCACCAATGGCTGAGCAGGGTGGTCACAGTGGCATTAGTGGTCTCCTGGTAACCATTGCCTGGTAATGGGGCAGTGGGTCACAGTGCACAGCAAGGGCTGCCTGGGAAGGGCTGCATTCAGCTGGCTATGGTACAATTCCCCCTTTTTTTGGTCATCAGCAACCCTGAAGAGAATATGTGGGTATGATTTGGATAGAGTGGTTAATCATAAACTCAGCAGCGGATCTCTGTTTTAGGGGACTTGCTTTCAACCTCCATTCCTGGTTCATCTTTTCCCAAGTCTTTCAGGGAATGGGGTGACGACCACTCTAGCTACGTCCTGCTGCAGGAAAGCAAAGCCCTACAGTGCATTCTGAGTTGGAAGCAAGGCCACGTTGCAAGTCTTGATCCAAGTCTCATATAAACTTGTATAAGGAATCCAGGAGAATAAGCCTGAAATGCAGCGTGAGGGTGGCACTCTGGGGGAGATGTTCTGGCAGGTAATCCAGACAAGCAGAAGCAGAAGGGAAGACATTGTTGTAAGTTGTTAGGAAGTTGAGGGGAAGAGCTTCCCTTAATGGGAGAACACAGATCAAAATCAGCATTATTGCAAAGCAAATCCATAAACGTTAGTAGCATATGCATCTGTTTACTCAGTTTGTCAAAACTGCATTGGTAAGAGTCTTCTTGAAGTTGAAGCACTTTGGGAAAGCCTCAGCCTAACTATCTGTTAGACACTTAAAGAGGCAAGGTTAGAGATCGCATGACAAGAGGTTGAGAAGGAAGCTTAATCAAGTTGCTCTCATGTAACTGTCAGCATGGCTGACCGATTATCCCAAGGCATACCTGCATTTCAGAAACTTTGTACCCTTTCTAGAATATCGACAGGTGTGCCACGTATCCATCCTGTGTAATTGGAGAAGCTTCTCCCCCATTTCACAATGTTTTCTCTGTAATTTCCATACCAGATATACGACTGAAATAGTCCTCCTTGAGTTGCCTTAAGGGCCCCGCAACTAATCCAAAGTTAACAAACTATTTCAAAACACCTGGTCCAATAAGCTCATCAGTCCTTTGAAGAGAATTCTTCTTTCTTCTCCAAAGTGAGAAGAGATCTTAAAAGCAAATCGAGATCCCTTAAAGGCAGGACAGTTCACATACCATGGTATTGAAAGCAGCATTGCAAGTAAACGTGTTCTCTTGGCAGAGGGGAACCCAATCCAGCCTTGAAAAAAACGCATTTTTAATAACAGTATCCATTTCCCGAAGTGGAGTTTCGTTTCAGCCCAATGATGCATCAAATGTTGGTTTTTGGCTCAACACATTTATCCCACCTTCCTACTCTATCCTGAAATGTGTTCCTTTTCATGAGTTTCTTAGCTTTAATTACATATTTCGATTACAATCCTCAAGTCCTTAACACCTTCACTTAGTGAAAACCAAGAAGCAAGCAATTGTCAGCTGGATGCCATACCAGCATTTCTGATTGCAAACGGATGCTTTTGAGACCTTCTGCTAAGTAGGCAAAGGTAGGGAATCTTAGATGTGCCCAGCATCCAATGTTCCAATCCTCTATCCTCTTTGAAATGATCCGGAGAGTCAAGGAATGCTTGCCACTTACCTTGGTGAAGTTTCATGCTACCCAAATCTAGAGAGGCCATTTAGAAAGACTTCAAGTGTCATCATTTCAACTTATGGTCTTTGCTGTCAAATTGGCAACAGATATAAGGTCTTTTTGGATCTCTAAGAAACCTAGGGACTGCAGAAGGTTTATACTTCAGAATGCAAGAAGCTTAAGGCAGCTTCCATACCAGATATCAGTTCAGTACTAGCTATTTGCCAGATCATCAGGACCTGAAATCCATGGAGGCCAATTCTCTCCAGAGGAGGAAGTATTGAATAGGTAAGTGCTTCCCTTTCAGTGAAGTGGAGCTCATTTACACATCAACTCGGCAGTTGATGTCAATTGCCTTATCCCTATAAGTGGCCCAATTCTGGAGAATGCACCTGAAGGGGGTGCGTTGGGGAAGCACATTTGAGTTTCCCAGAGCCACAACACTTTCACACAAAACAAACGCAAAAGTACATGCAAAAAAGAAACTCTCAGTCCTGAGGACCAAAGCAAAGGGTGAAGATGAACAACATCCTCAGTGTTTTCGAACTACGTTCCCTCATTTTAACAACAAAACGACAAACAACATGCAAATTGAAAGATAGGGAATCAGGACCACAGTTGTCATGCCTACTGACCTGGGAAGCAGAAAGAGCCAAAAAGTAAAGAGCAAAGAAATTAGGAAAAGTTCAATTTGCTTCATTAACTTCCACATGTCTCCTGGAAATATGCTCGTTTTCTCAGGGTCACAATGATGAAAACCAAAAGGATTTCATTGAGCAAACTTTCTCTAACTGAATATTTTACATAGACTGGTTTTGGAGATATGAAAATGATTCATTTGATGCCATGTTTCACCAGAATCTGTAGAATATGCTGGCCATGCAATGTAAAAAAAAGAAAAAAAAAACTTGCTTGTACCTTAGCAGACTACAAGATGGACTAGAGCTCTGCTGATCACAGCAGGTGTTATCCAATAGCAGAGAGACAAATGCAATGCCAAAAGGTCTCTCAGGATCGCAGTTCCCAGGCACCGAAGGGCAGATTCCTACCCATTGGAAATGGAATATGTCAACCAATGTTCCACCACAGCTGAAACACAACGCAGGAGGGAATGATACCTAGTGTGATCATATGCAAGCTCCGTTACTGACCAAAGACGTCTCAAGTACTCAATGCAAGTGCTGTTTCACACACCTACAATGTACGAATCACAAAGAGGATCCCACAAACCAAGCACAGACTGCCGTGATTAACACCACATTGACACACACAAACACATGAAGAACAAATAAACACTCCAATCACAAAGACAGAAAGCCAGAGAAGGCATTTTGTCTACTTCCACTTCCACTCCCACATGGAGGCCCCCAGTTCTCAAGAGGGAATGGACTCAGAGGGGCTCACATCCGCTAAGGGGAGCAGCCCAGTTGGAGTAGACCTATTTCCCAGCCTGTGCAAGCTGGAGCGACTTACCCCCAAATGACATGAACTGTATAGTGTTGCTCTGGACATGTCTCCAAGACAAGCAGCCTCGTGCTGTAGGGCAGCCACTGCATATCATGGAGAATCCCTGCCAGTATCCTGGAGTCAAATGTACTCTGGCATGTGCTGGGAACTATAAATGGTGACGCACCTGATCGAGATCAACACACCATGGGCACAGACCTCCTGGCTGGCTCGCTATAATTGGTAACCAAAGGCAAGGATGTGTGCCCGACACACAGTGAGGCAAAGCAACAGCAAAACATTGGACTTTGGAGCCGAGAAATATTTGTCTTTGAGACATTCAAGGAAATGGGTGGCTTATGCTGGGTAATCCCCAACCTTGAAAGCTTTTAGCAAAGCCCTCTTACAGGTAAGGTGATGGAGGGGTGTGGCTGTTCGTTGAAAACTTCTCCCTGTCCGATCCTTTGTTGTTGAGGACAGGTCATAGTCGGGTCTCAATGTTCCTATCAATCTCCAGCCAACAAATGTCACTCTCTGGGTGACAATAAAGGGCAAGGTCCCAAGGCACAAGGCTCACCCTCTGAGGTCCAGACCCACCTAAGAGAAAGGGGTCCCTGGGAGGGGTGGTGGTCCTCCTGCCATGGAGGGTTTGTCCAGGAGCTGGTCTGGGTCCTCCCACCAGTGCCCACGCCTCACAGAGGAGGCAGCTCTGCCTTGGTGGCTCCCTCAGGGCCAGGTCCCAGACCCTTGCTAGCTGTCATCACTGAGGGAGCCGGGTGCACACGACCCAACAGGTCTTAATGCTCCCCAGGCCACCCAAACAGTGGCGGTCAGGTACCCCAGACTGTGAGCCATACCCTTAGGGTCACAGTGGCGGTGTGTGGTAGAGGTTCAACACTGCCTCAAGGCCTGGTCTGGGCCAGGGGACATTCATGGCCTTGGCTCTGGAGCCCTGCAGGACACACCCACAGCCTGTTCTCTGGGCCCCCCATCACACCAGATGGCCCAAGGCCGTGTGAGCAGAAGAATGCTGGGGAGAAGGCTGGCACTTGCCTCTTACCTCACGCTCCAGGTCTGAAGGGGCAGCACTCCACTGACTGCTGCCTAAAAAAGGGCCCCCACTAAAGATGGCTGACAGACAGTGGCTTGCTTGGGGCAGGGGCCCACTACACTGCCCACCAATGGCTGAGCAGGGTGGTCACAGTGGCATTAGTGGTCTCCTGGTAACCATTGCCTGGTAATGGGGCAGTGGGTCACAGTGCACAGCAAGGGCTGCCTGGGAAGGGCTGCATTCAGCTGGCTATGTTACAATTCCCCCTTTTTTTGGTCATCTGCAACCCTGAAGAGAATATGTGGGTATGATTTGGATAGAGTGGTTAATCATAAACTCAGCAGCGGATCTCTGTTTTAGGGGACTTGCTTTCAACCTCCATTCCTGGTTCATCTTTTCCCAAGTCTTTCAGGGAATGGGGTGACGACCACTCTAGCTACGTCCTGCTGCAGGAAAGCAAAGCCCTACAGTGCATTCTGAGTTGGAAGCAAGGCCACGTTGCAAGTCTTGATCCAAGTCTCATATAAACTTGTATAAGGAATCCAGGAGAATAAGCCTGAAATGCAGCATGAGGGTGGCACTCTGGGGGAGATGTTCTGGCAGGTAATCTAGACACGCAGAAGCAGAAGGGAAGACATTGTTGTAAGTTGTTAGGAAGTTGAGGGGAAGAGCTTCCCTTAATGGGAGAACACAGATCAAAATCAGCATTATTGCAAAGCAAATCCATAAACGTTAGTAACATATGCATCCTTTTACTCAGTTTGTCAAAACTGCATTGGTAAGAGTCTTCTTGAAGTTGAAGCACTTTGGGAAAGCCTCAGCCTAACTATCTGTTAGACACTTAAAGAGGCAAGGTTAGAGATCGCATGACAAGGGGTTGAGAAGGAAGCTTAATCAAGTGGCTCTCATGTAACTGTCAGCATGGCTGACCGATTATCCCAAGGCATACCTGCATTTCAGAAACTTTGTACCCTTTCTAGAATATCGACAGGTGTGCCACGTATCCATCCTGTGTAATTGGAGAAGCTTCTCCCCCATTTCACAATGTTTTCTCTGTAATTTCCATACCAGATATACGACTGAAATAGTCCTCCTTGAGTTGCCTTAAGGGCCCCGCAACTAATCCAAAGTTAACAAACTATTTCAAAACACCTGGTCCAATAAGCTCATCAGTCCTTTGAAGAGAATTCTTCTTTCTTCTCCAAAGTGAGAAGAGATCTTAAAAGCAAATCGAGATCCCTTAAAGGAAGGACAGTTCACATACCATGGTATTGAAAGCAGTATTCCAAGTAAACGTGTTCTCTTGGCAGAGGGGAACCCAATCCAGCCTTGAAAAAAACGTATTTTTAATAACAGTATCCATTTCCCGAAGTGGAGTTTCGTTTCAGCCCAATGATGCATCAAATGTTGGTTTTTGGCTCAACACATTTATCCCACCTTCCTACTCTATCCTGAAATGTGTTCCTTTTCATGAGTTTCTTAGCTTTAATTACATATTTTGATTACAATCCTCAAGTCCTTAACACCTTCACTTAGTGAAAACCAAGAAGCAAGCAATTGTCAGCTGGATGCCATACCAGCATTTCTGATTGCAAACGGATGCTTTTGAGACCTTCTGCTAAGTAGGCAAAGGTAGGGAATCTTAGATGTGCCCAGCATCCAATGTTCCAATAATCTATCCTCTTTGAAATGACCCGGAGAGTCAAGGAATGCTTGCCACTTAACTTGGTGAAGTTTCATGCTACCCAAATCTAGAGAGGCCATTTAGAAAGACTTCAAGTGTCATCATTTCAACTTATGGTCTTTGCTGTCAAATTGGCAACAGATATAAGGCCTTTTTGGATCTCTAAGAAACCTAGGGACTGCAGAAGGTTTATACTTCAGAATGCAAGAAGCTTAAGGCAGCTTCCATACCAGATATCAGCTCAGTACTAGCTATTTGCCAGATCATCAGGACCTGAAATCCATGGAGGCCAATTCTCTCCAGAGGAGGAAGTATTGAATAGGTAAGTGCTTCCCTTTCAGTGAAATAGAGCTCATTTACACATCAACTCGGCAGTTGATGTCAATTGCCTTATCCCTATAAGTGGCCCAAATCTGGAGAATGCACCTGAAGGGGGTGCGTTGGGGAAGCACATTTGAGTTTCCCAGAGCCACAACACTTTCACACAAAACAAACGCAAAAGTACATGCAAAAAAGAAACTCTCAGTCCTGAGGACCAAAGCAAAGGGTGAAGATGAACAACATCCTCAGTGTTTTCGAACTACGTTCCCTCATTTTAACAACAAAACGACAAACAACATGCAAATTGAAAGATAGGGAATCAGGACCACAGTTGTCATGCCTACTGACCTGGGAAGCAGAAAGAGCCAAAAAGTAAAGAGCAAAGAAATTAGGAAAAGTTCAATTTGCTTCATTAACTTCCACATGTCTCCTGGAAATATGCTCGTTTTCTCAGGGTCACAATGATGAAAACCAAAAGGATTTCACTGAGCAAACTTTCTCTAACTGAATATTTTACATAGACTGGTTTTGGAGATATGAAAATGATTCATTTGATGCCATGTTTCACCAGAATCTGTAGAATATGCTGGCCATGCAATGTAAAAAAAAAAAAAAACTTGCTTGTACCTTAGCGGACTACAAGATGGACTAGAGCTCTGCTGATCACAGCAGGTGTTATCCAATAGCAGAGAGACAAATGCAATGCCCAAAGGTCTCTCAGGATCGCAGTTCCCAGGCACCAAAGGGCAGATTCCTACCCATTGGAAAGGGAATATGTCAACCAATGTTCCACCACAGCTGAAACACAACGCAGGAGGGAACGATACCTAGTGTGATCATATGCAAGCTCCGTTACTGACCAAAGACGTCTCAAGTACTCAATGCAAGTGCTGTTTCACACACCTACAATGTACGAATCACAAAGAGGATCCCACAAACCAAAGCACAGACTGCCGTGATTAACACCACATTGACACACATAAACAGATGAAGAACAAATAAACACTACAATCACAAAGACAGAAAGCCAGAGAAGGCATTTTGTCTACTTCCACTTCCACTCCCACATGGATGCCCCCAGTTCTCAAGAGGGAATGGACTCAGAGGGGCTCACATCCGCTAAGGGGAGCAGCCCAGTTGGAGTAGACCTATTTCCCAGCCTGTGCAAGCTGGAGCGACTTACCCCCAAATGACATGAACTGTATACCGTTGCTCTGGACATGTCTCCAAGACAAGCAGCCTCGTGCTGTAGGGCAGCCACTGCATATCATGGAGAATCCCTGCCAGTATCCTGGAGTCAAATGTACTCTGGCATGTGCTGGGAACTATAAATGGCGACGCACCTGATCGAGATCAACACACCATGGGCACAGACCTCCTGGCTGGCTCGCTATAATTGGTAACCAAAGGCAAGGATGTGTGCCCGACACACGGTGAGGCCAAGCAACAGCAAAACATTGGACTTTGGAGCCGAGAAATATTTGTTGTTGAGACATTCAAGGAAATGGGTGGCTTATGCTGGGTAATCCCCAACCTTGAAAGCTTTTAGCAAAGCCCTCTTAGAGGTAAGGTGATGGAGGGGTGTGGCTGTTCGTTGAAAACTTCTCCCTGTCCGATCCTTTGTTGTTGAGGACAGGTCATAGTCGGGTCTCAATGTTCCTATCAATCTCCAGCCAACAAATGTCACTCTCTGGGTGACAAGAAAGGGCAAGGTCCCAAGGCACAAGGCTCACCCTCTGAGGTCCAGACCCACCTAAGAGAAAGGGGTCCCTGGGAGGGGTGGTGGTCCTCCTGCCATGGAGGGTTTGTCCAGGAGCTGGTCTGGGTCCTCCCACCAGTGCCCACGCCTCACAGAGGAGGCAGCTCTGCCTTGGTGGCTCCCTCAGGGCCAGGTCCCAGACCCTTGCTAGCTGTCATCACTGAGGGAGCCGGGTGCACACGACCCAACAGGTCTTAATGCTCCCCAGGCCACCCAAACAGTGGCGGTCAGGTACCCCAGACTGTGAGCCATACCCTTAGGGTCACAGTGGCGGTGTGTGGTAGAGGTTCAACACTGCCTCAAGGCCTGGTCTGGGCCAGGGGACATTCATGGCCTTGGCTCTGGAGCCCTGCAGGACACACCCCCAGCCTGTTCTCTGGGCCCCCCATCACACCAGCTGGCCCAAGGCCGTGTGAGCAGAAGAATGCTGGGGAGAAGGCTGGCACTTGCCTCTTACCTCACGCTCCAGGTCTGAAGGGGCAGCACTCCACTGACTGCTGCCTCAAAAAGGGCCCCCACTAAAGATGGCTGACAGACAGTGGCTTGCTTGGGGCAGGGGCCCACTACACTGCCCACCAATGGCTGAGCAGGGTGGTCACAGTGGCATTAGTGGTCTCCTGGTAACCATTGCCTGGTAATGGAGCAGTGGGTCACAGTGCACAGCAAGGGCTGCCTGGGAAGGGCTGCATTCAGCTGGCTATGGTACAATTCCCCCTTTTTTTGGTCATCTGCAACCCTGAAGAGAATATGTGGGTATGATTTGGATACAGTGGTTAATCATAAACTCAGCAGCGGATCTCTGTTTTAGGGGACTTGCTTTCAACCTCCATTCCTGGTTCATCTTTTCCCAAGTCTTTCAGGGAATGGGGTGACGACCACTCTAGCTACGTCCTGCTGCAGGAAAGCAAAGCCCTACAGTGCATTCTGAGTTGGAAGCAAGGCCACGTTGCAAGTCTTGATCCAAGTCTCATATAAACTTGTATAAGGAATCCAGGAGAATAAGCCTGAAATGCAGCATGAGGGTGGCACTCTGGGGGAGATGTTCTGGCAGGTAATCTAGACACGCAGGAGCAGAAGGGAAGACATTGTTGTAAGTTGTTAGGAAGTTGAGGGGAAGAGCTTCCCTTAATGGGAGAACACAGATCAAAATCAGCATTATTGCAAAGCAAATCCATAAATGTTAGTAGCATATGCATCCTTTTACTCAGTTTGTCAAAACTGCATTGGTAAGAGTCTTCTTGAAGTTGAAGCACTTTGGGAAAGCCTCAGCCTAACTATCTGTTAGACACGTAAAGAGGCAAGGTTAGAGATCGCATGACAAGGGGTTGAGAAGGAAGCTTAATCAAGTGGCTCTCATGTAACCGTCAGCATGGCTGACCGATTATCCCAAGGCATACCTGCATTTCAGAAACTTTGTACTCTTTCTAGAATATCGACAGGTGTGCCACATATCCATCCTGTGTAATTGGAGAAGCTTCTCCCCCATTTCACAATGTTTTCTCTGTAATTTCCATACCAGATATACGACTGAAATAGTCCTCCTTGAGTTGCCTTAAGGGCCCCGCAACTAATCCAAAGTTAACAAACTATTTCAAAACACCTGGTCCAATAAGCTCATCAGTCCTTTGAAGAGAATTCTTCTTTCTTCTCCAAAGTGAGAAGAGATCTTAAAAGCAAATCGAGATCCCTTAAAGGAAGGACAGTTCACATACCATGGTATTGAAAGCAGCATTGCAAGTAAACGTGTTCTCTTGGCAGAGGGGAACCCAATCCAGCCTTGAAAAAAACGTATGTTTAATAACAGTATCCATTTCCCGAAGTGGAGTTCCGTTTCAGCCCAATGATGCATCAAATGTTGGTTTTTGGCTCAACACATTTATCCCACCTTCCTACTCTATCCTGAAATGTGTTCCTTTTCATGAGTTTCTTAGCTTTAATTACATATTTCGATTACAATCCTCAAGTCCTTAACACCTTCACTTAGTGAAAACCAAGAAGCAAGCAATTGTCAGCTGGATGCCATACCAGCATTTCTGATTGCAAACGGATGCTTTTGAGACCTTCTGCTAAGCAGGCAAAGGTAGGGAATCTTAGATGTGCCCAGCATCCAATGTTCCAATCCTCTATCCTCTTTGAAATGACCCGGAGAGTCAAGGAATGCTTGCCACTTACCTTGGTGAAGTTTCATGCTACCCAAATCTAGAGAGGCCATTTAGAAAGACTTCAAGTGTCATCATTTCAACTTATGGTCTTTGCTGTCAAATTGGCAACAGATATAAGGTCTTTTTGGATCTCTAAGAAAACTAGGGACCGCAGAAGCTTTATACTTCAGAATGCAAGAAGCTTAAGGCAGCTTCCATACCAGATATCAGCTCAGTACTAGCTTTGCCAGATCATCAGGACCTGAAATCCATGGAGGCCAATTCTCTCCAGAGGAGGAAGTATTGAATAGGTAAGTGCTTCCCTTTCAGTGAAATAGAGCTCATTTACACATCAACTCGGCAGTTGATGTCAATTGCCTTATCCCTAAAAGTGGCCCAAATCTGGAGAATGCACCTGAAGGGGGTGCGTTGGGGAAGCACATTTGAGTTTCCCAGAGCCACAACACTTTCACACAAAACAAACGCAAAAGTACATGCAAAAAAGAAACTCTCAGTCCTGAGGACCAAAGCAAAGGGTGAGGATGAACAACATCCTCAGTGTTTTCGAACTACGTTCCCTCATTTTAACAACAAAACGACAAACAACATGCAAATTGAAAGATAGGGAATCAGGACCACAGTTGTCATGCCTACTGACCTGGGAAGCAGAAAGAGCCAAAAAGTAAAGAGCAAAGAAATTAGGAAAAGTTCAATTTGCTTCATGAACTTCCACATGTCTCCTGGAAATATGCTCGTTCTCTCAGGGTCACAATGATGAAAACCAAAAGGATTTCACTGAGCAAACTTTCTCTAACTGAATATTTTACATAGACTGGTTTTGGAGATATGAAAATGATTCATTTGATGCCATGTTTCACCAGAATCTGTAGAATATGCTGGCCATGCAATGTAAAAAAAAAAAAAAAATACTTGCTTGTCCCTTAGCGGACTACAAGATGGACTAGAGCTCTGCTGATCACAGCAGGTGTTATCCAATAGCAGAGAGACAAATGCAATGCCAAAAGGTCTCTCAGGATCGCAGTTCCCAGGCACCAAAGGGCAGATTCCTACCCATTGGAAAGGGAATATGTCAACCAATGTTCCACCACAGCTGAAACACAATGCAGGAGGGAATGATACCTAGTTTGATCATATGCAAGCTCCGTTACTGACCAAAGACGTCTCAAGTACTCAATGCAAGTGCTGTTTCACACACCTACAATGTACGAATCACAAAGAGGATCCCACAAACCAAAGCACAGACTGCCGTGATTAACACCACATTGACACACACAAACACATGAAGAACAAATAAACACTCCAATCACAAAGACAGAAAGCCAGAGAAGGCATTTTGTCTACTTCCACTTCCACTCCCACATGGAGGCCCCCAGTTCTCAAGAGGGAATGGACTCAGAGGGGCTCCCATCCGCTAAGGGGAGCAGCCCAGTTGGAGTCGACCTATTTCCCAGCCTGTGCAAGCTGGAGCGACTTACCCCCAAATGACATGAACTGTATACCACTGCTCTGGACATGTCTCCAAGACAAGCAGCCTCGTGCTGTAGGGCAGCCACTGCATATCAGGGAGAATCCCTGCCAGTATCCTGGAGCCAAATGTACTCTGGCATGTGCTGGGAAGTATAAATGGCGACGCCCCTGATCGAGATCAATACACCATGGGCACAGACCTCCTGGCTGGCTCGCTATAATTGGTAACCAAAGACCAGGATGTGTGCCCGACGCACAGTGAGGCCAAACAGCAGCAAAACATTGGACTTTGGAGCCGAGAAATATTTGTTGTTGAGACATTCAAGGAAATGGGTGGCTTATGCTGGGTAATCCCCAACCTTGAAAGCTTTTAGCAAAGCCCTCTTAGAGGTAAGGTGATGGAGGGGTGTGGCTTTTCGTTGAAAACTTCTCCCTGTCCGATCCATTGTTCTTGAGGACAGGTCATAGTCAGGTCTCAATGATCCTATCAATCTCCAGCAAACAAATGTCACTCTCTGGGTGACAAGAAAGGGCAAGGTCCCAAGGCACAAGACTCACCCTCTGAGGTCCAGACCCACCTAAGAGAAAGGGGTCCCTGGGAGGGGTGGTGGTCCTCCTGCCATGGAGGGTTTGTCCAGGAGCTGGTCTGGGTCCTCCCACCACTGCCCACGCCTCACAGAGGAGGCAGCTCTGCCTTGGTGGCTCCCTCAGGGCCAGGTCCCAGACGCTTGCTAGCTCTCATCACTGAGGGAGCCGGGTGCACATGACCCAACAGGTCTTAATGCTCCTCAGGCCACCCAAACAGTGGTGGTCAGGTACCCCAGACTGTGAGCCATACCCTTAGGGTCACAGTGGCGGTGTGTGGTAGAGGTTCAACACTGCCTCAAGGCCTGGTCTGGGCCAATGGTCATTCATGGCCTTGGCTCTGGAGCCCTGCAGGACACACCCCCAGCCTGTTCTCTGGGCTCCCCATCACACAAGCTGGCCCAAGGCCGTGTGAGCAGAAGAATGCTGGGGAGAAGGCTGGCACTTGCCTCTTACCTCATGCTCCAGGTCTGAAGGGGCAGCACTCCACTGACTGCTGCCTAACAAAGGGCCCCCACTAAAGATGGCTGACAGACAGTGGCTTGCTTGGGGCAGGGGCCCACTACACTGCCCACCAATGGCTGAGCAGGGTGGTCACAGTGGCATTAGTGGTCTCCTGGTAACCATTGCCTGGTAACGGGGCAGTGGGTCACAGTGCACAGCAAGGGCTGCCTGGGAAGGGCTGCATTCAGCTGGCTATGGTACAATTCCCCCTTTTCTTTGGTCCTCTGCAACCCTGAGGAGAATATGTGGGTATGATTTGGATAGAGTGGTTAATCATAAACTCAGCAGCGGATCTCTGTTTTAGGGGACTTGCTTTCAACCTAGATTCCTGGTTCATCTTTTCCCAAGTCTTTCAGGGAATGGGGTGACCACCACTCTAGCTACGTCCTGCTGCAGGAAAGCAAAGCCCTACAGTGCATTCTGAGTTGGAAGCAATGCCACGTTGCAAGTCTTGATCCAAGTCTTATATAAACTTGTATAAGGAATCCAAGAGAATAAGCCTGAAAAGCAGCGTGAGGGTGGCACTCTGGGGGAGACGTTCTGGCAGGTAATCCAGACACGCAGAAGCAGAAGGGAAGACATTGTTGTAAGTTGTTAGGAAGTTGAGGGGAAGAGCTTCCCTTAACGGGAGAACACAGATCAAAATCAGCATTATTGCGAAGCAAATCCATAAACGTTAGTAGCATATGCATCTGTTTACTCAGTTTGTCAAAACTGCATTGGTAAGAGTCTTCTTGAAGTTGAAGCACTTTGGGAAAGCCTCAGCCTAACTATCTGTTAGACACTTAAAGAGGCAAGGTTAAAGATCGCATGACAAGGGGTTGCGAAGGAAGCTTAATCAAGTGGCTCTCATGTAACCGTCAGCATGGCTGACCGATTATCCCAAGGCATACCTGCATTTCAGAAACTTTGTACCCTTTCTAGAATATCGACAGGTGTGCCATGTATCCATCCTGTGTAATTGGAGAAGCTTCTCCCCCATTTCACAATGTTTTCTCTGTAATTTCCATACCAGATATACGACTGAAATAGTCCTCCTTGAGTTGCCTTAAGGGCCCCGCAACTAATCCAAAGTTAACAAACTATTTCAAAACACCTGGTCCAATAAGCTCATCAGTCCTTTGAAGAGAATTCTTCTTTCTTCTCCAAAGTGAGAAGAGATCTTAAAAGCAAATCGAGATCCCTTACAGGCAGGACAGTTCACATACCATGGTATTGAAAGCAGCATTGCAAGTAAACGTGTTCTCTTGGCAGAGGGGAACCCAATCCAGCCTTGAAAAAAACGCATTTTTAATAACAGTATCCATTTCCCGAAGTGGAGTTTCGTTTCAGCCCAATGATGCATCAAATGTTGGTTTTTGGCTCAACACATTTATCCCACCTTCCTACTCTATCCTGAAATGTGTTCCTTTTCATGAGTTTCTTAGCTTTAATTACATATTTCAATTACAATCCTCAAGTCCTTAACACCTTCACTTAGTGAAAACCAAGAAGCAAGCAATTGTCAGCTGGATGCCATACCAGCATTTCTGATTGCAAACGGATGCTTTTGAGACCTTCTGCTAAGTAGGCAAAGGTAGGGAATCTTAGATGTGCCCAGCATCCAATGTTCCAATCCTCTATCCTCTTTGAAATGACCCGGAGAGTCAAGGAATGCTTGCCACTTAGCTTGGTGAAGTTTCATGCTACCCAAATCTAGAGAGGCCATTTAGAAAGACTTCAAGTGTCATCATTTCAACTTATGGTCTTTGCTGTCAAATTGGCAACAGATATAAGGTCTTTTTGGATCTCTAAGAAACCTAGGGACTGCAGAAGGTTTATACTTCAGAATGCAAGAAGCTTAAGGCAGCTTCCATACCAGATATCAGTTCAGTACTAGCTATTTGCCAGATCATCAGGACCTGAAATCCATGGAGGCCAATTCTCTCCAGAGGAGGAAGTATTGAATAGGTAAGTGCTTCCCTTTCAGTGAAGTGGAGCTCATTTACACATCAACTCGGCAGTTGATGTCAATTGCCTTATCCCTAAAAGTGGCCCAAATCTGGAGAATGCACCTGAAAGGGGTGCGTTGGGGAAGCACATTTGAGTTTCCCAGAGCCACAACACTTTCACACAAAACAAACGCAAAAGTACATGCACAAAAGAAACTCTCAGTCCTGAGGACCAAAGCAAAGGGTGAAGATGAACAACATCCTCAATGTTTTCGAACTACGTTCCCTCATTTTAACAACAAAACGACAAACAGCATGCAAATTGAAAGATAGGGAATCAGGACCACAGTTGTCATGCCTACTGACCTGGGAAGCAGAAAGAGCCAAAAAGTAAAGAGCAAAGAAATTAGGAAAAGTTCAATTTGCTTCATTAACTTCCACATGTCTCCTGGAAATATGCTCGTTTTCTCAGGGTCACAATGATGAAAACCAAAAGGATTTCACTGAACAAACTTTCTCTAACTGAATATTTTACATAGACTGGTTTTGGAGATATGAAAATGATTCATTTGATGCCATGTTTCACCAGAATCTGTAGAATATGCTGGCCATGCAATGTAAAAAAAAAAAAAAAAATACTTGCTTGTCCCTTAGCGGACTACAAGATGGACTAGAGCTCTGCTGATCACAGCAGGTGTTATCCAATAGCAGAGAGACAAATGCAATGCCAAAAGGTCTCTCAGGATCGCAGTTCCCAGGCACCAAAGGGCAGATTCCTACCCATTGGAAAGGGAATATGTCAACCAATGTTCCACCACAGCTGAAACACAATGCAGGAGGAATGATACCTAGTTGGATCATATGCAAGCTCCGTTACTGACCAAAGACGTCTCAAGTACTCAATGCAAGTGCTGTTTCACACACCTACAATGTACGAATCACAAAGAGGATCCCACAAACCAAAGCACAGACTGCCGTGATTAACACCACATTGACACACACAAACACATGAAGAACAAATAAACACTCCAATCACAAAGACAGAAAGCCAGAGAAGGCATTTTGTCAACTTCCACTTCCACTCCCACATGGAGGCCCCCAGTTCTCAAGAGGGAATGGACTCAGAGGGGCTCCCATCCGCTAAGGGGAGCAGCCCAGTTGGAGTCGACCTATTTCCCAGCCTGTGCAAGCTGGAGCGACTTACCCCCAAATGACATGAACTGTATACCACTGCTCTGGACATGTCTCCAAGACAAGCAGCCTCGTGCTGTAGGGCAGCCACCGCATATCAGGGAGAATCCCTGCCAGTATCCTGGAGCCAAATGTACTCTGGCATGTGCTGGGAAGTATAAATGGCGACGCCCCTGATCGAGATCAATACACCATGGGCACAGACCTCCTGGCTGGCTCGCTATAATTGGTAACCAAAGACCAGGATGTGTGCCCGACGCACAGTGAGGCCAAACAGCAGCAAAACATTGGACTTTGGAGCCGAGAAATATTTGTTGTTGAGACATTCAAGGAAATGGGTGGCTTATGCTGGGTAATCCCCAACCTTGAAAGCTTTTAGCAAAGCCCTCTTAGAGGTAAGGTGATGGAGGGGTGTGGCTTTTCGTTGAAAACTTCTCCCTGTCCGATCCATTGTTCTTGAGGACAGTTCATAGTCAGGTCTCAATGTTCCTATCAATCTCCAGCAAACAAATGTCACTCTCTGGGTGACAAGAAAGGGCAAGGTCCCAAGGCACAAGACTCACCCTCTGAGGTCCAGACCCACCTAAGAGAAAGGGGTCCCTGGGAGGGGTGGTGGTCCTCCTGCCATGGAGGGTTTGTCCAGGAGCTGGTCTGGGTCCTCCCACCACTGCCCACGCCTCACAGAGGAGGCAGCTCTGCCTTGGTGGCTCCCTCAGGGCCAGGTCCCAGACGCTTGCTAGCTCTCATCACTGAGGGAGCCGGGTGCACATGACCCAACAGGTCTTAATGCTCCTCAGGCCACCCAAACAGTGGTGGTCAGGTACCCCAGACTGTGAGCCATACCCTTAGGGTCACAGTGGCGGTGTGTGGTAGAGGTTCAACACTGCCTCAAGGCCTGGTCTGGGCCAATGGTCATTCATGGCCTTGGCTCTGGAGCCCTGCAGGACACACCCCCAGCCTGTTCTCTGGGCTCCCCATCACACAAGCTGGCCCAAGGCCGTGTGAGCAGAAGAATGCTGGGGAGAAGGCTGGCACTTGCCTCTTACCTCATGCTCCAGGTCTGAAGGGGCAGCACTCCACTGACTGCTGCCTAACAAAGGGCCCCCACTAAAGATGGCTGACAGACAGTGGCTTGCTTGGGGCAGGGGCCCACTACACTGCCCACCAATGGCTGAGCAGGGTGGTCACAGTGGCATTAGTGGTCTCCTGGTAACCATTGCCTGGTAACGGGGCAGTGGGTCACAGTGCACAGCAAGGGCTGCCTGGGAAGGGCTGCATTCAGCTGGCTATGGTACAATTCCCCCTTTTCTTTGGTCCTCTGCAACCCTGAGGAGAATATGTGGGTATGATTTGGATAGAGTGGTTAATCATAAACTCAGCAGCGGATCTCTGTTTTAGGGGACTTGCTTTCAACCTAGATTCCTGGTTCATCTTTTCCCAAGTCTTTCAGGGAATGGGGTGACGACCACTCTAGCTACGTGCTGCTGGAGGAAAGCAAAGCCCTACAGTGCATTCTGAGTTGGAAGCAATGCCACGTTGCAAGTCTTGATCCAAGTCTTATATAAACTTGTATAAGGAATCCAGGAGAATAAGCCTGAAAAGCAGCGTGAGGGTGGCACTCTGGGGGAGACGTTCTGGCAGGTAATCCAGACACGCAGAAGCAGAAGGGAAGACATTGTTGTAAGTTGTTAGGAAGTTGAGGGGAAGAGCTTCCCTTAACGGGAGAACACAGATCAAAATCAGCATTATTGCGAAGCAAATCCATAAACGTTAGTAGCATATGCATCTGTTTACTCAGTTTGTCAAAACTGCATTGGTAAGAGTCTTCTTGAAGTTGAAGCACTTTGGGAAAGCCTCAGCCTAACTATCTGTTAGACACTTAAAGAGGCAAGGTTAAAGATCGCATGACAAGGGGTTGCGAAGGAAGCTTAATCAAGTGGCTCTCATGTAACCGTCAGCATGGCTGACCGATTATCCCAAGGCATACCTGCATTTCAGAAACTTTGTACCCTTTCTAGAATATCGACAGGTGTGCCATGTATCCATCCTGTGTAATTGGAGAAGCTTCTCCCCCATTTCACAATGTTTTCTCTGTAATTTCCATACCAGATATACGACTGAAATAGTCCTCCTTGAGTTGCCTTAAGGGCCCCGCAACTAATCCAAAGTTAACAAACTATTTCAAAACACCTGGTCCAATAAGCTCATCAGTCCTTTGAAGAGAATTCTTCTTTCTTCTCCAAAGTGAGAAGAGATCTTAAAAGCAAATCGAGATCCCTTACAGGCAGGACAGTTCACATACCATGGTATTGAAAGCAGCATTGCAAGTAAACGTGTTCTCTTGGCAGAGGGGAACCCAATCCAGCCTTGAAAAAAACGTATTTTTAATAACAGTATCCATTTCCCGAAGTGGAGTTTCGTTTCAGCCCAATGATGCATCAAATGTTGGTTTTTGGCTCAACACATTTATCCCACCTTCCTACTCTATCCTGAAATGTGTTCCTTTTCATGAGTTTCTTAGCTTTAATTACATATTTCAATTACAATCCTCAAGTCCTTAACACCTTCACTTAGTGAAAACCAAGAAGCAAGCAATTGTCAGCTGGATGCCATACCAGCATTTCTGATTGCAAACGGATGCTTTTGAGACCTTCTGCTAAGTAGGCAAAGGTAGGGAATCTTAGATGTGCCCAGCATCCAATGTTCCAATCCTCTATCCTCTTTGAAATGACCCGGAGAGTCAAGGAATGCTTGCCACTTACCTTCGTGAAGTTTCATGCTACCCAAATCTAGAGAGGCCATTTAGAAAGACTTCAAGTGTCATCATTTCAACTTATGGTCCTTGCTGTCAAATTGGCAACAGATATAAGGTCTTTTTGGATCTCTAAGAAACCTAGGGACTGCAGAAGGTTTATACTTCAGAATGCAAGAAGCTTAAGGCAGCTTCCATACCAGATATCAGTTCAGTACTAGCTATTTGCCAGATCATCAGGACCTGAAATCCATGGAGGCCAATTCTCTCAAGAGGAGGAAGTATTGAATAGGTAAGTGCTTCCCTTTCAGTGAAATAGAGCTCATTTACACATCAACTCGGCAGTTGATGTCAATTGCCTTATCCCTAAAAGTGGCCCAAATCTGGAGAATGCACCTGAAAGGGGTGCGTTGGGGAAGCACATTTGAGTTTCCCAGAGCCACAACACTTTCACACAAAACAAACGCAAAAGTACATGCACAAAAGAAACTCTCAGTCCTGAGGACCAAAGCAAAGGGTGAGGATCAACAACATCCTCAATGTTTTCGAACTACGTTCCCTCATTTTAACAACAAAACGACAAACAGCATGCAACTTGAAAGATAGGGAATCAGGACCACAGTTGTCATGCCTACTGACCTGGGAAGCAGAAAGAGCCAAAAAGTAAAAAGCAAAGAAATTAGGAAAAGTTCAATTTGCTTCATGAACTTCCACATGTCTCCTGGAAATATGCTCGTTTTCTCAGGGTCACAATGATGAAAACCAAAAGGATTTCACTGAACAAACTTTCTCTAACTGAATATTTTACATAGACTGGTTTTGGAGATATGAAAATGATTCATTTGATGCCATGTTTCACCAGAATCTGTAGAATATGCTGGCCATGCAATGTAAAAAAAAAAAAAAAATACTTGCTTGTCCCTTAGCGGACTACAAGATGGACTAGAGCTCTGCTGATCACAGCAGGTGTTATCCAATAGCAGAGAGACAAATGCAATGCCAAAAGGTCTCTCAGGATCGCAGTTCCCAGGCACCAAAGGGCAGATTCCTACCCATTGGAAAGGGAATATGTCAACCAATGTTCCACCACAGCTGAAACACAATGCAGGAGGGAATGATACCTAGTTGGATCATATGCAAGCTCCGTTACTGACCAAAGACGTCTCAAGTACTCAATGCAAGTGCTGTTTCACACACCTACAATGTACGAATCACAAAGAGGATCCCACAAACCAAAGCACAGACTGCCGTGATTAACACCACATTGACACACACAAACACATGAAGAACAAATAAACACTCCAATCACAAAGACAGAAAGCCAGAGAAGGCATTTTGTCAACTTCCACTTCCACTCCCACATGGAGGCCCCCAGTTCTCAAGAGGGAATGGACTCAGAGGGGCTCCCATCCGCTAAGGGGAGCAGCCCAGTTGGAGTCGACCTATTTCCCAGCCTGTGCAAGCTGGAGCGACTTACCCCCAAATGACATGAACTGTATACCACTGCTCTGGACATGTCTCCAAGACAAGCAGCCTCGTGCTGTAGGGCAGCCACTGCATATCAGGGAGAATCCCTGCCAGTATCCTGGAGCCAAATGTACTCTGGCATGTGCTGGGAAGTATAAATGGCGACGCCCCTGATCGAGATCAATACACCATGGGCACAGACCTCCTGGCTGGCTCGCTATAATTGGTAACCAAAGACCAGGATGTGTGCCCGACGCACAGTGAGGCCAAACAGCAGCAAAACATTGGACTTTGGAGCCGAGAAATATTTGTTGTTGAGACATTCAAGGAAATGGGTGGCTTATGCTGGGTAATCCCCAACCTTGAAAGCTTTTAGCAAAGCCCTCTTAGAGGTAAGGTGATGGAGGGGTGTGGCTTTTCGTTGAAAACTTCTCCCTGTCCGATCCATTGTTCTTGAGGACAGGTCATAGTCAGGTCTCAATGTTCCTATCAATCTCCAGCAAACAAATGTCACTCTCTGGGTGACAAGAAAGGGCAAGGTCCCAAGGCACAAGACTCACCCTCTGAGGTCCAGACCCACCTAAGAGAAAGGGGTCCCTGGGAGGGGTGGTGGTCCTCCTGCCATGGAGGGTATGTCCAGGAGCTGGTCTGGGTCCTCCCACCACTGCCCACGCCTCACAGAGGAGGCAGCTCTGCCTTGGTGGCTCCCTCAGGGCCAGGTCCCAGACGCTTGCTAGCTCTCATCACTGAGGGAGCCGGGTGCACATGACCCAACAGGTCTTAATGCTCCTCAGGCCACCCAAACAGTGGTGGTCAGGTACCCCAGACTGTGAGCCATACCCTTAGGGTCACAGTGGCGGTGTGTGGTAGAGGTTCAACACTGCCTCAAGGCCTGGTCTGGGCCAATGGTCATTCATGGCCTTGGCTCTGGAGCCCTGCAGGACACACCCCCAGCCTGTTCTCTGGGCTCCCCATCACACAAGCTGGCCCAAGGCCGTGTGAGCAGAAGAATGCTGGGGAGAAGGCTGGCACTTGCCTCTTACCTCATGCTCCAGGTCTGAAGGGGCAGCACTCCACTGACTGCTGCCTAACAAAGGGCCCCCACTAAAGATGGCTGACAGACAGTGGCTTGCTTGGGGCAGGGGCCCACTACACTGCCCACCAATGGCTGAGCAGGGTGGTCACAGTGGCATTAGTGGTCTCCTGGTAACCATTGCCTGGTAACGGGGCAGTGGGTCACAGTGCACAGCAAGGGCTGCCTGGGAAGGGCTGCATTCAGCTGGCTATGGTACAATTCCCCCTTTTCTTTGGTCCTCTGCAACCCTGAGGAGAATATGTGGGTATGATTTGGATAGAGTGGTTAATCATAAACTCAGCAGCGGATCTCTGTTTTAGGGGACTTGCTTTCAACCTAGATTCCTGGTTCATCTTTTCCCAAGTCTTTCAGGGAATGGGGTGACCACCACTCTAGCTACGTCCTGCTGCAGGAAAGCAAAGCCCTACAGTGCATTCTGAGTTGGAAGCAATGCCACGTTGCAAGTCTTGATCCAAGTCTTATATAAACTTGTATAAGGAATCCAAGAGAATAAGCCTGAAAAGCAGCGTGAGGGTGGCACTCTGGGGGAGACGTTCTGGCAGGTAATCCAGACACGCAGAAGCAGAAGGGAAGACATTGTTGTAAGTTGTTAGGAAGTTGAGGGGAAGAGCTTCCCTTAACGGGAGAACACAGATCAAAATCAGCATTATTGCGAAGCAAATCCATAAACGTTAGTAGCATATGCATCTGTTTACTCAGTTTGTCAAAACTGCATTGGTAAGAGTCTTCTTGAAGTTGAAGCACTTTGGGAAAGCCTCAGCCTAACTATCTGTTAGACACTTAAAGAGGCAAGGTTAAAGATCGCATGACAAGGGGTTGCGAAGGAAGCTTAATCAAGTGGCTCTCATGTAACCGTCAGCATGGCTGACCGATTATCCCAAGGCATACCTGCATTTCAGAAACTTTGTACCCTTTCTAGAATATCGACAGGTGTGCCATGTATCCATCCTGTGTAATTGGAGAAGCTTCTCCCCCATTTCACAATGTTTTCTCTGTAATTTCCATACCAGATATACGACTGAAATAGTCCTCCTTGAGTTGCCTTAAGGGCCCCGCAACTAATCCAAAGTTAACAAAATATTTCAAAACACCTGGTCCAATAAGCTCATCAGTCCTTTGAAGAGAATTCTTCTTTCTTCTCCAAAGTGAGAAGAGATCTTAAAAGCAAATCGAGATCCCTTAAAGGCAGGACAGTTCACATACCATGGTATTGAAAGCAGCATTGCAAGTAAACGTGTTCTCTTGGCAGAGGGGAACACAATCCAGCCTTGAAAAAAACGCATTTTTAATAACAGTATCCATTTCCCGAAGTGGAGTTTCGTTTCAGCCCAATGATGCATCAAATGTTGGTTTTTGGCTCAACACATTTATCCCACCTTCCTACTCTATCCTGAAATGTGTTCCTTTTCATGAGTTTCTTAGCTTTAATTACATATTTCAATTACAATCCTCAAGTCCTTAACACCTTCACTTAGTGAAAACCAAGAAGCAAGCAATTGTCAGCTGGATGCCATACCAGCATTTCTGATTGCAAACGGATGCTTTTGAGACCTTCTGCTAAGTAGGCAAAGGTAGGGAATCTTAGATGTGCCCAGCATCCAATGTTCCAATCCTCTATCCTCTTTGAAATGACCCGGAGAGTCAAGGAATGCTTGCCACTTACCTTGGTGAAGTTTCATGCTACCCAAATCTAGAGAGGCCATTTAGAAAGACTTCAAGTGTCATCATTTCAACTTATGGTCCTTGCTGTCAAATTGGCAACAGATATAAGGTCTTTTTGGATCTCTAAGAAACCTAGGGACTGCAGAAGGTTTATACTTCAGAATGCAAGAAGCTTAAGGCAGCTTCCATACCAGATATCAGTTCAGTACTAGCTATTTGCCAGATCATCAGGACCTGAAATCCATGGAGGCCAATTCTCTCAAGAGGAGGAAGTATTGAATAGGTAAGTGCTTCCCTTTCAGTGAAATAGAGCTCATTTACACATCAACTCGGCAGTTGATGTCAATTGCCTTATCCCTAAAAGTGGCCCAAATCTGGAGAATGCACCTGAAAGGGGTGCGTTGGGGAAGCACATTTGAGTTTCCCAGAGCCACAACACTTTCACACAAAACAAACGCAAAAGTACATGCACAAAAGAAACTCTCAGTCCTGAGGACCAAAGCAAAGGGTGAGGATGAACAACATCCTCAATGTTTTCGAACTACGTTCCCTCATTTTAACAACAAAACGACAAACAACATGCAAATTGAAAGATAGGGAATCAGGACCACAGTTGTCATGCCTACTGACCTGGGAAGCAGAAAGAGCCAAAAAGTAAAGAGCAAAGAAATTAGGAAAAGTTCAATTTGCTTCATGAACTTCCACATGTCTCCTGGAAATATGCTCGTTCTCTCAGGGTCACAATGATGAAAACCAAAAGGATTTCACTGAGCAAACTTTCTCTAACTGAATATTTTACATAGACTGGTTTTGGAGATATGAAAATGATTCATTTGATGCCATGTTTCACCAGAATCTGTAGAATATGCTGGCCATGCAATGTAAAAAAAAAAAAAAAAATACTTGCTTGTCCCTTAGCGGACTACAAGATGGACTAGAGCTCTGCTGATCACAGCAGGTGTTATCCAATAGCAGAGAGACAAATGCAATGCCAAAAGGTCTCTCAGGATCGCAGTTCCCAGGCACCAAAGGGCAGATTCCTACCCATTGGAAAGGGAATATGTCAACCAATGTTCCACCACAGCTGAAACACAATGCAGGAGGGAATGATACCTAGTTTGATCATATGCAAGCTCCGTTACTGACCAAAGACGTCTCAAGTACTCAATGCAAGTGCTGTTTCACACACCTACAATGTACGAATCACAAAGAGGATCCCACAAACCAAAGCACAGACTGCCGTGATTAACACCACATTGACACACACAAACACATGAAGAACAAATAAACACTCCAATCACAAAGACAGAAAGCCAGAGAAGGCATTTTGTCAACTTCCACTTCCACTCCCACATGGAGGCCCCCAGTTCTCAAGAGGGAATGGACTCAGAGGGGCTCCCATCCGCTAAGGGGAGCAGCCCAGTTGGAGTCGACCTATTTCCCAGCCTGTGCAAGCTGGAGCGACTTACCCCCAAATGACATGAACTGTATACCACTGCTCTGGACATGTCTCCAAGACAAGCAGCCTCGTGCTGTAGGGCAGCCACTGCATATCAGGGAGAATCCCTGCCAGTATCCTGGAGCCAAATGTACTCTGGCATGTGCTGGGAAGTATAAATGGCGACGCCCCTGATCGAGATCAATACACCATGGGCACAGACCTCCTGGCTGGCTCGCTGTAATTGGTAACCAAAGACCAGGATGTGTGCCCGACGCACAGTGAGGCCAAACAGCAGCAAAACATTGGACTTTGGAGCCGAGAAATATTTGTTGTTGAGACATTCAAGGAAATGGGTGGCTTATGCTGGGTAATCCCCAACCTTGAAAGCTTTTAGCAAAGCCCTCTTAGAGGTAAGGTGATGGAGGGGTGTGGCTTTTCGTTGAAAACTTCTCCCTGTCCGATCCATTGTTCTTGAGGACAGGTCATAGTCAGGTCTCAATGATCCTATCAATCTCCAGCAAACAAATGTCACTCTCTGGGTGACAAGAAAGGGCAAGGTCCCAAGGCACAAGACTCACCCTCTGAGGTCCAGACCCACCTAAGAGAAAGGGGTCCCTGGGAGGGGTGGTGGTCCTCCTGCCATGGAGGGTTTGTCCAGGAGCTGGTCTGGGTCCTCCCACCACTGCCCACGCCTCACAGAGGAGGCAGCTCTGCCTTGGTGGCTCCCTCAGGGCCAGGTCCCAGACGCTTGCTAGCTCTCATCACTGAGGGAGCCGGGTGCACATGACCCAACAGGTCTTAATGCTCCTCAGGCCACCCAAACAGTGGTGGTCAGGTACCCCAGACTGTGAGCCATACCCTTAGGGTCACAGTGGCGGTGTGTGGTAGAGGTTCAACACTGCCTCAAGGCCTGGTCTGGGCCAATGGTCATTCATGGCCTTGGCTCTGGAGCCCTGCAGGACACACCCCCAGCCTGTTCTCTGGGCTCCCCATCACACAAGCTGGCCCAAGGCCGTGTGAGCAGAAGAATGCTGGGGAGAAGGCTGGCACTTGCCTCTTACCTCATGCTCCAGGTCTGAAGGGGCAGCACTCCACTGACTGCTGCCTAACAAAGGGCCCCCACTAAAGATGGCTGACAGACAGTGGCTTGCTTGGGGCAGGGGCCCACTACACTGCCCACCAATGGCTGAGCAGGGTGGTCACAGTGGCATTAGTGGTCTCCTGGTAACCATTGCCTGGTAACGGGGCAGTGGGTCACAGTGCACAGCAAGGGCTGCCTGGGAAGGGCTGCATTCAGCTGGCTATGGTACAATTCCCCCTTTTCTTTGGTCCTCTGCAACCCTGAGGAGAATATGTGGGTATGATTTGGATAGAGTGGTTAATCATAAACTCAGCAGCGGATCTCTGTTTTAGGGGACTTGCTTTCAACCTAGATTCCTGGTTCATCTTTTCCCAAGTCTTTCAGGGAATGGGGTGACCACCACTCTAGCTACGTCCTGCTGCAGGAAAGCAAAGCCCTACAGTGCATTCTGAGTTGGAAGCAATGCCACGTTGCAAGTCTTGATCCAAGTCTTATATAAACTTGTATAAGGAATCCAAGAGAATAAGCCTGAAAAGCAGCGTGAGGGTGGCACTCTGGGGGAGACGTTCTGGCAGGTAATCCAGACACGCAGAAGCAGAAGGGAAGACATTGTTGTAAGTTGTTAGGAAGTTGAGGGGAAGAGCTTCCCTTAACGGGAGAACACAGATCAAAATCAGCATTATTGCGAAGCAAATCCATAAACGTTAGTAGCATATGCATCTGTTTACTCAGTTTGTCAAAACTGCATTGGTAAGAGTCTTCTTGAAGTTGAAGCACTTTGGGAAAGCCTCAGCCTAACTATCTGTTAGACACTTAAAGAGGCAAGGTTAAAGATCGCATGACAAGGGGTTGCGAAGGAAGCTTAATCAAGTGGCTCTCATGTAACCGTCAGCATGGCTGACCGATTATCCCAAGGCATACCTGCATTTCAGAAACTTTGTACCCTTTCTAGAATATCGACAGGTGTGCCATGTATCCATCCTGTGTAATTGGAGAAGCTTCTCCCCCATTTCACAATGTTTTCTCTGTAATTTCCATACCAGATATACGACTGAAATAGTCCTCCTTGAGTTGCCTTAAGGACCCCGCAACTAATCCAAAGTTAACAAAATATTTCAAAACACCTGGTCCAATAAGCTCATCAGTCCTTTGAAGAGAATTCTTCTTTCTTCTCCAAAGTGAGAAGAGATCTTAAAAGCAAATCGAGATCCCTTAAAGGCAGGACAGTTCACATACCATGGTATTGAAAGCAGCATTGCAAGTAAACGTGTTCTCTTGGCAGAGGGGAACCCAATCCAGCCTTGAAAAAAACGCATTTTTAATAACAGTATCCATTTCCCGAAGTGGAGTTTCGTTTCAGCCCAATGATGCATCAAATGTTGGTTTTTGGCTCAACACATTTATCCCACCTTCCTACTCTATCCTGAAATGTGTTCCTTTTCATGAGTTTCTTAGCTTTAATTACATATTTCAATTACAATCCTCAAGTCCTTAACACCTTCACTTAGTGAAAACCAAGAAGCAAGCAATTGTCAGCTGGATGCCATACCAGCATTTCTGATTGCAAACGGATGCTTTTGAGACCTTCTGCTAAGTAGGCAAAGGTAGGGAATCTTAGATGTGCCCAGCATCCAATGTTCCAATCCTCTATCCTCTTTGAAATGACCCGGAGAGTCAAGGAATGCTTGCCACTTAGCTTGGTGAAGTTTCATGCTACCCAAATCTAGAGAGGCCATTTAGAAAGACTTCAAGTGTCATCATTTCAACTTATGGTCTTTGCTGTCAAATTGGCAACAGATATAAGGTCTTTTTGGATCTCTAAGAAACCTAGGGACTGCAGAAGGTTTATACTTCAGAATGCAAGAAGCTTAAGGCAGCTTCCATACCAGATATCAGTTCAGTACTAGCTATTTGCCAGATCATCAGGACCTGAAATCCATGGAGGCCAATTCTCTCCAGAGGAGGAAGTATTGAATAGGTAAGTGCTTCCCTTTCAGTGAAGTGGAGCTCATTTACACATCAACTCGGCAGTTGATGTCAATTGCCTTATCCCTAAAAGTGGCCCAAATCTGGAGAATGCACCTGAAAGGGGTGCGTTGGGGAAGCACATTTGAGTTTCCCAGAGCCACAACACTTTCACACAAAACAAACGCAAAAGTACATGCACAAAAGAAACTCTCAGTCCTGAGGACCAAAGCAAAGGGTGAAGATGAACAACATCCTCAATGTTTTCGAACTACGTTCCCTCATTTTAACAACAAAACGACAAACAGCATGCAAATTGAAAGATAGGGAATCAGGACCACAGTTGTCATGCCTACTGACCTGGGAAGCAGAAAGAGCCAAAAAGTAAAGAGCAAAGAAATTAGGAAAAGTTCAATTTGCTTCATTAACTTCCACATGTCTCCTGGAAATATGCTCGTTTTCTCAGGGTCACAATGATGAAAACCAAAAGGATTTCACTGAACAAACTTTCTCTAACTGAATATTTTACATAGACTGGTTTTGGAGATATGAAAATGATTCATTTGATGCCATGTTTCACCAGAATCTGTAGAATATGCTGGCCATGCAATGTAAAAAAAAAAAAAAAAATACTTGCTTGTCCCTTAGCGGACTACAAGATGGACTAGAGCTCTGCTGATCACAGCAGGTGTTATCCAATAGCAGAGAGACAAATGCAATGCCAAAAGGTCTCTCAGGATCGCAGTTCCCAGGCACCAAAGGGCAGATTCCTACCCATTGGAAAGGGAATATGTCAACCAATGTTCCACCACAGCTGAAACACAATGCAGGAGGAATGATACCTAGTTGGATCATATGCAAGCTCCGTTACTGACCAAAGACGTCTCAAGTACTCAATGCAAGTGCTGTTTCACACACCTACAATGTACGAATCACAAAGAGGATCCCACAAACCAAAGCACAGACTGCCGTGATTAACACCACATTGACACACACAAACACATGAAGAACAAATAAACACTCCAATCACAAAGACAGAAAGCCAGAGAAGGCATTTTGTCTACTTCCACTTCCACTCCCACATGGAGGCCCCCAGTTCTCAAGAGGGAATGGACTCAGAGGGGCTCCCATCCGCTAAGGGGAGCAGCCCAGTTGGAGTAGACCTATTTCCCAGCCTGTGCAAGCTGGAGCGACTTACCCCCAAATGACATGAACTGTATACCACTGCTCTGGACATGTCTCCAAGACAAGCAGCCTCGTGCTGTAGGGCAGCCACCGCATATCAGGGAGAATCCCTGCCAGTATCCTGGAGCCAAATGTACTCTGGCATGTGCTGGGAAGTATAAATGGCGACGCCCCTGATCGAGATCAATACACCATGGGCACAGACCTCCTGGCTGGCTCGCTATAATTGGTAACCAAAGACCAGGATGTGTGCCCGACGCACAGTGAGGCCAAACAGCAGCAAAACATTGGACTTTGGAGCCGAGAAATATTTGTTGTTGAGACATTCAAGGAAATGGGTGGCTTATGCTGGGTAATCCCCAACCTTGAAAGCTTTTAGCAAAGCCCTCTTAGAGGTAAGGTGATGGAGGGGTGTGGCTTTTCGTTGAAAACTTCTCCCTGTCCGATCCATTGTTCTTGAGGACAGGTCATAGTCAGGTCTCAATGATCCTATCAATCTCCAGCAAACAAATGTCACTCTCTGGGTGACAAGAAAGGGCAAGGTCCCAAGGCACAAGACTCACCCTCTGAGGTCCAGACCCACCTAAGAGAAAGGGGTCCCTGGGAGGGGTGGTGGTCCTCCTGCCATGGAGGGTTTGTCCAGGAGCTGGTCTGGGTCCTCCCACCACTGCCCACGCCTCACAGAGGAGGCAGCTCTGCCTTGGTGGCTCCCTCAGGGCCAGGTCCCAGACGCTTGCTAGCTCTCATCACTGAGGGAGCCGGGTGCACATGACCCAACAGGTCTTAATGCTCCTCAGGCCACCCAAACAGTGGTGGTCAGGTACCCCAGACTGTGAGCCATACCCTTAGGGTCACAGTGGCGGTGTGTGGTAGAGGTTCAACACTGCCTCAAGGCCTGGTCTGGGCCAATGGTCATTCATGGCCTTGGCTCTGGAGCCCTGCAGGACACACCCCCAGCCTGTTCTCTGGGCTCCCCATCACACAAGCAGGCCCAAGGCCGTGTGAGCAGAAGAATGCTGGGGAGAAGGCTGGCACTTGCCTCTTACCTCATGCTCCAGGTCTGAAGGGGCAGCACTCCACTGACTGCTGCCTAACAAAGGGCCCCCACTAAAGATGGCTGACAGACAGTGGCTTGCTTGGGGCAGGGGCCCACTACACTGCCCACCAATGGCTGAGCAGGGTGGTCACAGTGGCATTAGTGGTCTCCTGGTAACCATTGCCTGGTAACGGGGCAGTGGGTCACAGTGCACAGCAAGGGCTGCCTGGGAAGGGCTGCATTCAGCTGGCTATGGTACAATTCCCCCTTTTCTTTGGTCCTCTGCAACCCTGAGGAGAATATGTGGGTATGATTTGGATAGAGTGGTTAATCATAAACTCAGCAGCGGATCTCTGTTTTAGGGGACTTGCTTTCAACCTAGATTCCTGGTTCATCTTTTCCCAAGTCTTTCAGGGAATGGGGTGACGACCACTCTAGCTACGTGCTGCTGGAGGAAAGCAAAGCCCTACAGTGCATTCTGAGTTGGAAGCAATGCCACGTTGCAAGTCTTGATCCAAGTCTTATATAAACTTGTATAAGGAATCCAGGAGAATAAGCCTGAAAAGCAGCGTGAGGGTGGCACTCTGGGGGAGACGTTCTGGCAGGTAATCCAGACACGCAGAAGCAGAAGGGAAGACATTGTTGTAAGTTGTTAGGAAGTTGAGGGGAAGAGCTTCCCTTAACGGGAGAACACAGATCAAAATCAGCATTATTGCGAAGCAAATCCATAAACGTTAGTAGCATATGCATCTGTTTACTCAGTTTGTCAAAACTGCATTGGTAAGAGTCTTCTTGAAGTTGAAGCACTTTGGGAAAGCCTCAGCCTAACTATCTGTTAGACACTTAAAGAGGCAAGGTTAAAGATCGCATGACAAGGGGTTGCGAAGGAAGCTTAATCAAGTGGCTCTCATGTAACCGTCAGCATGGCTGACCGATTATCCCAAGGCATACCTGCATTTCAGAAACTTTGTACCCTTTCTAGAATATCGACAGGTGTGCCATGTATCCATCCTGTGTAATTGGAGAAGCTTCTCCCCCATTTCACAATGTTTTCTCTGTAATTTCCATACCAGATATACGACTGAAATAGTCCTCCTTGAGTTGCCTTAAGGGCCCCGCAACTAATCCAAAGTTAACAAACTATTTCAAAACACCTGGTCCAATAAGCTCATCAGTCCTTTGAAGAGAATTCTTCTTTCTTCTCCAAAGTGAGAAGAGATCTTAAAAGCAAATCGAGATCCCTTACAGGCAGGACAGTTCACATACCATGGTATTGAAAGCAGCATTGCAAGTAAACGTGTTCTCTTGGCAGAGGGGAACCCAATCCAGCCTTGAAAAAAACGTATTTTTAATAACAGTATCCATTTCCCGAAGTGGAGTTTCGTTTCAGCCCAATGATGCATCAAATGTTGGTTTTTGGCTCAACACATTTATCCCACCTTCCTACTCTATCCTGAAATGTGTTCCTTTTCATGAGTTTCTTAGCTTTAATTACATATTTCAATTACAATCCTCAAGTCCTTAACACCTTCACTTAGTGAAAACCAAGAAGCAAGCAATTGTCAGCTGGATGCCATACCAGCATTTCTGATTGCAAACGGATGCTTTTGAGACCTTCTGCTAAGTAGGCAAAGGTAGGGAATCTTAGATGTGCCCAGCATCCAATGTTCCAATCCTCTATCCTCTTTGAAATGACCCGGAGAGTCAAGGAATGCTTGCCACTTACCTTGGTGAAGTTTCATGCTACCCAAATCTAGAGAGGCCATTTAGAAAGACTTCAAGTGTCATCATTTCAACTTATGGTCCTTGCTGTCAAATTGGCAACAGATATAAGGTCTTTTTGGATCTCTAAGAAACCTAGGGACTGCAGAAGGTTTATACTTCAGAATGCAAGAAGCTTAAGGCAGCTTCCATACCAGATATCAGTTCAGTACTAGCTATTTGCCAGATCATCAGGACCTGAAATCCATGGAGGCCAATTCTCTCAAGAGGAGGAAGTATTGAATAGGTAAGTGCTTCCCTTTCAGTGAAATAGAGCTCATTTACACATCAACTCGGCAGTTGATGTCAATTGCCTTATCCCTAAAAGTGGCCCAAATCTGGAGAATGCACCTGAAAGGGGTGCGTTGGGGAAGCACATTTGAGTTTCCCAGAGCCACAACACTTTCACACAAAACAAACGCAAAAGTACATGCACAAAAGAAACTCTCAGTCCTGAGGACCAAAGCAAAGGGTGAAGATGAACAACATCCTCAATGTTTTCGAACTACGTTCCCTCATTTTAACAACAAAACGACAAACAACATGCAAATTGAAAGATAGGGAATCAGGACCACAGTTGTCATGCCTACTGACCTGGGAAGCAGAAAGAGCCAAAAAGTAAAGAGCAAAGAAATTAGGAAAAGTTCAATTTGCTTCATTAACTTCCACATGTCTCCTGGAAATATGCTCGTTTTCTCAGGGTCACAATGATGAAAACCAAAAGGATTTCACTGAACAAACTTTCTCTAACTGAATATTTTACATAGACTGGTTTTGGAGATATGAAAATGATTCATTTGATGCCATGTTTCACCAGAATCTGTAGAATATGCTGGCCATGCAATGTAAAAAAAAAAAAAAAAATACTTGCTTGTCCCTTAGCGGACTACAAGATGGACTAGAGCTCTGCTGATCACAGCAGGTGTTATCCAATAGCAGAGAGACAAATGCAATGCCAAAAGGTCTCTCAGGATCGCAGTTCCCAGGCACCAAAGGGCAGATTCCTACCCATTGGAAAGGGAATATGTCAACCAATGTTCCACCACAGCTGAAACACAATGCAGGAGGAATGATACCTAGTTGGATCATATGCAAGCTCCGTTACTGACCAAAGACGTCTCAAGTACTCAATGCAAGTGCTGTTTCACACACCTACAATGTACGAATCACAAAGAGGATCCCACAAACCAAAGCACAGACTGCCGTGATTAACACCACATTGACACACACAAACACATGAAGAACAAATAAACACTCCAATCACAAAGACAGAAAGCCAGAGAAGGCATTTTGTCTACTTCCACTTCCACTCCCACATGGAGGCCCCCAGTTCTCAAGAGGGAATGGACTCAGAGGGGCTCCCATCCGCTAAGGGGAGCAGCCCAGTTGGAGTAGACCTATTTCCCAGCCTGTGCAAGCTGGAGCGACTTACCCCCAAATGACATGAACTGTATACCACTGCTCTGGACATGTCTCCAAGACAAGCAGCCTCGTGCTGTAGGGCAGCCACCGCATATCAGGGAGAATCCCTGCCAGTATCCTGGAGCCAAATGTACTCTGGCATGTGCTGGGAAGTATAAATGGCGACGCCCCTGATCGAGATCAATACACCATGGGCACAGACCTCCTGGCTGGCTCGCTATAATTGGTAACCAAAGACCAGGATGTGTGCCCGACGCACAGTGAGGCCAAACAGCAGCAAAACATTGGACTTTGGAGCCGAGAAATATTTGTTGTTGAGACATTCAAGGAAATGGGTGGCTTATGCTGGGTAATCCCCAACCTTGAAAGCTTTTAGCAAAGCCCTCTTAGAGGTAAGGTGATGGAGGGGTGTGGCTTTTCGTTGAAAACTTCTCCCTGTCCGATCCATTGTTCTTGAGGACAGGTCATAGTCAGGTCTCAATGTTCCTATCAATCTCCAGCAAACAAATGTCACTCTCTGGGTGACAAGAAAGGGCAAGGTCCCAAGGCACAAGACTCACCCTCTGAGGTCCAGACCCACCTAAGAGAAAGGGGTCCCTGGGAGGGGTGGTGGTCCTCCTGCCATGGAGGGTTTGTCCAGGAGCTGGTCTGGGTCCTCCCACCACTGCCCACGCCTCACAGAGGAGGCAGCTCTGCCTTGGTGGCTCCCTCAGGGCCAGGTCCCAGACGCTTGCTAGCTCTCATCACTGAGGGAGCCGGGTGCACATGACCCAACAGGTCTTAATGCTCCTCAGGCCACCCAAACAGTGGTGGTCAGGTACCCCAGACTGTGAGCCATACCCTTAGGGTCACAGTGGCGGTGTGTGGTAGAGGTTCAACACTGCCTCAAGGCCTGGTCTGGGCCAATGGTCATTCATGGCCTTGGCTCTGGAGCCCTGCAGGACACACCCCCAGCCTGTTCTCTGGGCTCCCCATCACACAAGCTGGCCCAAGGCCGTGTGAGCAGAAGAATGCTGGGGAGAAGGCTGGCACTTGCCTCTTACCTCATGCTCCAGGTCTGAAGGGGCAGCACTCCACTGACTGCTGCCTAACAAAGGGCCCCCACTAAAGATGGCTGACAGACAGTGGCTTGCTTGGGGCAGGGGCCCACTACACTGCCCACCAATGGCTGAGCAGGGTGGTCACAGTGGCATTAGTGGTCTCCTGGTAACCATTGCCTGGTAACGGGGCAGTGGGTCACAGTGCACAGCAAGGGCTGCCTGGGAAGGGCTGCATTCAGCTGGCTATGGTACAATTCCCCCTTTTCTTTGGTCCTCTGCAACCCTGAGGAGAATATGTGGGTATGATTTGGATAGAGTGGTTAATCATAAACTCAGCAGCGGATCTCTGTTTTAGGGGACTTGCTTTCAACCTAGATTCCTGGTTCATCTTTTCCCAAGTCTTTCAGGGAATGGGGTGACGACCACTCTAGCTACGTGCTGCTGGAGGAAAGCAAAGCCCTACAGTGCATTCTGAGTTGGAAGCAATGCCACGTTGCAAGTCTTGATCCAAGTCTTATATAAACTTGTATAAGGAATCCAGGAGAATAAGCCTGAAAAGCAGCGTGAGGGTGGCACTCTGGGGGAGACGTTCTGGCAGGTAATCCAGACACGCAGAAGCAGAAGGGAAGACATTGTTGTAAGTTGTTAGGAAGTTGAGGGGAAGAGCTTCCCTTAACGGGAGAACACAGATCAAAATCAGCATTATTGCGAAGCAAATCCATAAACGTTAGTAGCATATGCATCTGTTTACTCAGTTTGTCAAAACTGCATTGGTAAGAGTCTTCTTGAAGTTGAAGCACTTTGGGAAAGCCTCAGCCTAACTATCTGTTAGACACTTAAAGAGGCAAGGTTAAAGATCGCATGACAAGGGGTTGCGAAGGAAGCTTAATCAAGTGGCTCTCATGTAACCGTCAGCATGGCTGACCGATTATCCCAAGGCATACCTGCATTTCAGAAACTTTGTACCCTTTCTAGAATATCGACAGGTGTGCCATGTATCCATCCTGTGTAATTGGAGAAGCTTCTCCCCCATTTCACAATGTTTTCTCTGTAATTTCCATACCAGATATACGACTGAAATAGTCCTCCTTGAGTTGCCTTAAGGGCCCCGCAACTAATCCAAAGTTAACAAACTATTTCAAAACACCTGGTCCAATAAGCTCATCAGTCCTTTGAAGAGAATTCTTCTTTCTTCTCCAAAGTGAGAAGAGATCTTAAAAGCAAATCGAGATCCCTTACAGGCAGGACAGTTCACATACCATGGTATTGAAAGCAGCATTGCAAGTAAACGTGTTCTCTTGGCAGAGGGGAACCCAATCCAGCCTTGAAAAAAACGTATTTTTAATAACAGTATCCATTTCCCGAAGTGGAGTTTCGTTTCAGCCCAATGATGCATCAAATGTTGGTTTTTGGCTCAACACATTTATCCCACCTTCCTACTCTATCCTGAAATGTGTTCCTTTTCATGAGTTTCTTAGCTTTAATTACATATTTCAATTACAATCCTCAAGTCCTTAACACCTTCACTTAGTGAAAACCAAGAAGCAAGCAATTGTCAGCTGGATGCCATACCAGCATTTCTGATTGCAAACGGATGCTTTTGAGACCTTCTGCTAAGTAGGCAAAGGTAGGGAATCTTAGATGTGCCCAGCATCCAATGTTCCAATCCTCTATCCTCTTTGAAATGACCCGGAGAGTCAAGGAATGCTTGCCACTTACCTTCGTGAAGTTTCATGCTACCCAAATCTAGAGAGGCCATTTAGAAAGACTTCAAGTGTCATCATTTCAACTTATGGTCCTTGCTGTCAAATTGGCAACAGATATAAGGTCTTTTTGGATCTCTAAGAAACCTAGGGACTGCAGAAGGTTTATACTTCAGAATGCAAGAAGCTTAAGGCAGCTTCCATACCAGATATCAGTTCAGTACTAGCTATTTGCCAGATCATCAGGACCTGAAATCCATGGAGGCCAATTCTCTCAAGAGGAGGAAGTATTGAATAGGTAAGTGCTTCCCTTTCAGTGAAATAGAGCTCATTTACACATCAACTCGGCAGTTGATGTCAATTGCCTTATCCCTAAAAGTGGCCCAAATCTGGAGAATGCACCTGAAAGGGGTGCGTTGGGGAAGCACATTTGAGTTTCCCAGAGCCACAACACTTTCACACAAAACAAACGCAAAAGTACATGCACAAAAGAAACTCTCAGTCCTGAGGACCAAAGCAAAGGGTGAGGATCAACAACATCCTCAATGTTTTCGAACTACGTTCCCTCATTTTAACAACAAAACGACAAACAGCATGCAACTTGAAAGATAGGGAATCAGGACCACAGTTGTCATGCCTACTGACCTGGGAAGCAGAAAGAGCCAAAAAGTAAAAAGCAAAGAAATTAGGAAAAGTTCAATTTGCTTCATTAACTTCCACATGTCTCCTGGAAATATGCTCGTTTTCTCAGGGTCACAATGATGAAAACCAAAAGGATTTCACTGAACAAACTTTCTCTAACTGAATATTTTACATAGACTGGTTTTGGAGATATGAAAATGATTCATTTGATGCCATGTTTCACCAGAATCTGTAGAATATGCTGGCCATGCAATGTAAAAAAAAAAAAAAAAATACTTGCTTGTCCCTTAGCGGACTACAAGATGGACTAGAGCTCTGCTGATCACAGCAGGTGTTATCCAATAGCAGAGAGACAAATGCAATGCCAAAAGGTCTCTCAGGATCGCAGTTCCCAGGCACCAAAGGGCAGATTCCTACCCATTGGAAAGGGAATATGTCAACCAATGTTCCACCACAGCTGAAACACAATGCAGGAGGGAATGATACCTAGTTGGATCATATGCAAGCTCCGTTACTGACCAAAGACGTCTCAAGTACTCAATGCAAGTGCTGTTTCACACACCTACAATGTACGAATCACAAAGAGGATCCCACAAACCAAAGCACAGACTGCCGTGATTAACACCACATTGACACACACAAACACATGAAGAACAAATAAACACTCCAATCACAAAGACAGAAAGCCAGAGAAGGCATTTTGTCAACTTCCACTTCCACTCCCACATGGAGGCCCCCAGTTCTCAAGAGGGAATGGACTCAGAGGGGCTCCCATCCGCTAAGGGGAGCAGCCCAGTTGGAGTCGACCTATTTCCCAGCCTGTGCAAGCTGGAGCGACTTACCCCCAAATGACATGAACTGTATACCACTGCTCTGGACATGTCTCCAAGACAAGCAGCCTCGTGCTGTAGGGCAGCCACTGCATATCAGGGAGAATCCCTGCCAGTATCCTGGAGCCAAATGTACTCTGGCATGTGCTGGGAAGTATAAATGGCGATGCCCCTGATCGAGATCAATACACCATGGGCACAGACCTCCTGGCTGGCTCGCTATAATTGGTAACCAAAGACCAGGATGTGTGCCCGACGCACAGTGAGGCCAAACAGCAGCAAAACATTGGACTTTGGAGCCGAGAAATATTTGTTGTTGAGACATTCAAGGAAATGGGTGGCTTATGCTGGGTAATCCCCAACCTTGAAAGCTTTTAGCAAAGCCCTCTTAGAGGTAAGGTGATGGAGGGGTGTGGCTTTTCGTTGAAAACTTCTCCCTGTCCGATCCATTGTTCTTGAGGACAGGTCATAGTCAGGTCTCAATGTTCCTATCAATCTCCAGCAAACAAATGTCACTCTCTGGGTGACAAGAAAGGGCAAGGTCCCAAGGCACAAGACTCACCCTCTGAGGTCCAGACCCACCTAAGAGAAAGGGGTCCCTGGGAGGGGTGGTGGTCCTCCTGCCATGGAGGGTATGTCCAGGAGCTGGTCTGGGTCCTCCCACCACTGCCCACGCCTCACAGAGGAGGCAGCTCTGCCTTGGTGGCTCCCTCAGGGCCAGGTCCCAGACGCTTGCTAGCTCTCATCACTGAGGGAGCCGGGTGCACATGACCCAACAGGTCTTAATGCTCCTCAGGCCACCCAAACAGTGGTGGTCAGGTACCCCAGACTGTGAGCCATACCCTTAGGGTCACAGTGGCGGTGTGTGGTAGAGGTTCAACACTGCCTCAAGGCCTGGTCTGGGCCAATGGTCATTCATGGCCTTGGCTCTGGAGCCCTGCAGGACACACCCCCAGCCTGTTCTCTGGGCTCCCCATCACACCAGCTGGCCCAAGGCCGTGTGAGCAGAAGAATGCTGGGGAGAAGGCTGGCACTTGCCTCTTACCTCATGCTCCAGGTCTGAAGGGGCAGCACTCCACTGACTGCTGCCTAACAAAGGGCCCCCACTAAAGATGGCTGACAGACAGTGGCTTGCTTGGGGCAGGGGCCCACTACACTGCCCACCAATGGCTGAGCAGGGTGGTCACAGTGGCATTAGTGGTCTCCTGGTAACCATTGCCTGGTAACGGGGCAGTGGGTCACAGTGCACAGCAAGGGCTGCCTGGGAAGGGCTGCATTCAGCTGGCTATGGTACAATTCCCCCTTTTCTTTGGTCCTCTGCAACCCTGAGGAGAATATGTGGGTATGATTTGGATAGAGTGGTTAATCATAAACTCAGCAGCGGATCTCTGTTTTAGGGGACTTGCTTTCAACCTAGATTCCTGGTTCATCTTTTCCCAAGTCTTTCAGGGAATGGGGTGACCACCACTCTAGCTACGTCCTGCTGCAGGAAAGCAAAGCCCTACAGTGCATTCTGAGTTGGAAGCAATGCCACGTTGCAAGTCTTGATCCAAGTCTTATATAAACTTGTATAAGGAATCCAAGAGAATAAGCCTGAAAAGCAGCGTGAGGGTGGCACTCTGGGGGAGACGTTCTGGCAGGTAATCCAGACACGCAGAAGCAGAAGGGAAGACATTGTTGTAAGTTGTTAGGAAGTTGAGGGGAAGAGCTTCCCTTAACGGGAGAACACAGATCAAAATCAGCATTATTGCGAAGCAAATCCATAAACGTTAGTAGCATATGCATCTGTTTACTCAGTTTGTCAAAACTGCATTGGTAAGAGTCTTCTTGAAGTTGAAGCACTTTGGGAAAGCCTCAGCCTAACTATCTGTTAGACACTTAAAGAGGCAAGGTTAAAGATCGCATGACAAGGGGTTGCGAAGGAAGCTTAATCAAGTGGCTCTCATGTAACCGTCAGCATGGCTGACCGATTATCCCAAGGCATACCTGCATTTCAGAAACTTTGTACCCTTTCTAGAATATCGACAGGTGTGCCATGTATCCATCCTGTGTAATTGGAGAAGCTTCTCCCCCATTTCACAATGTTTTCTCTGTAATTTCCATACCAGATATACGACTGAAATAGTCCTCCTTGAGTTGCCTTAAGGGCCCCGCAACTAATCCAAAGTTAACAAAATATTTCAAAACACCTGGTCCAATAAGCTCATCAGTCCTTTGAAGAGAATTCTTCTTTCTTCTCCAAAGTGAGAAGAGATCTTAAAAGCAAATCGAGATCCCTTAAAGGCAGGACAGTTCACATACCATGGTATTGAAAGCAGCATTGCAAGTAAACGTGTTCTCTTGGCAGAGGGGAACCCAATCCAGCCTTGAAAAAAACGCATTTTTAATAACAGTATCCATTTCCCGAAGTGGAGTTTCGTTTCAGCCCAATGATGCATCAAATGTTGGTTTTTGGCTCAACACATTTATCCCACCTTCCTACTCTATCCTGAAATGTGTTCCTTTTCATGAGTTTCTTAGCTTTAATTACATATTTCAATTACAATCCTCAAGTCCTTAACACCTTCACTTAGTGAAAACCAAGAAGCAAGCAATTGTCAGCTGGATGCCATACCAGCATTTCTGATTGCAAACGGATGCTTTTGAGACCTTCTGCTAAGTAGGCAAAGGTAGGGAATCTTAGATGTGCCCAGCATCCAATGTTCCAATCCTCTATCCTCTTTGAAATGACCCGGAGAGTCAAGGAATGCTTGCCACTTACCTTGGTGAAGTTTCATGCTACCCAAATCTAGAGAGGCCATTTAGAAAGACTTCAAGTGTCATCATTTCAACTTATGGTCCTTGCTGTCAAATTGGCAACAGATATAAGGTCTTTTTGGATCTCTAAGAAACCTAGGGACTGCAGAAGGTTTATACTTCAGAATGCAAGAAGCTTAAGGCAGCTTCCATACCAGATATCAGTTCAGTACTAGCTATTTGCCAGATCATCAGGACCTGAAATCCATGGAGGCCAATTCTCTCAAGAGGAGGAAGTATTGAATAGGTAAGTGCTTCCCTTTCAGTGAAATAGAGCTCATTTACACATCAACTCGGCAGTTGATGTCAATTGCCTTATCCCTAAAAGTGGCCCAAATCTGGAGAATGCACCTGAAAGGGGTGCGTTGGGGAAGCACATTTGAGTTTCCCAGAGCCACAACACTTTCACACAAAACAAACGCAAAAGTACATGCACAAAAGAAACTCTCAGTCCTGAGGACCAAAGCAAAGGGTGAGGATGAACAACATCCTCAATGTTTTCGAACTACGTTCCCTCATTTTAACAACAAAACGACAAACAACATGCAAATTGAAAGATAGGGAATCAGGACCACAGTTGTCATGCCTACTGACCTGGGAAGCAGAAAGAGCCAAAAAGTAAAATGCAAAGAAATTAGGAAAAGTTCAATTTGCTTCATTAACTTCCACATGTCTCCTGGAAATATGCTCGTTTTCTCAGGGTCACAATGATGAAAACCAAAAGGATTTCACTGAACAAACTTTCTCTAACTGAATATTTTACATAGACTGGTTTTGGAGATATGAAAATGATTCATTTGATGCCATGTTTCACCAGAATCTGTAGAATATGCTGGCCATGCAATGTAAAAAAAAAAAAAAAATACTTGCTTGTCCCTTAGCGGACTACAAGATGGACTAGAGCTCTGCTGATCACAGCAGGTGTTATCCAATAGCAGAGAGACAAATGCAATGCCAAAAGGTCTCTCAGGATCGCAGTTCCCAGGCACCAAAGGGCAGATTCCTACCCATTGGAAAGGGAATATGTCAACCAATGTTCCACCACAGCTGAAACACAATGCAGGACGGAATGATACCTAGTTGGATCATATGCAAGCTCCGTTACTGACCAAAGACGTCTCAAGTACTCAATGCAAGTGCTGTTTCACACACCTACAATGTACGAATCACAAAGAGGATCCCACAAACCAAAGCACAGACTGCCGTGATTAACACCACATTGACACACACAAACACATGAAGAACAAATAAACACTCTAATCACAAAGACAGAAAGCCAGAGAAGGCATTTTGTCAACTTCCACTTCCACTCCCACATGGAGGCCCCCAGTTCTCAAGAGGGAATGGACTCAGAGGGGCTCCCATCCGCTAAGGGGAGCAGCCCAGTTGGAGTAGACCTATTTCCCAGCCTGTGCAAGCTGGAGCGACTTACCCCCAAATGACATGAACTGTATACCACTGCTCTGGACATGTCTCCAAGACAAGCAGCCTCGTGCTGTAGGGCAGCCACTGCATATCAGGGAGAATCCCTGCCAGTATCCTGGAGCCACATGTGCTCTGGCATGTGCTGGGAAGTATAAATGGCGACGCCCCTGATCGAGATCAATACACCATGGGCACAGACCTCCTGGCTGGCTCGCTATAATTGGTAACCAAAGACCAGGATGTGTGCCCGACGCACAGTGAGGCCAAACAGCAGCAAAACATTGGACTTTGGAGCCGAGAAATATTTGTTGTTGAGACATTCAAGGAAATGGGTGGCTTATGCTGGGTAATCCCCAACCTTGAAAGCTTTTAGCAAAGCCCTCTTAGAGGTAAGGTGATGGAGGGGTGTGGCTTTTCGTTGAAAACTTCTCCCTGTCCGATCCATTGTTCTTGAGGACAGGTCATAGTCAGGTCTCAATGTTGCTATCAATCTCCAGCAAACAAATGTCACTCTCTGGGTGACAAGAAAGGGCAAGGTCCCAAGGCACAAGACTCACCCTCTGAGGTCCAGACCCACCTAAGAGAAAGGGGTCCCTGGGAGGGGTGGTGGTCCTCCTGCCATGGAGGGTATGTCCAGGAGCTGGTCTGGGTCCTCCCACCACTGCCCACGCCTCACAGAGGAGGCAGCTCTGCCTTGGTGGCTCCCTCAGGGCCAGGTCCCAGACGCTTGCTAGCTCTCATCACTGAGGGAGCCGGGTGCACATGACCCAACAGGTCTTAATGCTCCTCAGGCCACCCAAACAGTGGTGGTCAGGTACCCCAGACTGTGAGCCATACCCTTAGGGTCACAGTGGCGGTGTGTGGTAGAGGTTCAACACTGCCTCAAGGCCTGGTCTGGGCCAATGGTCATTCATGGCCTTGGCTCTGGAGCCCTGCAGGACACACCCCCAGCCTGTTCTCTGGGCTCCCCATCACACAAGCTGGCCCAAGGCCGTGTGAGCAGAAGAATGCTGGGGAGAAGGCTGGCACTTGCCTCTTACCTCATGCTCCAGGTCTGAAGGGGCAGCACTCCACTGACTGCTGCCTAACAAAGGGCCCCCACTAAAGATGGCTGACAGACAGTGGCTTGCTTGGGGCAGGGGCCCACTACACTGCCCACCAATGGCTGAGCAGGGTGGTCACAGTGGCATTAGTGGTCTCCTGGTAACCATTGCCTGGTAACGGGGCAGTGGGTCACAGTGCACAGCAAGGGCTGCCTGGGAAGGGCTGCATTCAGCTGGCTATGGTACAATTCCCCCTTTTCTTTGGTCCTCTGCAACCCTGAGGAGAATATGTGGGTATGATTTGGATAGAGTGGTTAATCATAAACTCAGCAGCGGATCTCTGTTTTAGGGGACTTGCTTTCAACCTAGATTCCTGGTTCATCTTTTCCCAAGTCTTTCAGGGAATGGGGTGACGACCACTCTAGCTACGTGCTGCTGGAGGAAAGCAAAGCCCTACAGTGCATTCTGAGTTGGAAGCAATGCCACGTTGCAAGTCTTGATCCAAGTCTTATATAAACTTGTATAAGGAATCCAGGAGAATAAGCCTGAAAAGCAGCGTGAGGGTGGCACTCTGGGGGAGACGTTCTGGCAGGTAATCCAGACACGCAGAAGCAGAAGGGAAGACATTGTTGTAAGTTGTTAGGAAGTTGAGGGGAAGAGCTTCCCTTAACGGGAGAACACAGATCAAAATCAGCATTATTGCGAAGCAAATCCATAAACGTTAGTAGCATATGCATCTGTTTACTCAGTTTGTCAAAACTGCATTGGTAAGAGTCTTCTTGAAGTTGAAGCACTTTGGGAAAGCCTCAGCCTAACTATCTGTTAGACACTTAAAGAGGCAAGGTTAAAGATCGCATGACAAGGGGTTGCGAAGGAAGCTTAATCAAGTGGCTCTCATGTAACCGTCAGCATGGCTGACCGATTATCCCAAGGCATACCTGCATTTCAGAAACTTTGTACCCTTTCTAGAATATCGACAGGTGTGCCATGTATCCATCCTGTGTAATTGGAGAAGCTTCTCCCCCATTTCACAATGTTTTCTCTGTAATTTCCATACCAGATATACGACTGAAATAGTCCTCCTTGAGTTGCCTTAAGGGCCCCGCAACTAATCCAAAGTTAACAAACTATTTCAAAACACCTGGTCCAATAAGCTCATCAGTCCTTTGAAGAGAATTCTTCTTTCTTCTCCAAAGTGAGAAGAGATCTTAAAAGCAAATCGAGATCCCTTAAAGGCAGGACAGTTCACATACCATGGTATTGAAAGCAGCATTGCAAGTAAACGTGTTCTCTTGGCAGAGGGGAACCCAATCCAGCCTTGAAAAAAACGCATTTTTAATAACAGTATCCATTTCCCGAAGTGGAGTTTCGTTTCAGCCCAATGATGCATCAAATGTTGGTTTTTGGCTCAACACATTTATCCCACCTTCCTACTCTATCCTGAAATGTGTTCCTTTTCATGAGTTTCTTAGCTTTAATTACATATTTCAATTACAATCCTCAAGTCCTTAACACCTTCACTTAGTGAAAACCAAGAAGCAAGCAATTGTCAGCTGGATGCCATACCAGCATTTCTGATTGCAAACGGATGCTTTTGAGACCTTCTGCTAAGTAGGCAAAGGTAGGGAATCTTAGATGTGCCCAGCATCCAATGTTCCAATCCTCTATCCTCTTTGAAATGACCCGGAGAGTCAAGGAATGCTTGCCACTTACCTTCGTGAAGTTTCATGCTACCCAAATCTAGAGAGGCCATTTAGAAAGACTTCAAGTGTCATCATTTCAACTTATGGTCCTTGCTGTCAAATTGGCAACAGATATAAGGTCTTTTTGGATCTCTAAGAAACCTAGGGACTGCAGAAGGTTTATACTTCAGAATGCAAGAAGCTTAAGGCAGCTTCCATACCAGATATCAGTTCAGTACTAGCTATTTGCCAGATCATCAGGACCTGAAATCCATGGAGGCCAATTCTCTCAAGAGGAGGAAGTATTGAATAGGTAAGTGCTTCCCTTTCAGTGAAATAGAGCTCATTTACACATCAACTCGGCAGTTGATGTCAATTGCCTTATCCCTAAAAGTGGCCCAAATCTGGAGAATGCACCTGAAAGGGGTGCGTTGGGGAAGCACATTTGAGTTTCCCAGAGCCACAACACTTTCACACAAAACAAACGCAAAAGTACATGCACAAAAGAAACTCTCAGTCCTGAGGACCAAAGCAAAGGGTGAGGATGAACAACATCCTCAATGTTTTCGAACTACGTTCCCTCATTTTAACAACAAAACGACAAACAGCATGCAAATTGAAAGATAGGGAATCAGGACCACAGTTGTCATGCCTACTGACCTGGGAAGCAGAAAGAGCCAAAAAGTAAAATGCAAAGAAATTAGGAAAAGTTCAATTTGCTTCATTAACTTCCACATGTCTCCTGGAAATATGCTCGTTTTCTCAGGGTCACAATGATGAAAACCAAAAGGATTTCACTGAACAAACTTTCTCTAACTGAATATTTTACATAGACTGGTTTTGGAGATATGAAAATGATTCATTTGATGCCATGTTTCACCAGAATCTGTAGAATATGCTGGCCATGCAATGTAAAAAAAAAAAAAAATACTTGCTTGTCCCTTAGCGGACTACAAGATGGACTAGAGCTCTGCTGATCACAGCAGGTGTTATCCAATAGCAGAGAGACAAATGCAATGCCAAAAGGTCTCTCAGGATCGCAGTTCCCAGGCACCAAAGGGCAGATTCCTACCCATTGGAAAGGGAATATGTCAACCAATGTTCCACCACAGCTGAAACACAATGCAGGAGGGAATGATACCTAGTTGGATCATATGCAAGCTCCGTTACTGACCAAAGACGTCTCAAGTACTCAATGCAAGTGCTGTTTCACACACCTACAATGTACGAATCACAAAGAGGATCCCACAAACCAAAGCACAGACTGCCGTGATTAACACCACATTGACACACACAAACACATGAAGAACAAATAAACACTCCAATCACAAAGACAGAAAGCCAGAGAAGGCATTTTGTCAACTTCCACTTCCACTCCCACATGGAGGCCCCCAGTTCTCAAGAGGGAATGGACTCAGAGGGGCTCCCATCCGCTAAGGGGAGCAGCCCAGTTGGAGTAGACCTATTTCCCAGCCTGTGCAAGCTGGAGCGACTTACCCCCAAATGACATGAACTGTATACCACTGCTCTGGACATGTCTCCAAGACAAGCAGCCTCGTGCTGTAGGGCAGCCACTGCATATCAGGGAGAATCCCTGCCAGTATCCTGGAGCCACATGTGCTCTGGCATGTGCTGGGAAGTATAAATGGCGACGCCCCTGATCGAGATCAATACACCATGGGCACAGACCTCCTGGCTGGCTCGCTATAATTGGTAACCAAAGACCAGGATGTGTGCCCGACGCACAGTGAGGCCAAACAGCAGCAAAACATTGGACTTTGGAGCCGAGAAATATTTGTTGTTGAGACATTCAAGGAAATGGGTGGCTTATGCTGGGTAATCCCCAACCTTGAAAGCTTTTAGCAAAGCCCTCTTAGAGGTAAGGTGATGGAGGGGTGTGGCTTTTCGTTGAAAACTTCTCCCTGTCCGATCCATTGTTCTTGAGGACAGGTCATAGTCAGGTCTCAATGTTCCTATCAATCTCCAGCAAACAAATGTCACTCTCTGGGTGACAAGAAAGGGCAAGGTCCCAAGGCACAAGACTCACCCTCTGAGGTCCAGACCCACCTAAGAGAAAGGGGTCCCTGGGAGGGGTGGTGGTCCTCCTGCCATGGAGGGTATGTCCAGGAGCTGGTCTGGGTCCTCCCACCACTGCCCACGCCTCACAGAGGAGGCAGCTCTGCCTTGGTGGCTCCCTCAGGGCCAGGTCCCAGACGCTTGCTAGCTCTCATCCCTGAGGGAGCCGGGTGCACATGACCCAACAGGTCTTAATGCTCCTCAGGCCACCCAAACAGTGGTGGTCAGGTACCCCAGACTGTGAGCCATACCCTTAGGGTCACAGTGGCGGTGTGTGGTAGAGGTTCAACACTGCCTCAAGGCCTGGTCTGGGCCAATGGTCATTCATGGCCTTGGCTCTGGAGCCCTGCAGGACACACCCCCAGCCTGTTCTCTGGGCTCCCCATCACACCAGCTGGCCCAAGGCCGTGTGAGCAGAAGAATGCTGGGGAGAAGGCTGGCACTTGCCTCTTACCTCATGCTCCAGGTCTGAAGGGGCAGCACTCCACTGACTGCTGCCTAACAAAGGGCCCCCACTAAAGATGGCTGACAGACAGTGGCTTGCTTGGGGCAGGGGCCCACTACACTGCCCACCAATGGCTGAGCAGGGTGGTCACAGTGGCATTAGTGGTCTCCTGGTAACCATTGCCTGGTAACGGGGCAGTGGGTCACAGTGCACAGCAAGGGCTGCCTGGGAAGGGCTGCATTCAGCTGGCTATGGTACAATTCCCCCTTTTCTTTGGTCCTCTGCAACCCTGAGGAGAATATGTGGGTATGATTTGGATAGAGTGGTTAATCATAAACTCCGCAGCGGATCTCTGTTTTAGGGGACTTCCTTTCAACCTAGATTCCTGGTTCATCTTTTCCCAAGTCTTTCAGGGAATGGGGTGACGACCACTCTAGCTACGTGCTGCTGGAGGAAAGCAAAGCCCTACAGTGCATTCTGAGTTGGAAGCAATGCCACGTTGCAAGTCTTGATCCAAGTCTTATATAAACTTGTATAAGGAATCCAGGAGAATAAGCCTGAAAAGCAGCGTGAGGGTGGCACTCTGGGGGAGACGTTCTGGCAGGTAATCCAGACACGCAGAAGCAGAAGGGAAGACATTGTTGTAAGTTGTTAGGAAGTTGAGGGGAAGAGCTTCCCTTAACGGGAGAACACAGATCAAAATCAGCATTATTGCGAAGCAAATCCATAAACGTTAGTAGCATATGCATCTGTTTACTCAGTTTGTCAAAACTGCATTGGTAAGAGTCTTCTTGAAGTTGAAGCACTTTGGGAAAGCCTCAGCCTAACTATCTGTTAGACACTTAAAGAGGCAAGGTTAAAGATCGCATGACAAGGGGTTGCGAAGGAAGCTTAATCAAGTGGCTCTCATGTAACCGTCAGCATGGCTGACCGATTATCCCAAGGCATACCTGCATTTCAGAAACTTTGTACCCTTTCTAGAATATCGACAGGTGTGCCATGTATCCATCCTGTGTAATTGGAGAAGCTTCTCCCCCATTTCACAATGTTTTCTCTGTAATTTCCATACCAGATATATGACTGAAATAGTCCTCCTTGAGTTGCCTTAAGGGCCCCGCAACTAATCCAAAGTTAACAAAATATTTCAAAACACCTGGTCCAATAAGCTCATCAGTCCTTTGAAGAGAATTCTTCTTTCTTCTCCAAAGTGAGAAGAGATCTTAAAAGCAAATCGAGATCCCTTAAAGGCAGGACAGTTCACATACCATGGTATTGAAAGCAGCATTGCAAGTAAACGTGTTCTCTTGGCAGAGGGGAACCCAATCCAGCCTTGAAAAAAACGTATTTTTAATAACAGTATCCATTTCCCGAAGTGGAGTTTCGTTTCAGCCCAATGATGCATCAAATGTTGGTTTTTGGCTCAACACATTTATCCCACCTTCCTACTCTATCCTGAAATGTGTTCCTTTTCATGAGTTTCTTAGCTTTAATTACATATTTCAATTACAATCCTCAAGTCCTTAACACCTTCACTTAGTGAAAACCAAGAAGCAAGCAATTGTCAGCTGGATGCCATACCAGCATTTCTGATTGCAAACGGATGCTTTTGAGACCTTCTGCTAAGTAGGCAAAGGTAGGGAATCTTAGATGTGCCCAGCATCCAATGTTCCAATCCTCTATCCTCTTTGAAATGACCCGGAGAGTCAAGGAATGCTTGCCACTTACCTTGGTGAAGTTTCATGCTCCCCAAATCTAGAGAGGCCATTTAGAAAGACTTCAAGTGTCATCATTTCAACTTATGGTCCTTGCTGTCAAATTGGCAACAGATATAAGGTCTTTTTGGATCTCTAAGAAACCTAGGGACTGCAGAAGGTTTATACTTCAGAATGCAAGAAGCTTAAGGCAGCTTCCATACCAGATATCAGTTCAGTACTAGCTATTTGCCAGATCATCAGGACCTGAAATCCATGGAGGCCAATTCTCTCAAGAGGAGGAAGTATTGAATTGGTAAGTGCTTCCCTTTCAGTGAAATAGAGCTCATTTACACATCAACTCGGCAGTTGATGTCAATTGCCTTATCCCTAAAAGTGGCCCAAATTTGGAGAATGCACCTGAAAGGGGTGCGTTGGGGAAGCACATTTGAGTTTCCCAGAGCCACAACACTTTCACACAAAACAAACGCAAAAGTACATGCACAAAAGAAACTCTCAGTCCTGAGGACCAAAGCAAAGGGTGAGGATGAACAACATCCTCAGTGTTTTCGAACTACGTTCCCTCATTTTAACAACAAAATGACAAACAGCATGCAAATTGAAAGATAGGGAATCAGGACCACAGTTGTCATGCCTACTGACCTGGGAAGCAGAAAGAGCCAAAAAGTAAAAAGCAAAGAAATTAGGAAAAGTTCAATTTGCTTCATTAACTTCCACATGTCTCCTGGAAATATGCTCGTTTTCTCAGGGTCACAATGATGAAAACCAAAAGGGTTTCACTGAACAAACTTTCTCTAACTGAATATTTTACATAGACTGGTTTTGGAGATATGAAAATGATTCATTTGATGCCATGTTTCACCAGAATCTGTAGAATATGCTGGCCATGCAATGTAAAAAAAAAAAAAAAAAAATACTTGCTTGTCCCTTAGCGGACTACAAGATGGACTAGAGCTCTGCTGATCACAGCAGGTGTTATCCAATAGCAGAGAGACAAATGCAATGCCAAAAGGTCTCTCAGGATCGCAGTTCCCAGGCACCAAAGGGCAGATTCCTACCCATTGGAAAGGGAATATGTCAACCAATGTTCCACCACAGCTGAAACACAATGCAGGAGGGAATGATACCTAGTTGGATCATATGCAAGCTCCGTTACTGACCAAAGACGTCTCAAGTACTCAATGCAAGTGCTGTTTCACACACCTACAATGTACGAATCACAAACAGGATCCCACAAACCAAAGCACAGACTGCCGTGATTAACACCACATTGACACACACAAACACATGAAGAACAAATAAACACTCCAATCACAAAGACAGAAAGCCAGAGAAGGCATTTTGTCAACTTCCACTTCCACTCCCACATGGAGGCCCCCAGTTCTCAAGAGGGAATGGACTCAGAGGGGCTCCCATCCGCTAAGGGGAGCAGCCCAGTTGGAGTAGACCTATTTCCCAGCCTGTGCAAGCTGGAGCGACTTACCCCCAAATGACATGAACTGTATACCACTGCTCTGGACATGTCTCCAAGACAAGCAGCCTCGTGCTGTAGGGCAGCCACTGCATATCAGGGAGAATCCCTGCCAGTATCCTGGAGCCACATGTGCTCTGGCATGTGCTGGGAAGTATAAATGGCGACGCCCCTGATCGAGATCAATACACCATGGGCACAGACCTCCTGGCTGGCTCGCTATAATTGGTAACCAAAGACCAGGATGTGTGCCCGACGCACAGTGAGGCCAAACAGCAGCAAAACATTGGACTTTGGAGCCGAGAAATATTTGTTGTTGAGACATTCAAGGAAATGGGTGGCTTATGCTGGGTAATCCCCAACCTTGAAAGCTTTTAGCAAAGCCCTCTTAGAGGTAAGGTGATGGAGGGGTGTGGCTTTTCGTTGAAAACTTCTCCCTGTCCGATCCATTGTTCTTGAGGACAGGTCATAGTCAGGTCTCAATGTTCCTATCAATCTCCAGCCAACAAATGTCACTCTCTGGGTGACAAGAAAGGGCAAGGTCCCAAGGCACAAGACTCACCCTCTGAGGTCCAGACCCACCTAAGAGAAAGGGGTCCCTGGGAGGGGTGGTGGTCCTCCTGCCATGGAGGGTATGTCCAGGAGCTGGTCTGGGTCCTCGCACCACTGCCCACGCCTCACGGAGGAGGCAGCTCTGCCTTGGTGGCTCCCTCAGGGCCAGGTCCCAGACGCTTGCTAGCTCTCATCCCTGAGGGAGCCGGGTGCACATGACCCAACAGGTCTTAATGCTCCTCAGGCCACCCAAACAGTGGTGGTCAGGTACCCCAGACTGTGAGCCATACCCTTAGGGTCACAGTGGCGGTGTGTGGTAGAGGTTCAACACTGCCTCAAGGCCTGGTCTGGGCCAATGGTCATTCATGGCCTTGGCTCTGGAGCCCTGCAGGACACACCCCCAGCCTGTTCTCTGGGCTCCCCATCACACAAGCTGGCCCAAGGCCGTGTGAGCAGAAGAATGCTGGGGAGAAGGCTGGCACTTGCCTCTTACCTCATGCTCCAGGTCTGAAGGGGCAGCACTCCACTGACTGCTGCCTAACAAAGGGCCCCCACTAAAGATGGCTGACAGACAGTGGCTTGCTTGGGGCAGGGGCCCACTACACTGCCCACCAATGGCTGAGCAGGGTGGTCACAGTGGCATTAGTGGTCTCCTGGTAACCATTGCCTGGTAACGGGGCAGTGGGTCACAGTGCACAGCAAGGGCTGCCTGGGAAGGGCTGCATTCAGCTGGCTATGGTACAATTCCCCCTTTTCTTTGGTCCTCTGCAACCCTGAGGAGAATATGTGGGTATGATTTGGATAGAGTGGTTAATCATAAACTCAGCAGCGGATCTCTGTTTTAGGGGACTTCCTTTCAACCTAGATTCCTGGTTCATCTTTTCCCAAGTCTTTCAGGGAATGGGGTGACGACCACTCTAGCTACGTGCTGCTGGAGGAAAGCAAAGCCCTACAGTGCATTCTGAGTTGGAAGCAATGCCACGTTGCAAGTCTTGATCCAAGTCTTATATAAACTTGTATAAGGAATCCAGGAGAATAAGCCTGAAAAGCAGCGTGAGGGTGGCACTCTGGGGGAGACGTTCTGGCAGGTAATCCAGACACGCAGAAGCAGAAGGGAAGACATTGTTGTAAGTTGTTAGGAAGTTGAGGGGAAGAGCTTCCCTTAACGGGAGAACACAGATCAAAATCAGCATTATTGCGAAGCAAATCCATAAACGTTAGTAGCATATGCATCTGTTTACTCAGTTTGTCAAAACTGCATTGGTAAGAGTCTTCTTGAAGTTGAAGCACTTTGGGAAAGCCTCAGCCTAACTATCTGTTAGACACTTAAAGAGGCAAGGTTAAAGATCGCATGACAAGGGGTTGCGAAGGAAGCTTAATCAAGTGGCTCTCATGTAACCGTCAGCATGGCTGACCGATTATCCCAAGGCATACCTGCATTTCAGAAACTTTGTACCCTTTCTAGAATATCGACAGGTGTGCCATGTATCCATCCTGTGTAATTGGAGAAGCTTCTCCCCCATTTCACAATGTTTTCTCTGTAATTTCCATACCAGATATATGATTGAAATAGTCCTCCTTGAGTTGCCTTAAGGGCCCCGCAACTAATCCAAAGTTAACAAAATATTTCAAAACACCTGGTCCAATAAGCTCATCAGTCCTTTGAAGAGAATTCTTCTTTCTTCTCCAAAGTGAGAAGAGATCTTAAAAGCAAATCGAGATCCCTTAAAGGCAGGACAGTTCACATACCATGGTATTGAAAGCAGCATTGCAAGTAAACGTGTTCTCTTGGCAGAGGGGAACCCAATCCAGCCTTGAAAAAAACGTATTTTTAATAACAGTATCCATTTCCCGAAGTGGAGTTTCGTTTCAGCCCAATGATGCATCAAATGTTGGTTTTTGGCTCAACACATTTATCCCACCTTCCTACTCTATCCTGAAATGTGTTCCTTTTCATGAGTTTCTTAGCTTTAATTACATATTTCAATTACAATCCTCAAGTCCTTAACACCTTCACTTAGTGAAAACCAAGAAGCAAGCAATTGTCAGCTGGATGCCATACCAGCATTTCTGATTGCAAACGGATGCTTTTGAGACCTTCTGCTAAGTAGGCAAAGGTAGGGAATCTTAGATGTGCCCAGCATCCAATGTTCCAATCCTCTATCCTCTTTGAAATGACCCGGAGAGTCAAGGAATGCTTGCCACTTACCTTGGTGAAGTTTCATGCTCCCCAAATCTAGAGAGGCCATTTAGAAAGACTTCAAGTGTCATCATTTCAACTTATGGTCCTTGCTGTCAAATTGGCAACAGATATAAGGTCTTTTTGGATCTCTAAGAAACCTAGGGACTGCAGAAGGTTTATACTTCAGAATGCAAGAAGCTTAAGGCAGCTTCCATACCAGATATCAGTTCAGTACTAGCTATTTGCCAGATCATCAGGACCTGAAATCCATGGAGGCCAATTCTCTCAAGAGGAGGAAGTATTGAATTGGTAAGTGCTTCCCTTTCAGTGAAATAGAGCTCATTTACACATCAACTCGGCAGTTGATGTCAATTGCCTTATCCCTAAAAGTGGCCCAAATCTGGAGAATGCACCTGAAAGGGGTGCGTTGGGGAAGCACATTTGAGTTTCCCAGAGCCACAACACTTTCACACAAAACAAACGCAAAAGTACATGCACAAAAGAAACTCTCAGTCCTGAGGACCAAAGCAAAGGGTGAGGATGAACAACATCCTCAGTGTTTTCGAACTACGTTCCCTCATTTTAACAACAAAATGACAAACAGCATGCAAATTGAAAGATAGGGAATCAGGACCACAGTTGTCATGCCTACTGACCTGGGAAGCAGAAAGAGCCAAAAAGGAAAAAGCAAAGAAATTAGGAAAAGTTCAATTTGCTTCATTAACTTCCACATGTCTCCTGGAAATATGCTCGTTTTCTCAGGGTCACAATGATGAAAACCAAAAGGATTTCACTGAACAAACTTTCTCTAACTGAATATTTTACATAGACTGGTTTTAGAGATATGAAAATGATTCATTTGATGCCATGTTTCACCAGAATCTGTAGAATATGCTGGCCATGCAATGTAAAAAAAAAAAAAAAAATACTTGCTTGTCCCTTAGCGGACTACAAGATGGACTAGAGCTCTGCTGATCACAGCAGGTGTTATCCAATAGCAGAGAGACAAATGCAATGCCAAAAGGTCTCTCAGGATCGCAGTTCCCAGGCACCAAAGGGCAGATTCCTACCCATTGGAAAGGGAATATGTCAACCAATGTTCCACCACAGCTGAAACACAATGCAGGAGGGAATGATACCTAGTTGGATCATATGCAAGCTCCGTTACTGACCAAAGACGTCTCAAGTACTCAATGCAAGTGCTGTTTCACACACCTACAATGTACGAATCACAAAGAGGATCCCACAAACCAAAGCACAGACTGCCATGATTAACACCACATTGACACACACAAACACATGAAGAACAAATAAACACTCCAATCACAAAGACAGAAAGCCAGAGAAGGCATTTTGTCAACTTCCACTTCCACTCCCACATGGAGGCCCCCAGTTCTCAAGAGGGAATGGACTCAGAGGGGCTCCCATCCGCTAAGGGGAGCAGCCCAGTTGGAGTAGACCTATTTCCCAGCCTGTGCAAGCTGGAGCGACTTACCCCCAAATGACATGAACTGTATACCACTGCTCTGGACATGTCTCCAAGACAAGCAGCCTCGTGCTGTAGGGCAGCCACTGCATATCAGGGAGAATCCCTGCCAGTATCCTGGAGCCACATGTGCTCTGGCATGTGCTGGGAAGTATAAATGGCGACGCCCCTGATCGAGATCAATACACCATGGGCACAGACCTCCTGGCTGGCTCGCTATAATTGGTAACCAAAGACCAGGATGTGTGCCCGACGCACAGTGAGGCCAAACAGCAGCAAAACATTGGACTTTGGAGCCGAGAAATATTTGTTGTTGAGACATTCAAGGAAATGGGTGGCTTATGCTGGGTAATCCCCAACCTTGAAAGCTTTTAGCAAAGCCCTCTTAGAGGTAAGGTGATGGAGGGGTGTGGCTTTTCGTTGAAAACTTCTCCCTGTCCGATCCATTGTTCTTGAGGACAGGTCATAGTCAGGTCTCAATGTTCCTATCAATCTCCAGCAAACAAATGTCACTCTCTGGGTGACAAGAAAGGGCAAGGTCCCAAGGCACAAGACTCACCCTCTGAGGTCCAGACCCACCTAAGAGAAAGGGGTCCCTGGGAGGGGTGGTGGTCCTCCTGCCATGGAGGGTATGTCCAGGAGCTGGTCTGGTTCCTCCCACCACTGCCCACGCCTCACAGAGGAGGCAGCTCTGCCTTGGTGGCTCCCTCAGGGCCAGGTCCCAGACCCTTGCTAGCTCTCATCCCTGAGGGAGCCGGGTGCACATGACCCAACAGGTCTTAATGCTCCTCAGGCCACCCAAACAGTGGTGGTCAGGTACCCCAGACTGTGAGCCATACCCTTAGGGTCACAGTGGCGGTGTGTGGTAGAGGTTCAACACTGCCTCAAGGCCTGGTCTGGGCCAATGGTCATTCATGGCCTTGGCTCTGGAGCCCTGCAGGACACACCCCCAGCCTGTTCTCTGGGCTCCCCATCACACAAGCTGGCCCAAGGCCGTGTGAGCAGAAGAATGCTGGGGAGAAGGCTGGCACTTGCCTCTTACCTCATGCTCCAGGTCTGAAGGGGCAGCACTCCACTGACTGCTGCCTAACAAAGGGCCCCCACTAAAGATGGCTGACAGACAGTGGCTTGCTTGGGGCAGGGGCCCACTACACTGCCCACCAATGGCTGAGCAGGGTGGTCACAGTGGCATTAGTGGTCTCCTGGTAACCATTGCCTGGTAACGGGGCAGTGGGTCACAGTGCACAGCAAGGGCTGCCTGGGAAGGGCTGCATTCAGCTGGCTATGGTACAATTCCCCCTTTTCTTTGGTCCTCTGCAACCCTGAGGAGAATATGTGGGTATGATTTGGATAGAGTGGTTAATCATAAACTCAGCAGCGGATCTCTGTTTTAGGGGACTTGCTTTCAACCTAGATTCCTGGTTCATCTTTTCCCAAGTCTTTCAGGGAATGGGGTGACGACCACTCTAGCTACGTGCTGCTGGAGGAAAGCAAAGCCCTACAGTGCATTCTGAGTTGGAAGCAATGCCACGTTGCAAGTCTTGATCCAAGTCTTATATAAACTTGTATAAGGAATCCAGGAGAATAAGCCTGAAAAGCAGCGTGAGGGTGGCACTCTGGGGGAGACGTTCTGGCAGGTAATCCAGACACGCAGAAGCAGAAGGGAAGACATTGTTGTAAGTTGTTAGGAAGTTGAGGGGAAGAGCTTCCCTTAACGGGAGAACACAGATCAAAATCAGCATTATTGCGAAGCAAATCCATAAACGTTAGTAGCATATGCATCTGTTTACTCAGTTTGTCAAAACTGCATTGGTAAGAGTCTTCTTGAAGTTGAAGCACTTTGGGAAAGCCTCAGCCTAACTATCTGTTAGACACTTAAAGAGGCAAGGTTAAAGATCGCATGACAAGGGGTTGCGAAGGAAGCTTAATCAAGTGGCTCTCATGTAACCGTCAGCATGGCTGACCGATTATCCCAAGGCATACCTGCATTTCAGAAACTTTGTACCCTTTCTAGAATATCGACAGGTGTGCCATGTATCCATCCTGTGTAATTGGAGAAGCTTCTCCCCCATTTCACAATGTTTTCTCTGTAATTTCCATACCAGATATACGACTGAAATAGTCCTCCTTGAGTTGCCTTAAGGGCCCCGCAACTAATCCAAAGTTAGCAAAATATTTCAAAACACCTGGTCCAATAAGCTCATCAGTCCTTTGAAGAGAATTCTTCTTTCTTCTCCAAAGTGAGAAGAGATCTTAAAAGCAAATCGAGATCCCTTAAAGGCAGGACAGTTCACATACCATGGTATTGAAAGCAGCATTGCAAGTAAACGTGTTCTCTTGGCAGAGGGGAACCCAATCCAGCCTTGAAAAAAACGCATTTTTAATAACAGTATCCATTTCCCGAAGTGGAGTTTCGTTTCAGCCCAATGATGCATCAAATGTTGGTTTTTGGCTCAACACATTTATCCCACCTTCCTACTCTATCCTGAAATGTGTTCCTTTTCATGAGTTTCTTAGCTTTAATTACATATTTCAATTACAATCCTCAAGTCCTTAACACCTTCACTTAGTGAAAACCAAGAAGCAAGCAATTGTCAGCTGGATGCCATACCAGCATTTCTGATTGCAAACGGATGCTTTTGAGACCTTCTGCTAAGTAGGCAAAGGTAGGGAATCTTAGATGTGCCCAGCATCCAATGTTCCAATCCTCTATCCTCTTTGAAATGACCCGGAGAGTCAAGGAATGCTTGCCACTTACCTTGGTGAAGTTTCATGCTCCCCAAATCTAGAGAGGCCATTTAGAAAGACTTCAAGTGTCATCATTTCAACTTATGGTCCTTGCTGTCAAATTGGCAACAGATATAAGGTCTTTTTGGATCTCTAAGAAACCTAGGGACTGCAGAAGGTTTATACTTCAGAATGCAAGAAGCTTAAGGCAGCTTCCATACCAGATATCAGCTCAGTACTAGCTATTTGCCAGATCATCAGGACCTGAAATCCATGGAGGCCAATTCTCTCCAGAGGAGGAAGTATTGAATAGGTAAGTGCTTCCCTTTCAGTGAAGTGGAGCTCATTTACACATCAACTCGGCAGGTGATGTCAATTGCCTTATCCCTAAAAGTGGCCCAAATCTGGAGAATGCACCTGAAAGGGGTGCGTTGGGGAAGCACATTTGAGTTTCCCAGAGCCACAACACTTTCACACAAAACAAACGCAAAAGTACATGCACAAAAGAAACTCTCAGTCCTGAGGACCAAAGCAAAGGGTGAGGATGAACAACATCCTCAATGTTTTCGAACTACGTTCCCTCATTTTAACAACAAAACGACAAACAGCATGCAAATTGAAAGATAGGGAATCAGGACCACAGTTGTCATGCCTACTGACCTGGGAAGCAGAAAGAGCCAAAAAGGAAAAAGCAAAGAAATTAGGAAAAGTTCAATTTGCTTCATTAACTTCCACATGTCTCCTGGAAATATGCTCGTTTTCTCAGGGTCACAATGATGAAAACCAAAAGGATTTCACTGAACAAACTTTCTCTAACTGAATATTTTACATAGACTGGTTTTGGAGATATGAAAATGATTCATTTGATGCCATGTTTCACCAGAATCTGTAGAATATGCTGGCCATGCAATGTAAAAAAAAAAAAAAATACTTGCTTGTCCCTTAGCGGACTACAAGATGGACTAGAGCTCTGCTGATCACAGCAGGTGTTATCCAATAGCAGAGAGACAAATGCAATGCCAAAAGGTCTCTCAGGATCGCAGTTCCCAGGCACCAAAGGGCAGATTCCTACCCATTGGAAAGGGAATATGTCAACCAATGTTCCACCACAGCTGAAACACAATGCAGGAGGGAATGATACCTAGTTGGATCATATGCAAGCTCCGTTACTGACCAAAGACGTCTCAAGTACTCAATGCAAGTGCTGTTTCACACACCTACAATGTACGAATCACAAAGAGGATCCCACAAACCAAAGCACAGACTGCCGTGATTAACACCACATTGACACACACAAACACATGAAGAACAAATAAACACTCCAATCACAAAGACAGAAAGCCAGAGAAGGCATTTTGTCAACTTCCACTTCCACTCCCACATGGAGGCCCCCAGTTCTCAAGAGGGAATGGACTCAGAGGGGCTCCCATCCGCTAAGGGGAGCAGCCCAGTTGGAGTAGACCTATTTCCCAGCCTGTGCAAGCTGGAGCGACTTACCCCCAAATGACATGAACTGTATACCACTGCTCTGGACATGTCTCCAAGACAAGCAGCCTCGTGCTGTAGGGCAGCCACTGCATATCAGGGAGAATCCCTGCCAGTATCCTGGAGCCAAATGTGCTCTGGCATGTGCTGGGAAGTATAAATGGCGACACCCCTGATCGAGATCAATACACCATGGGCACAGACCTCCTGGCTGGCTCGCTATAATTGGTAACCAAAGACCAGGATGTGTGCCCGACGCACAGTGAGGCCAAACAGCAGCAAAACATTGGACTTTGGAGCCGAGAAATATTTGTTGTTGAGACATTCAAGGAAATGGGTGGCTTATGCTGGGTAATCCCCAACCTTGAAAGCTTTTAGCAAAGCCCTCTTAGAGGTAAGGTGATGGAGGGGTGTGGCTTTTCGTTGAAAACTTCTCCCTGTCCGATCCATTGTTCTTGAGGACAGGTCATAGTCAGGTCTCAATGTTCCTATCAATCTCCAGCAAACAAATGTCACTCTCTGGGTGACAAGAAAGGGCAAGGTCCCAAGGCACAAGACTCATCCTCTGAGGTCCAGACCCACCTAAGAGAAAGGGGTCCCTGGGAGGGGTGGTGCTCCTCCTGCCATGGAGGGTATGTCCAGGAGCTGGTCTGGGTCCTCCCACCACTGCCCACGCCTCACAGAGGAGGCAGCTCTGCCTTGGTGGCTCCCTCAGGGCCAGGTCCCAGACGCTTGCTAGCTCTCATCACTGAGGGAGCCGGGTGCACATGACCCAACAGGTCTTAATGCTCCTCAGGCCACCCAAACAGTGGTGGTCAGGTACCCCAGACTGTGAGCCATACCCTTAGGGTCACAGTGGCGGTGTGTGGTAGAGGTTCAACACTGCCTCAAGGCCTGGTCTGGGCCAATGGTCATTCATGGCCTTGGCTCTGGAGCCCTGCAGGACACACCCCCAGCCTGTTCTCTGGGCTCCCCATCACACAAGCTGGCCCAAGGCCGTGTGAGCAGAAGAATGCTGGGGAGAAGGCTGGCACTTGCCTCTTACCTCATGCTCCAGGTCTGAAGGGGCAGCACTCCACTGACTGCTGCCTAACAAAGGGCCCCCACTAAAGATGGCTGACAGACAGTGGCTTGCTTGGGGCAGGGGCCCACTACACTGCCCACCAATGGCTGAGCAGGGTGGTCACAGTGGCATTAGTGGTCTCCTGGTAACCATTGCCTGGTAACGGGGCAGTGGGTCACAGTGCACAGCAAGGGCTGCCTGGGAAGGGCTGCATTCAGCTGGCTATGGTACAATTCCCCCTTTTCTTTGGTCCTCTGCAACCCTGAGGAGAATATGTGGGTATGATTTGGATAGAGTGGTTAATCATAAACTCAGCAGCGGATCTCTGTTTTAGGGGACTTGCTTTCAACCTAGATTCCTGGTTCATCTTTTCCCAAGTCTTTCAGGGAATGGGGTGACGACCACTCTAGCTACGTGCTGCTGGAGGAAAGCAAAGCCCTACAGTGCATTCTGAGTTGGAAGCAATGCCACGTTGCAAGTCTTGATCCAAGTCTTATATAAACTTGTATAAGGAATCCAGGAGAATAAGCCTGAAAAGCAGCGTGAGGGTGGCACTCTGGGGGAGACGTTCTGGCAGGTAATCCAGACACGCAGAAGCAGAAGGGAAGACATTGTTGTAAGTTGTTAGGAAGTTGAGGGGAAGAGCTTCCCTTAACGGGAGAACACAGATCAAAATCAGCATTATTGCGAAGCAAATCCATAAACGTTAGTAGCATATGCATCTGTTTACTCAGTTTGTCAAAACTGCATTGGTAAGAGTCTTCTTGAAGTTGAAGCACTTTGGGAAAGCCTCAGCCTAACTATCTGTTAGACACTTAAAGAGGCAAGGTTAAAGATCGCATGACAAGGGGTTGCGAAGGAAGCTTAATCAAGTGGCTCTCATGTAACCGTCAGCATGGCTGACCGATTATCCCAAGGCATACCTGCATTTCAGAAACTTTGTACCCTTTCTAGAATATCGACAGGTGTGCCATGTATCCATCCTGTGTAATTGGAGAAGCTTCTCCCCCATTTCACAATGTTTTCTCTGTAATTTCCATACCAGATATACGACTGAAATAGTCCTCCTTGAGTTGCCTTAAGGGCCCCGCAACTAATCCAAAGTTAACAAACTATTTCAAAACACCTGGTCCAATAAGCTCATCAGTCCTTTGAAGAGAATTCTTCTTTCTTCTCCAAAGTGAGAAGAGATCTTAAAAGCAAATCGAGATCCCTTAAAGGCAGGACAGTTCACATACCATGGTATTGAAAGCAGCATTGCAAGTAAACGTGTTCTCTTGGCAGAGGGGAACCCAATCCAGCCTTGAAAAAAACGCATTTTTAATAACAGTATCCATTTCCCGAAGTGGAGTTTCGTTTCAGCCCAATGATGCATCAAATGTTGGTTTTTGGCTCAACACATTTATCCCACCTTCCTACTCTATCCTGAAATGTGTTCCTTTTCATGAGTTTCTTAGCTTTAATTACATATTTCAATTACAATCCTCAAGTCCTTAACACCTTCACTTAGTGAAAACCAAGAAGCAAGCAATTGTCAGCTGGATGCCATACCAGCATTTCTGATTGCAAACGGATGCTTTTGAGACCTTCTGCTAAGTAGGCAAAGGTAGGGAATCTTAGATGTGCCCAGCATCCAATGTTCCAATCCTCTATCCTCTTTGAAATGACCCGGAGAGTCAAGGAATGCTTGCCACTTACCTTGGTGAAGTTTCATGCTACCCAAATCTAGAGAGGCCATTTAGAAAGACTTCAAGTGTCATCATTTCAACTTATGGTCCTTGCTGTCAAATTGGCAACAGATATAAGGTCTTTTTGGATCTCTAAGAAAACTAGGGACTGCAGAAGGTTTATACTTCAGAATGCAAGAAGCTTAAGGCAGCTTCCATACCAGATATCAGTTCAGTACTAGCTATTTGCCAGATCATCAGGACCTGAAATCCATGGAGGCCAATTCTCTCCAGAGGAGGAAGTATTGAATAGGTAAGTGCTTCCCTTTCAGTGAAGTGGAGCTCATTTACACATCAACTCGGCAGTTGATGTCAATTGCCTTATCCCTAAAAGTGGCCCAAATCTGGAGAATGCACCTGAAAGGGGTGCGTTGGGGAAGCACATTTGAGTTTCCCAGAGCCACAACACTTTCACACAAAACAAACGCAAAAGTACATGCACAAAAGAAACTCTCAGTCCTGAGGACCAAAGCAAAGGGTGAGGATGAACAACATCCTCAATGTTTTCGAACTACGTTCCCTCATTTTAACAACAAAACGACAAACAGCATGCAAATTGAAAGATAGGGAATCAGGACCACAGTTGTCATGCCTACTGACCTGGGAAGCAGAAAGAGCCAAAAAGTAAAAAGCAAAGAAATTATGAAAAGTTCAATTTGCTTCATTAACTTCCACATGTCTCCTGGAAATATGCTCGTTTTCTCAGGGTCACAATGATGAAAACCAAAAGGATTTCACTGAACAAACTTTCTCTAACTGAATATTTTACATAGACTGGTTTTGGAGATATGAAAATGATTCATTTGATGCCATGTTTCACCAGAATCTGTAGAATATGCTGGCCATGCAATGTAAAAAAAAAAAAATACTTGCTTGTCCCTTAGCGGACTACAAGATGGACTAGAGCTCTGCTGATCACAGCAGGTGTTATCCAATAGCAGAGAGACAAATGCAATGCCAAAAGGTCTCTCAGGATCGCAGTTCCCAGGCACCAAAGGGCAGATTCCTACCCATTGGAAAGGGAATATATCAACCAATGTTCCACCACAGCTGAAACACAATGCAGGACGGAATGATACCTAGTTGGATCATATGCAAGCTCCGTTACTGACCAAAGACGTCTCAAGTACTCAATGCAAGTGCTGTTTCACACACCTACAATGTACGAATCACAAAGAGGATCCCACAAACCAAAGCACAGACTGCCGTGATTAACACCACATTGACACACACAAACACATGAAGAACAAATAAACACTCCAATCACAAAGACAGAAAGCCAGAGAAGGCATTTTGTCAACTTCCACTTCCACTCCCACATGGAGGCCCCCAGTTCTCAAGAGGGAATGGACTCAGAGGGGCTCCCATCCGCTAAGGGGAGCAGCCCAGTTGGAGTAGACCTATTTCCCAGCCTGTGCAAGCTGGAGCGACTTACCCCCAAATGACATGAACTGTATACCACTGCTCTGGACATGTCTCCAAGACAAGCAGCCTCGTGCTGTAGGGCAGCCACTGCATATCAGGGAGAATCCCTGCCAGTATCCTGGAGCCAAATGTACTCTGGCATGTGCTGGGAAGTATAAATGGCGACGCCCCTGATCGAGATCAATACACCATGGGCACAGACCTCCTGGCTGGCTCGCTATAATTGGTAACCAAAGACCAGGATGTGTGCCCGACGCACAGTGAGGCCAAACAGCAGCAAAACATTGGACTTTGGAGCCGAGAAATATTTGTTGTTGAGACATTCAAGGAAATGGGTGGCTTATGCTGGGTAATCCCCAACCTTGAAAGCTTTTAGCAAAGCCCTCTTAGAGGTAAGGTGATGGAGGGGTGTGGCTTTTCGTTGAAAACTTCTCCCTGTCCGATCCATTGTTCTTGAGGACAGGTCATAGTCAGGTCTCAATGATCCTATCAATCTCCAGCAAACAAATGTCACTCTCTGGGTGACAAGAAAGGGCAAGGTCCCAAGGCACAAGACTCACCCTCTGAGGTCCAGACCCACCTAAGAGAAAGGGGTCCCTGGGAGGGGTGGTGGTCCTCCTGCCATGGAGGGTTTGTCCAGGAGCTGGTCTGGGTCCTCCCACCACTGCCCACGCCTCACAGAGGAGGCAGCTCTGCCTTGGTGGCTCCCTCAGGGCCAGGTCCCAGACGCTTGCTAGCTCTCATCACTGAGGGAGCCGGGTGCACATGACCCAACAGGTCTTAATGCTCCTCAGGCCACCCAAACAGTGGTGGTCAGGTACCCCAGACTGTGAGCCATACCCTTAGGGTCACAGTGGCGGTGTGTGGTAGAGGTTCAACACTGCCTCAAGGCCTGGTCTGGGCCAATGGTCATTCATGGCCTTGGCTCTGGAGCCCTGCAGGACACACCCCCAGCCTGTTCTCTGGGCTCCCCATCCCACAAGCTGGCCCAAGGCCGTGTGAGCAGAAGAATGCTGGGGAGAAGGCTGGCACTTGCCTCTTACCTCATGCTCCAGGTCTGAAGGGGCAGCACTCCACTGACTGCTGCCTAACAAAGGGCCCCCACTAAAGATGGCTGACAGACAGTGGCTTGCTTGGGGCAGGGGCCCACTACACTGCCCACCAATGGCTGAGCAGGGTGGTCACAGTGGCATTAGTGGTCTCCTGGTAACCATTGCCTGGTAACGGGGCAGTGGGTCACAGTGCACAGCAAGGGCTGCCTGGGAAGGGCTGCATTCAGCTGGCTATGGTACAATTCCCCCTTTTCTTTGGTCCTCTGCAACCCTGAGGAGAATATGTGGGTATGATTTGGATAGAGTGGTTAATCATAAACTCAGCAGCGGATCTCTGTTTTAGGGGACTTGCTTTCAACCTAGATTCCTGGTTCATCTTTTCCCAAGTCTTTCAGGGAATGGGGTGACGACCACTCTAGCTACGTGCTGCTGGAGGAAAGCAAAGCCCTACAGTGCATTCTGAGTTGGAAGCAATGCCACGTTGCAAGTCTTGATCCAAGTCTTATATAAACTTGTATAAGGAATCCAGGAGAATAAGCCTGAAAAGCAGCGTGAGGGTGGCACTCTGGGGGAGACGTTCTGGCAGGTAATCCAGACACGCAGAAGCAGAAGGGAAGACATTGTTGTAAGTTGTTAGGAAGTTGAGGGGAAGAGCTTCCCTTAACGGGAGAACACAGATCAAAATCAGCATTATTGCGAAGCAAATCCATAAACGTTAGTAGCATATGCATCTGTTTACTCAGTTTGTCAAAACTGCATTGGTAAGAGTCTTCTTGAAGTTGAAGCACTTTGGGAAAGCCTCAGCCTAACTATCTGTTAGACACTTAAAGAGGCAAGGTTAAAGATCGCATGACAAGGGGTTGCGAAGGAAGCTTAATCAAGTGGCTCTCATGTAACCGTCAGCATGGCTGACCGATTATCCCAAGGCATACCTGCATTTCAGAAACTTTGTACCCTTTCTAGAATATCGACAGGTGTGCCATGTATCCATCCTGTGTAATTGGAGAAGCTTCTCCCCCATTTCACAATGTTTTCTCTGTAATTTCCATACCAGATATACGACTGAAATAGTCCTCCTTGAGTTGCCTTAAGGGCCCCGCAACTAATCCAAAGTTAACAAACTATTTCAAAACACCTGGTCCAATAAGCTCATCAGTCCTTTGAAGAGAATTCTTCTTTCTTCTCCAAAGTGAGAAGAGATCTTAAAAGCAAATCGAGATCCCTTAAAGGCAGGACAGTTCACATACCATGGTATTGAAAGCAGCATTGCAAGTAAACGTGTTCTCTTGGCAGAGGGGAACCCAATCCAGCCTTGAAAAAAACGCATTTTTAATAACAGTATCCATTTCCCGAAGTGGAGTTTCGTTTCAGCCCAATGATGCATCAAATGTTGGTTTTTGGCTCAACACATTTATCCCACCTTCCTACTCTATCCTGAAATGTGTTCCTTTTCATGAGTTTCTTAGCTTTAATTACATATTTCAATTACAATCCTCAAGTCCTTAACACCTTCACTTAGTGAAAACCAAGAAGCAAGCAATTGTCAGCTGGATGCCATACCAGCATTTCTGATTGCAAACGGATGCTTTTGAGACCTTCTGCTAAGTAGGCAAAGGTAGGGAATCTTAGATGTGCCCAGCATCCAATGTTCCAATCCTCTATCCTCTTTGAAATGACCCGGAGAGTCAAGGAATGCTTGCCACTTACCTTGGTGAAGTTTCATGCTACCCAAATCTAGAGAGGCCATTTAGAAAGACTTCAAGTGTCATCATTTCAACTTATGGTCCTTGCTGTCAAATTGGCAACAGATATAAGGTCTTTTTGGATCTCTAAGAAAACTAGGGACTGCAGAAGGTTTATACTTCAGAATGCAAGAAGCTTAAGGCAGCTTCCATACCAGATATCAGTTCAGTACTAGCTATTTGCCAGATCATCAGGACCTGAAATCCATGGAGGCCAATTCTCTCCAGAGGAGGAAGTATTGAATAGGTAAGTGCTTCCCTTTCAGTGAAGTGGAGCTCATTTACACATCAACTCGGCAGGTGATGTCAATTGCCTTATCCCTAAAAGTGGCCCAAATCTGGAGAATGCACCTGAAAGGGGTGCGTTGGGGAAGCACATTTGAGTTTCCCAGAGCCACAACACTTTCACACAAAACAAACGCAAAAGTACATGCACAAAAGAAACTCTCAGTCCTGAGGACCAAAGCAAAGGGTGAGGATGAACAACATCCTCAATGTTTTCGAACTACGTTCCCTCATTTTAACAACAAAACGACAAACAGCATGCAAATTGAAAGATAGGGAATCAGGACCACAGTTGTCATGCCTACTGACCTGGGAAGCAGAAAGAGCCAAAAAGGAAAAAGCAAAGAAATTAGGAAAAGTTCAATTTGCTTCATTAACTTCCACATGTCTCCTGGAAATATGCTCGTTTTCTCAGGGTCACAATGATGAAAACCAAAAGGATTTCACTGAACAAACTTTCTCTAACTGAATATTTTACATAGACTGGTTTTGGAGATATGAAAATGATTCATTTGATGCCATGTTTCACCAGAATCTGTAGAATATGCTGGCCATGCAATGTAAAAAAAAAAAAATACTTGCTTGTCCCTTAGCGGACTACAAGATGGACTAGAGCTCTGCTGATCACAGCAGGTGTTATCCAATAGCAGAGAGACAAATGCAATGCCAAAAGGTCTCTCAGGATCGCAGTTCCCAGGCACCAAAGGGCAGATTCCTACCCATTGGAAAGGGAATATATCAACCAATGTTCCACCACAGCTGAAACACAATGCAGGACGGAATGATACCTAGTTGGATCATATGCAAGCTCCGTTACTGACCAAAGACGTCTCAAGTACTCAATGCAAGTGCTGTTTCACACACCTACAATGTACGAATCACAAAGAGGATCCCACAAACCAAAGCACAGACTGCCGTGATTAACACCACATTGACACACACAAACACATGAAGAACAAATAAACACTCCAATCACAAAGACAGAAAGCCAGAGAAGGCATTTTGTCAACTTCCACTTCCACTCCCACATGGAGGCCCCCAGTTCTCAAGAGGGAATGGACTCAGAGGGGCTCCCATCCGCTAAGGGGAGCAGCCCAGTTGGAGTAGACCTATTTCCCAGCCTGTGCAAGCTGGAGCGACTTACCCCCAAATGACATGAACTGTATACCACTGCTCTGGACATGTCTCCAAGACAAGCAGCCTCGTGCTGTAGGGCAGCCACTGCATATCAGGGAGAATCCCTGCCAGTATCCTGGAGCCAAATGTACTCTGGCATGTGCTGGGAAGTATAAATGGCGACGCCCCTGATCGAGATCAATACACCATGGGCACAGACCTCCTGGCTGGCTCGCTATAATTGGTAACCAAAGACCAGGATGTGTGCCCGACGCACAGTGAGGCCAAACAGCAGCAAAACATTGGACTTTGGAGCCGAGAAATATTTGTTGTTGAGACATTCAAGGAAATGGGTGGCTTATGCTGGGTAATCCCCAACCTTGAAAGCTTTTAGCAAAGCCCTCTTAGAGGTAAGGTGATGGAGGGGTGTGGCTTTTCGTTGAAAACTTCTCCCTGTCCGATCCATTGTTCTTGAGGACAGGTCATAGTCAGGTCTCAATGATCCTATCAATCTCCAGCAAACAAATGTCACTCTCTGGGTGACAAGAAAGGGCAAGGTCCCAAGGCACAAGACTCACCCTCTGAGGTCCAGACCCACCTAAGAGAAAGGGGTCCCTGGGAGGGGTGGTGGTCCTCCTGCCATGGAGGGTTTGTCCAGGAGCTGGTCTGGGTCCTCCCACCACTGCCCACGCCTCACAGAGGAGGCAGCTCTGCCTTGGTGGCTCCCTCAGGGCCAGGTCCCAGACGCTTGCTAGCTCTCATCACTGAGGGAGCCGGGTGCACATGACCCAACAGGTCTTAATGCTCCTCAGGCCACCCAAACAGTGGTGGTCAGGTACCCCAGACTGTGAGCCATACCCTTAGGGTCACAGTGGCGGTGTGTGGTAGAGGTTCAACACTGCCTCAAGGCCTGGTCTGGGCCAATGGTCATTCATGGCCTTGGCTCTGGAGCCCTGCAGGACACACCCCCAGCCTGTTCTCTGGGCTCCCCATCCCACAAGCTGGCCCAAGGCCGTGTGAGCAGAAGAATGCTGGGGAGAAGGCTGGCACTTGCCTCTTACCTCATGCTCCAGGTCTGAAGGGGCAGCACTCCACTGACTGCTGCCTAACAAAGGGCCCCCACTAAAGATGGCTGACAGACAGTGGCTTGCTTGGGGCAGGGGCCCACTACACTGCCCACCAATGGCTGAGCAGGGTGGTCACAGTGGCATTAGTGGTCTCCTGGTAACCATTGCCTGGTAACGGGGCAGTGGGTCACAGTGCACAGCAAGGGCTGCCTGGGAAGGGCTGCATTCAGCTGGCTATGGTACAATTCCCCCTTTTCTTTGGTCCTCTGCAACCCTGAGGAGAATATGTGGGTATGATTTGGATAGAGTGGTTAATCATAAACTCAGCAGCGGATCTCTGTTTTAGGGGACTTGCTTTCAACCTAGATTCCTGGTTCATCTTTTCCCAAGTCTTTCAGGGAATGGGGTGACGACCACTCTAGCTACGTGCTGCTGGAGGAAAGCAAAGCCCTACAGTGCATTCTGAGTTGGAAGCAATGCCACGTTGCAAGTCTTGATCCAAGTCTTATATAAACTTGTATAAGGAATCCAGGAGAATAAGCCTGAAAAGCAGCGTGAGGGTGGCACTCTGGGGGAGACGTTCTGGCAGGTAATCCAGACACGCAGAAGCAGAAGGGAAGACATTGTTGTAAGTTGTTAGGAAGTTGAGGGGAAGAGCTTCCCTTAACGGGAGAACACAGATCAAAATCAGCATTATTGCGAAGCAAATCCATAAACGTTAGTAGCATGTGCATCTGTTTACTCAGTTTGTCAAAACTGCATTGGTAAGAGTCTTCTTGAAGTTGAAGCACTTTGGGAAAGCCTCAGCCTAACTATCTGTTAGACACTTAAAGAGGCAAGGTTAAAGATCGCATGACAAGGGGTTGCGAAGGAAGCTTAATCAAGTGGCTCTCATGTAACCGTCAGCATGGCTGACCGATTATCCCAAGGCATACCTGCATTTCAGAAACTTTGTACCCTTTCTAGAATATCGACAGGTGTGCCATGTATCCATCCTGTGTAATTGGAGAAGCTTCTCCCCCATTTCACAATGTTTTCTCTGTAATTTCCATACCAGATATACGACTGAAATAGTCCTCCTTGAGTTGCCTTAAGGGCCCCGCAACTAATCCAAAGTTAACAAAATATTTCAAAACACCTGGTCCAATAAGCTCATCAGTCCTTTGAAGAGAATTCTTCTTTCTTCTCCAAAGTGAGAAGAGATCTTAAAAGCAAATCGAGATCCCTTAAAGGCAGGACAGTTCACATACCATGGTATTGAAAGCAGCATTGCAAGTAAACGTGTTCTCTTGGCAGAGGGGAACCCAATCCAGCCTTGAAAAAAACGCATTTTTAATAACAGTATCCATTTCCCGAAGTGGAGTTTCGTTTCAGCCCAATGATGCATCAAATGTTGGTTTTTGGCTCAACACATTTATCCCACCTTCCTACTCTATCCTGAAATGTGTTCCTTTTCATGAGTTTCTTAGCTTTAATTACATATTTCAATTACAATCCTCAAGTCCTTAACACCTTCACTTAGTGAAAACCAAGAAGCAAGCAATTGTCAGCTGGATGCCATACCAGCATTTCTGATTGCAAACGGATGCTTTTGAGACCTTCTGCTAAGTAGGCAAAGGTAGGGAATCTTAGATGTGCCCAGCATCCAATGTTCCAATCCTCTATCCTCTTTGAAATGACCCGGAGAGTCAAGGAATGCTTGCCACTTACCTTGGTGAAGTTTCATGCTACCCAAATCTAGAGAGGCCATTTAGAAAGACTTCAAGTGTCATCATTTCAACTTATGGTCCTTGCTGTCAAATTGGCAACAGATATAAGGTCTTTTTGGATCTCTAATAAACCTAGGGACTGCAGAAGGTTTATACTTCAGAATGCAAGAAGCTTAAGGCAGCTTCCATACCAGATATCAGTTCAGTACTAGCTATTTGCCAGATCATCAGGACCTGAAATCCATGGAGGCCAATTCTCTCCAGAGGAGGAAGTATTGAATAGGTAAGTGCTTCCCTTTCAGTGAAGTGGAGCTCATTTACACATCAACTCGGCAGTTGATGTCAATTGCCTTATCCCTAAAAGTGGCCCAAATCTGGAGAATGCACCTGAAAGGGGTGCGTTGGGGAAGCACATTTGAGTTTCCCAGAGCCACAACACTTTCACACAAAACAAACGCAAAAGTACATGCAAAAAAGAAACTCTCAGTCCGGAGGACCAAAGCAAAGGGTGAGGATGAACAACATCCTCAATGTTTTCGAACTACGTTCCCTCATTTTAACAACAAAACGACAAACAGCATGCAAATTGAAAGATAGGGAATCAGGACCACAGTTGTCATGCCTACTGACCTGGGAAGCAGAAAGAGCCAAAAAGGAAAAAGCAAAGAAATTAGGAAAAGTTCAATTTGCTTCATTAACTTCCACATGTCTCCTGGAGATATGCTCGTTTTCTCAGGGTCACAATGATGAAAACCAAAAGGATTTCACTGAACAAACTTTCTCTAACTGAATATTTTACATAGACTGGTTTTGGAGATATGAAAATGATTCATTTGATGCCATGTTTCACCAGAATCTGTAGAATATGCTGGCCATGCAATGTAAAAAAAAAAAAAATACTTGCTTGTCCCTTAGCGGACTACAAGATGGACTAGAGCTCTGCTGATCACAGCAGGTGTTATCCAATAGCAGAGAGACAAATGCAATGCCAAAAGGTCTCTCAGGATCGCAGTTCCCAGGCACCAAAGGGCAGATTCCTACCCATTGGAAAGGGAATATGTCAACCAATGTTCCACCACAGCTGAAACACAATGCAGGAGGGAATGATACCTAGTTGGATCATATGCAAGCTCCGTTACTGACCAAAGACGTCTCAAGTACTCAATGCAAGTGCTGTTTCACACACCTACAATGTACGAATCACAAACAGGATCCCACAAACCAAAGCACAGACTGCCGTGATTAACACCACATTGACACACACAAACACATGAAGAACAAATAAACACTCCAATCACAAAGACAGAAAGCCAGAGAAGGCATTTTGTCAACTTCCACTTCCACTCCCACATGGAGGCCCCCAGTTCTCAAGAGGGAATGGACTCAGAGGGGCTCCCATCCGCTAAGGGGAGCAGCCCAGTTGGAGTAGACCTATTTCCCAGCCTGTGCAAGCTGGAGCGACTTACCCCCAAATGACATGAACTGTATACCACTGCTCTGGACATGTCTCCAAGACAAGCAGCCTCGTGCTGTAGGGCAGCCACTGCATATCAGAGAGAATCCCTGCCAGTATCCTGGAGCCAAATGTACTCTGGCATGTGCTGGGAAGTATAAATGGCGACGCCCCTGATCGAGATCAATACACCATGGGCACAGACCTCCTGGCTGGCTCGCTATAATTGGTAACCAAAGACCAGGATGTGTGCCCGACGCACAGTGAGGCCAAACAGCAGCAAAACATTGGACTTTGGAGCCGAGAAATATTTGTTGTTGAGACATTCAAGGAAATGGGTGGCTTATGCTGGGTAATCCCCAACCTTGAAAGCTTTTAGCAAAGCCCTCTTAGAGGTAAGGTGATGGAGGGGTGTGGCTTTTCGTTGAAAACTTCTCCCTGTCCGATCCATTGTTCTTGAGGACAGGTCATAGTCAGGTCTCAATGATCCTATCAATCTCCAGCAAACAAATGTCACTCTCTGGGTGACAAGAAAGGGCAAGGTCCCAAGGCACAAGACTCACCCTCTGAGGTGCAGACCCACCTAAGAGAAAGGGGTCCCTGGGAGGGGTGGTGGTCCTCCTGCCATGGAGGGTTTGTCCAGGAGCTGGTCTGGGTCCTCCCACCACTGCCCACACCTCACAGAGGAGGCAGCTCTGCCTTGGTGGCTCCCTCAGGGCCAGGTCCCAGACGCTTGCTAGCTCTCATCACTGAGGGAGCCGGGTGCACATGACCCAACAGGTCTTAATGCTCCTCAGGCCACCCAAACAGTGGTGGTCAGGTACCCCAGACTGTGAGCCATACCCTTAGGGTCACAGTGGCGGTGTGTGGTAGAGGTTCAACACTGCCTCAAGGCCTGGTCTGGGCCAATGGTCATTCATGGCCTTGGCTCTGGAGCCCTGCAGGACACACCCCCAGCCTGTTCTCTGGGCTCCCCATCACACAAGCTGGCCCAAGGCCGTGTGAGCAGAAGAATGCTGGGGAGAAGGCTGGCACTTGCCTCTTACCTCATGCTCCAGGTCTGAAGGGGCAGCACTCCACTGACTGCTGCCTAACAAAGGGCCCCCACTAAAGATGGCTGACAGACAGTGGCTTGCTTGGGGCAGGGGCCCACTACACTGCCCACCAATGGCTGAGCAGGGTGGTCACAGTGGCATTAGTGGTCTCCTGGTAACCATTGCCTGGTAACGGGGCAGTGGGTCACAGTGCACAGCAAGGGCTGCCTGGGAAGGGCTGCATTCAGCTGGCTATGGTACAATTCCCCCTTTTCTTTGGTCCTCTGCAACCCTGAGGAGAATATGTGGGTATGATTTGGATAGAGTGGTTAATCATAAACTCAGCAGCGGATCTCTGTTTTAGGGGACTTGCTTTCAACCTAGATTCCTGGTTCATCTTTTCCCAAGTCTTTCAGGGAATGGGGTGACGACCACTCTAGCTACGTGCTGCTGGAGGAAAGCAAAGCCCTACAGTGCATTCTGAGTTGGAAGCAATGCCACGTTGCAAGTCTTGATCCAAGTCTTATATAAACTTGTATAAGGAATCCAGGAGAATAAGCCTGAAAAGCAGCGTGAGGGTGGCACTCTGGGGGAGTCGTTCTGGCAGGTAATCCAGACACGCAGAAGCAGAAGGGAAGACATTGTTGTAAGTTGTTAGGAAGTTGAGGGGAAGAGCTTCCCTTAACGGGAGAACACAGATCAAAATCAGCATTATTGCGAAGCAAATCCATAAACGTTAGTAGCATATGCATCTGTTTACTCAGTTTGTCAAAACTGCATTGGTAAGAGTCTTCTTGAAGTTGAAGCACTTTGGGAAAGCCTCAGCCTAACTATCTGTTAGACACTTAAAGAGGCAAGGTTAAAGATCGCATGACAAGGGGTTGCGAAGGAAGCTTAATCAAGTGGCTCTCATGTAACCGTCAGCATGGCTGACCGATTATCCCAAGGCATACCTGCATTTCAGAAACTTTGTACCCTTTCTAGAATATCGACAGGTGTGCCATGTATCCATCCTGTGTAATTGGAGAAGCTTCTCCCCCATTTCACAATGTTTTCTCTGTAATTTCCATACCAGATATACGACTGAAATAGTCCTCCTTGAGTTGCCTTAAGGGCCCCGCAACTAATCCAAAGTTAACAAAATATTTCAAAACACCTGGTCCAATAAGCTCATCAGTCCTTTGAAGAGAATTCTTCTTTCTTCTCCAAAGTGAGAAGAGATCTTAAAAGCAAATCGAGATCCCTTAAAGGCAGGACAGTTCACATACCATGGTATTGAAAGCAGCATTGCAAGTAAACGTGTTCTCTTGGCAGAGGGGAACCCAATCCAGCCTTGAAAAATACGCATTTTTAATAACAGTATCCATTTCCCGAAGTGGAGTTTCGTTTCAGCCCAATGATGCATCAAATGTTGGTTTTTGGCTCAACACATTTATCCCACCTTCCTACTCTATCCTGAAATGTGTTCCTTTTCATGAGTTTCTTAGCTTTAATTACATATTTCAATTACAATCCTCAAGTCCTTAACACCTTCACTTAGTGAAAACCAAGAAGCAAGCAATTGTCAGCTGGATGCCATACCAGCATTTCTGATTGCAAACGGATGCTTTTGAGACCTTCTGCTAAGTAGGCAAAGGTAGGGAATCTTAGATGTGCCCAGCATCCAATGTCCCAATCCTCTATCCTCTTTGAAATGACCCGGAGAGTCAAGGAATGCTTGCCACTTACCTTGGTGAAGTTTCATGCTACCCAAATCTAGAGAGGCCATTTAGAAAGACTTCAAGTGTCATCATTTCAACTTATGGTCCTTGCTGTCAAATTGGCAACAGATATAAGGTCTTTTTGGATCTCTAAGAAAACTAGGGACTGCAGAAGGTTTATACTTCAGAATGCAAGAAGCTTAAGGCAGCTTCCATACCAGATATCAGTTCAGTACTAGCTATTTGCCAGATCATCAGGACCTGAAATCCATGGAGGCCAATTCTCTCCAGAGGAGGAAGTATTGAATAGGTAAGTGCTTCCCTTTCAGTGAAGTGGAGCTCATTTACACATCAACTCGGCAGTTGATGTCAATTGCCTTATCCCTAAAAGTGGCCCAAATCTGGAGAATGCACCTGAAAGGGGTGCGTTGGGGAAGCACATTTGAGTTTCCCAGAGCCACAACACTTTCACACAAAACAAACGCAAAAGTACATGCAAAAAAGAAACTCTCAGTCCGGAGGACCAAAGCAAAGGGTGAGGATGAACAACATCCTCAATGTTTTCGAACTACGTTCCCTCATTTTAACAACAAAATGACAAACAGCATGCAAATTGAAAGATAGGGAATCAGGACCACAGTTGTCATGCCTACTGACCTGGGAAGCAGAAAGAGCCAAAAAGTAAAAAGCAAAGAAATTAGGAAAAGTTCAATTTGCTTCATTAACTTCCACATGTCTCCTGGAAATATGCTCGTTTTCTCAGGGTCACAATGATGAAAACCAAAAGGATTTCACTGAACAAACTTTCTCTAACTGAATATTTTACATAGACTGGTTTTGGAGATATGAAAATGATTCATTTGATGCCATGTTTCACCAGAATCTGTAGAATATGCTGGCTATGCAATGTAAAAAAAAAAAAAAAAAAATACTTGCTTGTCCCTTAGCGGACTACAAGATGGACTAGAGCTCTGCTGATCACAGCAGGTGTTATCCAATAGCAGAGAGACAAATGCAATGCCAAAAGGTCTCTCAGGATCGCAGTTCCCAGGCACCAAAGGGCAGATTCCTACCCATTGGAAAGGGAATATGTCAACCAATGTTCCACCACAGCTGAAACACAATGCAGGAGGGAATGATACCTAGTTGGATCATATGCAAGCTCCGTTACTGACCAAAGACGTCTCAAGTACTCAATGCAAGTGCTGTTTCACACACCTACAATGTACGAATCACAAACAGGATCCCACAAACCAAAGCACAGACTGCCGTGATTAACACCACATTGACACACACAAACACATGAAGAACAGATAAACACTCCAATCACAAAGACAGAAAGCCAGAGAAGGCATTTTGTCAACTTCCACTTCCACTCCCACATGGAGGCCCCCAGTACTCAAGAGGGAATGGACTCAGAGGGGCTCACATCCGCTAAGGGGAGCAGCCCAGTTGGAGTAGACCTATTTCCCAGCCTGTGCAAGCTGGAGCGACTTACCCCCAAATGACATGAACTGTATACCACTGCTCTGGACATGTCTCCAAGACAAGCAGCCTCGTGCTGTAGGGCAGCCACTGCATATCAGGGAGAATCCCTGCCAGTATCCTGGAGCCAAATGTACTCTGGCATGTGCTGGGAACTATAAATGGCGACGCCCCTGATCGAGATCAATACACCATGGGCACAGACCTCCTGGCTGGCTCGCTATAATTGGTAACCAAAGACCAGGATGTGTGCCCGACGCACAGTGAGGCCAAACAGCAGCAAAACATTGGACTTTGGAGCCGAGAAATATTTGTTGTTGAGACATTCAAGGAAATGGGTGGCTTATGCTGGGTAATCCCCAACCTTGAAAGCTTTTAGCAAAGCCCTCTTAGAGGTAAGGTGATGGAGGGGTGTGGCTTTTCGTTGAAAACTTCTCCCTGTCCGATCCATTGTTCTTGAGGACAGGTCATAGTCAGGTCTCAATGATCCTATCAATCTCCAGCAAACAAATGTCACTCTCTGGGTGACAAGAAAGGGCAAGGTCCCAAGGCACAAGACTCACCCTCTGAGGTCCAGACCCACCTAAGAGAAAGGGGTCCCTGGGAGGGGTGGTGGTCCTCCTGCCATGGAGGGTTTGTCCAGGAGCTGGTCTGGGTCCTCCCACCACTGCCCACGCCTCACAGAGGAGGCAGCTCTGCCTTGGTGGCTCCCTCAGGGCCAGGTCCCAGACGCTTGCTAGCTCTCATCACTGAGGGAGCCGGGTGCACATGACCCAACAGGTCTTAATGCTCCTCAGGCCACCCAAACAGTGGTGGTCAGGTACCCCAGACTGTGAGCCATACCCTTAGGGTCACAGTGGCGGTGTGTGGTAGAGGTTCAACACTGCCTCAAGGCCTGGTCTGGGCCAATGGTCATTCATGGCCTTGGCTCTGGAGCCCTGCAGGACACACCCCCAGCCTGTTCTCTGGGCTCCCCATCACACCAGCTGGCCCAAGGCCGTGTGAGCAGAAGAATGCTGGGGAGAAGGCTGGCACTTGCCTCTTACCTCATGCTCCAGGTCTGAAGGGGCAGCACTCCACTGACTGCTGCCTAACAAAGGGCCCCCACTAAAGATGGCTGACAGACAGTGGCTTGCTTGGGGCAGGGGCCCACTACACTGCCCACCAATGGCTGAGCAGGGTGGTCACAGTGGCATTAGTGGTCTCCTGGTAACCATTGCCTGGTAACGGGGCAGTGGGTCACAGTGCACAGCAAGGGCTGCCTGGGAAGGGCTGCATTCAGCTGGCTATGGTACAATTCCCCCTTTTCTTTGGTCCTCTGCAACCCTGAGGAGAATATGTGGGTATGATTTGGATAGAGTGGTTAATCATAAACTCAGCAGCGGATCTCTGTTTTAGGGGACTTGCTTTCAACCTAGATTCCTGGTTCATCTTTTCCCAAGTCTTTCAGGGAATGGGGTGACGACCACTCTAGCTACGTGCTGCTGGAGGAAAGCAAAGCCCTACAGTGCATTCTGAGTTGGAAGCAATGCCACGTTGCAAGTCTTGATCCAAGTCTTATATAAACTTGTATAAGGAATCCAGGAGAATAAGCCTGAAAAGCAGCGTGAGGGTGGCACTCTGGGGGAGTCGTTCTGGCAGGTAATCCAGACACGCAGAAGCAGAAGGGAAGACATTGTTGTAAGTTGTTAGGAAGTTGAGGGGAAGAGCTTCCCTTAACGGGAGAACACAGATCAAAATCAGCATTATTGCGAAGCAAATCCATAAACGTTAGTAGCATATGCATCTGTTTACTCAGTTTGTCAAAACTGCATTGGTAAGAGTCTTCTTGAAGTTGAAGCACTTTGGGAAAGCCTCAGCCTAACTATCTGTTAGACACTTAAAGAGGCAAGGTTAAAGATCGGATGACAAGGGGTTGCGAAGGAAGCTTAATCAAGTGGCTCTCATGTAACCGTCAGCATGGCTGACCGATTATCCCAAGGCATACCTGCATTTCAGAAACTTTGTACCCTTTCTAGAATATCGACAGGTGTGCCATGTATCCATCCTGTGTAATTGGAGAAGCTTCTCCCCCATTTCACAATGTTTTCTCTGTAATTTCCATACCAGATATACGACTGAAATAGTCCTCCTTGAGTTGCCTTAAGGGCCCCGCAACTAATCCAAAGTTAACAAAATATTTCAAAACACCTGGTCCAATAAGCTCATCAGTCCTTTGAAGAGAATTCTTCTTTCTTCTCCAAAGTGAGAAGAGATCTTAAAAGCAAATCGAGATCCCTTAAAGGCAGGACAGTTCACATACCATGGTATTGAAAGCAGCATTGCAAGTAAACGTGTTCTCTTGGCAGAGGGGAACCCAATCCAGCCTTGAAAAATACGCATTTTTAATAACAGTATCCATTTCCCGAAGTGGAGTTTCGTTTCAGCCCAATGATGCATCAAATGTTGGTTTTTGGCTCAACACATTTATCCCACCTTCCTACTCTATCCTGAAATGTGTTCCTTTTCATGAGTTTCTTAGCTTTAATTACATATTTCAATTACAATCCTCAAGTCCTTAACACCTTCACTTAGTGAAAACCAAGAAGCAAGCAATTGTCAGCTGGATGCCATACCAGCATTTCTGATTGCAAACGGATGCTTTTGAGACCTTCTGCTAAGTAGGCAAAGGTAGGGAATCTTAGATGTGCCCAGCATCCAATGTTCCAATCCTCTATCCTCTTTGAAATGACCCGGAGAGTCAAGGAATGCTTGCCACTTACCTTGGTGAAGTTTCATGCTCTCCAAATCTAGAGAGGCCATTTAGAAAGACTTCAAGTGTCATCATTTCAACTTATGGTCCTTGCTGTCAAATTGGCAACAGATATAAGGTCTTTTTGGATCTCTAAGAAAACTAGGGACTGCAGAAGGTTTATACTTCAGAATGCAAGAAGCTTAAGGCAGCTTCCATACCAGATATTAGTTCAGTACTAGCTATTTGCCAGATCATCAGGACCTGAAATCCATGGAGGCCAATTCTCTCCAGAGGAGGAAGTATTGAATAGGTAAGTGCTTCCCTTTCAGTGAAGTGGAGCTCATTTACACATCAACTCGGCAGTTGATGTCAATTGCCTTATCCCTAAAAGTGGCCCAAATCTGGAGAATGCACCTGAAAGGGGTGCGTTGGGGAAGCACATTTGAGTTTCCCAGAGCCACAACACTTTCACACAAAACAAACGCAAAAGTACATGCAGAAAAGAAACTCGCAGTCCGGAGGACCAAAGCAAAGGGTGAGGATGAACAACATCCTCAATGTTTTCGAACTACGTTCCCTCATTTTAACAACAAAATGACAAACAGCATGCAAATTGAAAGATAGGGAATCAGGACCACAGTTGTCATGCCTACTGACCTGGGAAGCAGAAAGAGCCAAAAAGTAAAAAGCAAAGAAATTAGGAAAAGTTCAATTTGCTTCATTAACTTCCACATGTCTCCTGGAAATATGCTCGTTTTCTCAGGGTCACAATGATGAAAACCAAAAGGATTTCACTGAACAAACTTTCTCTAACTGAATATTTTACATAGACTGGTTTTGGAGATATGAAAATGATTCATTTGATGCCATGTTTCACCAGAATCTGTAGAATATGCTGGCTATGCAATGTAAAAAAAAAAAAAAAATACTTGCTTGTCCCTTAGCGGACTACAAGATGGACTAGAGCTCTGCTGATCACAGCAGGTGTTATCCAATAGCAGAGAGACAAATGCAATGCCAAAAGGTCTCTCAGGATCGCAGTTCCCAGGCACCAAAGGGCAGATTCCTACCCATTGGGAAGGGAATATGTCAACCAATGTTCCACCACAGCTGAAACACAATGCAGGAGGGAATGATACCTAGTTTGATCATATGCAAGCTCCGTTACTGACCAAAGACGTCTCAAGTACTCAATGCAAGTGCTGTTTCACACACCTACAATGTACGAATCACAAACAGGATCCCACAAACCAAAGCACAGACTGCCGTGATTAACACCACATTGACACACACAAACACATGAAGAACAGATAAACACTCCAATCACAAAGACAGAAAGCCAGAGAAGGCATTTTGTCAACTTCCACTTCCACTCCCACATGGAGGCCCCCAGTACTCAAGAGGGAATGGACTCAGAGGGGCTCACATCCGCTAAGGGGAGCAGCCCAGTTGGAGTAGACCTATTTCCCAGCCTGTGCAAGCTGGAGCGACTTACCCCCAAATGACATGAACTGTATACCACTGCTCTGGACATGTCTCCAAGACAAGCAGCCTCGTGCTGTAGGGCAGCCACTGCATATCAGGGAGAATCCCTGCCAGTATCCTGGAGCCAAATGTACTCTGGCATGTGCTGGGAAGTATAAATGGCGACGCCCCTGATCGAGATCAATACACCATGGGCACAGACCTCCTGGCTGGCTCGCTATAATTGGTAACCAAAGACCAGGATGTGTGCCCGACGCACAGTGAGGCCAAACAGCAGCAAAACATTGGACTTTGGAGCCGAGAAATATTTGTTGTTGAGACATTCAAGGAAATGGGTGGCTTATGCTGGGTAATCCCCAACCTTGAAAGCTTTTAGCAAAGCCCTCTTAGAGGTAAGGTGATGGAGGGGTGTGGCTTTTCGTTGAAAACTTCTCCCTGTCCGATCCATTGTTCTTGAGGACAGGTCATAGTCAGGTCTCAATGATCCTATCCATCTCCAGCAAACAAATGTCACTCTCTGGGTGACAAGAAAGGGCAAGGTCCCAAGGCACAAGACTCACCCTCTGAGGTCCAGACCCACCTAAGAGAAAGGGGTCCCTGGGAGGGGTGGTGGTCCTCCTGCCATGGAGGGTTTGTCCAGGAGCTGGTCTGGGTCCTCCCACCACTGCCCACGCCTCACAGAGGAGGCAGCTCTGCCTTGGTGGCTCCCTCAGGGCCAGGTCCCAGACGGTTGCTAGCTCTCATCACTGAGGGAGCCGGGTGCACATGACCCAACAGGTCTTAATGCTCCTCAGGCCACCCAAACAGTGGTGGTCAGGTACCCCAGACTGTGAGCCATACCCTTAGGGTCACAGTGGCGGTGTGTGGTAGAGGTTCAACACTGCCTCAAGGCCTGGTCTGGGCCAATGGTCATTCATGGCCTTGGCTCTGGAGCCCTGCAGGACACACCCCCAGCCTGTTCTCTGGGCTCCCCATCACACCAGCTGGCCCAAGGCCGTGTGAGCAGAAGAATGCTGGGGAGAAGGCTGGCACTTGCCTCTTACCTCATGCTCCAGGTCTGAAGGGGCAGCACTCCACTGACTGCTGCCTAACAAAGGGCCCCCACTAAAGATGGCTGACAGACAGTGGCTTGCTTGGGGCAGGGGCCCACTACACTGCCCACCAATGGCTGAGCAGGGTGGTCACAGTGGCATTAGTGGTCTCCTGGTAACCATTGCCTGGTAACGGGGCAGTGGGTCACAGTGCACAGCAAGGGCTGCCTGGGAAGGGCTGCATTCAGCTGGCTATGGTACAATTCCCCCTTTTCTTTGGTCCTCTGCAACCCTGAGGAGAATATGTGGGTATGATTTGGATAGAGTGGTTAATCATAAACTCAGCAGCGGATCTCTGTTTTAGGGGACTTGCTTTCAACCTAGATTCCTGGTTCATCTTTTCCCAAGTCTTTCAGGGAATGGGGTGACGACCACTCTAGCTACGTGCTGCTGGAGGAAAGCAAAGCCCTACAGTGCATTCTGAGTTGGAAGCAATGCCACGTTGCAAGTCTTGATCCAAGTCTTATATAAACTTGTATAAGGAATCCAGGAGAATAAGCCTGAAAAGCAGCGTGAGGGTGGCACTCTGGGGGAGACGTTCTGGCAGGTAATCCAGGCACGCAGAAGCAGAAGGGAAGACATTGTTGTAAGTTGTTAGGAAGTTGAGGGGAAGAGCTTCCCTTAACGGGAGAACACAGATCAAAATCAGCATTATTGCGAAGCAAATCCATAAACGTTAGTAGCATATGCATCTGTTTACTCAGTTTGTCAAAACTGCATTGGTAAGAGTCTTCTTGAAGTTGAAGCACTTTGGGAAAGCCTCAGCCTAACTATCTGTTAGACACTTAAAGAGGCAAGGTTAAAGATCGCATGACAAGGGGTTGCGAAGGAAGCTTAATCAAGTGGCTCTCATGTAACCGTCAGCATGGCTGACCGATTATCCCAAGGCATACCTGCATTTCAGAAACTTTGTACCCTTTCTAGAATATCGACAGGTGTGCCATGTATCCATCCTGTGTAATTGGAGAAGCTTCTCCCCCATTTCACAATGTTTTCTCTGTAATTTCCATACCAGATATACGACTGAAATAGTCCTCCTTGAGTTGCCTTAAGGGCCCCGCAACTAATCCAAAGTTAACAAAATATTTCAAAACACCTGGTCCAATAAGCTCATCAGTCCTTTGAAGAGAATTCTTCTTTCTTCTCCAAAGTGAGAAGAGATCTTAAAAGCAAATCGAGATCCCTTAAAGGCAGGACAGTTCACATACCATGGTATTGAAAGCAGCATTGCAAGTAAACGTGTTCTCTTGGCAGAGGGGAACCCAATCCAGCCTTGAAAAAAACGCATTTTTAATAACAGTATTCATTTCCCGAAGTGGAGTTTCGTTTCAGCCCAATGATGCATCAAATGTTGGTTTTTGGCTCAACACATTTATCCCACCTTCCTACTCTATCCTGAAATGTGTTCCTTTTCATGAGTTTCTTAGCTTTAATTACATATTTCAATTACAATCCTCAAGTCCTTAACACCTTCACTTAGTGAAAACCAAGAAGCAAGCAATTGTCAGCTGGATGCCATACCAGCATTTCTGATTGCAAACGGATGCTTTTGAGACCTTCTGCTAAGTAGGCAAAGGTAGGGAATCTTAGATGTGCCCAGCATCCAATGTTCCAATCCTCTATCCTCTTTGAAATGACCCGGAGAGTCAAGGAATGCTTGCCACTTACCTTGGTGAAGTTTCATGCTCCCCAAATCTAGAGAGGTCATTTAGAAAGACTTCAAGTGTCATCATTTCAACTTATGGTCCTTGCTGTCAAATTGGCAACAGATATAAGGTCTTTTTGGATCTCTAAGAAACCTAGGGACTGCAGAAGGTTTATACTTCAGAATGCAAGAAGCTTAAGGCAGCTTCCATACCAGATATCAGTTCAGTACTAGCTATTTGCCAGATCATCAGGACCTGAAATCCATGGAGGCCAATTCTCTCCAGAGGAGGAAGTATTGAATAGGTAAGTGCTTCCCTTTCAGTGAAGTGGAGCTCATTTACACATCAACTCGGCAGTTGATGTCAATTGCCTTATCCCTAAAAGTGGCCCAAATCTGGAGAATGCACCTGAAAGGGGTGCGTTGGGGAAGCACATTTGAGTTTCCCAGAGCCACAACACTTTCACACAAAACAAACGCAAAAGTACATGCACAAAAGAAACTCTCAGTCCTGAGGACCAAAGCAAAGGGTGAGGATGAACAACATCCTCAATGTTTTCGAACTACGTTCCCTCATTTTAACAACAAAACGACAAACAGCATGCAAATTGAAAGATAGGGAATCAGGACCACAGTTGTCATGCCTACTGACCTGGGAAGCAGAAAGAGCCAAAAAGTAAAAAGCAAAGAAATTAGGAAAAGTTCAATTTGCTTCATTAACTTCCACATGTCTCCTGGAAATATGCTCGTTTTCTCAGGGTCACAATGATGAAAACCAAAAGGATTTCACTGAACAAACTTTCTCTAACTGAATATTTTACATAGACTGGTTTTGGAGATATGAAAATGATTCATTTGATGCCATGTTTCACCAGAATCTGTAGAATATGCTGGCCATGCAATGTAAAAAAAAAAAAAAATACTTGCTTGTCCCTTAGCGGACTACAAGATGGACTAGAGCTCTGCTGATCACAGCAGGTGTTATCCAATAGCAGAGAGACAAATGCAATGCCAAAAGGTCTCTCAGGATCGCAGTTCCCAGGCACCAAAGGGCAGATTCCTACCCATTGGAAAGGGAATATGTCAACCAATGTTCCACCACAGCTGAAACACAATGCAGGAGGGAATGATACCTAGTTTGATCATATGCAAGCTCCGTTACTGACCAAAGACGTCTCAAGTACTCAATGCAAGTGCTGTTTCACACACCTACAAAGTACGAATCACAAACAGGATCCCACAAACCAAAGCACAGACTGCCGTGATTAACACCACATTGACACACACAAACACATGAAGAACAAATAAACACTCCAATCACAAAGACAGAAAGCCAGAGAAGGCATTTTGTCAACTTCCACTTCCACTCCCACATGGAGGCCCCCAGTTCTCAAGAGGGAATGGACTCAGAGGGGCTCACATCCGCTAAGGGGAGCAGCCCAGTTGGAGTAGACCTATTTCCCAGCCTGTGCAAGCTGGAGCGACTTACCCCCAAATGACATGAACTGTATACCACTGCTCTGGACATGTCTCCAAGACAAGCAGCCTCGTGCTGTAGGGCAGCCACTGCATATCAGGGAGAATCCCTGCCAGTATCCTGGAGCCAAATGTACTCTGGCATGTGCTGGGAACTATAAATGGCGACGCCCCTGATCGAGATCAATACACCATGGGCACAGACCTCCTGGCTGGCTCGCTATAATTGGTAACCAAAGACCAGGATGTGTGCCCGACGCACAGTGAGGCCAAACAGCAGCAAAACATTGGACTTTGGAGCCGAGAAATATTTGTTGTTGAGACATTCAAGGAAATGGGTGGCTTATGCTGGGTAATCCCCAACCTTGAAAGCTTTTAGCAAAGCCCTCTTAGAGGTAAGGTGATGGAGGGGTGTGGCTTTTCGTTGAAAACTTCTCCCTGTCCGATCCATTGTTCTTGAGGACAGGTCATAGTCAGGTCTCAATGATCCTATCCATCTCCAGCAAACAAATGTCACTCTCTGGGTGACAAGAAAGGGCAAGGTCCCAAGGCACAAGACTCACCCTCTGAGGTCCAGACCCACCTAAGAGAAAGGGGTCCCTGGGAGGGGTGGTGGTCCTCCTGCCATGGAGGGTTTGTCCAGGAGCTGGTCTGGGTCCTCCCACCACTGCCCACACCTCACAGAGGAGGCAGCTCTGCCTTGGTGGCTCCCTCAGGGCCAGGTCCCAGACGCTTGCTAGCTCTCATCACTGAGGGAGCCGGGTGCACATGACCCAACAGGTCTTAATGCTCCTCAGGCCACCCAAACAGTGGTGGTCAGGTACCCCAGACTGTGAGCCATACCCTTAGGGTCACAGTGGCGGTGTGTGGTAGAGGTTCAACACTGCCTCAAGGCCTGGTCTGGGCCAATGGTCATTCATGGCCTTGGCTCTGGAGCCCTGCAGGACACACCCCCAGCCTGTTCTCTGGGCTCCCCATCACACCAGCTGGCCCAAGGCCGTGTGAGCAGAAGAATGCTGGGGAGAAGGCTGGCACTTGCCTCTTACCTCATGCTCCAGGTCTGAAGGGGCAGCACTCCACTGACTGCTGCCTAACAAAGGGCCCCCACTAAAGATGGCTGACAGACAGTGGCTTGCTTGGGGCAGGGGCCCACTACACTGCCCACCAATGGCTGAGCAGGGTGGTCACAGTGGCATTAGTGGTCTCCTGGTAACCATTGCCTGGTAACGGGGCAGTGGGTCACAGTGCACAGCAAGGGCTGCCTGGGAAGGGCTGCATTCAGCTGGCTATGGTACAATTCCCCCTTTTCTTTGGTCCTCTGCAACCCTGAGGAGAATATGTGGGTATGATTTGGATAGAGTGGTTAATCATAAACTCAGCAGCGGATCTCTGTTTTAGGGGACTTGCTTTCAACCTAGATTCCTGGTTCATCTTTTCCCAAGTCTTTCAGGGAATGGGGTGACGACCACTCTAGCTACGTGCTGCTGGAGGAAAGCAAAGCCCTACAGTGCATTCTGAGTTGGAAGCAATGCCACGTTGCAAGTCTTGATCCAAGTCTTATATAAACTTGTATAAGGAATCCAGGAGAATAAGCCTGAAAAGCAGCGTGAGGGTGGCACTCTGGGGGAGACGTTCTGGCAGGTAATCCAGGCACGCAGAAGCAGAAGGGAAGACATTGTTGTAAGTTGTTAGGAAGTTGAGGGGAAGAGCTTCCCTTAACGGGAGAACACAGATCAAAATCAGCATTATTGCGAAGCAAATCCATAAACGTTAGTAGCATATGCATCTGTTTACTCAGTTTGTCAAAACTGCATTGGTAAGAGTCTTCTTGAAGTTGAAGCACTTTGGGAAAGCCTCAGCCTAACTATCTGTTAGACACTTAAAGAGGCAAGGTTAAAGATCGCATGACAAGGGGTTGCGAAGGAAGCTTAATCAAGTGGCTCTCATGTAACCGTCAGCATGGCTGACCGATTATCCCAAGGCATACCTGCATTTCAGAAACTTTGTACCCTTTCTAGAATATCGACAGGTGTGCCATGTATCCATCCTGTGTAATTGGAGAAGCTTCTCCCCCATTTCACAATGTTTTCTCTGTAATTTCCATACCAGATATACGACTGAAATAGTCCTCCTTGAGTTGCCTTAAGGGCCCCGCAACTAATCCAAAGTTAACAAAATATTTCAAAACACCTGGTCCAATAAGCTCATCAGTCCTTTGAAGAGAATTCTTCTTTCTTCTCCAAAGTGAGAAGAGATCTTAAAAGCAAATCGAGATCCCTTAAAGGCAGGACAGTTCACATACCATGGTATTGAAAGCAGCATTGCAAGTAAACGTGTTCTCTTGGCAGAGGGGAACCCAATCCAGCCTTGAAAAAAACGCATTTTTAATAACAGTATTCATTTCCCGAAGTGGAGTTTCGTTTCAGCCCAATGATGCATCAAATGTTGGTTTTTGGCTCAACACATTTATCCCACCTTCCTACTCTATCCTGAAATGTGTTCCTTTTCATGAGTTTCTTAGCTTTAATTACATATTTCAATTACAATCCTCAAGTCCTTAACACCTTCACTTAGTGAAAACCAAGAAGCAAGCAATTGTCAGCTGGATGCCATACCAGCATTTCTGATTGCAAACGGATGCTTTTGAGACCTTCTGCTAAGTAGGCAAAGGTAGGGAATCTTAGATGTGCCCAGCATCCAATGTTCCAATCCTCTATCCTCTTTGAAATGACCCGGAGAGTCAAGGAATGCTTGCCACTTACCTTGGTGAAGTTTCATGCTCCCCAAATCTAGAGAGGTCATTTAGAAAGACTTCAAGTGTCATCATTTCAACTTATGGTCCTTGCTGTCAAATTGGCAACAGATATAAGGTCTTTTTGGATCTCTAAGAAACCTAGGGACTGCAGAAGGTTTATACTTCAGAATGCAAGAAGCTTAAGGCAGCTTCCATACCAGATATCAGTTCAGTACTAGCTATTTGCCAGATCATCAGGACCTGAAATCCATGGAGGCCAATTCTCTCCAGAGGAGGAAGTATTGAATAGGTAAGTGCTTCCCTTTCAGTGAAGTGGAGCTCATTTACACATCAACTCGGCAGTTGATGTCAATTGCCTTATCCCTAAAAGTGGCCCAAATCTGGAGAATGCACCTGAAAGGGGTGCGTTGGGGAAGCACATTTGAGTTTCCCAGAGCCACAACACTTTCACACAAAACAAACGCAAAAGTACATGCACAAAAGAAACTCTCAGTCCTGAGGACCAAAGCAAAGGGTGAGGATGAACAACATCCTCAATGTTTTCGAACTACGTTCCCTCATTTTAACAACAAAACGACAAACAGCATGCAAATTGAAAGATAGGGAATCAGGACCACAGTTGTCATGCCTACTGACCTGGGAAGCAGAAAGAGCCAAAAAGTAAAAAGCAAAGAAATTAGGAAAAGTTCAATTTGCTTCATTAACTTCCACATGTCTCCTGGAAATATGCTCGTTTTCTCAGGGTCACAATGATGAAAACCAAAAGGATTTCACTGAACAAACTTTCTCTAACTGAATATTTTACATAGACTGGTTTTGGAGATATGAAAATGATTCATTTGATGCCATGTTTCACCAGAATCTGTAGAATATGCTGGCCATGCAATGTAAAAAAAAAAAAAAATACTTGCTTGTCCCTTAGCGGACTACAAGATGGACTAGAGCTCTGCTGATCACAGCAGGTGTTATCCAATAGCAGAGAGACAAATGCAATGCCAAAAGGTCTCTCAGGATCGCAGTTCCCAGGCACCAAAGGGCAGATTCCTACCCATTGGAAAGGGAATATGTCAACCAATGTTCCACCACAGCTGAAACACAATGCAGGAGGGAATGATACCTAGTTTGATCATATGCAAGCTCCGTTACTGACCAAAGACGTCTCAAGTACTCAATGCAAGTGCTGTTTCACACACCTACAAAGTACGAATCACAAAGAGGATCCCACAAACCAAAGCACAGACTGCCGTGATTAACACCACATTGACACACACAAACACATGAAGAACAAATAAACACTCCAATCACAAAGACAGAAAGCCAGAGAAGGCATTTTGTCAACTTCCACTTCCACTCCCACATGGAGGCCCCCAGTTCTCAAGAGGGAATGGACTCAGAGGGGCTCACATCCGCTAAGGGGAGCAGCCCAGTTGGAGTAGACCTATTTCCCAGCCTGTGCAAGCTGGAGCGACTTACCCCCAAATGACATGAACTGTATACCACTGCTCTGGACATGTCTCCAAGACAAGCAGCCTCGTGCTGTAGGGCAGCCACTGCATATCAGGGAGAATCCCTGCCAGTATCCTGGAGCCAAATGTACTCTGGCATGTGCTGGGAACTATAAATGGCGACGCCCCTGATCGAGATCAATACACCATGGGCACAGACCTCCTGGCTGGCTCGCTATAATTGGTAACCAAAGACCAGGATGTGTGCCCGACGCACAGTGAGGCCAAACAGCAGCAAAACATTGGACTTTGGAGCCGAGAAATATTTGTTGTTGAGACATTCAAGGAAATGGGTGGCTTATGCTGGGTAATCCCCAACCTTGAAAGCTTTTAGCAAAGCCCTCTTAGAGGTAAGGTGATGGAGGGGTGTGGCTTTTCGTTGAAAACTTCTCCCTGTCCGATCCATTGTTCTTGAGGACAGGTCATAGTCAGGTCTCAATGATCCTATCCATCTCCAGCAAACAAATGTCACTCTCTGGGTGACAAGAAAGGGCAAGGTCCCAAGGCACAAGACTCACCCTCTGAGGTCCAGACCCACCTAAGAGAAAGGGGTCCCTGGGAGGGGTGGTGGTCCTCCTGCCATGGAGGGTTTGTCCAGGAGCTGGTCTGGGTCCTCCCACCACTGCCCACGCCTCACAGAGGAGGCAGCTCTGCCTTGGTGGCTCCCTCAGGGCCAGGTCCCAGACGCTTGCTAGCTCTCATCACTGAGGGAGCCGGGTGCACATGACCCAACAGGTCTTAATGCTCCTCAGGCCACCCAAACAGTGGTGGTCAGGTACCCCAGACTGTGAGCCATACCCTTAGGGTCACAGTGGCGGTGTGTGGTAGAGGTTCAACACTGCCTCAAGGCCTGGTCTGGGCCAATGGTCATTCATGGCCTTGGCTCTGGAGCCCTGCAGGACACACCCCCAGCCTGTTCTCTGGGCTCCCCATCACACAAGCTGGCCCAAGGCCGTGTGAGCAGAAGAATGCTGGGGAGAATGCTGGCACTTGCCTCTTACCTCATGCTCCAGGTCTGAAGGGGCAGCACTCCACTGACTGCTGCCTAACAAAGGGCCCCCACTAAAGATGGCTGACAGACAGTGGCTTGCTTGGGGCAGGGGCCCACTACACTGCCCACCAATGGCTGAACAGGGTGGTCACAGTGGCATTAGTGGTCTCCTGGTAACCATTGCCTGGTAACGGGGCAGTGGGTCACAGTGCACAGCAAGGGCTGCCTGGGAAGGGCTGCATTCAGCTGGCTATGGTACAATTCCCCCTTTTCTTTGGTCCTCTGCAACCCTGAGGAGAATATGTGGGTATGATTTGGATAGAGTGGTTAATCATAAACTCAGCAGCGGATCTCTGTTTTAGGGGACTTGCTTTCAACCTAGATTCCTGGTTCATCTTTTCCCAAGTCTTTCAGGGAATGGGGTGACGACCACTCTAGCTACGTGCTGCTGGAGGAAAGCAAAGCCCTACAGTGCATTCTGAGTTGGAAGCAATGCCACGTTGCAAGTCTTGATCCAAGTCTTATATAAACTTGTATAAGGAATCCAGGAGAATAAGCCTGAAAAGCAGCGTGAGGGTGGCACTCTGGGGGAGACGTTCTGGCAGGTAATCCAGACACGCAGAAGCAGAAGGGAAGACATTGTTGTAAGTTGTTAGGAAGTTGAGGGGAAGAGCTTCCCTTAACGGGAGAACACAGATCAAAATCAGCATTATTGCGAAGCAAATCCATAAACGTTAGTAGCATATGCATCTGTTTACTCAGTTTGTCAAAACTGCATTGGTAAGAGTCTTCTTGAAGTTGAAGCACTTTGGGAAAGCCTCAGCCTAACTATCTGTTAGACACTTAAAGAGGCAAGGTTAAAGATCGCATGACAAGGGGTTGCGAAGGAAGCTTAATCAAGTGGCTCTCATGTAACCGTCAGCATGGCTGACCGATTATCCCAAGGCATACCTGCATTTCAGAAACTTTGTACCCTTTCTAGAATATCGACAGGTGTGCCATGTATCCATCCTGTGTAATTGGAGAAGCTTCTCCCCCATTTCACAATGTTTTCTCTGTAATTTCCATACCAGATATACGACTGAAATAGTCCTCCTTGAGTTGCCTTAAGGGCCCCGCAACTAATCCAAAGTTAACAAAATATTTCAAAACACCTGGTCCAATAAGCTCATCAGTCCTTTGAAGACAATTCTTCTTTCTTCTCCAAAGTGAGAAGAGATCTTAAAAGCAAATCGAGATCCCTTAAAGGCAGGACAGTTCACATACCATGTTATTGAAAGCAGCATTGCAAGTAAACGTGTTCTCTTGGCAGAGGGGAACCCAATCCAGCCTTGAAAAAAACGCATTTTTAATAACAGTATCCATTTCCCGAAGTGGAGTTTCGTTTCAGCCCAATGACGCATCAAATGTTGGTTTTTGGCTCAACACATTTATCCCACCTTCCTACTCTATCCTGAAATGTGTTCCTTTTCATGAGTTTCTTAGCTTTAATTACATATTTCAATTACAATCCTCAAGTCCTTAACACCTTCACTTAGTGAAAACCAAGAAGCAAGCAATTGTCAGCTGGATGCCATACCAGCATTTCTGATTGCAAACGGATGCTTTTGAGACCTTCTGCTAAGTAGGCAAAGGTAGGGAATCTTAGATGTGCCCAGCATCCAATGTTCCAATCCTCTATCCTCTTTGAAATGACCCAGAGAGTCAAGGAATGCTTGCCACTTACCTTGGTGAAGTTTCATGCTACCCAAATCTAGAGAGGCCATTTAGAAAGACTTCAAGTGTCATCATTTCAACTTATGGTCCTTGCTGTCAAATTGGCAACAGATATAAGGTCTTTTTGGATCTCTAAGAAACCTAGGGACTGCAGAATGTTTATACTTCAGAATGCAAGAAGCTTAAGGCAGCTTCCATACCAGATATCAGTTCAGTACTAGCTATTTGCCAGATCATCAGGACCTGAAATCCATGGAGGCCAATTCTCTCCAGAGGAGGAAGTATTGAATAGGTAAGTGCTTCCCTTTCAGTGAAGTGGAGCTCATTTACACATCAACTCGGCAGTTGATGTCAATTGCCTTATCCCTAAAAGTGGCCCAAATCTGGAGAATGCACCTGAAAGGGGTGCGTTGGGGAAGCACATTTGAGTTTCCCAGAGCCACAACACTTTCACACAAAACAAACGCAAAAGTACATGCACAAAAGAAACTCTCAGTCCTGAGGACCAAAGCAAAGGGTGAGGATGAACAACATCCTCAATGTTTTCGAACTACGTTCCCTCATTTTAACAACAAAACGACAAACAGCATGCAAATTGAAAGATAGGGAATCAGGACCACAGTTGTCATGCCTACTGACCTGGGAAGCAGAAAGAGCCAAAAAGTAAAAAGCAAAGAAATTATGAAAAGTTCAATTTGCTTCATTAACTTCCACATGTCTCCTGGAAATATGCTCGTTTTCTCAGGGTCACAATGATGAAAACCAAAAGGATTTCACTGAACAAACTTTCTCTAACTGAATATTTTACATAGACTGGTTTTGGAGATATGAAAATGATTCATTTGATGCCATGTTTCACCAGAATCTGTAGAATATGCTGGCCATGCAATGTAAAAAAAAAAAAAAAATACTTGCTTGTCCCTTAGCGGACTACAAGATGGACTAGAGCTCTGCTGATCACAGCAGGTGTTATCCAATAGCAGAGAGACAAATGCAATGCCAAAAGGTCTCTCAGGATCGCAGTTCCCAGGCACCAAAGGGCAGATTCCTACCCATTGGAAAGGGAATATGTCAACCAATGTTCCACCACAGCTGAAACACAATGCAGGAGGGAATGATACCTAGTTTGATCATATGCAAGCTCCGTTACTGACCAAAGACGTCTCAAGTACTCAATGCAAGTGCTGTTTCACACACCTACAATGTACGAATCACAAAGAGGATCCCACAAACCAAAGCACAGACTGCCGTGATTAACACCACATTGACACACACAAACACATGAAGAACAAATAAACACTCCAATCACAAAGACAGAAAGCCAGAGAAGGCATTTTGTCAACTTCCACTTCCACTCCCACATGGAGGCCCCCAGTTCTCAAGAGGGAATGGACTCAGAGGGGCTCCCATCCGCTAAGGGGAGCAGCCCAGTTGGAGTAGACCTATTTCCCAGCCTGTGCAAGCTGGAGCGACTTACCCCCAAATGACATGAACTGTATACCACTGCTCTGGACATGTCTCCAAGACAAGCAGCCTCGTGCTGTAGGGCAGCCACTGCATATCAGGGAGAATCCCTGCCAGTATCCTGGAGCCAAATGTACTCTGGCATGTGCTGGGAAGTATAAATGGCGACGCCCCTGATCGAGATCAATACACCATGGGCACAGACCTCCTGGCTGGCTCGCTATAATTGGTAACCAAAGACCAGGATGTGTGCCCGACGCACAGTGAGGCCAAACAGCAGCAAAACATTGGACTTTGGAGCCGAGAAATATTTGTTGTTGAGACATTCAAGGAAATGGGTGGCTTATGCTGGGTAATCCCCAACCTTGAAAGCTTTTAGCAAAGCCCTCTTAGAGGTAAGGTGATGGAGGGGTGTGGCTTTTCGTTGAAAACTTCTCCCTGTCCGATCCATTGTTCTTGAGGACAGGTCATAGTCAGGTCTCAATGATCCTATCAATCTCCAGCAAACAAATGTCACTCTCTGGGTGACAAGAAAGGGCAAGGTCCCAAGGCACAAGACTCACCCTCTGAGGTCCAGACCCACCTAAGAGAAAGGGGTCCCTGGGAGGGGTGGTGGTCCTCCTGCCATGGAGGGTTTGTCCAGGAGCTGGTCTGGGTCCTCCCACCACTGCCCACGCCTCACAGAGGAGGCAGCTCTGCCTTGGTGGCTCCCTCAGGGCCAGGTCCCAGACGCTTGCTAGCTCTCATCACTGAGGGAGCCGGGTGCACATGACCCAACAGGTCTTAATGCTCCTCTGGCCACCCAAACAGTGGTGGTCAGGTACCCCAGACTGTGAGCCATACCCTTAGGGTCACAGTGGCGGTGTGTGGTAGAGGTTCAACACTGCCTCAAGGCCTGGTCTGGGCCAATGGTCATTCATGGCCTTGGCTCTGGAGCCCTGCAGGACACACCCCCAGCCTGTTCTCTGGGCTCCCCATCACACAAGCTGGCCCAAGGCCGTGTGAGCAGAAGAATGCTGGGGAGAAGGCTGGCACTTGCCTCTTACCTCATGCTCCAGGTCTGAAGGGGCAGCACTCCACTGACTGCTGCCTAACAAAGGGCCCCCACTAAAGATGGCTGACAGACAGTGGCTTGCTTGGGGCAGGGGCCCACTACACTGCCCACCAATGGCTGAGCAGGGTGGTCACAGTGGCATTAGTGGTCTCCTGGTAACCATTGCCTGGTAACGGGGCAGTGGGTCACAGTGCACAGCAAGGGCTGCCTGGGAAGGGCTGCATTCAGCTGGCTATGGTACAATTCCCCCTTTTCTTTGGTCCTCTGCAACCCTGAGGAGAATATGTGGGTATGATTTGGATAGAGTGGTTAATCATAAACTCAGCAGCGGATCTCTGTTTTAGGGGACTTGCTTTCAACCTAGATTCCTGGTTCATCTTTTCCCAAGTCTTTCAGGGAATGGGGTGACGACCACTCTAGCTACGTGCTGCTGGAGGAAAGCAAAGCCCTACAGTGCATTCTGAGTTGGAAGCAATGCCACGTTGCAAGTCTTGATCCAAGTCTTATATAAACTTGTATAAGGAATCCAGGAGAATAAGCCTGAAAAGCAGCGTGAGGGTGGCACTCTGGGGGAGTCGTTCTGGCAGGTAATCCAGACACGCAGAAGCAGAAGGGAAGACATTGTTGTAAGTTGTTAGGAAGTTGAGGGGAAGAGCTTCCCTTAACGGGAGAACACAGATCAAAATCAGCATTATTGCGAAGCAAATCCATAAACGTTAGTAGCATATGCATCTGTTTACTCAGTTTGTCAAAACTGCATTGGTAAGAGTCTTCTTGAAGTTGAAGCACTTTGGGAAAGCCTCAGCCTAACTATCTGTTAGACACTTAAAGAGGCAAGGTTAAAGATCGCATGACAAGGGGTTGCGAAGGAAGCTTAATCAAGTGGCTCTCATGTAACCGTCAGCATGGCTGACCGATTATCCCAAGGCATACCTGCATTTCAGAAACTTTGTACCCTTTCTAGAATATCGACAGGTGTGCCATGTATCCATCCTGTGTAATTGGAGAAGCTTCTCCCCCATTTCACAATGTTTTCTCTGTAATTTCCATACCAGATATACGACTGAAATAGTCCTCCTTGAGTTGCCTTAAGGGCCCCGCAACTAATCCAAAGTTAACAAAATATTTCAAAACACCTGGTCCAATAAGCTCATCAGTCCTTTGAAGAGAATTCTTCTTTCTTCTCCAAAGTGAGAAGGGATCTTAAAAGCAAATCGAGATCCCTTAAAGGCAGGACAGTTCACATACCATGGTATTGAAAGCAGCATTGCAAGTAAACGTGTTCTCTTGGCAGAGGGAAACCCAATCCAGCCTTGAAAAAAACGCATTTTTAATAACAGTATCCATTTCCCGAAGTGGAGTTTCGTTTCAGCCCAATGATGCATCAAATGTTGGTTTTTGGCTCAACACATTTATCCCACCTTCCTACTCTATCCTGAAATGTGTTCCTTTTCATGAGTTTCTTAGCTTTAATTACATATTTCAATTACAATCCTCAAGTCCTTAACACCTTCACTTAGTGAAAACCAAGAAGCAAGCAATTGTCAGATGGATGCCATACCAGCATTTCTGATTGCAAACGGATGCTTTTGAGACCTTCTGCTAAGTAGGCAAAGGTAGGGAATCTTACATGTGCCCAGCATCCAATGTTCCAATCCTCTATCCTCTTTGAAATGACCCGGAGAGTCAAGGAATGCTTGCCACTTACCTTGGTGAAGTTTCATGCTACCCAAATCTAGAGAGGCCATTTAGAAAGACTTCAAGTGTCATCATTTCAACTTATGGTCCTTGCTGTCAAATTGGCAACAGATATAAGGTCTTTTTGGATCTCTAAGAAACCTAGGGACTGCAGAAGGTTTACACTTCAGAATGCAAGAAGCTTAAGGCAGCTTCCATACCAGATATCAGTTCAGTACTAGCTATTTGCCAGATCATCAGGACCTGAAATCCATGGAGGCCAATTCTCTCCAGAGGAGGAAGTATTGAATAGGTAAGTGCTTCCCTTTCAGTGAAGTGGAGCTCATTTACACATCAACTCGGCAGTTGATGTCAATTGCCTTATCCCTAAAAGTGGCCCAAATCTGGAGAATGCACCTGAAAGGGGTGCGTTGGGGAAGCACATTTGAGTTTCCCAGAGCCACAACACTTTCACACAAAACAAACGCAAAAGTACATGCACAAAAGAAACTCTCAGTCCTGAGGACCAAAGCAAAGGGTGAGGATGAACAACATCCTCAATGTTTTCGAACTACGTTCCCTCATTTTAACAACAAAACGACAAACAGCATGCAAATTGAAAGATAGGGAATCAGGACCACAGTTGTCATGCCTACTGACCTGGGAAGCAGAAAGAGCCAAAAAGGAAAAAGCAAAGAAATTAGGAAAAGTTCAATTTGCTTCATTAACTTCCACATGTCTCCTGGAAATATGCTCGTTTTCTCAGGGTCACAATGATGAAAACCAAAAGGATTTCACTGAACAAACTTTCTCTAACTGAATATTTTACATAGACTGGTTTTGGAGATATGAAAATGATTCATTTGATGCCATGTTTCACCAGAATCTGTAGAATATGCTGGCCATGCAATGTAAAAAAAAAAAAAAATACTTGCTTGTCCCTTAGCGGACTACAAGATGGACTAGAGCTCTGCTGATCACAGCAGGTGTTATCCAATAGCAGAGAGACAAATGCAATGCCAAAAGGTCTCTCAGGATCGCAGTTCCCAGGCACCAAAGGGCAGATTCCTACCCATTGGAAAGGGAATATGTCAACCAATGTTCCACCACAGCTGAAACACAATGCAGGAGTGAATGATACCTAGTTTGATCATATGCAAGCTCCGTTACTGACCAAAGACGTCTCAAGTACTCAATGCAAGTGCTGTTTCACACACCTACAATGTACGAATCACAAAGAGGATCCCACAAACCAAAGCACAGACTGCCGTGATTAACACCACATTGACACACACAAACACATGAAGAACAAATAAACACTCCAATCACAAAGACAGAAAGCCAGAGAAGGCATTTTGTCAACTTCCACTTCCACTCCCACATGGAGGCCCCCAGTTCTCAAGAGGGAATGGACTCAGAGGGGCTCCCATCCGCTAAGGGGAGCAGCCCAGTTGGAGTAGACCTATTTCCCAGCCTGTACAAGCTGGAGCGACTTACCCCCAAATGACATGAACTGTATACCACTGCTCTGGACATGTCTCCAAGACAAGCAGCCTCGTGCTGTAGGGCAGCCACTGCATATCAGGGAGAATCCCTGCCAGTATCCTGGAGCCAAATGTACTCTGGCATGTGCTGGGAAGTATAAATGGCGATGCCCCTGATCGAGATCAATACACCATGGGCACAGACCTCCTGGCTGGCTCGCTATAATTGGTAACCAAAGACCAGGATGTGTGCCCGACGCACAGTGAGGCCAAACAGCAGCAAAACATTGGACTTTGGAGCCGAGAAATATTTGTTGTTGAGACATTCAAGGAAATGGGTGGCTTATGCTGGGTAATCCCCAACCTTGAAAGCTTTTAGCAAAGCCCTCTTAGAGGTAAGGTGATGGAGGGGTGTGGCTTTTCGTTGAAAACTTCTCCCTGTCCGATCCATTGTTCTTGAGGACAGGTCATAGTCAGGTCTCAATGATCCTATCAATCTCCAGCAAACAAATGTCACTCTCTGGGTGACAAGAAAGGGCAAGGTCCCAAGGCACAAGACTCACCCTCTGAGGTCCAGACCCACCTAAGAGAAAGGGGTCCCTGGGAGGGGTGGTGGTCCTCCTGCCATGGAGGGTTTGTCCAGGAGCTGGTCTGGGTCCTCCCACCACTGCCCACGCCTCACAGAGGAGGCAGCTCTGCCTTGGTGGCTCCCTCAGGGCCAGGTCCCAGACGCTTGCTAGCTCTCATCACTGAGGGAGCCGGGTGCACATGACCCAACAGGTCTTAATGCTCCTCAGGCCACCCAAACAGTGGTGGTCAGGTACCCCAGACTGTGAGCCATACCCTTAGGGTCACAGTGGCGGTGTGTGGTAGAGGTTCAACACTGCCTCAAGGCCTGGTCTGGGCCAATGGTCATTCATGGCCTTGGCTCTGGAGCCCTGCAGGACACACCCCCAGCCTGTTCTCTGGGCTCCCCATCACACAAGCTGGCCCAAGGCCGTGTGAGCAGAAGAATGCTGGGGAGAAGGCTGGCACTTGCCTCTTACCTCATGCTCCAGGTCTGAAGGGGCAGCACTCCACTGACTGCTGCCTAACAAAGGGCCCCCACTAAAGATGGCTGACAGACAGTGGCTTGCTTGGGGCAGGGGCCCACTACACTGCCCACCAATGGCTGAGCAGGGTGGTCACAGTGGCATTAGTGGTCTCCTGGTAACCATTGCCTGGTAACGGGGCAGTGGGTCACAGTGCACAGCAAGGGCTGCCTGGGAAGGGCTGCATTCAGCTGGCTATGGTACAATTCACCCTTTTCTTTGGTCCTCTGCAACCCTGAGGAGAATATGTGGGTATGATTTGGATAGAGTGGTTAATCATAAACTCAGCAGCGGATCTCTGTTTTAGGGGACTTGCTTTCAACCTAGATTCCTGGTTCATCTTTTCCCAAGTCTTTCAGGGAATGGGGTGACGACCACTCTAGCTACGTGCTGCTGGAGGAAAGCAAAGCCCTACAGTGCATTCTGAGTTGGAAGCAATGCCACGTTGCAAGTCTTGATCCAAGTCTTATATAAACTTGTATAAGGAATCCAGGAGAATAAGCCTGAAAAGCAGCGTGAGGGTGGCACTCTGGGGGAGACGTTCTGGCAGGTAATCCAGACACGCAGAAGCAGAAGGGAAGAAATTGTTGTAAGTTGTTAGGAAGTTGAGGGGAAGAGCTTCCCTTAACGGGAGAACACAGATCAAAATCAGCATTATTGCGAAGCAAATCCATAAACGTTAGTAGCATATGCATCTGTTTACTCAGTTTGTCAAAACTGCATTGGTAAGAGTCTTCTTGACGTTGAAGCACTTTGGGAAAGCCTCAGCCTAACTATCTGTTAGACACTTAAAGAGGCAAGGTTAAAGATCGCATGACAAGGGGTTGCGAAGGAAGCTTAATCAAGTGGCTCTCATGTAACCGTCAGCATGGCTGACCGATTATCCCAAGGCATACCTGCATTTCAGAAACTTTGTACCCTTTCTAGAATATCGACAGGTGTGCCATGTATCCATCCTGTGTAATTGGAGAAGCTTCTCCCCCATTTCACAATGTTTTCTCTGTAATTTCCATACCAGATATACGACTGAAATAGTCCTCCTTGAGTTGCCTTAAGGGCCCCGCAACTAATCCAAAGTTAACAAAATATTTCAAAACACCTGGTCCAATAAGCTCATCAGTCCTTTGAAGAGAATTCTTCTTTCTTCTCCAAAGTGAGAAGAGATCTTAAAAGCAAATCGAGATCCCTTAAAGGCAGGACAGTTCACATACCATGGTATTGAAAGCAGCATTGCAAGTAAACGTGTTCTCTTGGCAGAGGGGAACCCAATCCAGCCTTGAAAAAAACGCATTTTTAATAACAGTATCCATTTCCCGAAGTGGAGTTTCGTTTCAGCCCAATGATGCATCAAATGTTGGTTTTTGGCTCAACACATTTATCCCACCTTCCTACTCTATCCTGAAATGTGTTCCTTTTCATGAGTTTCTTAGCTTTAATTACATATTTCAATTACAATCCTCAAGTCCTTAACACCTTCACTTAGTGAAAACCAAGAAGCAAGCAATTGTCAGCTGGATGCCATACCAGCATTTCTGATTGCAAACGGATGCTTTTGAGACCTTCTGCTAAGTAGGCAAAGGTAGGGAATCTTAGATGTGCCCAGCATCCAATGTTCCAATCCTCTATCCTCTTTGAAATGACCCGGAGAGTCAAGGAATGCTTGCCACTTACCTTGGTGAAGTTTCATGCTACCCAAATCTAGAGAGGCCATTTAGAAAGACTTCAAGTGTCATCATTTCAACTTATGGTCCTTGCTGTCAAATTGGCAACAGATATAAGGTCTTTTTGGATCTCTAAGAAACCTAGGGACCGCAGAAGGTTTACACTTCAGAATGCAAGAAGCTTAAGGCAGCTTCCATACCAGATATCAGTTCAGTACTAGCTATTTGCCAGATCATCAGGACCTGAAATCCATGGAGGCCAATTCTCTCCAGAGGAGGAAGTATTGAATAGGTAAGTGCTTCCCTTTCAGTGAAATAGAGCTCATTTACACATCAACTCGGCAGTTGATGTCAATTGCCTTATCCCTAAAAGTGGCCCAAATCTGGAGAATGCACCTGAAAGGGGTGCGTTGGGGAAGCACATTTGAGTTTCCCAGAGCCACAACACTTTCACACAAACCAAACGCAAAAGTACATGCACAAAAGAAACTCTCAGTCCTGAGGACCAAAGCAAAGGGTGAGGATGAACAACATCCTCATTGTTTTCGAACTACGTTCCCTCATTTTAACAACAAAACGACAAACAGCATGCAAATTGAAAGATAGGGAATCAGGACCACAGTTGTCATGCCTACTGACCTGGGAAGCAGAAAGAGCCAAAAAGGAAAAAGCAAAGAAATTAGGAAAAGTTCAATTTGCTTCATTAACTTCCACATGTCTCCTGGAAATATGCTCGTTTTCTCAGGGTCACAATGATGAAAACCAAAAGGATTTCACTGAACAAACTTTCTCTAACTGAATATTTTACATAGACTGGTTTTGGAGATATGAAAATGATTCATTTGATGCCATGTTTCACCAGAATCTGTAGAATATGCTGGCCATGCAATGTAAAAAAAAAAAAAATACTTGCTTGTCCCTTAGCGGACTACAAGATGGACTAGAGCTCTGCTGATCACAGCAGGTGTTATCCAATAGCAGAGAGACAAATGCAATGCCAAAAGGTCTCTCAGGATCGCAGTTCCCAGGCACCAAAGGGCAGATTCCTACCCATTGGAAAGGGAATATGTCAACCAATGTTCCACCACAGCTGAAACACAATGCAGGAGGGAATGATACCTAGTTGGATCATATGCAAGCTCCGTTACTGACCAAAGACGTCTCAAGTACTCAATGCAAGTGCTGTTTCACACACCTACAATGTACGAATCACAAAGAGGATCCCACAAACCAAAGCACAGACTGCCGTGATTAACACCACATTGACACACACAAACACATGAAGAACAAATAAACACTCCAATCACAAAGACAGAAAGCCAGAGAAGGCATTTTGTCAACTTCCACTTCCACTCCCACATGGAGGCCCCCAGTTCTCAAGAGGGAATGGACTCAGAGGGGCTCACATCCGCTAAGGGGAGCAGCCCAGTTGGAGTCGACCTATTTCCCAGCCTGTGCAAGCTGGAGCGACTTACCCCCAAATGACATGAACTGTATACCACTGCTCTGGACATGTCTCCAAGACAAGCAGCCTCGTGCTGTAGGGCAGCCACTGCATATCAGGGAGAATCCCTGCCAGTATCCTGGAGCCAAATGTACTCTGGCATGTGCTGGGAAGTATAAATGGCGACGCCCCTGATCGAGATCAATACACCATGGGCACAGACCTCCTGGCTGGCTCGCTATAATTGGTAACCAAAGACCAGGATGTGTGCCCGACGCACAGTGAGGCCAAACAGCAGCAAAACATTGGACTTTGGAGCCGAGAAATATTTGTTGTTGAGACATTCAAGGAAATGGGTGGCTTATGCTGGGTAATCCCCAACCTTGAAAGCTTTTAGCAAAGCCCTCTTAGAGGTAAGGTGATGGAGGGGTGTGGCTGTTCGTTGAAAACTTCTCCCTGTCCGATCCCTTGTTCCTGAGGACAGGTCATAGTCAGGTCTCAAGTTCCTATCAATCTCCAGCCAACAAATGTCACTCTCTGGGTGACAAGAAAGGGCAAGGTCCCAAGGCACAAGACTCACCCTCTGAGGTCCAGACCCACCTAAGAGAAAGGGGTCCCTGGGAGGGGTGGTGGTCCTCCTGCCATGGAGGGTTTGTCCAGGAGCTGGTCTGGGTCCTCCCACCACTGCCCACGCCTCACAGAGGAGGCAGCTCTGCCTTGGTGGCTCCCTCAGGGCCAGGTCCCAGACGCTTGCTAGCTCTCATCACTGAGGGAGCCGGGTGCACATGACCCAACAGGTCTTAATGCTCCTCAGGCCACCCAAACAGTGGTGGTCAGGTACCCCAGACTGTGAGCCATACCCTTAGGGTCACAGTGGCGGTGTGTGGTAGAGGTTCAACACTGCCTCAAGGCCTGGTCTGGGCCAATGGTCATTCATGGCCTTGGCTCTGGAGCCCTGCAGGACACACCCCCAGCCTGTTCTCTGGGCTCCCCATCACACAAGCTGGCCCAAGGCCGTGTGAGCAGAAGAATGCTGGGGAGAAGGCTGGCACTTGCCTCTTACCTCATGCTCCAGGTCTGAAGGGGCAGCACTCCACTGACTGCTGCCTAACAAAGGGCCCCCACTAAAGATGGCTGACAGACAGTGGCTTGCTTGGGGCAGGGGCCCACTACACTGCCCACCAATGGCTGAGCAGGGTGGTCACAGTGGCATTAGTGGTCTCCTGGTAACCATTGCCTGGTAACGGGGCAGTGGGTCACAGTGCACAGCAAGGGCTGCCTGGGAAGGGCTGCATTCAGCTGGCTATGGTACAATTCCCCCTTTTCTTTGGTCCTCTGCAACCCTGAGGAGAATATGTGGGTATGATTTGGATAGAGTGGTTAATCATAAACTCAGCAGCGGATCTCTGTTTTAGGGGACTTGCTTTCAACCTAGATTCCTGGTTCATCTTTTCCCAAGTCTTTCAGGGAATGGGGTGACGACCACTCTAGCTACGTGCTGCTGGAGGAAAGCAAAGCCCTACAGTGCATTCTGAGTTGGAAGCAATGCCACGTTGCAAGTCTTGATCCAAGTCTTATATAAACTTGTATAAGGAATCCAGGAGAATAAGCCTGAAAAGCAGCGTGAGGGTGGCACTCTGGGGGAGACGTTCTGGCAGGTAATCCAGACACGCAGAAGCAGAAGGGAAGACATTGTTGTAAGTTGTTAGGAAGTTGAGGGGAAGAGCTTCCCTTAACGGGAGAACACAGATCAAAATCAGCATTATTGCGAAGCAAATCCATAAACGTTAGTAGCATATGCATCTGTTTACTCAGTTTGTCAAAACTGCATTGGTAAGAGTCTTCTTGAAGTTGAAGCACTTTGGGAAAGCCTCAGCCTAACTATCTGTTAGACACTTAAAGAGGCAAGGTTAAAGATCGCATGACAAGGGGTTGCGAAGGAAGCTTAATCAAGTGGCTCTCATGTAACCGTCAGCATGGCTGACCGATTATCCCAAGGCATACCTGCATTTCAGAAACTTTGTACCCTTTCTAGAATATCGACAGGTGTGCCATGTATCCATCCTGTGTAATTGGAGAAACTTCTCCCCCATTTCACAATGTTTTCTCTGTAATTTCCATACCAGATATACGACTGAAATAGTCCTCCTTGAGTTGCCTTAAGGGCCCCGCAACTAATCCAAAGTTAACAAAATATTTCAAAACACCTGGTCCAATAAGCTCATCAGTCCTTTGAAGAGAATTCTTCTTTCTTCTCCAAAGTGAGAAGAGATCTTAAAAGCAAATCGAGATCCCTTAAAGGCAGGACAGTTCACATACCATGGTATTGAAAGCAGCATTGCAAGTAAACGTGTTCTCTTGGCAGAGGGGAACCCAATCCAGCCTTGAAAAAAACGTATTTTTAATAACAGTATCCATTTCCCGAAGTGGAGTTTCGTTTCAGCCCAATGATGCATCAAATGTTGGTTTTTGGCTCAACACATTTATCCCACCTTCCTACTCTATCCTGAAATGTGTTCCTTTTCATGAGTTTCTTAGCTTTAATTACATATTTCGATTACAATCCTCAAGTCCTTAACACCTTCACTTAGTGAAAACCAAGAAGCAAGCAATTGTCAGCTGGATGCCATACCAGCATTTCTGATTGCAAACGGATGCTTTTGAGACCTTCTGCTAAGTAGGCAAAGGTAGGGAATCTTAGATGTGCCCAGCATCCAATGTTCCAATCCTCTATCCTCTTTGAAATGACCCGGAGAGTCAAGGAATGCTTGCCACTTACCTTGGTGAAGTTTCATGCTACCCAAATCTAGAGAGGCCATTTAGAAAGACTTCAAGTGTCATCATTTCAACTTATGGTCCTTGCTGTCAAATTGGCAACAGATATAAGGTCTTTTTGGATCTCTAAGAAACCTAGGGACCGCAGAAGGTTTACACTTCAGAATGCAAGAAGCTTAAGGCAGCTTCCATACCAGATATCAGTTCAGTACTAGCTATTTGCCAGATCATCAGGACCTGAAATCCATGGAGGCCAATTCTCTCCAGAGGAGGAAGTATTGAATAGGTAAGTGCTTCCCTTTCAGTGAAATAGAGCTCATTTACACATCAACTCGGCAGTTGATGTCAATTGCCTTATCCCTAAAAGTGGCCCAAATCTGGAGAATGCACCTGAAAGGGGTGCGTTGGGGAAGCACATTTGAGTTTCCCAGAGCCACAACACTTTCACACAAACCAAACGCAAAAGTACATGCACAAAAGAAACTCTCAGTCCTGAGGACCAAAGCAAAGGGTGAGGATGAACAACATCCTCATTGTTTTCGAACTACGTTCCCTCATTTTAACAACAAAACGACAAACAGCATGCAAATTGAAAGATAGGGAATCAGGACCACAGTTGTCATGCCTACTGACCTGGGAAGCAGAAAGAGCCAAAAAGGAAAAAGCAAAGAAATTAGGAAAAGTTCAATTTGCTTCATTAACTTCCACATGTCTCCTGGAAATATGCTCGTTTTCTCAGGGTCACAATGATGAAAACCAAAAGGATTTCACTGAACAAACTTTCTCTAACTGAATATTTTACATAGACTGGTTTTGGAGATATGAAAATGATTCATTTGATGCCATGTTTCACCAGAATCTGTAGAATATGCTGGCCATGCAATGTAAAAAAAAAAAAAAATACTTGCTTGTCCCTTAGCGGACTACAAGATGGACTAGAGCTCTGCTGATCACAGCAGGTGTTATCCAATAGCAGAGAGACAAATGCAATGCCAAAAGGTCTCTCAGGATCGCAGTTCCCAGGCACCAAAGGGCAGATTCCTACCCATTGGAAAGGGAATATGTCAACCAATGTTCCACCACAGCTGAAACACAATGCAGGAGGGAATGATACCTAGTTGGATCATATGCAAGCTCCGTTACTGACCAAAGACGTCTCAAGTACTCAATGCAAGTGCTGTTTCACACACCTACAATGTACGAATCACAAAGAGGATCCCACAAACCAAAGCACAGACTGCCGTGATTAACACCACATTGACACACACAAACACATGAAGAACAAATAAACACTCCAATCACAAAGACAGAAAGCCAGAGAAGGCATTTTGGCAACTTCCACTTCCACTCCCACATGGAGGCCCCCAGTTCTCAAGAGGGAATGGACTCAGAGGGGCTCCCATCCGCTAAGGGGAGCAGCCCAGTTGGAGTAGACCTATTTCCCAGCCTGTGCAAGCTGGAGCGACTTACCCCCAAATGACATGAACTGTATACCACTGCTCTGGACATGTCTCCAAGACAAGCAGCCTCGTGCTGTAGGGCAGCCACTGCATATCAGGGAGAATCCCTGCCAGTATCCTGGAGCCAAATGTGCTCTGGCATGTGCTGGGAAGTATAAATGGCGACGCCCCTGATCGAGATCAATACACCATGGGCACAGACCTCCTGGCTGGCTCGCTATAATTGGTAACCAAAGACCAGGATGTGTGCCCGACGCACAGTGAGGCCAAACAGCAGCAAAACATTGGACTTTGGAGCCGAGAAATATTTGTTGTTGAGACATTCAAGGAAATGGGTGGCTTATGCTGGGTAATCCCCAACCTTGAAAGCTTTTAGCAAAGCCCTCTTAGAGGTAAGGTGATGGAGGGGTGTGGCTGTTCGTTGAAAACTTCTCCCTGTCCGATCCCTTGTTCCTGAGGACAGGTCATAGTCAGGTCTCAAGTTCCTATCAATCTCCAGCCAACAAATGTCACTCTCTGGGTGACAAGAAAGGGCAAGGTCCCAAGGCACAAGACTCACCCTCTGAGGTCCAGACCCACCTAAGAGAAAGGGGTCCCTGGGAGGGGTGGTGGTCCTCCTGCCATGGAGGGTTTGTCCAGGAGCTGGTCTGGGTCCTCCCACCAGTGCCCACGCCTCCCAGAGGAGGCAGCTCTGCCTTGGTGGCTCCCTCAGGGCCAGGTCCCAGACGCTTGCTAGCTCTCATCACTGAGGGAGCCGGGTGCACATGACCCAACAGGTCTTAATGCTCCTCAGGCCACCCAAACAGTGGTGGTCAGGTACCCCAGACTGTGAGCCATACCCTTAGGGTCACAGTGGCGGTGTGTGGTAGAGGTTCAACACTGCCTCAAGGCCTGGTCTGGGCCAATGGTCATTCATGGCCTTGGCTCTGGAGCCCTGCAGGACACACCCCCAGCCTGTTCTCTGGGCTCCCCATCACACAAGCTGGCCCAAGGCCGTGTGAGCAGAAGAATGCTGGGGAGAAGGCTGGCACTTGCCTCTTACCTCATGCTCCAGGTCTGAAGGGGCAGCACTCCACTGACTGCTGCCTAACAAAGGGCCCCCACTAAAGATGGCTGACAGACAGTGGCTTGCTTGGGGCAGGGGCCCACTACACTGCCCACCAATGGCTGAGCAGGGTGGTCACAGTGGCATTAGTGGTCTCCTGGTAACCATTGCCTGGTAACGGGGCAGTGGGTCACAGTGCACAGCAAGGGCTGCCTGGGAAGGGCTGCATTCAGCTGGCTATGGTACAATTCCCCCTTTTCTTTGGTCCTCTGCAACCCTGAGGAGAATATGTGGGTATGATTTGGATAGAGTGGTTAATCATAAACTCAGCAGCGGATCTCTGTTTTAGGGGACTTCCTTTCAACCTAGATTCCTGGTTCATCTTTTCCCAAGTCTTTCAGGGAATGGGGTGACGACCACTCTAGCTACGTGCTGCTGGAGGAAAGCAAAGCCCTACAGTGCATTCTGAGTTGGAAGCAATGCCACGTTGCAAGTCTTGATCCAAGTCTTATATAAACTTGTATAAGGAATCCAGGAGAATAAGCCTGAAAAGCAGCGTGAGGGTGGCACTCTGGGGGAGACGTTCTGGCAGGTAATCCAGACACGCAGAAGCAGAAGGGAAGACATTGTTGTAAGTTGTTAGGAAGTTGAGGGGAAGAGCTTCCCTTAACGGGAGAACACAGATCAAAATCAGCATTATTGCGAAGCAAATCCATAAACGTTAGTAGCATATGCATCTGTTTACTCAGTTTGTCAAAACTGCATTGGTAAGAGTCTTCTTGAAGTTGAAGCACTTTGGGAAAGCCTCAGCCTAACTATCTGTTAGACACTTAAAGAGGCAAGGTTAAAGATCGCATGACAAGGGGTTGCGAAGGAAGCTTAATCAAGTGGCTCTCATGTAACCGTCAGCATGGCTGACCGATTATCCCAAGGCATACCTGCATTTCAGAAACTTTGTACCCTTTCTAGAATATCGACAGGTGTGCCATGTATCCATCCTGTGTAATTGGAGAAGCTTCTCCCCCATTTCACAATGTTTTCTCTGTAATTTCCATACCAGATATATGACTGAAATAGTCCTCCTTGAGTTGCCTTAAGGGCCCCGCAACTAATCCAAAGTTAACAAAATATTTCAAAACACCTGGTCCAATAAGCTCATCAGTCCTTTGAAGAGAATTCTTCTTTCTTCTCCAAAGTGAGAAGAGATCTTAAAAGCAAATCGAGATCCCTTAAAGGCAGGACAGTTCACATACCATGGTATTGAAAGCAGCATTGCAAGTAAACGTGTTCACTTGGCAGAGGGGAACCCAATCCAGCCTTGAAAAAAACGTATTTTTAATAACAGTATCCATTTCCCGAAGTGGAGTTTCGTTTCAGCCCAATGATGCATCAAATGTTGGTTTTTGGCTCAACACATTTATCCCACCTTCCTACTCTATCCTGAAATGTGTTCCTTTTCATGAGTTTCTTAGCTTTAATTACATATTTCAATTACAATCCTCAAGTCCTTAACACCTTCACTTAGTGAAAACCAAGAAGCAAGCAATTGTCAGCTGGATGCCATACCAGCATTTCTGATTGCAAACGGATGCTTTTGAGACCTTCTGCTAAGTAGGCAAAGGTAGGGAATCTTAGATGTGCCCAGCATCCAATGTTCCAATCCTCTATCCTCTTTGAAATGACCCGGAGAGTCAAGGAATGCTTGCCACTTACCTTGGTGAAGTTTCATGCTCCCCAAATCTAGAGAGGCCATTTAGAAAGACTTCAAGTGTCATCATTTCAACTTATGGTCCTTGCTGTCAAATTGGCAACAGATATAAGGTCTTTTTGGATCTCTAAGAAACCTAGGGACCGCAGAAGGTTTACACTTCAGAATGCAAGAAGCTTAAGGTAGCTTCCATACCAGATATCAGTTCAGTACTAGCTATTTGCCAGATCATCAGGACCTGAAATCCATGGAGGCCAATTCTCTCCAGAGGAGGAAGTATTGAATAGGTAAGTGCTTCCCTTTCAGTGAAATAGAGCTCATTTACACATCAACTCGGCAGTTGATGTCAATTGCCTTATCCCTAAAAGTGGCCCAAATCTGGAGAATGCACCTGAAAGGGGTGCGTTGGGGAAGCACATTTGAGTTTCCCAGAGCCACAACACTTTCACACAAAACAAACGCAAAAGTACATGCAGAAAAGAAACTCTCAGTCCTGAGGACCAAAGCAAAGGGTGAGGATGAACAACATCCTCATTGTTTTCGAACTACGTTCCCTCATTTTAACAACAAAACGACAAACAGCATGCAAATTGAAAGATAGGGAATCAGGACCACAGTTGTCATGCCTACTGACCTGGGAAGCAGAAAGAGCCAAAAAGTAAAATGCAAAGAAATTAGGAAAAGTTCAATTTGCTTCATTAACTTCCACATGTCTCCTGGAAATATGCTCGTTTTCTCAGGGTCACAATGATGAAAACCAAAAGGATTTCACTGAGCAAACTTTCTCTAACTGAATATTTTACATAGACTGGTTTTGGAGATATGAAAATGATTCATTTGATGCCATGTTTCACCAGAATCTGTAGAATATGCTGGCCATGCAATGTAAAAAAAAAAAAAAATACTTGCTTGTCCCTTAGCGGACTACAAGATGGACTAGAGCTCTGCTGATCACAGCAGGTGTTATCCAATAGCAGAGAGACAAATGCAATGCCAAAAGGTCTCTCAGGATCGCAGTTCCCAGGCACCAAAGGGCAGATTCCTACCCATTGGAAAGGGAATATGTCAACCAATGTTCCACCATAGCAGAAACACAATGCAGGAGGGAATGATACCTAGTTGGATCATATGCAAGCTCCGTTACTGACCAAAGACGTCTCAAGTACTCAATGCAAGTGCTGTTTCACACAACTACAATGTACGAATCACAAAGAGGATCCCACAAACCAAAGCACAGACTGCCGTGATTAACACCACATTGACACACACAAACACATGAAGAACAAATAAACACTCCAATCACAAAGACAGAAAGCCAGAGAAGGCATTTTGTCAACTTCCACTTCCACTCCCACATGGAGGCCCCCAGTTCTCAAGAGGGAATGGACTCAGAGGGGCTCCCATCCGCTAAGGGGAGCAGCCCAGTTGGAGTAGACCTATTTCCCAGCCTGTGCAAGCTGCAGCGACTTACCCCCAAATGACATGAACTGTATACCACTGCTCTGGACATGTCTCCAAGACAAGCAGCCTCGTGCTGTAGGGCAGCCACTGCATATCAGGGAGAATCCCTGCCAGTATCCTGGAGCCAAATGTACTCTGGCATGTGCTGGGAACTATAAATGGCGACGCCCCTGATCGAGATCAATACACCATGGGCACAGACCTCCTGGCTGGCTCGCTATAATTGGTAACCAAAGACCAGGATGTGTGCCCGACGCACAGTGAGGCCAAACAGCAGCAAAACATTGGACTTTGGAGCCGAGAAATATTTGTTGTTGAGACATTCAAGGAAATGGGTGGCTTATGCTGGGTAATCCCCAACCTTGAAAGCTTTTAGCAAAGCCCTCTTAGAGGTAAGGTGATGGAGGGGTGTGGCTTTTCGTTGAAAACTTCTCCCTGTCCGATCCATTGTTCTTGAGGACAGGTCATAGTCAGGTCTCAATGTTCCTATCAATCTCCAGCAAACAAATGTCACTCTCTGGGTGACAAGAAAGGGCAAGGTCCCAAGGCACAAGACTCATCCTCTGAGGTCCAGACCCACCTAAGAGAAAGGGGTCCCTGGGAGGGGTGGTGGTCCTCCTGCCATGGAGGGTTTGTCCAGGAGCTGGTCTGGGTCCTCCCACCACTGCCCACGCCTCACAGAGGAGGCAGCTCTGCCTTGGTGGCTCCCTCAGGGCCAGGTCCCAGACGCTTGCTAGCTCTCATCACTGAGGGAGCCGGGTGCACATGACCCAACAGGTCTTAATGCTCCTCAGGCCACCCAAACAGTGGTGGTCAGGTACCCCAGACTGTGAGCCATACCCTTAGGGTCACAGTGGCGGTGTGTGGTAGAGGTTCAACACTGCCTCAAGGCCTGGTCTGGGCCAATGGTCATTCATGGCCTTGGCTCTGGAGCCCTGCAGGACACACCCCCAGCCTGTTCTCTGGGCTCCCCATCACACCAGCTGGCCCAAGGCCGTGTGAGCAGAAGAATGCTGGGGAGAAGGCTGGCACTTGCCTCTTACCTCATGCTCCAGGTCTGAAGGGGCAGCACTCCACTGACTGCTGCCTAACAAAGGGCCCCCACTAAAGATGGCTGACAGACAGTGGCTTGCTTGGGGCAGGGGCCCACTAAACTGCCCACCAATGGCTGAGCAGGGTGGTCACAGTGGCATTAGTGGTCTCCTGGTAACCATTGCCTGGTAACGGGGCAGTGGGTCACAGTGCACAGCAAGGGCTGCCTGGGAAGGGCTGCATTCAGCTGGCTATGGTACAATTCCCCCTTTTCTTTGGTCCTCTGCAACCCTGAGGAGAATATGTGGGTATGATTTGGATAGAGTGGTTAATCATAAACTCAGCAGCGGATCTCTGTTTTAGGGGACTTGCTTTCAACCTAGATTCCTGGTTCATCTTTTCCCAAGTCTTTCAGGGAATGGGGTGACGACCACTCTAGCTACGTGCTGCTGGAGGAAAGCAAAGCCCTACAGTGCATTCTGAGTTGGAAGCAATGCCACGTTGCAAGTCTTGATCCAAGTCTTATATAAACTTGTATAAGGAATCCAGGAGAATAAGCCTGAAAAGCAGCGTGAGGGTGGCACTCTGGGGGAGACGTTCTGGCAGGTAATCCAGGCACTCAGAAGCAGAAGGGAAGACATTGTTGTAAGTTGTTAGGAAGTTGAGGGGAAGAGCTTCCCTTAACGGGAGAACACAGATCAAAATCAGCATTATTGCGAAGCAAATCCATAAACGTTAGTAGCATATGCATCTGTTTACTCAGTTTGTCAAAACTGCATTGGTAAGAGTCTTCTTGAAGTTGAAGCACTTTGGGAAAGCCTCAGCCTAACTATCTGTTAGACACTTAAGGAGGCAAGGTTAAAGATCGCATGACAAGGGGTTGCGAAGGAAGCTTAATCAAGTGGCTCTCATGTAACCGTCAGCATGGCTGACCGATTATCCCAAGGCATACCTGCATTTCAGAAACTTTGTACCCTTTCTAGAATATCGACAGGTGTGCCATGTATCCATCCTGTGTAATTGGAGAAGCTTCTCCCCCATTTCACAATGTTTTCTCTGTAATTTCCATACCAGATATACGACTGAAATAGTCCTCCTTGAGTTGCCTTAAGGGCCCCGCAACTAATCCAAAGTTAACAAAATATTTCAAAACACCTGGTCCAATAAGCTCATCAGTCCTTTGAAGAGAATTCTTCTTTCTTCTCCAAAGTGAGAAGAGATCTTAAAAGCAAATCGAGATCCCTTAAAGGCAGGACAGTTCACATACCATGGTATTGAAAGCAGCATTGCAAGTAAACGTGTTCTCTTGGCAGAGGGGAACCCAATCCAGCCTTGAAAAAAACGCATTTTTAATAACAGTATCCATTTCCCGAAGTGGAGTTTCGTTTCAGCCCAATGATGCATCAAATGTTGGTTTTTGGCTCAACACATTTATCCCACCTTCCTACTCTATCCTGAAATGTGTTCCTTTTCATGAGTTTCTTAGCTTTAATTACATATTTCAATTACAATCCTCAAGTCCTTAACACCTTCACTTAGTGAAAACCAAGAAGCAAGCAATTGTCAGCTGGATGCCATACCAGCATTTCTGATTGCAAACGGATGCTTTTGAGACCTTCTGCTAAGTAGGCAAAGGTAGGGAATCTTAGATGTGCCCAGCATCCAATGTTCCAATCCTCTATCCTCTTTGAAATGACCCGGAGAGTCAAGGAATGCTTGCCACTTACCTTGGTGAAGTTTCATGCTACCCAAATCTAGAGAGGCCATTTAGAAAGACTTCAAGTGTCATCATTTCAACTTATGGTCCTTGCTGTCAAATTGGCAACAGATATAAGGTCTTTTTGGATCTCTAAGAAACCTAGGGACTGCAGAAGGTTTATACTTCAGAATGCAAGAAGCTTAAGGCAGCTTCCATACCAGATATCAGTTCAGTACTAGCTATTTGCCAGATCATCAGGACCTGAAATCCATGGAGGCCAATTCTCTCCAGAGGAGGAAGTATTGAATAGGTAAGTGCTTCCCTTTCAGTGAAGTGGAGCTCATTTACACATCAACTCGGCAGGTGATGTCAATTGCCTTATCCCTAAAAGTGGCCCAAATCTGGAGAATGCACCTGAAAGGGGTGCGTTGGGGAAGCACATTTGAGTTTCCCAGAGCCACAACACTTTCACACAAAACAAACGCAAAAGTACATGCACAAAAGAAACTCTCAGTCCTGAGGACCAAAGCAAAGGGTGAGGATGAACAACATCCTCAATGTTTTCGAACTACGTTCCCTCATTTTAACAACAAAACGACAAACAGCATGCAAATTGAAAGATAGGGAATCAGGACCACAGTTGTCATGCCTACTGACCTGGGAAGCAGAAAGAGCCAAAAAGTAAAAAGCAAAGAAATTATGAAAAGTTCAATTTGCTTCATTAACTTCCACATGTCTCCTGGAAATATGCTCGTTTTCTCAGGGTCACAATGATGAAAACCAAAAGGATTTCACTGAACAAACTTTCTCTAACTGAATATTTTACATAGACTGGTTTTGGAGATATGAAAATGATTCATTTGATGCCATGTTTCACCAGAATCTGTAGAATATGCTGGCCATGCAATGTAAAAAAAAAAAATACTTGCTTGTCCCTTAGCGGACTACAAGATGGACTAGAGCTCTGCTGATCACAGCAGGTGTTATCCAATAGCAGAGAGACAAATGCAATGCCAAAAGGTCTCTCAGGATCGCAGTTCCCAGGCACCAAAGGGCAGATTCCTACCCATTGGAAAGGGAATATATCAACCAATGTTCCACCACAGCTGAAACACAATGCAGGACGGAATGATACCTAGTTGGATCATATGCAAGCTCCGTTACTGACCAAAGACGTCTCAAGTACTCAATGCAAGTGCTGTTTCACACACCTACAATGTACGAATCACAAAGAGGATCCCACAAACCAAAGCACAGACTGCCGTGATTAACACCACATTGACACACACAAACACATGAAGAACAAATAAACACTCCAATCACAAAGACAGAAAGCCAGAGAAGGCATTTTGTCAACTTCCACTTCCACTCCCACATGGAGGCCCCCAGTTCTCAAGAGGGAATGGACTCAGAGGGGCTCCCATCCGCTAAGGGGAGCAGCCCAGTTGGAGTAGACCTATTTCCCAGCCTGTGCAAGCTGGAGCGACTTACCCCCAAATGACATGAACTGTATACCACTGCTCTGGACATGTCTCCAAGACAAGCAGCCTCGTGCTGTAGGGCAGCCACTGCATATCAGGGAGAATCCCTGCCAGTATCCTGGAGCCAAATGTACTCTGGCATGTGCTGGGAAGTATAAATGGCGACGCCCCTGATCGAGATCAATACACCATGGGCACAGACCTCCTGGCTGGCTCGCTATAATTGGTAACCAAAGACCAGGATGTGTGCCCGACGCACAGTGAGGCCAAACAGCAGCAAAACATTGGACTTTGGAGCCGAGAAATATTTGTTGTTGAGACATTCAAGGAAATGGGTGGCTTATGCTGGGTAATCCCCAACCTTGAAAGCTTTTAGCAAAGCCCTCTTAGAGGTAAGGTGATGGAGGGGTGTGGCTTTTCGTTGAAAACTTCTCCCTGTCCGATCCATTGTTCTTGAGGACAGGTCATAGTCAGGTCTCAATGATCCTATCAATCTCCAGCAAACAAATGTCACTCTCTGGGTGACAAGAAAGGGCAAGGTCCCAAGGCACAAGACTCACCCTCTGAGGTCCAGACCCACCTAAGAGAAAGGGGTCCCTGGGAGGGGTGGTGGTCCTCCTGCCATGGAGGGTTTGTCCAGGAGCTGGTCTGGGTCCTCCCACCACTGCCCACGCCTCACAGAGGAGGCAGCTCTGCCTTGGTGGCTCCCTCAGGGCCAGGTCCCAGACGCTTGCTAGCTCTCATCACTGAGGGAGCCGGGTGCACATGACCCAACAGGTCTTAATGCTCCTCAGGCCACCCAAACAGTGGTGGTCAGGTACCCCAGACTGTGAGCCATACCCTTAGGGTCACAGTGGTGGTGTGTGGTAGAGGTTCAACACTGCCTCAAGGCCTGGTCTGGGCCAATGGTCATTCATGGCCTTGGCTCTGGAGCCCTGCAGGACACACCCCCAGCCTGTTCTCTGGGCTCCCCATCACACAAGCTGGCCCAAGGCCGTGTGAGCAGAAGAATGCTGGGGAGAAGGCTGGCACTTGCCTCTTACCTCATGCTCCAGGTCTGAAGGGGCAGCACTCCACTGACTGCTGCCTAACAAAGGGCCCCCACTAAAGATGGCTGACAGACAGTGGCTTGCTTGGGGCAGGGGCCCACTACACTGCCCACCAATGGCTGAGCAGGGTGGTCACAGTGGCATTAGTGGTCTCCTGGTAACCATTGCCTGGTAACGGGGCAGTGGGTCACAGTGCACAGCAAGGGCTGCCTGGGAAGGGCTGCATTCAGCTGGCTATGGTACAATTCCCCCTTTTCTTTGGTCCTCTGCAACCCTGAGGAGAATATGTGGGTATGATTTGGATAGAGTGGTTAATCATAAACTCAGCAGCGGATCTCTGTTTTAGGGGACTGGCTTTCAACCTAGATTCCTGGTTCATCTTTTCCCAAGTCTTTCAGGGAATGGGGTGACGACCACTCTAGCTACGTGCTGCTGGAGGAAAGCAAAGCCCTACAGTGCATTCTGAGTTGGAAGCAATGCCACGTTGCAAGTCTTGATCCAAGTCTTATATAAACTTGTATAAGGAATCCAGGAGAATAAGCCTGAAAAGCAGCGTGAGGGTGGCACTCTGGGGGAGACGTTCTGGCAGGTAATCCAGGCACTCAGAAGCAGAAGGGAAGACATTGTTGTAAGTTGTTAGGAAGTTGAGGGGAAGAGCTTCCCTTAACGGGAGAACACAGATCAAAATCAGCATTATTGCGAAGCAAATCCATAAACGTTAGTAGCATGTGCATCTGTTTACTCAGTTTGTCAAAACTGCATTGGTAAGAGTCTTCTTGAAGTTGAAGCACTTTGGGAAAGCCTCAGCCTAACTATCTGTTAGACACTTAAAGAGGCAAGGTTAAAGATCGCATGACAAGGGGTTGCGAAGGAAGCTTAATCAAGTGGCTCTCATGTAACCGTCAGCATGGCTGACCGATTATCCCAAGGCATACCTGCATTTCAGAAGCTTTGTACCCTTTCTAGAATATCGACAGGTGTGCCATGTATCCATCCTGTGTAATTGGAGAAGCTTCTCCCCCATTTCACAATGTTTTCTCTGTAATTTCCATACCAGATATACGACTGAAATAGTCCTCCTTGAGTTGCCTTAAGGGCCCCGCAACTAATCCAAAGTTAACAAAATATTTCAAAACACCTGGTCCAATAAGCTCATCAGTCCTTTGAAGAGAATTCTTCTTTCTTCTCCAAAGTGAGAAGAGATCTTAAAAGCAAATCGAGATCCCTTAAAGGCAGGACAGTTCACATACCATGGTATTGAAAGCAGCATTGCAAGTAAACGTGTTCTCTTGGCAGAGGGGAACCCAATCCAGCCTTGAAAAAAACGCATTTTTAATAACAGTATCCATTTCCCGAAGTGGAGTTTCGTTTCAGCCCAATGATGCATCAAATGTTGGTTTTTGGCTCAACACATTTATCCCACCTTCCTACTCTATCCTGAAATGTGTTCCTTTTCATGAGTTTCTTAGCTTTAATTACATATTTCAATTACAATCCTCAAGTCCTTAACACCTTCACTTAGTGAAAACCAAGAAGCAAGCAATTGTCAGCTGGATGCCATACCAGCATTTCTGATTGCAAACGGATGCTTTTGAGACCTTCTGCTAAGTAGGCAAAGGTAGGGAATCTTAGATGTGCCCAGCATCCAATGTTCCAATCCTCTATCCTCTTTGAAATGACCCGGAGAGTCAAGGAATGCTTGCCACTTACCTTGGTGAAGTTTCATGCTCCCCAAATCTAGAGAGGCCATTTAGAAAGACTTCAAGTGTCATCATTTCAACTTATGGTCCTTGCTGTCAAATTGGCAACAGATATAAGGTCTTTTTGGATCTCTAAGAAACCTAGGGACTGCAGAAGGTTTATACTTCAGAATGCAAGAAGCTTAAGGCAGCTTCCATACCAGATATCAGTTCAGTACTAGCTATTTGCCAGATCATCAGGACCTGAAATCCATGGAGGCCAATTCTCTCCAGAGGAGGAAGTATTGAATAGGTAAGTGCTTCCCTTTCAGTGAAGTGGAGCTCATTTACACATCAACTCGGCAGTTGATGTCAATTGCCTTATCCCTAAAAGTGGCCCAAATCTGGAGAATGCACCTGAAAGGGGTGCGTTGGGGAAGCACATTTGAGTTTCCCAGAGCCACAACACTTTCACACAAAACAAACGCAAAAGTACATGCAAAAAAGAAACTCTCAGTCCGGAGGACCAAAGCAAAGGGTGAGGATGAACAACATCCTCAATGTTTTCGAACTACGTTCCCTCATTTTAACAACAAAATGACAAACAGCATGCAAATTGAAAGATAGGGAATCAGGACCACAGTTGTCATGCCTACTGACCTGGGAAGCAGAAAGAGCCAAAAAGTAAAATGCAAAGAAATTAGGAAAAGTTCAATTTGCTTCATTAACTTCCACATGTCTCCTGGAAATATGCTCGTTTTCTCAGGGTCACAATGATGAAAACCAAAAGGATTTCACTGAACAAACTTTCTCTAACTGAATATTTTACATAGACTGGTTTTGGAGATATGAAAATGATTCATTTGATGCCATGTTTCACCAGAATCTGTAGAATATGCTGGCCATGCAAGGTAAAAAAAAGAAAAAAAAAATACTTGCTTGTACCTTAGTGGACTACAAGATGGACTAGAGCTCTGCTGATTACAGCAGGTGTTATCCAATAGCAGAGAGACAAATGCAATGCCAAAAGGTCTCTCAGGATCGCAGTTCCCAGGCACCAAAGGGGAGATTCCTACCCATTGGAAAGGGAATATGTCAACCAATGTTCCACCACAGCTGAAACACAACGCAGGAGGGAACGATACCTAGTGTGATCATATGCAAGCTCCGTTACTGACCAAAGACGTCTCAAGTACTCAATGCAAGTGCTGTTTCACACACCTACAATGTACGAATCACAAACAGGATCCCACAAACCAAAGCCCAGACTGCCGTGTTTAACACCACATTGACACACACAAACACATGAAGAACAAATAAACACTCCAATCACAAAGACAGAAAGCCAGAGAAGGCATTTTGTCAACTTCCACTTCCACTCCCACATGGAGGCCCCCAGTTCTCAAGAGGGAATGGACTCAGAGGGGCTCACATCCGCTAAGGGGAGCAGCCCAGTTGGAGTAGACCTATTTCCCAGCCTGTGCAAGCTGGAGCGACTTACCCCCAAATGACATGAACTGTATACCGTTGCTCTGGACATGTCTCCAAGACAAGCAGCCTCGTGCTGTAGGGCAGCCAGTGCATATCAGGGAGAATCCCTGCCAGTATCCTGGAGCCAAATGTACTCTGGCATGTGCTAGGAAATATAAATGGCGATGCACCTGATCGAGATCAACACACCATGGGCACAGACCTCCTGGCTGGCTCGCTATAATTGGTAACCAAAGGCAAGGATGTGTGCCCGACACACAGTGAGGCCAAGCAACAGCAAAACATTGGACTTTGGAGCCGAGAAATATTTGTTGTTGAGACATTCAAGGAAATGGGTGGCTTATGCTGGGTAATCCCCAACCTTGAAAGCTTTTAGCAAAGCCCTCTTAGAGGTAAGGTGATGGAGGGGTGTGGCTGTTCGTTGAAAACTTCTCCCTGTCCGATCCTTTGTTGTTGAGGACAGGTCATAGTCGGGTCTCAATGTTCCTATCAATCTCCAGCCAACAAATGTCACTCTCTGGGTGACAAGAAAGGGCAAGGTCCCAAGGCACAAGGCTCACCCTCTGAGGTCCAGACCCACCTAAGAGATAGGGGTCCCTGGGAGGGGTGGTGGTCCTCCTGCCATGGAGGGTTTGTCCAGGAGCTGGTCTGGGTCCTCCCACCAGTGCCCACGCCTCACAGAGGAGGCAGCTCTGCCTTGGTGGCTCCCTCAGGGCCAGGTCCCAGACCCTTGCTAGCTGTCATCACTGAGGGAGCTGGGTGCACACGACCCAACAGGTCTTAATGCTCCCCAGGCCACCCAAACAGTGGCGGTCAGGTACCCCAGACTGTGAGCCATACCCTTAGGGTCACAGTGGCGGTGTGTGGTAGAGGTTCAACACTGCCTCAAGGCCTGGTCTGGGCCAGGGGACATTCATGGCCTTGGCTCTGGAGCCCTGCAGGACACACCCCCAGCCTGTTCTCTGGGCCCCCCATCACACCAGCTGGCCCAAGGCCGTGTGAGCAGAAGAATGCTGGGGAGAAGGCTGGCACTTGCCTCTTACCTCACGCTCCAGGTCTGAAGGGGCAGCACTCCACTGACTGCTGCCTCAAAAAGGGCCCCCACTAAAGATGGCTGACAGACAGTGGCTTGCTTGGGGCAGGGGCCCACTACACTGCCCACCAATGGCTGAGCAGGGTGGTCACAGTGGCATAAGTGGTCTCCTGGTAACCATTGCCTGGTAACGGGGCAGTGGGTCACAGTGCACAGCAAGGGCTGCCTGGGAAGGGCTGCATTCAGCTGGCTATGGTACAATTCCCCCTTTTTTTGGTCATCTGCAACCCTGAAGAGAATATGTGGGTATGATTTGGATAGAGTGGTTAATCATAAACTCCGCAGTGGATCTCTGTTTTAGGGGACTTGCTTTCAACCTCCATTCCTGCTTCATCTTTTCCCAAGTCTTTCAGGGAATGGGGTGACGACCACTCTAGCTACGTCCTGCTGCAGGAAAGCAAAGCCCTACAGTGCATTCTGTGTTGGAAGCAAGGCCACGTTGCAAGTCTTGATCCAAGTCTCATATAAACTTGTATAAGGAATCCAGGAGAATAAGCCTGAAAAGCAGCGTGAGGGTGGCACTCTGGGGGAGATGTTCTGGCAGTAATCCAGACACGCAGAAGCAGAGGGGAAGAAATTGTTGTAAGTTGTTAGGAAGTTGAGGGGAAGAGCTTCCCTTAATGGGAGAACACAGATCAAAATCAGCATTATTGCAAAGCAAATCCATAAACGTTAGTAGCATATGCATCTGTTTACTCAGTTTGTCAAAACTGCATTGGTAAGAGTCTTCTTGAAGTTGAAGCACTTTGGGAAAGCCTCAGCCTAACTATCTGTTAGACACTTAAAGAGGCAAGGTTAAAGATCGCATGACAAGGGGTTGAGAAGGAAGCTTAATCAAGTGGCTCTCATGTAACCGTCAGCATGGCTGACCGATTATCCCAAGGCATACCTGCATTTCAGAAACTTTGTACTCTTTCTAGAATATCGACAGGTGTGCCATGTATCCATCCTGTGTAATTGGAGAAGCTTCTCCCCCATTTCACAATGTTTTCTCTGTAATTTCCATACCAGATATACGACTGAAATAGTCCTCCTTGAGTTGCCTTATGGGCCCCGCAACTAATCCAAAGTTAACAAACTATTTCAAAACACCTGGTCCAATAAGCTCATCAGTCCTTTGAAGAGAATTCTTCTTTCTTCTCCAAAGTGAGAAGAGATCTTAAAAGCAAATCGAGATCCCTTAAAGGCAGGACAGTTCACATACCATGGTATTGAAAGCAGCATTCCAAGTAAACGTGTTCTCTTGGCAGAGGGGAACCCAATCCAGCCTTGAAAAAAACGCATTTTTAATAACAGTATCCATTTCCCGAAGTGGAGTTTCGTTTCAGCCCAATGATGCATCAAATGTTGGTTTTTGGCTCAACACATTTATCCCACCTTCCTACTCTATCCTGAAATGTGTTCCTTTTCATGAGTTTCTTAGCTTTAATTACATATTTCGATTACAATCCTCAAGTCCTTAACACCTTCACTTAGTGAAAACCAAGAAGCAAGCAATTGTCAGCTGGATGCCATACCAGCATTTCTGATTGCAAACGGATGCTTTTGAGACCTTCTGCTAAGTAGGCAAAGGTAGGGAATCTTAGATGTGCCCAGCATCCAATGTTCCAATCCTCTATCCTCTTTGAAATGACCCGGAGAGTCAAGGAATGCTTGCCAATTACCTTGGTGAAGGTTCATGCTACCCAAATCTAGAGAGGCCATTTAGAAAGACTTCAAGTGTCATCATTTCAACTTATGGTCTTTGCTGTCAAATTGGCAACAGATATAAGGTCTTTTTGGATCTCTAAGAAACCTAGGGACCGCAGAAGGTTTATACTTCAGAATGCAAGAAGCTTAAGGCAGCTTCCATACCAGATATCAGCTCAGTACTAGTTATTTGCCAGATCATCAGGACCTGAAATCCATGGAGGCCAATTCTCTCCAGAGGAGGAAGTATTGAATAGGTAAGTGCTTCCCTTTCAGTGAAATAGAGCTCATTTACACATCAACTCGGCAGTTGATGTCAATTGCCTTATCCCTTAAAGTGGCCCAAATCTGGAGAATGCACCTGAAGGGGGTGCGTTGGGGAAGCACATTTGAGTTTCCCAGAGCCACAACACTTTCACACAAAACAAACGCAAAAGTACAGCACAAAAGAAACTCTCAGTCCTGAGGACCAAAGCAAAGGGTGAGGATGAACAACATCCTCAGTGTTTTCGAATTACGTTCCCTCATTTTAACAACAAAACGACAAACAACATGCAAATTGAAAGATAGGGAATCAGGACCACAGTTGTCATGCCTACTGACCTGGGAAGCAGAAAGAGCCAAAAAGGAAAAAGCAAAGAAATTAGGAAAAGTTCAATTTGCTTCATGAACTTCCACATGTCTCCTGGAAATATGCTCGTTTTCTCAGGGTCACAATGATGAAAACCAAAAGGATTTCACTGAGCAAACTTTCTCTAACTGAATATTTTACATAGACTGGTTTTGGAGATATGAAAATGATTCATTTGATGTCATGTTTCACCAGAATCTGTAGAATATGCTGGCCATGCAAGGTAAAAAAAAGAAAAAAAAATACTTGCTTGTACCTTAGCAGACTACAAGATGGCCTAGAGCTCTGCTGATCACAGCAGGTGTTATCCAATAGCAGAGAGACAAATGCAATGCCAAAAGGTCTCTCAGGATCGCAGTTCCCAGGCACCGAAGGGCAGATTCCTACCCATTGGAAAGGGAATATGTCAACCAATGTTCCACCACAGCTGAAACACAACGCAGGAGGGAATGATACCTAGTGTGATCATATGCAAGCTCCGTTACTGACCAAAGACGTCTCAAGTACTCAATGCAAGTGCTGTTTCACACACCTACAATGTACGAATCACAAAGAGGATCCCACAAACCAAAGCACAGACTGCCGTGATTAACACCACATTGACACACACAAACACATGAAGAACAAATAAACACTCCTATCACAAAGACAGAAAGCCAGAGAAGGCATTTTGTCTACTTCCACTTCCACTCCCACATGGAGGCCCCCAGTTCTCAAGAGGGAATGGACTCAGAGGGGCTCACATCCGCTAAGGGGAGCAGCCCAGTTGGAGTAGACCTATTTCCCAGCCTGTGCAAGCTGGAGCGACTTACCCCCAAATGACATGAACTGTATACCGTTGCTCTGGACATGTCTCCAAGACAAGCAGCCTCGTGCTGTAGGGCAGCCACTGCATATCATGGAGAATCCCTGCCAGTATCCTGGAGTCAAATGTACTCTGGCATGTGCTGGGAACTATAAATGGCGACGCACCTGATCGAGATCAACACACCATGGGCACAGACCTCCTGGCTGGCTCGCTATAATTGGTAACCAAAGGCAAGGATGTGTGCCCGACACACAGTGAGGCCAAGCAACAGCAAAACATTGGACTTTGGAGCCGAGAAATATTTGTTGTTGAGACATTCAAGGAAATGGGTGGCTTATGCTGGGTAATCCCCAACCTTGAAAGCTTTTAGCAAAGCCCTCTTAGAGGTAAGGTGATGGAGGGGTGTGGCTGTTCGTTGAAAACTTCTCCCTGTCCGATCCTTTGTTCTTGAGGACAGGTCATAGCCGGGTCTCAATGTTCCTATCAATCTCCAGCCAACAAATGTCACTCTCTGGGTGACAAGAAAGGGCAAGGTCCCAAGGCACAAGGCTCACCCTCTGAGGTCCAGACCCACCTAAGAGAAAGGGGTCCCTGGGAGGGGTGGTGGTCCTCCTGCCATGGAGGGTTTGTCCAGGAGCTGGTCTGGGTCCTCCCACCAGTGCCCACGCCTCACAGAGGAGGCAGCTCTGCCTTGGTGGCTCCCTCAGGGCCAGGTCCCAGACCCTTGCTAGCTGTCATCACTGAGGGAGCCGGGTGCACACGACCCAACAGGTCTTAATGCTCCCCAGGCCACCCAAACAGTGGCGGTCAGGTACCCCAGACTGTGAGCCATACCCTTAGGGTCACAGTGGCGGTGTGTGGTAGAGGTTCAACACTGCCTCAAGGCCTGGTCTGGGCCAGGGGACATTCATGACCTTGGCTCTGGAGCCCTGCAGGACACACCCCCAGCCTGTTCTCTGGGCCCCCCATCACACCAGCTGGCCCAAGGCCGTGTGAGCAGAAGAATGCTGGGGAGAAGGCTGGCACTTGCCTCTTACCTCACGCTCCAGGTCTGAAGGGGCAGCACTCCACTGACTGCTGCCTAAAAAAGGGCCCCCACTAAAGATGGCTGACAGACAGTGGCTTGCTTGGGGCAGGGGCCCACCACACTGCCCACCAATGGCTGAGCAGGGTGGTGACAGTGACATTAGTGGTCTCCTGGTAACCATTGCCTGGTAATGGGGCAGTGGGTCACAGTGCACAGCAAGGGCTGCCTGGGAAGGGCTGCATTCAGCTGGCTATGTTACAATTCCCCCTTTTTTTGGTCATCTGCAACCCTGAAGAGAATATGTGGGTATGATTTGGATAGAGTGGTTAATCATAAACTCAGCAGCGGATCTCTGTTTTAGGGGACTTGCTTTCAACCTCCATTCCTGGTTCATCTTTTCCCAAGTCTTTCAGGGAATGGGGTGACGACCACTCTAGCTACGTCCTGCTGCAGGAAAGCAAAGCCCTACAGTGCATTCTGAGTTGGAAGCAAGGCCACGTTGCAAGTCTTGATCCAAGTCTCATATAAACTTGTATAAGGAATCCAGGAGAATAAGCCTGAAATGCAGCATGAGGGTGGCACTCTGGGGGAGATGTTCTGGCAGGTAATCCAGACACGCAGAAGCAGAAGGGAAGACATTGTTGTAAGTTGTTAGGAAGTTGAGGGGAAGAGCTTCCCTTAATGGGAGAACACAGATCAAAATCAGCATTATTGCAAAGCAAATCCATAAACGTTAGTAGCATATGCATCCTTTTACTCAGTTTGTCAAAACTGCATTGGTAAGAGTCTTCTTGAAGTTGAAGCACTTTGGGAAAGCCTCAGCCTAACTATCTGTTAGACACTTAAAGAGGCAAGGTTAGAGATCGCATGACAAGGGGTTGAGAAGGAAGCTTAATCAAGTGGCTCTCATGTAACTGTCAGCATGGCTGACCGATTATCCCAAGGCATACCTGCATTTCAGAAACTTTGTACCCTTTCTAGAATATCGACAGGTGTGCCATGTATCCATCCTGTGTAATTGGAGAAGCTTCTCCCCCATTTCACAATGTTTTCTCTGTAATTTCCATACCAGATATACGACTGAAATAGTCCTCCTTGAGTTGCCTTAAGGGCCCCGCAACTAATCCAAAGTTAACAAACTATTTCAAAACACCTGGTCCAATAAGCTCATCAGTCCTTTGAAGAGAATTCTTCTTTCTTCTCCAAAGTGAGAAGAGATCTTAAAAGCAAATCGAGATCCCTTAAAGGAAGGACAGTTCACATACCATGGTATTGAAAGCAGCATTGCAAGTAAACGTGTTCACTTGGCAGAGGGGAACCCAATCCAGCCTTGAAAAAAACGTATGTTTAATAACAGTATCCATTTCCCGAAGTGGAGTTCCGTTTCAGCCCAATGATGCATCAAATGTTGGTTTTTGGCTCAACACATTTATCCCACCTTCCTACTCTATCCTGAAATGTGTTCCTTTTCATGAGTTTCTTAGCTTTAATTACATATTTTGATTACAATCCTCAAGTCCTTAACACCTTCACTTAGTGAAAACCAAGAAGCAAGCAATTGTCAGCTGGATGCCATACCAGCATTTCTGATTGCAAACGGATGCTTTTGAGACCTTCTGCTAAGTAGGCAAAGGTAGGGAATCTTAGATGTGCCCAGCATCCAAAGTTCCAATAATCTATCCTCTTTGAAATGACCCGGAGAGTCAAGGAATGCTTGCCACTTACCTTGGTGAAGGTTCATGCTACCCAAATCTAGAGAGGCCATTTAGAAAGACTTCAAGTGTCATCATTTCAACTTATGGTCTTTGCTGTCAAATTGGCAACAGATATAAGGTCTTTTTGGATCTCTAAGAAACCTAGGGACTGCAGAAGGTTTATACTTCAGAATGCAAGAAGCTTAAGACAGCTTCCATACCAGATATCAGCTCAGTACTAGCTATTTGCCAGATCATCAGGACCTGAAATCCATGGAGGCCAATTCTCTCCAGAGGAGGAAGTATTGAATAGGTAAGTGCTTCCCTTTCAGTGAAGTGGGGCTCATTTACACATCAACTCGGCAGTTGATGTCAATTGCCTTATCCCTATAAGTGGCCCAATTCTGGAGAATGCACCTGAAGGGGGTGCGTTGGGGAAGCACATTTGAGTTTCCCAGAGCCACAACACTTTCACACAAAACAAACGCAAAAGTACATGCAAAAAAGAAACTCTCAGTCCTGAGGACCAAAGCAAAGGGTGAAGATGAACAACATCCTCAGTGTTTTCGAACTACGCTCCCTCATTTTAACAACAAAACGACAAACAACATGCAAATTGAAAGATAGGGAATCAGGACCACAGTTGTCATGCCTACTGACCTGGGAAGCAGAAAGAGCCAAAAAGTAAAGAGCAAAGAAATTAGGAAAAGTTCAATTTGCTTCATTAACTTCCACATGTCTCCTGGAAATATGCTCGTTTTCTCAGGGTCACAATGATGAAAACCAAAAGGATTTCACTGAGCAAACTTTCTCTAACTGAATATTTTACATAGACTGGTTTTGGAGATATGAAAATGATTCATTTGATGCCATGTTTCACCAGAATCTGTAGAATATGCTGGCCATGCAATGTAAAAAAAAGAAAAAAAAAACTTGCTTGTACCTTAGCAGACTACAAGATGGACTAGAGCTCTGCTGATCACAGCAGGTGTTATCCAATAGCAGAGAGACAAATGCAATGCCAAAAGGTCTCTCAGGATCGCAGTTCCCAGGCACCGAAGGGCAGATTCCTACCCATTGGAAAGGGAATATGTCAACCAATGTTCCACCACAGCTGAAACACAACGCAGGAGGGAATGATACCTAGTGTGATCATATGCAAGCTCCGTTACTGACCAAAGACGTCTCAAGTACTCAATGCAAGTGCTGTTTCACACACCTACAATGTACGAATCACAAAGAGGATCCCACAAACCAAAGCACAGACTGCCGTGATTAACACCACATTGACACACACAAACACATGAAGAACAAATAAACACTCCAATCACAAAGACAGAAAGCCAGAGAAGGCATTTTGTCTACTTCCACTTCCACTCCCACATGGAGGCCCCCAGTTCTCAAGAGGGAATGGACTCAGAGGGGCTCACATCCGCTAAGGGGAGCAGCCCAGTTGGAGTAGACCTATTTCCCAGCCTGTGCAAGCTGGAGCGACTTACCCCCAAATGACATGAACTGTATAGCGTTGCTCTGGACATGTCTCCAAGACAAGCAGCCTCGTGCTGTAGGGCAGCCACTGCATATCATGGAGATTCCCTGCCAGTATCCTGGAGTCAAATGTACTCTGGCATGTGCTGGGAACTATAAATGGTGACGCACCTGATCGAGGTCAACACACCATGGGCACAGACCTCCTGGCTGGCTCGCTATAATTGGTAACCAAAGGCAAGGATGTGTGCCCGACACACAGTGAGGCCAAGCAACAGCAAAACATTGGACTTTGGAGCCGAGAAATATTTGTTGTTGAGACATTCAAGGAAATGGGTGGCTTATGCTGGGTAATCCCCAACCTTGAAAGCTTTTAGCAAAGCCCTCTTAGAGGTAAGGTGATGGAGGGGTGTGGCTGTTCGTTGAAAACTTCTCCCTGTCCGATCCTTTGTTGTTGAGGACAGGTCATAGTCGGGTCTCAATGTTCCTATCAATCTCCAGCCAACAAATGTCACTCTCTGGGTGACAAGAAAGGGCAAGGTCCCAAGGCACAAGGCTCACCCTCTGAGGTCCAGACCCACCTAAGAGAAAGGGGTCCCTGGGAGGGGTGGTGGTCCTCCTGCCATGGAGGGTTTGTCCAGGAGCTGGTCTGGGTCCTCCCACCAGTGCCCACGCCTCACAGAGGAGGCAGCTCTACCTTGGTGGCTCCCTCAGGGCCAGGTCCCAGACCCTTGCTAGCTGTCATCACTGAGGGAGCCGGGTGCACACGACCCAACAGGTCTTAATGCTCCCCAGGCCACCCAAACAGTGGCGGTCAGGTACCCCAGACTGTGAGCCATACCCTTAGGGTCACAGTGGCGGTGTGTGGTAGAGGTTCAACACTGCCTCAAGGCCTGGTCTGGGCCAGGGGACATTCATGGCCTTGGCTCTGGAGCCCTGCAGGACACACCCCCAGCCTGTTCTCTGGGCCCCCCATCACACCAGCTGGCCCAAGGCCGTGTGAGCAGAAGAATGCTGGGGAGAAGGCTGGCACTTGCCTCTTACCTCACGCTCCAGGTCTGAAGGGGCAGCACTCCACTGACTGCTGCCTCAAAAAGGGCCCCCACTAAAGATGGCTGACAGACAGTGGCTTGCTTGGGGCAGGGGCCCACTACACTGCCCACCAATGGCTGAGCAGGGTGGTCACAGTGGCATTAGTGGTCTCCTGGTAACCATTGCCTGGTAATGGGGCAGTGGGTCACAGTGCACAGCAAGGGCTGCCTGGGAAGGGCTGCATTCAGCTGGCTATGGTACAATTCCCCCTTTTTTTGGTCATCTGCAACCCTGAAGAGAATATGTGGGTATGATTTGGATACAGTGGTTAATCATAAACTCAGCAGCGGATCTCTGTTTTAGGGGACTTGCTTTCAACCTCCATTCCTGGTTCATCTTTTCCCAAGTCTTTCAGGGAATGGGGTGACGACCACTCTAGCTACGTCCTGCTGCAGGAAAGCAAAGCCCTACAGTGCATTCTGAGTTGGAAGCAAGGCCACGTTGCAAGTCTTGATCCAAGTCTCATATAAACTTGTATAAGGAATCCAGGAGAATAAGCCTGAAATGCAGCATGAGGGTGGCACTCTGGGGGAGATGTTCTGGCAGGTAATCCAGACACGCAGAAGCAGAAGGGAAGACATTGTTGTAAGTTGTTAGGAAGTTGAGGGGAAGAGCTTCCCTTAATGGGAGAACACAGATCAAAATCAGCATTATTGCAAAGCAAATCCATAAACGTTAGTAGCATATGCATCCCTTTACTCAGTTTGTCAAAACTGCATTGGTAAGAGTCTTCTTGAAGTTGAAGCACTTTGGGAAAGCCTCAGCCTAACTATCTGTTAGACACTTAAAGAGGCAAGGTTAGAGATCGCATGACAAGGGGTTGAGAAGGAAGCTTAATCAAGTGGCTCTCATGTAACTGTCAGCATGGCTGACCGATTATCCCAAGGCATACCTGCATTTCAGAAACTTTGTACCCTTTCTAGAATATCGACAGGTGTGCCACGTATCCATCCTGTGTAATTGGAGAAGCTTCTCCCCCATTTCACAATGTTTTCTCTGTAATTTCCATACCAGATATACGACTGAAATAGTCCTCCTTGAGTTGCCTTAAGGGCCCCTCAACTAATCCAAAGTTAACAAACTATTTCAAAACACCTGGTCCAATAAGCTCATCAGTCCTTTGAAGAGAATTCTTCTTTCTTCTCCAAAGTGAGAAGAGATCTTAAAAGCAAATCGAGATCCCTTAAAGGAAGGACAGTTCACATACCATGGTATTGAAAGCAGCATTCCAAGTAAACGTGTTCTCTTGGCAGAGGGGAACCCAATCCAGCCTTGAAAAAAACGTATTTTTAATAACAGTATCCATTTCCCGAAGTGGAGTTTCGTTTCAGCCCAATGATGCATCAAATGTTGGTTTTTGGCTCAACACATTTATCCCACCTTCCTACTCTATCCTGAAATGTGTTCCTTTTCATGAGTTTCTTAGCTTTAATTACATATTTTGATTACAATCCTCAAGTCCTTAACACCTTCACTTAGTGAAAACCAAGAAGCAAGCAATTGTCAGCTGGATGCCATACCAGCATTTCTGATTGCAAACGGATGCTTTTGAGACCTTCTGCTAAGTAGGCAAAGGTAGGGAATCTTAGATGTGCCCAGCATCCAATGTTCCAATAATCTATCCTCTTTGAAATGGCCCGGAGAGTCAAGGAATGCTTGCCACTTACCTTGGTGAAGGTTCATGCTACCCAAATCTAGAGAGGCCATTTAGAAAGACTTCAAGTGTCATCATTTCAACTTATGGTCTTTGCTGTCAAATTGGCAACAGATATAAGGTCTTTTTGGATCTCTAAGAAACCTAGGGACTGCAGAAGGTTTATACTTCAGAATGCAAGAAGCTTAAGGCAGCTTCCATACCAGATATCAGCTCAGTACTAGCTATTTGCCAGATCATCAGGACCTGAAATCCATGGAGGCCAATTCTCTCCAGAGGAGGAAGTATTGAATAGGTAAGTGCTTCCCTTTCAGTGAAGTGGAGCTCATTTACACATCAACTCGGCAGTTGATGTCAATTGCCTTATCCCTATAAGTGGCCCAATTCTGGAGAATGCACCTGAAGGGGGTGCGTTGGGGAAGCACATTTGAGTTTCCCAGAGCCACAACACTTTCACACAAAACAAACGCAAAAGTACATGCAAAAAAGAAACTCTCAGTCCTGAGGACCAAAGCAAAGGGTGAAGATGAACAACATCCTCAGTGTTTTCGAACTACGTTCCCTCATTTTAACAACAAAACGACAAACAACATGCAAATTGAAAGATAGGGAATCAGGACCACAGTTGTCATGCCTACTGACCTGGGAAGCAGAAAGAGCCAAAAAGTAAAGAGCAAAGAAATTAGGAAAAGTTCAATTTGCTTCATTAACTTCCACATGTCTCCTGGAAATATGCTCGTTTTCTCAGGGTCACAATGATGAAAACCAAAAGGATTTCACTGAGCAAACTTTCTCTAACTGAATATTTTACATAGACTGGTTTTGGAGATATGAAAATGATTCATTTGATGCCATGTTTCACCAGAATCTGTAGAATATGCTGGCCATGCAATGTAAAAAAAAAAAAAAACTTGCTTGTACCTTAGCGGACTACAAGATGGACTAGAGCTCTGCTGATCACAGCAGGTGTTATCCAATAGCAGAGAGACAAATGCAATGCCAAAAGGTCTCTCAGGATCGCAGTTCCCAGGCACCAAAGGGCAGATTCCTACCCATTGGAAAGGGAATATGTCAACCAATGTTCCACCACAGCTGAAACACAACGCAGGAGGGAACGATACCTAGTGTGATCATATGCAAGCTCCGTTACTGACCAAAGACGTCTCAAGTACTCAATGCAAGTGCTGTTTCACACACCTACAATGTACGAATCACAAAGAGGATCCCACAAACCAAAGCACAGACTGCCGTGATTAACACCACATTGACACACACAAACACATGAAGAACAAATAAACACTACAATCACAAAGACAGAAAGCCAGAGAAGGCATTTTGTCTACTTCCACTTCCACTCCCACATGGAGGCCCCCAGTTCTCAAGAGGGAATGGACTCAGAGGGGCTCACATCCGCTAAGGGGAGCAGCCCAGTTGGAGTAGACCTATTTCCCAGCCTGTGCAAGCTGGAGCGACTTACCCCCAAATGACATGAACTGTATACCGTTGCTCTGGACATGTCTCCAAGACAAGCAGCCTCGTGCTGTAGGGCAGCCACTGCATATCATGGAGAATCCCTGCCAGTATCCTGGAGTCAAATGTACTCTGGCATGTGCTGGGAACTATAAATGGCGACGCACCTGATCGAGATCAACACACCATGGGCACAGACCTCCTGGCTGGCTCACTATAATTGGTAACCAAAGGCAAGGATGTGTGCCCGACACACGGTGAGGCCAAGCAACAGCAAAACATTGGACTTTGGAGCCGAGAAATATTTGTTGTTGAGACATTCAAGGAAATGGGTGGCTTATGCTGGGTAATCCCCAACCTTGAAAGCTTTTAGCAAAGCCCTCTTAGAGGTAAGGTGATGGAGGGGTGTGGCTGTTCGTTGAAAACTTCTCCCTGTCCGATCCTTTGTTGTTGAGGACAGGTCATAGTCGGGTCTCAATGTTCCTATCAATCTCCAGCCAACAAATGTCACTCTCTGGGTGACAAGAAAGGGCAAGGTCCCAAGGCACAAGGCTCACCCTCTGAGGTCCAGACCCACCTAAGAGAAAGGGGTCCCTGGGAGGGGTGGTGGTCCTCCTGCCATGGAGGGTTTGTCCAGGAGCTGGTCTGGGTCCTCCCACCAGTGCCCACGCCTCACAGAGGAGGCAGCTCTACCTTGGTGGCTCCCTCAGGGCCAGGTCCCAGACCCTTGCTAGCTGTCATCACTGAGGGAGCCGGGTGCACACGACCCAACAGGTCTTAATGCTCCCCAGGCCACCCAAACAGTGGCGGTCAGGTACCCCAGACTGTGAGCCATACCCTTAGGGTCACAGTGGCGGTGTGTGGTAGAGGTTCAACACTGCCTCAAGGCCTGGTCTGGGCCAGGGGACATTCATGGCCTTGGCTCTGGAGCCCTGCAGGACACACCCCCAGCCTGTTCTCTGGGCCCCCCATCACACCAGCTGGCCCAAGGCCGTGTGAGCAGAAGAATGCTGGGGAGAAGGCTGGCACTTGCCTCTTACCTCACGCTCCAGGTCTGAAGGGGCAGCACTCCACTGACTGCTGCCTCAAAAAGGGCCCCCACTAAAGATGGCTGACAGACAGTGGCTTGCTTGGGGCAGGGGCCCACTACACTGCCCACCAATGGCTGAGCAGGGTGGTCACAGTGGCATTAGTGGTCTCCTGGTAACCATTGCCTGGTAATGGGGCAGTGGGTCACAGTGCACAGCAAGGGCTGCCTGGGAAGGGCTGCATTCAGCTGGCTATGGTACAATTCCCCCTTTTTTTGGTCATCTGCAACCCTGAAGAGAATATGTGGGTATGATTTGGATACAGTGGTTAATCATAAACTCAGCAGCGGATCTCTGTTTTAGGGGACTTGCTTTCAACCTCCATTCCTGGTTCATCTTTTCCCAAGTCTTTCAGGGAATGGGGTGACGACCACTCTAGCTACGTCCTGCTGCAGGAAAGCAAAGCCCTACAGTGCATTCTGAGTTGGAAGCAAGGCCACGTTGCAAGTCTTGATCCAAGTCTCATATAAACTTGTATAAGGAATCCAGGAGAATAAGCCTGAAATGCAGCATGAGGGTGGCACTCTGGGGGAGATGTTCTGGCAGGTAATCTAGACACGCAGGAGCAGAAGGGAAGACATTGTTGTAAGTTGTTAGGAAGTTGAGGGGAAGAGCTTCCCTTAATGGGAGAACACAGATCAAAATCAGCATTATTGCAAAGCAAATCCATAAACGTTAGTAGCATATGCATCCTTTTACTCAGTTTGTCAAAACTGCATTGGTAAGAGTCTTCTTGAAGTTGAAGCACTTTGGGAAAGCCTCAGCCTAACTATCTGTTAGACACGTAAAGAGGCAAGGTTAGAGATCGCATGACAAGGGGTTGAGAAGGAAGCTTAATCAAGTGGCTCTCATGTAACCGTCAGCATGGCTGACCGATTATCCCAAGGCATACCTGCATTTCAGAAACTTTGTACTCTTCCTAGAATATCGACAGGTGTGCCACGTATCCATCCTGTGTAATTGGAGAAGCTTCTCCCCCATTTCACAATGTTTTCTCTGTAATTTCCATACCAGATATACGACTGAAATAGTCCTCCTTGAGTTGCCTTAAGGGCCCCGCAACTAATCCAAAGTTAACAAACTATTTCAAAACACCTGGTCCAATAAGCTCATCAGTCCTTTGAAGAGAATTCTTCTTTCTTCTCCAAAGTGAGAAGAGATCTTAAAAGCAAATCGAGATCCCTTAAAGGAAGGACAGTTCACATACCATGGTATTGAAAGCAGCATTGCAAGTAAACGTGTTCTCTTGGCAGAGGGGAACCCAATCCAGCCTTGAAAAAAACGTATGTTTAATAACAGTATCCATTTCCCGAAGTGGAGTTCCGTTTCAGCCCAATGATGCATCAAATGTTGGTTTTTGGCTCAACACATTTATCCCACCTTCCTACTCTATCCTGAAATGTGTTCCTTTTCATGAGTTTCTTAGCTTTAATTACATATTTTGATTACAATCCTCAAGTCCTTAACACCTTCACTTAGTGAAAACCAAGAAGCAAGCAATTGTCAGCTGGATGCCATACCAGCATTTCTGATTGCAAACGGATGCTTTTGAGACCTTCTGCTAAGCAGGCAAAGGTAGGGAATCTTAGATGTGCCCAGCATCCAATGTTCCAATCCTCTATCCTCTTTGAAATGACCCGGAGAGTCAAGGAATGCTTGCCACTTACCTTGGTGAAGTTTCATGCTACCCAAATCTAGAGAGGCCATTTAGAAAGACTTCAAGTGTCATCATTTCAACTTATGGTCTTTGCTGTCAAATTGGCAACAGATATAAGGTCTTTTTGGATCTCTAAGAAAACTAGGGACCGCAGAAGCTTTATACTTCAGAATGCAAGAAGCTTAAGGCAGCTTCCATACCAGATATCAGCTCAGTACTAGCTTTGCCAGATCATCAGGACCTGAAATCCATGGAGGCCAATTCTCTCCAGAGGAGGAAGTATTGAATAGGTAAGTGCTTCCCTTTCAGTGAAATAGAGCTCATTTACACATCAACTCGGCAGTTGATGTCAATTGCCTTATCCCTAAAAGTGGCCCAAATCTGGAGAATGCACCTGAAGGGGGTGCGTTGGGGAAGCACATTTGAGTTTCCCAGAGCCACAACACTTTCACACAAAACAAACGCAAAAGTACATGCAAAAAAGAAACTCTCAGTCCTGAGGACCAAAGCAAAGGGTGAGGATGAACAACATCCTCAGTGTTTTCGAACTACGTTCCCTCATTTTAACAACAAAACGACAAACAACAGGCAAATTGAAAGATAGGGAATCAGGACCACAGTTGTCATGCCTACTGACCTGGGAAGCAGAAAGAGCCAAAAAGTAAAGAGCAAAGAAATTAGGAAAAGTTCAATTTGCTTCATGAACTTCCACATGTCTCCTGGAAATATGCTCGTTCTCTCAGGGTCACAATGATGAAAACCAAAAGGATTTCACTGAGCAAACTTTCTCTAACTGAATATTTTACATAGACTGGTTTTGGAGATATGAAAATGATTCATTTGATGCCATGTTTCACCAGAATCTGTAGAATATGCTGGCCATGCAATGTAAAAAAAAAAGAAAAAAAAACTTGCTTGTACCTTAGCGGACTACAAGATGGACTAGAGCTCTGCTGATCACAGCAGGTGTTATCCAATAGCAGAGAGACAAATGCAATGCCAAAAGGTCTCTCAGGATCGCAGTTCCCAGGCACCGAAAGGCAGATTCCTACCCATTGGAAAGGGAATATATCAACCAATGTTCCACCACAGCTGAAACACAACGCAGGAGGGAACGATACCTAGTGTGATCATATGCAAGCTCCGTTACTGACCAAAGACGTCTCAAGTACTCAATGCAAGTGCTGTTTCACACACCTACAATGTACGAATCACAAAGAGGATCCCACAAACCAAAGCACAGACTGCCGTGATTAACACCACATTGACACACACAAACACATGAAGAACAAATAAACACTCCAATCACAAAGACAGAAAGCCAGAGAAGGCATTTTGTCTACTTCCACTTCCACTCCCACATGGAGGCCCCCAGTTCTCAAGAGGGAATGGACTCAGAGGGGCTCACATCCGCTAAGGGGAGCAGCCCAGTTGGAGTAGACCTATTTCCCAGCCTGTGCAAGCTGGAGCGACTTACCCCCAAATGACATGAACTGTATACCGTTGCTCTGGACATGTCTCCAAGACAAGCAGCCTCGTGCTGTAGGGCAGCCACTGCATATCATGGAGAATCCCTGCCAGTATCCTGGAGTCAAATGTACTCTGGCATGTGCTGGGAACTATAAATGGCGACGCACCTGATCGAGATCAACACACCATGGGCACAGACCTCCTGGCTGGCTCGCTATAATTGGTAACCAAAGGCAAGGATGTGTGCCTGACACACAGTGAGGCCAAGCAACAGCAAAACATTGGACTTCGGAGCCGAGAAATATTTGTTGTTGAGACATTCAAGGAAATGGGTGGCTTATGCTGGGTAATCCCCAACCTTGAAAGCTTTTAGCAAAGCCCTCTTAGAGGTAAGGTGATGGAGGGGTGTGGCTGTTCGTTGAAAACTTCTCCCTGTCCGATCCTTTGTTGTTGAGGACAGGTCATAGTCAGGTCTCAATGTTCCTATCAATCTCCAGCCAACAAATGTCACTCTCTGGGTGACAAGAAAGGGCAAGGTCCCAAGGCACAAGACTCACCCTCTGAGGTCCAGACCCACCTAAGAGAAAGGGGACCCTGGGAGGGGTGGTGGTCCTCCTGCCATGGAGGGTTTGTCCAGGAGCTGGTCTGGGTCCTCCCACCAGTGCCCACGCCTCACAGAGGAGGCAGCTCTGCCTCGGTGGCTCCCTCAGGGCCAGGTCCCAGACCCTTGCTAGCTGTCATCACTGAGGGAGCCGGGTGCACACGACCCAACAGGCCTTAATGCTCCCCAGGCCACCCAAACAGTGGCGGTCAGGTACCCCAGACTGTGAGCCATACCCTTAGGGTCACAGTGGCTGTGTGTGGTAGAGGTTCAACACTGCCTCAAGGCCTGGTCTGGGCCAGGGGACATTCATGGCCTTGGCTCTGGAAACCTGCAGGACACACCCCCAGCCAGTTCTCTGGGCCCCCCATCACACCACCTGGCCCAAGGCCGTGTGAGCAGAAGAATGCTGGGGAGAAGGCTGGCACTTGCCTCTTACCTCACGCTCCAGGTCTGAAGGGGCAGCACTCCACTGACTGCTGCCTACAAAAGGGCCCCCACTAAAGATGGCTGACAGACAGTGGCTTGCTTGGGGCAGGGGCCCACTACACTGCCCACCAATGGCTGAGCAGGGTGGTCACAGTGGCATTAGTGGTCTCCTGGTAACCATTGCCTGGTAATGGGGCAGTGGGTCACAGTGCACAGCAAGGGCTGCCTGGGAAGGGCTGCATTCAGCTGGCTATGGTACAATTCCCCCTTTTTTTGGTCATCAGCAACCCTGAAGAGAATATGTGGGTATGATTTGGATAGAGTGGTTAATCATAAACTCAGCAGCGGATCTCTGTTTTAGGGGACTTGCTTTCAACCTCCATTCCTGGTTCATCTTTTCCCAAGTCTTTCAGGGAATGGGGTGACGACCACTCTAGCTACGTCCTGCTGCAGGAAAGCAAAGCCCTACAGTGCATTCTGAGTTGGAAGCAAGGCCACGTTGCAAGTCTTGATCCAAGTCTCATATAAACTTGTATAAGGAATCCAGGAGAATAAGCCTGAAATGCAGCATGAGGGTGGCACTCTGGGGGAGATGTTCTGGCAGGTAATCCAGACAAGCAGAAGCAGAAGGGAAGAAATTGTTGTAAGTTGTTAGGAAGTTGAGGGGAAGAGCTTCCCTTAATGGGAGAACACAGATCAAAATCAGCATTATTGCAAAGCAAATCCATAAACGTTAGTAGCATATGCATCCCTTTACTCAGTTTGTCAAAACTGCATTGGTAAGAGTCTTCTTGAAGTTGAAGCACTTTGGGAAAGCCTCAGCCTAACTATCTGTTAGACACTTAAAGAGGCAAGGTTAGAGATCGCATGACAAGAGGTTGAGAAGGAAGCTTAATCAAGTGGCTCTCATGTAACTGTCAGCATGGCTGACCGATTATCCCAAGGCATACCTGCATTTCAGAAACTTTGTACCCTTTCTAGAATATCGACAGGTGTGCCACGTATCCATCCTGTGTAATTGGAGAAGCTTCTCCCCCATTTCACAATGTTTTCTCTGTAATTTCCATACCAGATATACGACTGAAATAGTCCTCCTTGAGTTGCCTTAAGGGCCCCGCAACTAATCCAAAGTTAACAAACTATTTCAAAACACCTGGTCCAATAAGCTCATCAGTCCTTTGAAGAGAATTCTTCTTTCTTCTCCAAAGTGAGAAGAGATCTTAAAAGCAAATCGAGATCCCTTAAAGGCAGGACAGTTCACATACCATGGTATTGAAAGCAGCATTGCAAGTAAACGTGTTCTCTTGGCAGAGGGGAACCCAATCCAGCCTTGAAAAAAACGCATTTTTAATAACAGTATCCATTTCCCGAAGTGGAGTTTCGTTTCAGCCCAATGATGCATCAAATGTTGGTTTTTGGCTCAACACATTTATCCCACCTTCCTACTCTATCCTGAAATGTGTTCCTTTTCATGAGTTTCTTAGCTTTAATTACATATTTCGATTACAATCCTCAAGTCCTTAACACCTTCACTTAGTGAAAACCAAGAAGCAAGCAATTGTCAGCTGGATGCCATACCAGCATTTCTGATTGCAAACGGATGCTTTTGAGACCTTCTGCTAAGTAGGCAAAGGTAGGGAATCTTAGATGTGCCCAGCATCCAATGTTCCAATCCTCTATCCTCTTTGAAATGATCCGGAGAGTCAAGGAATGCTTGCCACTTACCTTGGTGAAGTTTCATGCTACCCAAATCTAGAGAGGCCATTTAGAAAGACTTCAAGTGTCATCATTTCAACTTATGGTCTTTGCTGTCAAATTGGCAACAGATATAAGGTCTTTTTGGATCTCTAAGAAACCTAGGGACTGCAGAAGGTTTATACTTCAGAATGCAAGAAGCTTAAGGCAGCTTCCATACCAGATATCAGTTCAGTACTAGCTATTTGCCAGATCATCAGGACCTGAAATCCATGGAGGCCAATTCTCTCCAGAGGAGGAAGTATTGAATAGGTAAGTGCTTCCCTTTCAGTGAAGTGGAGCTCATTTACACATCAACTCGGCAGTTGATGTCAATTGCCTTATCCCTATAAGTGGCCCAATTCTGGAGAATGCACCTGAAGGGGGTGCGTTGGGGAAGCACATTTGAGTTTCCCAGAGCCACAACACTTTCACACAAAACAAACGCAAAAGTACATGCAAAAAAGAAACTCTCAGTCCTGAGGACCAAAGCAAAGGGTGAAGATGAACAACATCCTCAGTGTTTTCGAACTACGTTCCCTCATTTTAACAACAAAACGACAAACAACATGCAAATTGAAAGATAGGGAATCAGGACCACAGTTGTCATGCCTACTGACCTGGGAAGCAGAAAGAGCCAAAAAGTAAAGAGCAAAGAAATTAGGAAAAGTTCAATTTGCTTCATTAACTTCCACATGTCTCCTGGAAATATGCTCGTTTTCTCAGGGTCACAATGATGAAAACCAAAAGGATTTCATTGAGCAAACTTTCTCTAACTGAATATTTTACATAGACTGGTTTTGGAGATATGAAAATGATTCATTTGATGCCATGTTTCACCAGAATCTGTAGAATATGCTGGCCATGCAATGTAAAAAAAAGAAAAAAAAAAACTTGCTTGTACCTTAGCAGACTACAAGATGGACTAGAGCTCTGCTGATCACAGCAGGTGTTATCCAATAGCAGAGAGACAAATGCAATGCCAAAAGGTCTCTCAGGATCGCAGTTCCCAGGCACCGAAGGGCAGATTCCTACCCATTGGAAAGGGAATATGTCAACCAATGTTCCACCACAGCTGAAACACAACGCAGGAGGGAATGATACCTAGTGTGATCATATGCAAGCTCCGTTACTGACCAAAGACGTCTCAAGTACTCAATGCAAGTGCTGTTTCACACACCTACAATGTACGAATCACAAAGAGGATCCCACAAACCAAGCACAGACTGCCGTGATTAACACCACATTGACACACACAAACACATGAAGAACAAATAAACACTCCAATCACAAAGACAGAAAGCCAGAGAAGGCATTTTGTCTACTTCCACTTCCACTCCCACATGGAGGCCCCCAGTTCTCAAGAGGGAATGGACTCAGAGGGGCTCACATCCGCTAAGGGGAGCAGCCCAGTTGGAGTAGACCTATTTCCCAGCCTGTGCAAGCTGGAGCGACTTACCCCCAAATGACATGAACTGTATAGTGTTGCTCTGGACATGTCTCCAAGACAAGCAGCCTCGTGCTGTAGGGCAGCCACTGCATATCATGGAGAATCCCTGCCAGTATCCTGGAGTCAAATGTACTCTGGCATGTGCTGGGAACTATAAATGGTGACGCACCTGATCGAGATCAACACACCATGGGCACAGACCTCCTGGCTGGCTCGCTATAATTGGTAACCAAAGGCAAGGATGTGTGCCCGACACACAGTGAGGCCAAGCAACAGCAAAACATTGGACTTTGGAGCCGAGAAATATTTGTTGTTGAGACATTCAAGGAAATGGGTGGCTTATGCTGGGTAATCCCCAACCTTGAAAGCTTTTAGCAAAGCCCTCTTACAGGTAAGGTGATGGAGGGGTGTGGCTGTTCGTTGAAAACTTCTCCCTGTCCGATCCTTTGTTCTTGAGGACAGGTCATAGTCGGGTCTCAATGTTCCTATCAATCTCCAGCCAACAAATGTCACTCTCTGGGTGACAAGAAAGGGCAAGGTCCCAAGGCACAAGGCTCACCCTCTGAGGTCCAGACCCACCTAAGAGAAAGGGGTCCCTGGGAGGGGTGGTGGTCCTCCTGCCATGGAGGGTTTGTCCAGGAGCTGGTCTGGGTCCTCCCACCAGTGCCCACGCCTCACAGAGGAGGCAGCTCTGCCTTGGTGGCTCCCTCAGGGCCAGGTCCCAGACCCTTGCTAGCTGTCATCACTGAGGGAGCCGGGTGCACACGACCCAACAGGTCTTAATGCTCCCCAGGCCACCCAAACAGTGGCGGTCAGGTACCCCAGACTGTGAGCCATACCCTTAGGGTCACAGTGGCGGTGTGTGGTAGAGGTTCAACACTGCCTCAAGGCCTGGTCTGGGCCAGGGGACATTCATGGCCTTGGCTCTGGAGCCCTGCAGGACACACCCACAGCCTGTTCTCTGGGCCCCCCATCACACCAGATGGCCCAAGGCCGTGTGAGCAGAAGAATGCTGGGGAGAAGGCTGGCACTTGCCTCTTACCTCACGCTCCAGGTCTGAAGGGGCAGCACTCCACTGACTGCTGCCTAAAAAAGGGCCCCCACTAAAGATGGCTGACAGACAGTGGCTTGCTTGGGGCAGGGGCCCACTACACTGCCCACCAATGGCTGAGCAGGGTGGTCACAGTGGCATTAGTGGTCTCCTGGTAACCATTGCCTGGTAATGGGGCAGTGGGTCACAGTGCACAGCAAGGGCTGCCTGGGAAGGGCTGCATTCAGCTGGCTATGTTACAATTCCCCCTTTTTTTGGTCATCTGCAACCCTGAGGAGAATATGTGGGTATGATTTGGATAGAGTGGTTAATCATAAACTCAGCAGCGGATCTCTGTTTTAGGGGACTTGCTTTCAACCTCCATTCCTGGTTCATCTTTTCCCAAGTCTTTCAGGGAATGGGGTGACGACCACTCTAGCTACGTCCTGCTGCAGGAAAGCAAAGCCCTACAGTGCATTCTGAGTTGGAAGCAAGGCCACGTTGCAAGTCTTGATCCAAGTCTCATATAAACTTGTATAAGGAATCCAGGAGAATAAGCCTGAAATGCAGCATGAGGGTGGCACTCTGGGGGAGATGTTCTGGCAGGTAATCCAGACACGCAGAAGCAGAAGGGAAGACATTGTTGTAAGTTGTTAGGAAGTTGAGGGGAAGAGCTTCCCTTAATGGGAGAACACAGATCAAAATCAGCATTATTGCAAAGCAAATCCATAAACGTTAGTAGCATATGCATCCCTTTACTCAGTTTGTCAAAACTGCATTGGTAAGAGTCTTCTTGAAGTTGAAGCACTTTGGGAAAGCCTCAGCCTAACTATCTGTTAGACACTTAAAGAGGCAAGGTTAGAGATCGCATGACAAGGGGTTGAGAAGGAAGCTTAATCAAGTGGCTCTCATGTAACTGTCAGCATGGCTGACCGATTATCCCAAGGCATACCTGCATTTCAGAAACTTTGTACCCTTTCTAGAATATCGACAGGTGTGCCACGTATCCATCCTGTGTAATTGGAGAAGCTTCTCCCCCATTTCACAATGTTTTCTCTGTAATTTCCATACCAGATATACGACTGAAATAGTCCTCCTTGAGTTGCCTTAAGGGCCCCTCAACTAATCCAAAGTTAACAAACTATTTCAAAACACCTGGTCCAATAAGCTCATCAGTCCTTTGAAGAGAATTCTTCTTTCTTCTCCAAAGTGAGAAGAGATCTTAAAAGCAAATCGAGATCCCTTAAAGGAAGGACAGTTCACATACCATGGTATTGAAAGCAGCATTCCAAGTAAACGTGTTCTCTTGGCAGAGGGGAACCCAATCCAGCCTTGAAAAAAACGTATTTTTAATAACAGTATCCATTTCCCGAAGTGGAGTTTCGTTTCAGCCCAATGATGCATCAAATGTTGGTTTTTGGCTCAACACATTTATCCCACCTTCCTACTCTATCCTGAAATGTGTTCCTTTTCATGAGTTTCTTAGCTTTAATTACATATTTTGATTACAATCCTCAAGTCCTTAACACCTTCACTTAGTGAAAACCAAGAAGCAAGCAATTGTCAGCTGGATGCCATACCAGCATTTCTGATTGCAAACGGATGCTTTTGAGACCTTCTGCTAAGTAGGCAAAGGTAGGGAATCTTAGATGTGCCCAGCATCCAATGTTCCAATAATCTATCCTCTTTGAAATGGCCCGGAGAGTCAAGGAATGCTTGCCACTTACCTTGGTGAAGGTTCATGCTACCCAAATCTAGAGAGGCCATTTAGAAAGACTTCAAGTGTCATCATTTCAACTTATGGTCTTTGCTGTCAAATTGGCAACAGATATAAGGTCTTTTTGGATCTCTAAGAAACCTAGGGACTGCAGAAGGTTTATACTTCAGAATGCAAGAAGCTTAAGGCAGCTTCCATACCAGATATCAGCTCAGTACTAGCTATTTGCCAGATCATCAGGACCTGAAATCCATGGAGGCCAATTCTCTCCAGAGGAGGAAGTATTGAATAGGTAAGTGCTTCCCTTTCAGTGAAGTGGAGCTCATTTACACATCAACTCGGCAGTTGATGTCAATTGCCTTATCCCTATAAGTGGCCCAATTCTGGAGAATGCACCTGAAGGGGGTGCGTTGGGGAAGCACATTTGAGTTTCCCAGAGCCACAACACTTTCACACAAAACAAACGCAAAAGTACATGCAAAAAAGAAACTCTCAGTCCTGAGGACCAAAGCAAAGGGTGAAGATGAACAACATCCTCAGTGTTTTCGAACTACGTTCCCTCATTTTAACAACAAAACGACAAACAACATGCAAATTGAAAGATAGGGAATCAGGACCACAGTTGTCATGCCTACTGACCTGGGAAGCAGAAAGAGCCAAAAAGTAAAGAGCAAAGAAATTAGGAAAAGTTCAATTTGCTTCATTAACTTCCACATGTCTCCTGGAAATATGCTCGTTTTCTCAGGGTCACAATGATGAAAACCAAAAGGATTTCACTGAGCAAACTTTCTCTAACTGAATATTTTACATAGACTGGTTTTGGAGATATGAAAATGATTCATTTGATGCCATGTTTCACCAGAATCTGTAGAATATGCTGGCCATGCAATGTAAAAAAAAAAAAAAACTTGCTTGTACCTTAGCGGACTACAAGATGGACTAGAGCTCTGCTGATCACAGCAGGTGTTATCCAATAGCAGAGAGACAAATGCAATGCCAAAAGGTCTCTCAGGATCGCAGTTCCCAGGCACCAAAGGGCAGATTCCTACCCATTGGAAAGGGAATATGTCAACCAATGTTCCACCACAGCTGAAACACAACGCAGGAGGGAACGATACCTAGTGTGATCATATGCAAGCTCCGTTACTGACCAAAGACGTCTCAAGTACTCAATGCAAGTGCTGTTTCACACACCTACAATGTACGAATCACAAAGAGGATCCCACAAACCAAAGCACAGACTGCCGTGATTAACACCACATTGACACACACAAACACATGAAGAACAAATAAACACTACAATCACAAAGACAGAAAGCCAGAGAAGGCATTTTGTCTACTTCCACTTCCACTCCCACATGGAGGCCCCCAGTTCTCAAGAGGGAATGGACTCAGAGGGGCTCACATCCGCTAAGGGGAGCAGCCCAGTTGGAGTAGACCTATTTCCCAGCCTGTGCAAGCTGGAGCGACTTACCCCCAAATGACATGAACTGTATACCGTTGCTCTGGACATGTCTCCAAGACAAGCAGCCTCGTGCTGTAGGGCAGCCACTGCATATCATGGAGAATCCCTGCCAGTATCCTGGAGTCAAATGTACTCTGGCATGTGCTGGGAACTATAAATGGCGACGCACCTGATCGAGATCAACACACCATGGGCACAGACCTCCTGGCTGGCTCACTATAATTGGTAACCAAAGGCAAGGATGTGTGCCCGACACACGGTGAGGCCAAGCAACAGCAAAACATTGGACTTTGGAGCCGAGAAATATTTGTTGTTGAGACATTCAAGGAAATGGGTGGCTTATGCTGGGTAATCCCCAACCTTGAAAGCTTTTAGCAAAGCCCTCTTAGAGGTAAGGTGATGGAGGGGTGTGGCTGTTCGTTGAAAACTTCTCCCTGTCCGATCCTTTGTTGTTGAGGACAGGTCATAGTCGGGTCTCAATGTTCCTATCAATCTCCAGCCAACAAATGTCACTCTCTGGGTGACAAGAAAGGGCAAGGTCCCAAGGCACAAGGCTCACCCTCTGAGGTCCAGACCCACCTAAGAGAAAGGGGTCCCTGGGAGGGGTGGTGGTCCTCCTGCCATGGAGGGTTTGTCCAGGAGCTGGTCTGGGTCCTCCCACCAGTGCCCACGCCTCACAGAGGAGGCAGCTCTGCCTTGGTGGCTCCCTCAGGGCCAGGTCCCAGACCCTTGCTAGCTGTCATCACTGAGGGAGCCGGGTGCACACGACCCAACAGGTCTTAATGCTCCCCAGGCCACCCAAACAGTGGCGGTCAGGTACCCCAGACTGTGAGCCATACCCTTAGGGTCACAGTGGCGGTGTGTGGTAGAGGTTCAACACTGCCTCAAGGCCTGGTCTGGGCCAGGGGACATTCATGGCCTTGGCTCTGGAGCCCTGCAGGACACACCCCCAGCCTGTTCTCTGGGCCCCCCATCACACCAGCTGGCGCAAGGCCGTGTGAGCAGAAGAATGCTGGGGAGAAGGCTGGCACTTGCCTCTTACCTCACGCTCCAGGTCTGAAGGGGCAGCACTCCACTGACTGCTGCCTCAAAAAGGGCCCCCACTAAAGATGGCTGACAGACAGTGGCTTGCTTGGGGCAGGGGCCCACTACACTGCCCACCAATGGCTGAGCAGGGTGGTCACAGTGGCATTAGTGGTCTCCTGGTAACCATTGCCTGGTAATGGGGCAGTGGGTCACAGTGCACAGCAAGGGCTGCCTGGGAAGGGCTGCATTCAGCTGGCTATGGTACAATTCCCCCTTTTTTTGGTCATCTGCAACCCTGAAGAGAATATGTGGGTATGATTTGGATACAGTGGTTAATCATAAACTCAGCAGCGGATCTCTGTTTTAGGGGACTTGCTTTCAACCTCCATTCCTGGTTCATCTTTTCCCAAGTCTTTCAGGGAATGGGGTGACGACCACTCTAGCTACGTCCTGCTGCAGGAAAGCAAAGCCCTACAGTGCATTCTGAGTTGGAAGCAAGGCCACGTTGCAAGTCTTGATCCAAGTCTCATATAAACTTGTATAAGGAATCCAGGAGAATAAGCCTGAAATGCAGCATGAGGGTGGCACTCTGGGGGAGATGTTCTGGCAGGTAATCTAGACACGCAGGAGCAGAAGGGAAGACATTGTTGTAAGTTGTTAGGAAGTTGAGGGGAAGAGCTTCCCTTAATGGGAGAACACAGATCAAAATCAGCATTATTGCAAAGCAAATCCATAAACGTTAGTAGCATATGCATCCTTTTACTCAGTTTGTCAAAACTGCATTGGTAAGAGTCTTCTTGAAGTTGAAGCACTTTGGGAAAGCCTCAGCCTAACTATCTGTTAGACACGTAAAGAGGCAAGGTTAGAGATCGCATGACAAGGGGTTGAGAAGGAAGCTTAATCAAGTGGCTCTCATGTAACCGTCAGCATGGCTGACCGATTATCCCAAGGCATACCTGCATTTCAGAAACTTTGTACCCTTTCTAGAATATCGACAGGTGTGCCACGTATCCATCCTGTGTAATTGGAGAAGCTTCTCCCCCATTTCACAATGTTTTCTCTGTAATTTCCATACCAGATATACGACTGAAATAGTCCTCCTTGAGTTGCCTTAAGGGCCCCGCAACTAATCCAAAGTTAACAAACTATTTCAAAACACCTGGTCCAATAAGCTCATCAGTCCTTTGAAGAGAATTCTTCTTTCTTCTCCAAAGTGAGAAGAGATCTTAAAAGCAAATCGAGATCCCTTAAAGGCAGGACAGTTCACATACCATGGTATTGAAAGCAGCATTGCAAGTAAACGTGTTCTCTTGGCAGAGGGGAACCCAATCCAGCCTTGAAAAAAACGTATGTTTAATAACAGTATCCATTTAACGAAGTGGAGTTCCGTTTCAGCCCAATGATGCATCAAATGTTGGTTTTTGGCTCAACACATTTATCCCACCTTCCTACTCTATCCTGAAATGTGTTCCTTTTCATGAGTTTCTTAGCTTTAATTACATATTTTGATTACAATCCTCAAGTCCTTAACACCTTCACTTAGTGAAAACCAAGAAGCAAGCAATTGTCAGCTGGATGCCATACCAGCATTTCTGATTGCAAACGGATGCTTTTGAGACCTTCTGCTAAGCAGGCAAAGGTAGGGAATCTTAGATGTGCCCAGCATCCAATGTTCCAATCCTCTATCCTCTTTGAAATGACCCGGAGAGTCAAGGAATGCTTGCCACTTACCTTGGTGAAGTTTCATGCTACCCAAATCTAGAGAGGCCATTTAGAAAGACTTCAAGTGTCATCATTTCAACTTATGGTCTTTGCTGTCAAATTGGCAACAGATATAAGGTCTTTTTGGATCTCTAAGAAAACTAGGGACCGCAGAAGCTTTATACTTCAGAATGCAAGAAGCTTAAGGCAGCTTCCATACCAGATATCAGCTCAGTACTAGCTTTGCCAGATCATCAGGACCTGAAATCCATGGAGGCCAATTCTCTCCAGAGGAGGAAGTATTGAATAGGTAAGTGCTTCCCTTTCAGTGAAATAGAGCTCATTTACACATCAACTCGGCAGTTGATGTCAATTGCCTTATCCCTAAAAGTGGCCCAAATCTGGAGAATGCACCTGAAGGGGGTGCGTTGGGGAAGCACATTTGAGTTTCCCAGAGCCACAACACTTTCACACAAAACAAACGCAAAAGTACATGCAAAAAAGAAACTCTCAGTCCTGAGGACCAAAGCAAAGGGTGAGGATGAACAACATCCTCAGTGTTTTCGAACTACGTTCCCTCATTTTAACAACAAAACGACAAACAACAGGCAAATTGAAAGATAGGGAATCAGGACCACAGTTGTCATGCCTACTGACCTGGGAAGCAGAAAGAGCCAAAAAGTAAAGAGCAAAGAAATTAGGAAAAGTTCAATTTGCTTCATGAACTTCCACATGTCTCCTGGAAATATGCTCGTTCTCTCAGGGTCACAATGATGAAAACCAAAAGGATTTCACTGAGCAAACTTTCTCTAACTGAATATTTTACATAGACTGGTTTTGGAGATATGAAAATGATTCATTTGATGCCATGTTTCACCAGAATCTGTAGAATATGCTGGCCATGCAATGTAAAAAAAAAGAAAAAAAAACTTGCTTGTACCTTAGCGGACTACAAGATGGACTAGAGCTCTGCTGATCACAGCAGGTGTTATCCAATAGCAGAGAGACAAATGCAATGCCAAAAGGTCTCTCAGGATCGCAGTTCCCAGGCACCGAAAGGCAGATTCCTACCCATTGGAAAGGGAATATATCAACCAATGTTCCACCACAGCTGAAACACAACGCAGGAGGGAACGATACCTAGTGTGATCATATGCAAGCTCCGTTACTGACCAAAGACGTCTCAAGTACTCAATGCAAGTGCTGTTTCACACACCTACAATGTACGAATCACAAAGAGGATCCCACAAACCAAAGCACAGACTGCCGTGATTAACACCACATTGACACACACAAACACATGAAGAACAAATAAACACTCCAATCACAAAGACAGAAAGCCAGAGAAGGCATTTTGTCTACTTCCACTTCCACTCCCACATGGAGGCCCCCAGTTCTCAAGAGGGAATGGACTCAGAGGGGCTCACATCCGCTAAGGGGAGCAGCCCAGTTGGAGTAGACCTATTTCCCAGCCTGTGCAAGCTGGAGCGACTTACCCCCAAATGACATGAACTGTATACCGTTGCTCTGGACATGTCTCCAAGACAAGCAGCCTCGTGCTGTAGGGCAGCCACTGCATATCATGGAGAATCCCTGCCAGTATCCTGGAGTCAAATGTACTCTGGCATGTGCTGGGAACTATAAATGGCGACGCACCTGATCGAGATCAACACACCATGGGCACAGACCTCCTGGCTGGCTCGCTATAATTGGTAACCAAAGGCAAGGATGTGTGCCTGACACACAGTGAGGCCAAGCAACAGCAAAACATTGGACTTTGGAGCCGAGAAATATTTGTTGTTGAGACATTCAAGGAAATGGGTGGCTTATGCTGGGTAATCCCCAACCTTGAAAGCTTTTAGCAAAGCCCTCTTAGAGGTAAGGTGATGGAGGGGTGTGGCTGTTCGTTGAAAACTTCTCCCTGTCCGATCCTTTGTTGTTGAGGACAGGTCATAGTCAGGTCTCAATGTTCCTATCAATCTCCAGCCAACAAATGTCACTCTCTGGGTGACAAGAAAGGGCAAGGTCCCAAGGCACAAGACTCACCCTCTGAGGTCCAGACCCACCTAAGAGAAAGGGGACCCTGGGAGGGGTGGTGGTCCTCCTGCCATGGAGGGTTTGTCCAGGAGCTGGTCTGGGTCCTCCCACCAGTGCCCACGCCTCACAGAGGAGGCAGCTCTGCCTCGGTGGCTCCCTCAGGGCCAGGTCCCAGACCCTTGCTAGCTGTCATCACTGAGGGAGCCGGGTGCACACGACCCAACAGGCCTTAATGCTCCCCAGGCCACCCAAACAGTGGCGGTCAGGTACCCCAGACTGTGAGCCATACCCTTAGGGTCACAGTGGCTGTGTGTGGTAGAGGTTCAACACTGCCTCAAGGCCTGGTCTGGGCCAGGGGACATTCATGGCCTTGGCTCTGGAAACCTGCAGGACACACCCCCAGCCAGTTCTCTGGGCCCCCCATCACACCACCTGGCCCAAGGCCGTGTGAGCAGAAGAATGCTGGGGAGAAGGCTGGCACTTGCCTCTTACCTCACGCTCCAGGTCTGAAGGGGCAGCACTCCACTGACTGCTGCCTACAAAAGGGCCCCCACTAAAGATGGCTGACAGACAGTGGCTTGCTTGGGGCAGGGGCCCACTACACTGCCCACCAATGGCTGAGCAGGGTGGTCACAGTGGCATTAGTGGTCTCCTGGTAACCATTGCCTGGTAATGGGGCAGTGGGTCACAGTGCACAGCAAGGGCTGCCTGGGAAGGGCTGCATTCAGCTGGCTATGGTACAATTCCCCCTTTTTTTGGTCATCAGCAACCCTGAAGAGAATATGTGGGTATGATTTGGATAGAGTGGTTAATCATAAACTCAGCAGCGGATCTCTGTTTTAGGGGACTTGCTTTCAACCTCCATTCCTGGTTCATCTTTTCCCAAGTCTTTCAGGGAATGGGGTGACGACCACTCTAGCTACGTCCTGCTGCAGGAAAGCAAAGCCCTACAGTGCATTCTGAGTTGGAAGCAAGGCCACGTTGCAAGTCTTGATCCAAGTCTCATATAAACTTGTATAAGGAATCCAGGAGAATAAGCCTGAAATGCAGCGTGAGGGTGGCACTCTGGGGGAGATGTTCTGGCAGGTAATCCAGACAAGCAGAAGCAGAAGGGAAGAAATTGTTGTAAGTTGTTAGGAAGTTGAGGGGAAGAGCTTCCCTTAATGGGAGAACACAGATCAAAATCAGCATTATTGCAAAGCAAATCCATAAACGTTAGTAGCATATGCATCTGTTTACTCAGTTTGTCAAAACTGCATTGGTAAGAGTCTTCTTGAAGTTGAAGCACTTTGGGAAAGCCTCAGCCTAACTATCTGTTAGACACTTAAAGAGGCAAGGTTAGAGATCGCATGACAAGAGGTTGAGAAGGAAGCTTAATCAAGTGGCTCTCATGTAACTGTCAGCATGGCTGACCGATTATCCCAAGGCATACCTGCATTTCAGAAACTTTGTACCCTTTCTAGAATATCGACAGGTGTGCCACGTATCCATCCTGTGTAATTGGAGAAGCTTCTCCCCCATTTCACAATGTTTTCTCTGTAATTTCCATACCAGATATACGACTGAAATAGTCCTCCTTGAGTTGCCTTAAGGGCCCCGCAACTAATCCAAAGTTAACAAACTATTTCAAAACACCTGGTCCAATAAGCTCATCAGTCCTTTGAAGAGAATTCTTCTTTCTTCTCCAAAGTGAGAAGAGATCTTAAAAGCAAATCGAGATCCCTTAAAGGCAGGACAGTTCACATACCATGGTATTGAAAGCAGCATTGCAAGTAAACGTGTTCTCTTGGCAGAGGGGAACCCAATCCAGCCTTGAAAAAAACGCATTTTTAATAACAGTATCCATTTCCCGAAGTGGAGTTTCGTTTCAGCCCAATGATGCATCAAATGTTGGTTTTTGGCTCAACACATTTATCCCACCTTCCTACTCTATCCTGAAATGTGTTCCTTTTCATGAGTTTCTTAGCTTTAATTACATATTTCGATTACAATCCTCAAGTCCTTAACACCTTCACTTAGTGAAAACCAAGAAGCAAGCAATTGTCAGCTGGATGCCATACCAGCATTTCTGATTGCAAACGGATGCTTTTGAGACCTTCTGCTAAGTAGGCAAAGGTAGGGAATCTTAGATGTGCCCAGCATCCAATGTTCCAATCCTCTATCCTCTTTGAAATGATCCGGAGAGTCAAGGAATGCTTGCCACTTACCTTGGTGAAGTTTCATGCTACCCAAATCTAGAGAGGCCATTTAGAAAGACTTCAAGTGTCATCATTTCAACTTATGGTCTTTGCTGTCAAATTGGCAACAGATATAAGGTCTTTTTGGATCTCTAAGAAACCTAGGGACTGCAGAATGTTTATACTTCAGAATGCAAGAAGCTTAAGGCAGCTTCCATACCAGATATCAGTTCAGTACTAGCTATTTGCCAGATCATCAGGACCTGAAATCCATGGAGGCCAATTCTCTCCAGAGGAGGAAGTATTGAATAGGTAAGTGCTTCCCTTTCAGTGAAGTGGAGCTCATTTACACATCAACTCGGCAGTTGATGTCAATTGCCTTATCCCTATAAGTGGCCCAATTCTGGAGAATGCACCTGAAGGGGGTGCGTTGGGGAAGCACATTTGAGTTTCCCAGAGCCACAACACTTTCACACAAAACAAACGCAAAAGTACATGCAAAAAAGAAACTCTCAGTCCTGAGGACCAAAGCAAAGGGTGAAGATGAACAACATCCTCAGTGTTTTCGAACTACGTTCCCTCATTTTAACAACAAAACGACAAACAACATGCAAATTGAAAGATAGGGAATCAGGACCACAGTTGTCATGCCTACTGACCTGGGAAGCAGAAAGAGCCAAAAAGTAAAGAGCAAAGAAATTAGGAAAAGTTCAATTTGCTTCATTAACTTCCACATGTCTCCTGGAAATATGCTCGTTTTCTCAGGGTCACAATGATGAAAACCAAAAGGATTTCATTGAGCAAACTTTCTCTAACTGAATATTTTACATAGACTGGTTTTGGAGATATGAAAATGATTCATTTGATGCCATGTTTCACCAGAATCTGTAGAATATGCTGGCCATGCAATGTAAAAAAAAGAAAAAAAAAAAACTTGCTTGTACCTTAGCAGACTACAAGATGGACTAGAGCTCTGCTGATCACAGCAGGTGTTATCCAATAGCAGAGAGACAAATGCAATGCCAAAAGGTCTCTCAGGATCGCAGTTCCCAGGCACCGAAGGGCAGATTCCTACCCATTGGAAAGGGAATATGTCAACCAATGTTCCACCACAGCTGAAACACAACGCAGGAGGGAATGATACCTAGTGTGATCATATGCAAGCTCCGTTACTGACCAAAGACGTCTCAAGTACTCAATGCAAGTGCTGTTTCACACACCTACAATGTACGAATCACAAAGAGGATCCCACAAACCAAGCACAGACTGCCGTGATTAACACCACATTGACACACACAAACACATGAAGAACAAATAAACACTCCAATCACAAAGACAGAAAGCCAGAGAAGGCATTTTGTCTACTTCCACTTCCACTCCCACATGGAGGCCCCCAGTTCTCAAGAGGGAATGGACTCAGAGGGGCTCACATCCGCTAAGGGGAGCAGCCCAGTTGGAGTAGACCTATTTCCCAGCCTGTGCAAGCTGGAGCGACTTACCCCCAAATGACATGAACTGTATAGTGTTGCTCTGGACATGTCTCCAAGACAAGCAGCCTCGTGCTGTAGGGCAGCCACTGCATATCATGGAGAATCCCTGCCAGTATCCTGGAGTCAAATGTACTCTGGCATGTGCTGGGAACTATAAATGGTGACGCACCTGATCGAGATCAACACACCATGGGCACAGACCTCCTGGCTGGCTCGCTATAATTGGTAACCAAAGGCAAGGATGTGTGCCCGACACACAGTGAGGCCAAGCAACAGCAAAACATTGGACTTTGGAGCCGAGAAATATTTGTTGTTGAGACATTCAAGGAAATGGGTGGCTTATGCTGGGTAATCCCCAACCTTGAAAGCTTTTAGCAAAGCCCTCTTACAGGTAAGGTGATGGAGGGGTGTGGCTGTTCGTTGAAAACTTCTCCCTGTCCGATCCTTTGTTCTTGAGGACAGGTCATAGTCGGGTCTCAATGTTCCTATCAATCTCCAGCCAACAAATGTCACTCTCTGGGTGACAAGAAAGGGCAAGGTCCCAAGGCACAAGGCTCACCCTCTGAGGTCCAGACCCACCTAAGAGAAAGGGGTCCCTGGGAGGGGTGGTGGTCCTCCTGCCATGGAGGGTTTGTCCAGGAGCTGGTCTGGGTCCTCCCACCAGTGCCCACGCCTCACAGAGGAGGCAGCTCTGCCTTGGTGGCTCCCTCAGGGCCAGGTCCCAGACCCTTGCTAGCTGTCATCACTGAGGGAGCCGGGTGCACACGACCCAACAGGTCTTAATGCTCCCCAGGCCACCCAAACAGTGGCGGTCAGGTACCCCAGACTGTGAGCCATACCCTTAGGGTCACAGTGGCGGTGTGTGGTAGAGGTTCAACACTGCCTCAAGGCCTGGTCTGGGCCAGGGGACATTCATGGCCTTGGCTCTGGAGCCCTGCAGGACACACCCACAGCCTGTTCTCTGGGCCCCCCATCACACCAGATGGCCCAAGGCCGTGTGAGCAGAAGAATGCTGGGGAGAAGGCTGGCACTTGCCTCTTACCTCACGCTCCAGGTCTGAAGGGGCAGCACTCCACTGACTGCTGCCTAAAAAAGGGCCCCCACTAAAGATGGCTGACAGACAGTGGCTTGCTTGGGGCAGGGGCCCACTACACTGCCCACCAATGGCTGAGCAGGGTGGTCACAGTGGCATTAGTGGTCTCCTGGTAACCATTGCCTGGTAATGGGGCAGTGGGTCACAGTGCACAGCAAGGGCTGCCTGGGAAGGGCTGCATTCAGCTGGCTATGTTACAATTCCCCCTTTTTTTGGTCATCTGCAACCCTGAAGAGAATATGTGGGTATGATTTGGATAGAGTGGTTAATCATAAACTCAGCAGCGGATCTCTGTTTTAGGGGACTTGCTTTCAACCTCCATTCCTGGTTCATCTTTTCCCAAGTCTTTCAGGGAATGGGGTGACGACCACTCTAGCTACGTCCTGCTGCAGGAAAGCAAAGCCCTACAGTGCATTCTGAGTTGGAAGCAAGGCCACGTTGCAAGTCTTGATCCAAGTCTCATATAAACTTGTATAAGGAATCCAGGAGAATAAGCCTGAAATGCAGCATGAGGGTGGCACTCTGGGGGAGATGTTCTGGCAGGTAATCTAGACACGCAGAAGCAGAAGGGAAGACATTGTTGTAAGTTGTTAGGAAGTTGAGGGGAAGAGCTTCCCTTAATGGGAGAACACAGATCAAAATCAGCATTATTGCAAAGCAAATCCATAAACGTTAGTAACATATGCATCCTTTTACTCAGTTTGTCAAAACTGCATTGGTAAGAGTCTTCTTGAAGTTGAAGCACTTTGGGAAAGCCTCAGCCTAACTATCTGTTAGACACTTAAAGAGGCAAGGTTAGAGATCGCATGACAAGGGGTTGAGAAGGAAGCTTAATCAAGTGGCTCTCATGTAACTGTCAGCATGGCTGACCGATTATCCCAAGGCATACCTGCATTTCAGAAACTTTGTACCCTTTCTAGAATATCGACAGGTGTGCCACGTATCCATCCTGTGTAATTGGAGAAGCTTCTCCCCCATTTCACAATGTTTTCTCTGTAATTTCCATACCAGATATACGACTGAAATAGTCCTCCTTGAGTTGCCTTAAGGGCCCCGCAACTAATCCAAAGTTAACAAACTATTTCAAAACACCTGGTCCAATAAGCTCATCAGTCCTTTGAAGAGAATTCTTCTTTCTTCTCCAAAGTGAGAAGAGATCTTAAAAGCAAATCGAGATCCCTTAAAGGAAGGACAGTTCACATACCATGGTATTGAAAGCAGTATTCCAAGTAAACGTGTTCTCTTGGCAGAGGGGAACCCAATCCAGCCTTGAAAAAAACGTATTTTTAATAACAGTATCCATTTCCCGAAGTGGAGTTTCGTTTCAGCCCAATGATGCATCAAATGTTGGTTTTTGGCTCAACACATTTATCCCACCTTCCTACTCTATCCTGAAATGTGTTCCTTTTCATGAGTTTCTTAGCTTTAATTACATATTTTGATTACAATCCTCAAGTCCTTAACACCTTCACTTAGTGAAAACCAAGAAGCAAGCAATTGTCAGCTGGATGCCATACCAGCATTTCTGATTGCAAACGGATGCTTTTGAGACCTTCTGCTAAGTAGGCAAAGGTAGGGAATCTTAGATGTGCCCAGCATCCAATGTTCCAATAATCTATCCTCTTTGAAATGACCCGGAGAGTCAAGGAATGCTTGCCACTTAACTTGGTGAAGTTTCATGCTACCCAAATCTAGAGAGGCCATTTAGAAAGACTTCAAGTGTCATCATTTCAACTTATGGTCTTTGCTGTCAAATTGGCAACAGATATAAGGCCTTTTTGGATCTCTAAGAAACCTAGGGACTGCAGAAGGTTTATACTTCAGAATGCAAGAAGCTTAAGGCAGCTTCCATACCAGATATCAGCTCAGTACTAGCTATTTGCCAGATCATCAGGACCTGAAATCCATGGAGGCCAATTCTCTCCAGAGGAGGAAGTATTGAATAGGTAAGTGCTTCCCTTTCAGTGAAATAGAGCTCATTTACACATCAACTCGGCAGTTGATGTCAATTGCCTTATCCCTATAAGTGGCCCAAATCTGGAGAATGCACCTGAAGGGGGTGCGTTGGGGAAGCACATTTGAGTTTCCCAGAGCCACAACACTTTCACACAAAACAAACGCAAAAGTACATGCAAAAAAGAAACTCTCAGTCCTGAGGACCAAAGCAAAGGGTGAAGATGAACAACATCCTCAGTGTTTTCGAACTACGTTCCCTCATTTTAACAACAAAACGACAAACAACATGCAAATTGAAAGATAGGGAATCAGGACCACAGTTGTCATGCCTACTGACCTGGGAAGCAGAAAGAGCCAAAAAGTAAAGAGCAAAGAAATTAGGAAAAGTTCAATTTGCTTCATTAACTTCCACATGTCTCCTGGAAATATGCTCGTTTTCTCAGGGTCACAATGATGAAAACCAAAAGGATTTCACTGAGCAAACTTTCTCTAACTGAATATTTTACATAGACTGGTTTTGGAGATATGAAAATGATTCATTTGATGCCATGTTTCACCAGAATCTGTAGAATATGCTGGCCATGCAATGTAAAAAAAAAAAAAAACTTGCTTGTACCTTAGCGGACTACAAGATGGACTAGAGCTCTGCTGATCACAGCAGGTGTTATCCAATAGCAGAGAGACAAATGCAATGCCAAAAGGTCTCTCAGGATCGCAGTTCCCAGGCACCAAAGGGCAGATTCCTACCCATTGGAAAGGGAATATGTCAACCAATGTTCCACCACAGCTGAAACACAACGCAGGAGGGAACGATACCTAGTGTGATCATATGCAAGCTCCGTTACTGACCAAAGACGTCTCAAGTACTCAATGCAAGTGCTGTTTCACACACCTACAATGTACGAATCACAAAGAGGATCCCACAAACCAAAGCACAGACTGCCGTGATTAACACCACATTGACACACACAAACAGATGAAGAACAAATAAACACTCCAATCACAAAGACAGAAAGCCAGAGAAGGCATTTTGTCTACTTCCACTTCCACTCCCACATGGAGGCCCCCAGTTCTCAAGAGGGAATGGACTCAGAGGGGCTCACATCCGCTAAGGGGAGCAGCCCAGTTGGAGTAGACCTATTTCCCAGCCTGTGCAAGCTGGAGCGACTTACCCCCAAATGACATGAACTGTATACCGTTGCTCTGGACATGTCTCCAAGACAAGCAGCCTCGTGCTGTAGGGCAGCCACTGCATATCATGGAGAATCCCTGCCAGTATCCTGGAGTCAAATGTACTCTGGCATGTGCTGGGAACTATAAATGGCGACGCACCTGATCGAGATCAACACACCATGGGCACAGACCTCCTGGCTGGCTCGCTATAATTGGTAACCAAAGGCAAGGATGTGTGCCCGACACACGGTGAGGCCAAGCAACAGCAAAACATTGGACTTTGGAGCCGAGAAATATTTGTTGTTGAGACATTCAAGGAAATGGGTGGCTTATGCTGGGTAATCCCCAACCTTGAAAGCTTTTAGCAAAGCCCTCTTAGAGGTAAGGTGATGGAGGGGTGTGGCTGTTCGTTGAAAACTTCTCCCTGTCCGATCCTTTGTTCTTGAGGACAGGTCATAGTCGGGTCTCAATGTTCCTATCAATCTCCAGCCAACAAATGTCACTCTCTGGGTGACAAGAAAGGGCAAGGTCCCAAGGCACAAGGCTCACCCTCTGAGGTCCAGACCCACCTAAGAGAAAGGGGTCCCTGGGAGGGGTGGTGGTCCTCCTGCCATGGAGGGTTTGTCCAGGAGCTGGTCTGGGTCCTCCCACCAGTGCCCACGCCTCACAGAGGAGGCAGCTCTGCCTTGGTGGCTCCCTCAGGGCCAGGTCCCAGACCCTTGCTAGCTGTCATCACTGAGGGAGCCGGGTGCACACGACCCAACAGGTCTTAATGCTCCCCAGGCCACCCAAACAGTGGCGGTCAGGTACCCCAGACTGTGAGCCATACCCTTAGGGTCACAGTGGCGGTGTGTGGTAGAGGTTCAACACTGCCTCAAGGCCTGGTCTGGGCCAGGGGACATTCATGGCCTTGGCTCTGGAGCCCTGCAGGACACACCCTCAGCCTGTTCTCTGGGCCCCCCATCACACCAGCTGGCCCAAGGCCGTGTGAGCAGAAGAATGCTGGGGAGAAGGCTGGCACTTGCCTCTTACCTCACGCTCCAGGTCTGAAGGGGCAGCACTCCACTGACTGCTGCCTCAAAAAGGGCCCCCACTAAAGATGGCTGACAGACAGTGGCTTGCTTGGGGCAGGGGCCCACTACACTGCCCACCAATGGCTGAGCAGGGTGGTCACAGTGGCATTAGTGGTCTCCTGGTAACCATTGCCTGGTAATGGGGCAGTGGGTCACAGTGCACAGCAAGGGCTGCCTGGGAAGGGCTGCATTCAGCTGGCTATGGTACAATTCCCCCTTTTTTTGGTCATCTGCAACCCTGAAGAGAATATGTGGGTATGATTTGGATACAGTGGTTAATCATAAACTCAGCAGCGGATCTCTGTTTTAGGGGACTTGCTTTCAACCTCCATTCCTGGTTCATCTTTTCCCAAGTCTTTCAGGGAATGGGGTGACGACCACTCTAGCTACGTCCTGCTGCAGGAAAGCAAAGCCCTACAGTGCATTCTGAGTTGGAAGCAAGGCCACGTTGCAAGTCTTGATCCAAGTCTCATATAAACTTGTATAAGGAATCCAGGAGAATAAGCCTGAAATGCAGCATGAGGGTGGCACTCTGGGGGAGATGTTCTGGCAGGTAATCTAGACACGCAGGAGCAGAAGGGAAGACATTGTTGTAAGTTGTTAGGAAGTTGAGGGGAAGAGCTTCCCTTAATGGGAGAACACAGATCAAAATCAGCATTATTGCAAAGCAAATCCATAAACGTTAGTAGCATATGCATCCTTTTACTCAGTTTGTCAAAACTGCATTGGTAAGAGTCTTCTTGAAGTTGAAGCACTTTGGGAAAGCCTCAGCCTAACTATCTGTTAGACACGTAAAGAGGCAAGGTTAGAGATCGCATGACAAGGGGTTGAGAAGGAAGCTTAATCAAGTGGCTCTCATGTAACCGTCAGCATGGCTGACCGATTATCCCAAGGCATACCTGCATTTCAGAAACTTTGTACTCTTTCTAGAATATCGACAGGTGTGCCACATATCCATCCTGTGTAATTGGAGAAGCTTCTCCCCCATTTCACAATGTTTTCTCTGTAATTTCCATACCAGATATACGACTGAAATAGTCCTCCTTGAGTTGCCTTAAGGGCCCCGCAACTAATCCAAAGTTAACAAACTATTTCAAAACACCTGGTCCAATAAGCTCATCAGTCCTTTGAAGAGAATTCTTCTTTCTTCTCCAAAGTGAGAAGAGATCTTAAAAGCAAATCGAGATCCCTTAAAGGAAGGACAGTTCACATACCATGGTATTGAAAGCAGCATTGCAAGTAAACGTGTTCTCTTGGCAGAGGGGAACCCAATCCAGCCTTGAAAAAAACGTATGTTTAATAACAGTATCCATTTCCCGAAGTGGAGTTCCGTTTCAGCCCAATGATGCATCAAATGTTGGTTTTTGGCTCAACACATTTATCCCACCTTCCTACTCTATCCTGAAATGTGTTCCTTTTCATGAGTTTCTTAGCTTTAATTACATATTTCGATTACAATCCTCAAGTCCTTAACACCTTCACTTAGTGAAAACCAAGAAGCAAGCAATTGTCAGCTGGATGCCATACCAGCATTTCTGATTGCAAACGGATGCTTTTGAGACCTTCTGCTAAGCAGGCAAAGGTAGGGAATCTTAGATGTGCCCAGCATCCAATGTTCCAATCCTCTATCCTCTTTGAAATGACCCGGAGAGTCAAGGAATGCTTGCCACTTACCTTGGTGAAGTTTCATGCTACCCAAATCTAGAGAGGCCATTTAGAAAGACTTCAAGTGTCATCATTTCAACTTATGGTCTTTGCTGTCAAATTGGCAACAGATATAAGGTCTTTTTGGATCTCTAAGAAAACTAGGGACCGCAGAAGCTTTATACTTCAGAATGCAAGAAGCTTAAGGCAGCTTCCATACCAGATATCAGCTCAGTACTAGCTTTGCCAGATCATCAGGACCTGAAATCCATGGAGGCCAATTCTCTCCAGAGGAGGAAGTATTGAATAGGTAAGTGCTTCCCTTTCAGTGAAATAGAGCTCATTTACACATCAACTCGGCAGTTGATGTCAATTGCCTTATCCCTAAAAGTGGCCCAAATCTGGAGAATGCACCTGAAGGGGGTGCGTTGGGGAAGCACATTTGAGTTTCCCAGAGCCACAACACTTTCACACAAAACAAACGCAAAAGTACATGCAAAAAAGAAACTCTCAGTCCTGAGGACCAAAGCAAAGGGTGAGGATGAACAACATCCTCAGTGTTTTCGAACTACGTTCCCTCATTTTAACAACAAAACGACAAACAACATGCAAATTGAAAGATAGGGAATCAGGACCACAGTTGTCATGCCTACTGACCTGGGAAGCAGAAAGAGCCAAAAAGTAAAGAGCAAAGAAATTAGGAAAAGTTCAATTTGCTTCATGAACTTCCACATGTCTCCTGGAAATATGCTCGTTCTCTCAGGGTCACAATGATGAAAACCAAAAGGATTTCACTGAGCAAACTTTCTCTAACTGAATATTTTACATAGACTGGTTTTGGAGATATGAAAATGATTCATTTGATGCCATGTTTCACCAGAATCTGTAGAATATGCTGGCCATGCAATGTAAAAAAAAAAAAAAACTTGCTTGTACCTTAGCGGACTACAAGATGGACTAGAGCTCTGCTGATCACAGCAGGTGTTATCCAATAGCAGAGAGACAAATGCAATGCCAAAAGGTCTCTCAGGATCGCAGTTCCCAGGCACCAAAGGGCAGATTCCTACCCATTGGAAAGGGAATATGTCAACCAATGTTCCACCACAGCTGAAACACAACGCAGGAGGGAACGATACCTAGTGTGATCATATGCAAGCTCCGTTACTGACCAAAGACGTCTCAAGTACTCAATGCAAGTGCTGTTTCACACACCTACAATGTACGAATCACAAAGAGGATCCCACAAACCAAAGCACAGACTGCCGTGATTAACACCACATTGACACACACAAACAGATGAAGAACAAATAAACACTACAATCACAAAGACAGAAAGCCAGAGAAGGCATTTTGTCTACTTCCACTTCCACTCCCACATGGAGGCCCCCAGTTCTCAAGAGGGAATGGACTCAGAGGGGCTCACATCCGCTAAGGGGAGCAGCCCAGTTGGAGTAGACCTATTTCCCAGCCTGTGCAAGCTGGAGCGACTTACCCCCAAATGACATGAACTGTATACCGTTGCTCTGGACATGTCTCCAAGACAAGCAGCCTCGTGCTGTAGGGCAGCCACTGCATATCATGGAGAATCCCTGCCAGTATCCTGGAGTCAAATGTACTCTGGCATGTGCTGGGAACTATAAATGGCGACGCACCTGATCGAGATCAACACACCATGGGCACAGACCTCCTGGCTGGCTCGCTATAATTGGTAACCAAAGGCAAGGATGTGTGCCCGACACACGGTGAGGCCAAGCAACAGCAAAACATTGGACTTTGGAGCCGAGAAATATTTGTTGTTGAGACATTCAAGGAAATGGGTGGCTTATGCTGGGTAATCCCCAACCTTGAAAGCTTTTAGCAAAGCCCTCTTAGAGGTAAGGTGATGGAGGGGTGTGGCTGTTCGTTGAAAACTTCTCCCTGTCCGATCCTTTGTTGTTGAGGACAGGTCATAGTCGGGTCTCAATGTTCCTATCAATCTCCAGCCAACAAATGTCACTCTCTGGGTGACAAGAAAGGGCAAGGTCCCAAGGCACAAGGCTCACCCTCTGAGGTCCAGACCCACCTAAGAGAAAGGGGTCCCTGGGAGGGGTGGTGGTCCTCCTGCCATGGAGGGTTTGTCCAGGAGCTGGTCTGGGTCCTCCCACCAGTGCCCACGCCTCACAGAGGAGGCAGCTCTGCCTTGGTGGCTCCCTCAGGGCCAGGTCCCAGACCCTTGCTAGCTGTCATCACTGAGGGAGCCGGGTGCACACGACCCAACAGGTCTTAATGCTCCCCAGGCCACCCAAACAGTGGCGGTCAGGTACCCCAGACTGTGAGCCATACCCTTAGGGTCACAGTGGCGGTGTGTGGTAGAGGTTCAACACTGCCTCAAGGCCTGGTCTGGGCCAGGGGACATTCATGGCCTTGGCTCTGGAGCCCTGCAGGACACACCCCCAGCCTGTTCTCTGGGCCCCCCATCACACCAGCTGGCCCAAGGCCGTGTGAGCAGAAGAATGCTGGGGAGAAGGCTGGCACTTGCCTCTTACCTCACGCTCCAGGTCTGAAGGGGCAGCACTCCACTGACTGCTGCCTCAAAAAGGGCCCCCACTAAAGATGGCTGACAGACAGTGGCTTGCTTGGGGCAGGGGCCCACTACACTGCCCACCAATGGCTGAGCAGGGTGGTCACAGTGGCATTAGTGGTCTCCTGGTAACCATTGCCTGGTAATGGGGCAGTGGGTCACAGTGCACAGCAAGGGCTGCCTGGGAAGGGCTGCATTCAGCTGGCTATGGTACAATTCCCCCTTTTTTTGGTCATCTGCAACCCTGAAGAGAATATGTGGGTATGATTTGGATACAGTGGTTAATCATAAACTCAGCAGCGGATCTCTGTTTTAGGGGACTTGCTTTCAACCTCCATTCCTGGTTCATCTTTTCCCAAGTCTTTCAGGGAATGGGGTGACGACCACTCTAGCTACGTCCTGCTGCAGGAAAGCAAAGCCCTACAGTGCATTCTGAGTTGGAAGCAAGGCCACGTTGCAAGTCTTGATCCAAGTCTCATATAAACTTGTATAAGGAATCCAGGAGAATAAGCCTGAAATGCAGCATGAGGGTGGCACTCTGGGGGAGATGTTCTGGCAGGTAATCTAGACACGCAGGAGCAGAAGGGAAGACATTGTTGTAAGTTGTTAGGAAGTTGAGGGGAAGAGCTTCCCTTAATGGGAGAACACAGATCAAAATCAGCATTATTGCAAAGCAAATCCATAAACGTTAGTAGCATATGCATCCTTTTACTCAGTTTGTCAAAACTGCATTGGTAAGAGTCTTCTTGAAGTTGAAGCACTTTGGGAAAGCCTCAGCCTAACTATCTGTTAGACACGTAAAGAGGCAAGGTTAGAGATCGCATGACAAGGGGTTGAGAAGGAAGCTTAATCAAGTGGCTCTCATGTAACCGTCAGCATGGCTGACCGATTATCCCAAGGCATACCTGCATTTCAGAAACTTTGTACTCTTTCTAGAATATCGACAGGTGTGCCACATATCCATCCTGTGTAATTGGAGAAGCTTCTCCCCCATTTCACAATGTTTTCTCTGTAATTTCCATACCAGATATACGACTGAAATAGTCCTCCTTGAGTTGCCTTAAGGGCCCCGCAACTAATCCAAAGTTAACAAACTATTTCAAAACACCTGGTCCAATAAGCTCATCAGTCCTTTGAAGAGAATTCTTCTTTCTTCTCCAAAGTGAGAAGAGATCTTAAAAGCAAATCGAGATCCCTTAAAGGAAGGACAGTTCACATACCATGGTATTGAAAGCAGCATTGCAAGTAAACGTGTTCTCTTGGCAGAGGGGAACCCAATCCAGCCTTGAAAAAAACGTATGTTTAATAACAGTATCCATTTCCCGAAGTGGAGTTCCGTTTCAGCCCAATGATGCATCAAATGTTGGTTTTTGGCTCAACACATTTATCCCACCTTCCTACTCTATCCTGAAATGTGTTCCTTTTCATGAGTTTCTTAGCTTTAATTACATATTTCGATTACAATCCTCAAGTCCTTAACACCTTCACTTAGTGAAAACCAAGAAGCAAGCAATTGTCAGCTGGATGCCATACCAGCATTTCTGATTGCAAACGGATGCTTTTGAGACCTTCTGCTAAGCAGGCAAAGGTAGGGAATCTTAGATGTGCCCAGCATCCAATGTTCCAATCCTCTATCCTCTTTGAAATGACCCGGAGAGTCAAGGAATGCTTGCCACTTACCTTGGTGAAGTTTCATGCTACCCAAATCTAGAGAGGCCATTTAGAAAGACTTCAAGTGTCATCATTTCAACTTATGGTCTTTGCTGTCAAATTGGCAACAGATATAAGGTCTTTTTGGATCTCTAAGAAAACTAGGGACCGCAGAAGCTTTATACTTCAGAATGCAAGAAGCTTAAGGCAGCTTCCATACCAGATATCAGCTCAGTACTAGCTTTGCCAGATCATCAGGACCTGAAATCCATGGAGGCCAATTCTCTCCAGAGGAGGAAGTATTGAATAGGTAAGTGCTTCCCTTTCAGTGAAATAGAGCTCATTTACACATCAACTCGGCAGTTGATGTCAATTGCCTTATCCCTAAAAGTGGCCCAAATCTGGAGAATGCACCTGAAGGGGGTGCGTTGGGGAAGCACATTTGAGTTTCCCAGAGCCACAACACTTTCACACAAAACAAACGCAAAAGTACATGCAAAAAAGAAACTCTCAGTCCTGAGGACCAAAGCAAAGGGTGAGGATGAACAACATCCTCAGTGTTTTCGAACTACGTTCCCTCATTTTAACAACAAAACGACAAACAACATGCAAATTGAACGATAGGGAATCAGGACCACAGTTGTCATGCCTACTGACCTGGGAAGCAGAAAGAGCCAAAAAGTAAAGAGCAAAGAAATTAGGAAAAGTTCAATTTGCTTCATGAACTTCCACATGTCTCCTGGAAATATGCTCGTTCTCTCAGGGTCACAATGATGAAAACCAAAAGGATTTCACTGAGCAAACTTTCTCTAACTGAATATTTTACATAGACTGGTTTTGGAGATATGAAAATGATTCATTTGATGCCATGTTTCACCAGAATCTGTAGAATATGCTGGCCATGCAATGTAAAAAAAAAAAAAAACTTGCTTGTACCTTAGCGGACTACAAGATGGACTAGAGCTCTGCTGATCACAGCAGGTGTTATCCAATAGCAGAGAGACAAATGCAATGCCAAAAGGTCTCTCAGGATCGCAGTTCCCAGGCACCAAAGGGCAGATTCCTACCCATTGGAAAGGGAATATGTCAACCAATGTTCCACCACAGCTGAAACACAACGCAGGAGGGAACGATACCTAGTGTGATCATATGCAAGCTCCGTTACTGACCAAAGACGTCTCAAGTACTCAATGCAAGTGCTGTTTCACACACCTACAATGTACGAATCACAAACAGGATCCCACAAACCAAAGCACAGACTGCCGTGATTAACACCACATTGACACACACAAACAGATGAAGAACAAATAAACACTACAATCACAAAGACAGAAAGCCAGAGAAGGCATTTTGTCTACTTCCACTTCCACTCCCACATGGAGGCCCCCAGTTCTCAAGAGGGAATGGACTCAGAGGGGCTCACATCCGCTAAGGGGAGCAGCCCAGTTGGAGTAGACCTATTTCCCAGCCTGTGCAAGCTGGAGCGACTTACCCCCAAATGACATGAACTGTATACCGTTGCTCTGGACATGTCTCCAAGACAAGCAGCCTCGTGCTGTAGGGCAGCCACTGCATATCATGGAGAATCCCTGCCAGTATCCTGGAGTCAAATGTACTCTGGCATGTGCTGGGAACTATAAATGGCGACGCACCTGATCGAGATCAACACACCATGGGCACAGACCTCCTGGCTGGCTCGCTATAATTGGTAACCAAAGGCAAGGATGTGTGCCCGACACACGGTGAGGCCAAGCAACAGCAAAACATTGGACTTTGGAGCCGAGAAATATTTGTTGTTGAGACATTCAAGGAAATGGGTGGCTTATGCTGGGTAATCCCCAACCTTGAAAGCTTTTAGCAAAGCCCTCTTAGAGGTAAGGTGATGGAGGGGTGTGGCTGTTCGTTGAAAACTTCTCCCTGTCCGATCCTTTGTTGTTGAGGACAGGTCATAGTCGGGTCTCAATGTTCCTATCAATCTCCAGCCAACAAATGTCACTCTCTGGGTGACAAGAAAGGGCAAGGTCCCAAGGCACAAGGCTCACCCTCTGAGGTCCAGACCCACCTAAGAGAAAGGGGTCCCTGGGAGGGGTGGTGGTCCTCCTGCCATGGAGGGTTTGTCCAGGAGCTGGTCTGGGTCCTCCCACCAGTGCCCACGCCTCACAGAGGAGGCAGCTCTGCCTTGGTGGCTCCCTCAGGGCCAGGTCCCAGACCCTTGCTAGCTGTCATCACTGAGGGAGCCGGGTGCACACGACCCAACAGGTCTTAATGCTCCCCAGGCCACCCAAACAGTGGCGGTCAGGTACCCCAGACTGTGAGCCATACCCTTAGGGTCACAGTGGCGGTGTGTGGTAGAGGTTCAACACTGCCTCAAGGCCTGGTCTGGGCCAGGGGACATTCATGGCCTTGGCTCTGGAGCCCTGCAGGACACACCCCCAGCCTGTTCTCTGGGCCCCCCATCACACCAGCTGGCCCAAGGCCGTGTGAGCAGAAGAATGCTGGGGAGAAGGCTGGCACTTGCCTCTTACCTCACGCTCCAGGTCTGAAGGGGCAGCACTCCACTGACTGCTGCCTCAAAAAGGGCCCCCACTAAAGATGGCTGACAGACAGTGGCTTGCTTGGGGCAGGGGCCCACTACACTGCCCACCAATGGCTGAGCAGGGTGGTCACAGTGGCATTAGTGGTCTCCTGGTAACCATTGCCTGGTAATGGGGCAGTGGGTCACAGTGCACAGCAAGGGCTGCCTGGGAAGGGCTGCATTCAGCTGGCTATGGTACAATTCCCCCTTTTTTTGGTCATCTGCAACCCTGAAGAGAATATGTGGGTATGATTTGGATACAGTGGTTAATCATAAACTCAGCAGCGGATCTCTGTTTTAGGGGACTTGCTTTCAACCTCCATTCCTGGTTCATCTTTTCCCAAGTCTTTCAGGGAATGGGGTGACAACCACTCTAGCTACGTCCTGCTGCAGGAAAGCAAAGCCCTACAGTGCATTCTGAGTTGGAAGCAAGGCCACGTTGCAAGTCTTGATCCAAGTCTCATATAAACTTGTATAAGGAATCCAGGAGAATAAGCCTGAAATGCAGCATGAGGGTGGCACTCTGGGGGAGATGTTCTGGCAGGTAATCTAGACACGCAGGAGCAGAAGGGAAGACATTGTTGTAAGTTGTTAGGAAGTTGAGGGGAAGAGCTTCCCTTAATGGGAGAACACAGATCAAAATCAGCATTATTGCAAAGCAAATCCATAAACGTTAGTAGCATATGCATCCTTTTACTCAGTTTGTCAAAACTGCATTGGTAAGAGTCTTCTTGAAGTTGAAGCACTTTGGGAAAGCCTCAGCCTAACTATCTGTTAGACACGTAAAGAGGCAAGGTTAGAGATCGCATGACAAGGGGTTGAGAAGGAAGCTTAATCAAGTGGCTCTCATGTAACCGTCAGCATGGCTGACCGATTATCCCAAGGCATACCTGCATTTCAGAAACTTTGTACTCTTTCTAGAATATCGACAGGTGTGCCACGTATCCATCCTGTGTAATTGGAGAAGCTTCTCCCCCATTTCACAATGTTTTCTCTGTAATTTCCATACCAGATATACGACTGAAATAGTCCTCCTTGAGTTGCCTTAAGGGCCCCGCAACTAATCCAAAGTTAACAAACTATTTCAAAACACCTGGTCCAATAAGCTCATCAGTCCTTTGAAGAGAATTCTTCTTTCTTCTCCAAAGTGAGAAGAGATCTTAAAAGCAAATCGAGATCCCTTAAAGGAAGGACAGTTCACATACCATGGTATTGAAAGCAGCATTGCAAGTAAACGTGTTCTCTTGGCAGAGGGGAACCCAATCCAGCCTTGAAAAAAACGTATGTTTAATAACAGTATCCATTTCCCGAAGTGGAGTTCCGTTTCAGCCCAATGATGCATCAAATGTTGGTTTTTGGCTCAACACATTTATCCCACCTTCCTACTCTATCCTGAAATGTGTTCCTTTTCATGAGTTTCTTAGCTTTAATTACATATTTCGATTACAATCCTCAAGTCCTTAACACCTTCACTTAGTGAAAACCAAGAAGCAAGCAATTGTCAGCTGGATGCCATACCAGCATTTCTGATTGCAAACGGATGCTTTTGAGACCTTCTGCTAAGCAGGCAAAGGTAGGGAATCTTAGATGTGCCCAGCATCCAATGTTCCAATCCTCTATCCTCTTTGAAATGACCCGGAGAGTCAAGGAATGCTTGCCACTTACCTTGGTGAAGTTTCATGCTACCCAAATCTAGAGAGGCCATTTAGAAAGACTTCAAGTGTCATCATTTCAACTTATGGTCTTTGCTGTCAAATTGGCAACAGATATAAGGTCTTTTTGGATCTCTAAGAAAACTAGGGACCGCAGAAGCTTTATACTTCAGAATGCAAGAAGCTTAAGGCAGCTTCCATACCAGATATCAGCTCAGTACTAGCTTTGCCAGATCATCAGGACCTGAAATCCATGGAGGCCAATTCTCTCCAGAGGAGGAAGTATTGAATAGGTAAGTGCTTCCCTTTCAGTGAAATAGAGCTCATTTACACATCAACTCGGCAGTTGATGTCAATTGCCTTATCCCTAAAAGTGGCCCAAATCTGGAGAATGCACCTGAAGGGGGTGCGTTGGGGAAGCACATTTGAGTTTCCCAGAGCCACAACACTTTCACACAAAACAAACGCAAAAGTACATGCAAAAAAGAAACTCTCAGTCCTGAGGACCAAAGCAAAGGGTGAGGATGAACAACATCCTCAGTGTTTTCGAACTACGTTCCCTCATTTTAACAACAAAACGACAAACAACATGCAAATTGAAAGATAGGGAATCAGGACCACAGTTGTCATGCCTACTGACCTGGGAAGCAGAAAGAGCCGAAAAGGAAAAAGCAAAGAAATTAGGAAAAGTTCAATTTGCTTCATTAACTTCCACATGTCTCCTGGAAATATGCTCGTTCTCTCAGGGTCACAATGATGAAAACCAAAAGGATTTCACTGAGCAAACTTTCTCTAACTGAATATTTTACATAGACTGGTTTTGGAGATATGAAAATGATTCATTTGATGCCATGTTTCACCAGAATCTGTAGAATATGCTGGCCATGCAATGTAAAAAAAAAGAAAAAAAAACTTGCTTGTACCTTAGCGGACTACAAGATGGACTAGAGCTCTGCTGATCACAGCAGGTGTTATCCAATAGCAGAGAGACAAATGCAATGCCAAAAGGTCTCTCAGGATCGCAGTTCCCAGGCACCAAAGGGCAGATTCCTACCCATTGGAAAGGGAATATGTTAACCAATGTTCCACCACAGCTGAAACACAACGCAGGAGGGAACGATACCTAGTGTGATCATATGCAAGCTCCGTTACTGACCAAAGACGTCTCAAGTACTCAATGCAAGTGCTGTTTCACACACCTACAATGTACGAATCACAAAGAGGATCCCACAAACCAAAGCACAGACTGCCGTGATTAACACCACATTGACACACACAAACACTTGAAGAACAAATAAACACTCCAATCACAAAGACAGAAAGCCAGAGAAGGCATTTTGTCTACTTCCACTTCCACTCCCACATGGAGGCCCCCAGTTCTCAAGAGGGAATGGACTCAGAGGGGCTCACATCCGCTAAGGGGAGCAGCCCAGTTGGAGTAGACCTATTTCCCAGCCTGTGCAAGCTGGAGCCACTTACCCCCAAATGACATGAACTGTATACCGTTGCTCTGGACATGTCTCCAAGACAAGCAGCCTCGTGCTGTAGGGCAGCCACTGCATATCATGGAGAATCCCTGCCAGTATCCTGGAGTCAAATGTACTCTGGCATGTGCTGGGAACTATAAATGGCGACGCACCTGATCGAGATCAACACACCATGGGCACAGACCTCCTGGCTGGCTCACTATAATTGGTAACCAAAGGCCAGGATGTGTGCCCGACACACAGTGAGGCCAAGCAACAGCAAAACATTGGACTTTGGAGCCGAGAAATATTTGTTGTTGAGACATTCAAGGAAATGGGTGGCTTATGCTGGGTAATCCCCAACCTTGAAAGCTTTTAGCAAAGCCCTCTTAGAGGTAAGGTGATGGAGGGGTGTGGCTGTTCGTTGAAAACTTCTCCCTGTCCGATCCTTTGTTGTTGAGCACAGGTCATAGTTGGGTCTCAATGTTCCTATCAATCTCCAGCCAACAAATGTCACTCTCTGGGTGACAAGAAAGGGCAAGGTCCCAAGGCACAAGGCTCACCCTCTGAGGTCCAGACCCACCTAAGAGAAAGGGGTCCCTGGGAGGGGTGGTGGTCCTCCTGCCATGGAGGGTTTGTCCAGGAGCTGGTCTGGGTCCTCCCACCAGTGCCCACGCCTCACAGAGGAGGCAGCTCTGCCTTGGTGGATCCCTCAGGGCCAGGTCCCAGACCCTTGCTAGCTGTCATCACTGAGGGAGCCGGGTGCACACGACCCAACAGGTCTTAATGCTCCCCAGGCCACCCAAACAGTGGCGGTCAGGTACCCCAGACTGTGAGCCATACCCTTAGGGTCACAGTGGCGGTGTGTGGTAGAGGTTCAACACTGCCTCAAGGCCTGGTCTGGGCCAGGGGACATTCATGGCCTTGGCTCTGGAGCCCTGCAGGACACACCCCCAGCCTGTTCTCTGGGCCCCCCATCACACCAGCTGGCCCAAGGCCGTGTGAGCAGAAGAATGCTGGGGAGAAGGCTGGCACTTGCCTCTTACCTCACGCTCCAGGTCTGAAGGGGCAGCACTCCACTGACTGCTGCCTAACAAAGGGCCCCCACTAAAGATGGCTGACAGACAGTGGCTTGCTTGGGGCAGGGGCCCACTACACTGCCCACCAATGGCTGAGCAGGGTGGTCACAGTGGCATTAGTGGTCTCCTGGTAACCATTGCCTGGTAATGGGGCAGTGGGTCACAGTGCACAGCAAGGGCTGCCTGGGAAGGGCTGCATTCAGCTGGCTATGGTACAATTCCCCCTTTTTTTGGTCATCTGCAACCCTGAAGAGAATATGTGGGTATGATTTGGATACAGTGGTTAATCATAAACTCAGCAGCGGATCTCTGTTTTAGGGGACTTGCTTTCAACCTCCATTCCTGGTTCATCTTTTCCCAAGTCTTTCAGGGAATGGGGTGACGACCACTCTAGCTACGTCCTGCTGCAGGAAAGCAAAGCCCTACAGTGCATTCTGAGTTGGAAGCAAGGCCACGTTGCAAGTCTTGATCCAAGTCTCATATAAACTTGTATAAGGAAACCAGGAGAATAGGCCTGAAATGCAGCGTGAGGGTGGCACTCTGGGGGAGATGTTCTGGCAGTAATCCAGACACGCAGAAGCAGAAGGGAAGAAATTGTTGTAAGTTGTTAGGAAGTTGAGGGGAAGAGCTTCCCTTAATGGGAGAACACAGATCAAAATCAGCATTATTGCAAAGCAAATCCATAAACGTTAGTAGCATATGCATCTGTTTACTCAGTTTGTCAAAACTGCATTGGTAAGAGTCTTCTTGAAGTTGAAGCACTTTGGGAAAGCCTCAGCCTAACTATCTGTTAGACACTTAAAGAGGCAAGGTTAGAGATCGCATGACAAGGGGTTGAGAAGGAAGCTTAATCAAGTGGCTCTCATGTAACTGTCAGCATGGCTGACCGATTATCCCAAGGCATACCTGCATTTCAGAAACTTTGTACCCTTTCTAGAATATCGACAGGTGTGCCACGTATCCATCCTGTGTAATTGGAGAAGCTTCTCCCCCATTTCACAATGTTTTCTCTGTAATTTCCATACCAGATATACGACTGAAATAGTCCTCCTTGAGTTGCCTTAAGGGCCCCGCAACTAATCCAAAGTTAACAAACTATTTCAAAACACCTGGTCCAATAAGCTCATCAGTCCTTTGAAGAGAATTCTTCTTTCTTCTCCAAAGTGAGAAGAGATCTTAAAAGCAAATCGAGATCCCTTAAAGGCAGGACAGTTCACATACCATGGTATTGAAAGCAGCATTCCAAGTAAACGTGTTCTCTTGGCAGAGGGGAACCCAATCCAGCCTTGAAAAAAACGTATGTTTAATAACAGTATCCATTTCCCGAAGTGGAGTTTCGTTTCAGCCCAATGATGCATCAAATGTTGGTTTTTGGCTCAACACATTTATCCCACCTTCCTACTCTATCCTGAAATGTGTTCCTTTTCATGAGTTTCTTAGCTTTAATTACATATTTCGATTACAATCCTCAAGTCCTTAACACCTTCACTTAGTGAAAACCAAGAAGCAAGCAATTGTCAGCTGGATGCCATACCAGCATTTCTGATTGCAAACGGATGCTTTTGAGACCTTCTGCTAAGTAGGCAAAGGTAGGGAATCTTAGATGTGCCCAGCATCCAATGTTCCAATAATCTATCCTCTTTGAAATGATCCGGAGAGTCAAGGAATGCTTGCCACTTACCTTGGTGAAGTTTCATGCTACCCAAATCTAGAGAGGCCATTTAGAAAGACTTCAAGTGTCATCATTTCAACTTATGGTCTTTGCTGTCAAATTGGCAACAGATATAAGGTCTTTTTGGATCTCTAAGAAACCTAGGGACTGCAGAAGGTTTATACTTCAGAATGCAAGAAGCTTAAGGCAGCTTCCATACCAGATATCAGTTCAGTACTAGCTATTTGCCAGATCATCAGGACCTGAAATCCATGGAGGCCAATTCTCTCCAGAGGAGGAAGTATTGAATAGGTAAGTGCTTCCCTTTCAGTGAAATAGAGCTCATTTACACATCAACTCGGCAGTTGATGTCAATTGCCTTATCCCTAAAAGTGGCCCAAATCTGGAGAATGCACCTGAAGGGGGTGCGTTGGGGAAGCACATTTGAGTTTCCCAGAGCCACAACACTTTCACACAAAACAAACGCAAAAGTACATGCAAAAAAGAAACTCTCAGTCCTGAGGACCAAAGCAAAGGGTGAGGATGAACAACATCCTCAGTGTTTTCGAACTACGTTCCCTCATTTTAACAACAAAACGACAAACAACATGCAAATTGAAAGATAGGGAATCAGGACCACAGTTGTCATGCCTACTGACCTGGGAAGCAGAAAGAGCCAAAAAGGAAAAAGCAAAGAAATTAGGAAAAGTTCAATTTGCTTCATTAACTTCCACATGTCTCCTGGAAATATGCTCGTTCTCTCAGGGTCACAATGATGAAAACCAAAAGGATTTCACTGAGCAAACTTTCTCTAACTGAATATTTTACATAGACTGGTTTTGGAGATATGAAAATGATTCATTTGATGCCATGTTTCACCAGAATCTGTAGAATATGCTGGCCATGCAATGTAAAAAAAAAGAAAAAAAAACTTGCTTGTACCTTAGCGGACTACAAGATGGACTAGAGCTCTGCTGATCAGAGCAGGTGTTATCCAATAGCAGAGAGACAAATGCAATGCCAAAAGGTCTCTCAGGATCGCAGTTCCCAGGCACCGAAGGGCAGATTCCTACCCATTGGAAAGGGAATATGTCAACCAATGTTCCACCACAGCTGAAACACAACGCAGGAGGGAACGATACCTAGTGTGATCATATGCAAGCTCCGTTACTGACCAAAGACGTCTCAAGTACTCAATGCAAGTGCTGTTTCACACACCTACAATGTACGAATCACAAAGAGGATCCCACAAACCAAAGCACAGACTGCCGTGATTAACACCACATTGACACACACAAACACTTGAAGAACAAATAAACACTCCAATCACAAAGACAGAAAGCCAGAGAAGGCATTTTGTCTACTTCCACTTCCACTCCCACATGGAGGCCCCCAGTTCTCAAGAGGGAATGGACTCAGAGGGGCTCACATCCGCTAAGGGGAGCAGCCCAGTTGGAGTAGACCTATTTCCCAGCCTGTGCAAGCTGGAGCGACTTACCCCCAAATGACATGAACTGTATACCGTTGCTCTGGACATGTCTCCAAGACAAGCAGCCTCGTGCTGTAGGGCAGCCACTGCATATCATGGAGAATCCCTGCCAGTATCCTGGAGTCAAATGTACTCTGGCATGTGCTGGGAACTATAAATGGCGACGCACCTGATCGAGATCAACACACCATGGGCACAGACCTCCTGGCTGGCTCACTATAATTGGTAACCAAAGGCCAGGATGTGTGCCCGACACACAGTGAGGCCAAGCAACAGCAAAACATTGGACTTTGGAGCCGAGAAATATTTGTTGTTGAGACATTCAAGGAAATGGGTGGCTTATGCTGGGTAATCCCCAACCTTGAAAGCTTTTAGCAAAGCCCTCTTAGAGGTAAGGTGATGGAGGGGTGTGGCTGTTCGTTGAAAACGTCTCCCTGTCCGATCCTTTGTTGTTGAGGACAGGTCATAGTCGGGTCTCAATGTTCCTATCAATCTCCAGCCAACAAATGTCACTCTCTGGGTGACAAGAAAGGGCAAGGTCCCAAGGCACAAGGCTCACCCTCTGAGGTCCAGACCCACCTAAGAGAAAGGGGTCCCTGGGAGGGGTGGTGGTCCTCCTGCCATGGAGGGTTTGTCCAGGAGCTGGTCTGGGTCCTCCCACCAGTGCCCACGCCTCACAGAGGAGGCAGCTCTGCCTTGGTGGATCCCTCAGGGCCAGGTCCCAGACCCTTGCTAGCTGTCATCACTGAGGGAGCCGGGTGCACACGACCCAACAGGTCTTAATGCTCCCCAGGCCACCCAAACAGTGGCGGTCAGGTACCCCAGACTGTGAGCCATACCCTTAGGGTCACAGTGGCGGTGTGTGGTAGAGGTTCAACACTGCCTCAAGGCCTGGTCTGGGCCAGGGGACATTCATGGCCTTGGCTCTGGAGCCCTGCAGGACACACCCCCAGCCTGTTCTCTGGGCCCCCCATCACACCAGCTGGCCCAAGGCCGTGTGAGCAGAAGAATGCTGGGGAGAAGGCTGGCACTTGCCTCTTACCTCACGCTCCAGGTCTGAAGGGGCAGCACTCCACTGACTGCTGCCTAACAAAGGGCCCCCACTAAAGATGGCTGACAGACAGTGGCTTGCTTGGGGCAGGGGCCCACTACACTGCCCACCAATGGCTGAGCAGGGTGGTCACAGTGGCATTAGTGGTCTCCTCGTAACCATTGCCTGGTAATGGGGCAGTGGGTCACAGTGCACAGCAAGGGCTGCCTGGGAAGGGCTGCATTCAGCTGGCTATGGTACAATTCCCCCTTTTTTTGGTCATCTGCAACCCTGAAGAGAATATGTGGGTATGATTTGGATACAGTGGTTAATCATAAACTCAGCAGCGGATCTCTGTTTTAGGGGACTTGCTTTCAACCTCCATTCCTGGTTCATCTTTTCCCAAGTCTTTCAGGGAATGGGGTGACGACCACTCTAGCTACGTCCTGCTGCAGGAAAGCAAAGCCCTACAGTGCATTCTGAGTTGGAAGCAAGGCCACATTGCAAGTCTTGATCCAAGTCTCATATAAACTTGTATAAGGAATCCAGGAGAATAGGCCTGAAAAGCAGCGTGAGGGTGGCACTCTGGGGGAGATGTTCTGGCAGTAATCCAGACACGCAGAAGCAGAAGGGAAGAAATTGTTGTAAGTTGTTAGGAAGTTGAGGGGAAGAGCTTCCCTTAATGGGAGAACACAGATCAAAATCAGCATTATTGCAAAGCAAATCCATAAACGTTAGTAGCATATGCATCTGTTTACTCAGTTTGTCAAAACTGCATTGGTAAGAGTCTTCTTGAAGTTGAAGCACTTTGGGAAAGCCTCAGCCTAACTATCTGTTAGACACTTAAAGAGGCAAGGTTAGAGATCGCATGACAAGGGGTTGAGAAGGAAGCTTAATCAAGTGGCTCTCATGTAACCGTCAGCATGGCTGACCGATTATCCCAAGGCATACCTGCATTTCAGAAACTTTGTACTCTTTCTAGAATATCGACAGGTGTGCCATGTATCCATCCTGTGTAATTGGAGAAGCTTCTCCCCCATTTCACAATGTTTTCTCTGTAATTTCCATACCAGATATACGACTGAAATAGTCCTCCTTGAGTTGCCTTAAGGGCCCCGCAACTAATCCAAAGTTAACAAACTATTTCAAAACACCTGGTCCAATAAGCTCATCGGTCCTTTGAAGAGAATTCTTCTTTCTTCTCCAAAGTGAGAAGAGATCTTAAAAGCAAATCGAGATCCCTTAAAGGAAGGACAGTTCACATACCATGGTATTGAAAGCAGCATTGCAAGTAAACGTGTTCTCTTGGCAGAGGGGAACCCAATCCAGCCTTGAAAAAAACGTATGTTTAATAACAGTATCCATTTCCCGAAGTGGAGTTCCGTTTCAGCCCAATGATGCATCAAATGTTGGTTTTTGGCTCAACACATTTATCCCACCTTCCTACTCTATCCTGAAATGTGTTCCTTTTCATGAGTTTCTTAGCTTTAATTACATATTTCGATTACAATCCTCAAGTCCTTAACACCTTCACTTAGTGAAAACCAAGAAGCAAGCAATTGTCAGCTGGATGCCATACCAGCATTTCTGATTGCAAACGGATGCTTTTGAGACCTTCTGCTAAGCAGGCAAAGGTAGGGAATCTTAGATGTGCCCAGCATCCAATGTTCCAATCCTCTATCCTCTTTGAAATGACCCGGAGAGTCAAGGAATGCTTGCCACTTACCTTGGTGAAGTTTCATGCTACCCAAATCTAGAGAGGCCATTTAGAAAGACTTCAAGTGTCATCATTTCAACTTATGGTCCTTGCTGTCAAATTGGCAACAGATATAAGGTCTTTTTGGATCTCTAAGAAAACTAGGGACCGCAGAAGCTTTATACTTCAGAATGCAAGAAGCTTAAGGCAGCTTCCATACCAGATATCAGCTCAGTACTAGCTTTGCCAGATCATCAGGACCTGAAATCCATGGAGGCCAATTCTCTCCAGAGGAGGAAGTATTGAATAGGTAAGTGCTTCCCTTTCAGTGAAATAGAGCTCATTTACACATCAACTCGGCAGTTGATGTCAATTGCCTTATCCCTAAAAGTGGCCCAAATCTGGAGAATGCACCTGAAGGGGGTGCGTTGGGGAAGCACATTTGAGTTTCCCAGAGCCACAACACTTTCACACAAAACAAACGCAAAAGTACATGCAAAAAAGAAACTCTCAGTCCTGAGGACCAAAGCAAAGGGTGAGGATGAACAACATCCTCAGTGTTTTCGAACTACGTTCCCTCATTTTAACAACAAAACGACAAACAACATGCAAATTGAAAGATAGGGAATCAGGACCACAGTTGTCATGCCTACTGACCTGGGAAGCAGAAAGAGCCAAAAAGTAAAGAGCAAAGAAATTAGGAAAAGTTCAATTTGCTTCATGAACTTCCACATGTCTCCTGGAAATATGCTCGTTCTCTCAGGGTCACAATGATGAAAACCAAAAGGATTTCACTGAGCAAACTTTCTCTAACTGAATATTTTACATAGACTGGTTTTGGAGATATGAAAATGATTCATTTGATGCCATGTTTCACCAGAATCTGTAGAATATGCTGGCCATGCAATGTAAAAAAAAAGAAAAAAAAACTTGCTTGTACCTTAGCGGACTACAAGATGGACTAGAGCTCTGCTGATCACAGCAGGTGTTATCCAATAGCAGAGAGACAAATGCAATGCCAAAAGGTCTCTCAGGATCGCAGTTCCCAGGCACCGAAAGGCAGATTCCTACCCATTGGAAAGGGAATATATCAACCAATGTTCCACCACAGCTGAAACACAACGCAGGAGGGAACGATACCTAGTGTGATCATATGCAAGCTCCGTTACTGACCAAAGACGTCTCAAGTACTCAATGCAAGTGCTGTTTCACACACCTACAATGTACGAATCACAAAGAGGATCCCACAAACCAAAGCACAGACTGCCGTGATTAACACCACATTGACACACACAAACACATGAAGAACAAATAAACACTACAATCACAAAGACAGAAAGCCAGAGAAGGCATTTTGTCTACTTCCACTTCCACTCCCACATGGAGGCCCCCAGTTCTCAAGAGGGAATGGACTCAGAGGGGCTCACATCCGCTAAGGGGAGCAGCCCAGTTGGAGTAGACCTATTTCCCAGCCTGTGCAAGCTGGAGCGACTTACCCCCAAATGACATGAACTGTATACCGTTGCTCTGGACATGTCTCCAAGACAAGCAGCCTCGTGCTGTAGGGCAGCCACTGCATATCATGGAGAATCCCTGCCAGTATCCTGGAGTCAAATGTACTCTGGCATGTGCTGGGAACTATAAATGGCGACGCACCTGATCGAGATCAACACACCATGGGCACAGACCTCCTGGCTGGCTCGCTATAATTGGTAACCAAAGGCAAGGATGTGTGCCCGACACACAGTGAGGCCAAGCAACAGCAAAACATTGGACTTTGGAGCCGAGAAATATTTGTTGTTGAGACATTCAAGGAAATGGGTGGCTTATGCTGGGTAATCCCCAACCTTGAAAGCTTTTAGCAAAGCCCTCTTAGAGGTAAGGTGATGGAGGGGTGTGGCTGTTCGTTGAAAACTTCTCCCTGTCCGATCCTTTGTTGTTGAGCACAGGTCATAGTCGGGTCTCAATGTTCCTATCAATCTCCAGCCAACAAATGTCACTCTCTGGGTGACAAGAAAGGGCAAGGTCCCAAGGCACAAGGCTCGCCCTCTGAGGTCCAGACCCACCTAAGAGAAAGGGGTCCCTGGGAGGGGTGGTGGTCCTCCTGCCATGGAGGGTTTGTCCAGGAGCTGGTCTGGGTCCTCCCACCAGTGCACACGCCTCACAGAGGAGGCAGCTCTGCCTCGGTGGCTCCCTCAGGGCCAGGTCCCAGACCCTTGCTAGCTGTCATCACTGAGGGAGCCGGGTGCACACGACCCAACAGGCCTTAATGCTCCCCAGGCCACCCAAACAGTGGCGGTCAGGTACCCCAGACTGTGAGCCATACCCTTAGGGTCACAGTGGCTGTGTGTGGTAGAGGTTCAACACTGCCTCAAGGCCTGGTCTGGGCCAGGGGACATTCATGGCCTTGGCTCTGGAAACCTGCAGGACACACCCCCAGCCAGTTCTCTGGGCCCCCCATCACACCACCTGGCCCAAGGCCGTGTGAGCAGAAGAATGCTGGGGAGAGGGCTGGCACTTGCCTCTTACCTCACGCTCCAGGTCTGAAGGGGCAGCACTCCACTGACTGCTGCCTAACAAAGGGCCCCCACTAAAGATGGCTGACAGACAGTGGCTTGCTTGGGGCAGGGGCCCACTACACTGCCCACCAATGGCTGAGCAGGGTGGTCACAGTGGCATTAGTGGTCTCCTCGTAACCATTGCCTGGTAATGGGGCAGTGGGTCACAGTGCACAGCAAGGGCTGCCTGGGAAGGGCTGCATTCAGCTGGCTATGGTACAATTCCCCCTTTTTTTGGTCATCTGCAACCCTGAAGAGAATATGTGGGTATGATTTGGATACAGTGGTTAATCATAAACTCAGCAGCGGATCTCTGTTTTAGGGGACTTGCTTTCAACCTCCATTCCTGGTTCATCTTTTCCCAAGTCTTTCAGGGAATGGGGTGACGACCACTCTAGCTACGTCCTGCTGCAGGAAAGCAAAGCCCTACAGTGCATTCTGAGTTGGAAGCAAGGCCACATTGCAAGTCTTGATCCAAGTCTCATATAAACTTGTATAAGGAATCCAGGAGAATAGGCCTGAAAAGCAGCGTGAGGGTGGCACTCTGGGGGAGATGTTCTGGCAGTAATCCAGACACGCAGAAGCAGAAGGGAAGAAATTGTTGTAAGTTGTTAGGAAGTTGAGGGGAAGAGCTTCCCTTAATGGGAGAACACAGATCAAAATCAGCATTATTGCAAAGCAAATCCATAAACGTTAGTAGCATATGCATCTGTTTACTCAGTTTGTCAAAACTGCATTGGTAAGAGTCTTCTTGAAGTTGAAGCACTTTGGGAAAGCCTCAGCCTAACTATCTGTTAGACACTTAAAGAGGCAAGGTTAGAGATCGCATGACAAGGGGTTGAGAAGGAAGCTTAATCAAGTGGCTCTCATGTAACCGTCAGCATGGCTGACCGATTATCCCAAGGCATACCTGCATTTCAGAAACTTTGTACTCTTTCTAGAATATCGACAGGTGTGCCATGTATCCATCCTGTGTAATTGGAGAAGCTTCTCCCCCATTTCACAATGTTTTCTCTGTAATTTCCATACCAGATATACGACTGAAATAGTCCTCCTTGAGTTGCCTTAAGGGCCCCGCAACTAATCCAAAGTTAACAAACTATTTCAAAACACCTGGTCCAATAAGCTCATCGGTCCTTTGAAGAGAATTCTTCTTTCTTCTCCAAAGTGAGAAGAGATCTTAAAAGCAAATCGAGATCCCTTAAAGGAAGGACAGTTCACATACCATGGTATTGAAAGCAGCATTGCAAGTAAACGTGTTCTCTTGGCAGAGGGGAACCCAATCCAGCCTTGAAAAAAACGTATGTTTAATAACAGTATCCATTTCCCGAAGTGGAGTTCCGTTTCAGCCCAATGATGCATCAAATGTTGGTTTTTGGCTCAACACATTTATCCCACCTTCCTACTCTATCCTGAAATGTGTTCCTTTTCATGAGTTTCTTAGCTTTAATTACATATTTCGATTACAATCCTCAAGTCCTTAACACCTTCACTTAGTGAAAACCAAGAAGCAAGCAATTGTCAGCTGGATGCCATACCAGCATTTCTGATTGCAAACGGATGCTTTTGAGACCTTCTGCTAAGCAGGCAAAGGTAGGGAATCTTAGATGTGCCCAGCATCCAATGTTCCAATCCTCTATCCTCTTTGAAATGACCCGGAGAGTCAAGGAATGCTTGCCACTTACCTTGGTGAAGTTTCATGCTACCCAAATCTAGAGAGGCCATTTAGAAAGACTTCAAGTGTCATCATTTCAACTTATGGTCCTTGCTGTCAAATTGGCAACAGATATAAGGTCTTTTTGGATCTCTAAGAAAACTAGGGACCGCAGAAGCTTTATACTTCAGAATGCAAGAAGCTTAAGGCAGCTTCCATACCAGATATCAGCTCAGTACTAGCTTTGCCAGATCATCAGGACCTGAAATCCATGGAGGCCAATTCTCTCCAGAGGAGGAAGTATTGAATAGGTAAGTGCTTCCCTTTCAGTGAAATAGAGCTCATTTACACATCAACTCGGCAGTTGATGTCAATTGCCTTATCCCTAAAAGTGGCCCAAATCTGGAGAATGCATCTGAAGGGGGTGCGTTGGGGAAGCACATTTGAGTTTCCCAGAGCCACAACACTTTCACACAAAACAAACGCAAAAGTACATGCAAAAAAGAAACTCTCAGTCCTGAGGACCAAAGCAAAGGGTGAGGATGAACAACATCCTCAGTGTTTTCGAACTACGTTCCCTCATTTTAACAACAAAACGACAAACAACATGCAAATTGAAAGATAGGGAATCAGGACCACAGTTGTCATGCCTACTGACCTGGGAAGCAGAAAGAGCCAAAAAGTAAAGAGCAAAGAAATTAGGAAAAGTTCAATTTGCTTCATGAACTTCCACATGTCTCCTGGAAATATGCTCGTTCTCTCAGGGTCACAATGATGAAAACCAAAAGGATTTCACTGAGCAAACTTTCTCTAACTGAATATTTTACATAGACTGGTTTTGGAGATATGAAAATGATTCATTTGATGCCATGTTTCACCAGAATCTGTAGAATATGCTGGCCATGCAATGTAAAAAAAAAGAAAAAAAAACTTGCTTGTACCTTAGCGGACTACAAGATGGACTAGAGCTCTGCTGATCACAGCAGGTGTTATCCAATAGCAGAGAGACAAATGCAATGCCAAAAGGTCTCTCAGGATCGCAGTTCCCAGGCACCGAAAGGCAGATTCCTACCCATTGGAAAGGGAATATATCAACCAATGTTCCACCACAGCTGAAACACAACGCAGGAGGGAACGATACCTAGTGTGATCATATGCAAGCTCCGTTACTGACCAAAGACGTCTCAAGTACTCAATGCAAGTGCTGTTTCACACACCTACAATGTACGAATCACAAAGAGGATCCCACAAACCAAAGCACAGACTGCCGTGATTAACACCACATTGACACACACAAACACATGAAGAACAAATAAACACTACAATCACAAAGACAGAAAGCCAGAGAAGGCATTTTGTCTACTTCCACTTCCACTCCCACATGGAGGCCCCCAGTTCTCAAGAGGGAATGGACTCAGAGGGGCTCACATCCGCTAAGGGGAGCAGCCCAGTTGGAGTAGACCTATTTCCCAGCCTGTGCAAGCTGGAGCGACTTACCCCCAAATGACATGAACTGTATACCGTTGCTCTGGACATGTCTCCAAGACAAGCAGCCTCGTGCTGTAGGGCAGCCACTGCATATCATGGAGAATCCCTGCCAGTATCCTGGAGTCAAATGTACTCTGGCATGTGCTGGGAACTATAAATGGCGACGCACCTGATCGAGATCAACACACCATGGGCACAGACCTCCTGGCTGGCTCGCTATAATTGGTAACCAAAGGCAAGGATGTGTGCCCGACACACAGTGAGGCCAAGCAACAGCAAAACATTGGACTTTGGAGCCGAGAAATATTTGTTGTTGAGACATTCAAGGAAATGGGTGGCTTATGCTGGGTAATCCCCAACCTTGAAAGCTTTTAGCAAAGCCCTCTTAGAGGTAAGGTGATGGAGGGGTGTGGCTGTTCGTTGAAAACTTCTCCCTGTCCGATCCTTTGTTGTTGAGCACAGGTCATAGTCGGGTCTCAATGTTCCTATCAATCTCCAGCCAACAAATGTCACTCTCTGGGTGACAAGAAAGGGCAAGGTCCCAAGGCACAAGGCTCGCCCTCTGAGGTCCAGACCCACCTAAGAGAAAGGGGTCCCTGGGAGGGGTGGTGGTCCTCCTGCCATGGAGGGTTTGTCCAGGAGCTGGTCTGGGTCCTCCCACCAGTGCACACGCCTCACAGAGGAGGCAGCTCTGCCTCGGTGGCTCCCTCAGGGCCAGGTCCCAGACCCTTGCTAGCTGTCATCACTGAGGGAGCCGGGTGCACACGACCCAACAGGCCTTAATGCTCCCCAGGCCACCCAAACAGTGGCGGTCAGGTACCCCAGACTGTGAGCCATACCCTTAGGGTCACAGTGGCTGTGTGTGGTAGAGGTTCAACACTGCCTCAAGGCCTGGTCTGGGCCAGGGGACATTCATGGCCTTGGCTCTGGAAACCTGCAGGACACACCCCCAGCCAGTTCTCTGGGCCCCCCATCACACCACCTGGCCCAAGGCCGTGTGAGCAGAAGAATGCTGGGGAGAGGGCTGGCACTTGCCTCTTACCTCACGCTCCAGGTCTGAAGGGGCAGCACTCCACTGACTGCTGCCTAACAAAGGGCCCCCACTAAAGATGGCTGACAGACAGTGGCTTGCTTGGGGCAGGGGCCCACTACACTGCCCACCAATGGCTGAGCAGGGTGGTCACAGTGGCATTAGTGGTCTCCTCGTAACCATTGCCTGGTAATGGGGCAGTGGGTCACAGTGCACAGCAAGGGCTGCCTGGGAAGGGCTGCATTCAGCTGGCTATGGTACAATTCCCCCTTTTTTTGGTCATCTGCAACCCTGAAGAGAATATGTGGGTATGATTTGGATACAGTGGTTAATCATAAACTCAGCAGCGGATCTCTGTTTTAGGGGACTTGCTTTCAACCTCCATTCCTGGTTCATCTTTTCCCAAGTCTTTCAGGGAATGGGGTGACGACCACTCTAGCTACGTCCTGCTGCAGGAAAGCAAAGCCCTACAGTGCATTCTGAGTTGGAAGCAAGGCCACATTGCAAGTCTTGATCCAAGTCTCATATAAACTTGTATAAGGAATCCAGGAGAATAGGCCTGAAAAGCAGCGTGAGGGTGGCACTCTGGGGGAGATGTTCTGGCAGTAATCCAGACACGCAGAAGCAGAAGGGAAGAAATTGTTGTAAGTTGTTAGGAAGTTGAGGGGAAGAGCTTCCCTTAATGGGAGAACACAGATCAAAATCAGCATTATTGCAAAGCAAATCCATAAACGTTAGTAGCATATGCATCTGTTTACTCAGTTTGTCAAAACTGCATTGGTAAGAGTCTTCTTGAAGTTGAAGCACTTTGGGAAAGCCTCAGCCTAACTATCTGTTAGACACTTAAAGAGGCAAGGTTAGAGATCGCATGACAAGGGGTTGAGAAGGAAGCTTAATCAAGTGGCTCTCATGTAACCGTCAGCATGGCTGACCGATTATCCCAAGGCATACCTGCATTTCAGAAACTTTGTACTCTTTCTAGAATATCGACAGGTGTGCCATGTATCCATCCTGTGTAATTGGAGAAGCTTCTCCCCCATTTCACAATGTTTTCTCTGTAATTTCCATACCAGATATACGACTGAAATAGTCCTCCTTGAGTTGCCTTAAGGGCCCCGCAACTAATCCAAAGTTAACAAACTATTTCAAAACACCTGGTCCAATAAGCTCATCGGTCCTTTGAAGAGAATTCTTCTTTCTTCTCCAAAGTGAGAAGAGATCTTAAAAGCAAATCGAGATCCCTTAAAGGAAGGACAGTTCACATACCATGGTATTGAAAGCAGCATTGCAAGTAAACGTGTTCTCTTGGCAGAGGGGAACCCAATCCAGCCTTGAAAAAAACGTATGTTTAATAACAGTATCCATTTCCCGAAGTGGAGTTCCGTTTCAGCCCAATGATGCATCAAATGTTGGTTTTTGGCTCAACACATTTATCCCACCTTCCTACTCTATCCTGAAATGTGTTCCTTTTCATGAGTTTCTTAGCTTTAATTACATATTTCGATTACAATCCTCAAGTCCTTAACACCTTCACTTAGTGAAAACCAAGAAGCAAGCAATTGTCAGCTGGATGCCATACCAGCATTTCTGATTGCAAACGGATGCTTTTGAGACCTTCTGCTAAGCAGGCAAAGGTAGGGAATCTTAGATGTGCCCAGCATCCAATGTTCCAATCCTCTATCCTCTTTGAAATGACCCGGAGAGTCAAGGAATGCTTGCCACTTACCTTGGTGAAGTTTCATGCTACCCAAATCTAGAGAGGCCATTTAGAAAGACTTCAAGTGTCATCATTTCAACTTATGGTCCTTGCTGTCAAATTGGCAACAGATATAAGGTCTTTTTGGATCTCTAAGAAAACTAGGGACCGCAGAAGCTTTATACTTCAGAATGCAAGAAGCTTAAGGCAGCTTCCATACCAGATATCAGCTCAGTACTAGCTTTGCCAGATCATCAGGACCTGAAATCCATGGAGGCCAATTCTCTCCAGAGGAGGAAGTATTGAATAGGTAAGTGCTTCCCTTTCAGTGAAATAGAGCTCATTTACACATCAACTCGGCAGTTGATGTCAATTGCCTTATCCCTAAAAGTGGCCCAAATCTGGAGAATGCACCTGAAGGGGGTGCGTTGGGGAAGCACATTTGAGTTTCCCAGAGCCACAACACTTTCACACAAAACAAACGCAAAAGTACATGCAAAAAAGAAACTCTCAGTCCTGAGGACCAAAGCAAAGGGTGAGGATGAACAACATCCTCAGTGTTTTCGAACTACGTTCCCTCATTTTAACAACAAAACGACAAACAACATGCAAATTGAAAGATAGGGAATCAGGACCACAGTTGTCATGCCTACTGACCTGGGAAGCAGAAAGAGCCAAAAAGTAAAGAGCAAAGAAATTAGGAAAAGTTCAATTTGCTTCATGAACTTCCACATGTCTCCTGGAAATATGCTCGTTCTCTCAGGGTCACAATGATGAAAACCAAAAGGATTTCACTGAGCAAACTTTCTCTAACTGAATATTTTACATAGACTGGTTTTGGAGATATGAAAATGATTCATTTGATGCCATGTTTCACCAGAATCTGTAGAATATGCTGGCCATGCAATGTAAAAAAAAAGAAAAAAAAACTTGCTTGTACCTTAGCGGACTACAAGATGGACTAGAGCTCTGCTGATCACAGCAGGTGTTATCCAATAGCAGAGAGACAAATGCAATGCCAAAAGGTCTCTCAGGATCGCAGTTCCCAGGCACCGAAAGGCAGATTCCTACCCATTGGAAAGGGAATATATCAACCAATGTTCCACCACAGCTGAAACACAACGCAGGAGGGAACGATACCTAGTGTGATCATATGCAAGCTCCGTTACTGACCAAAGACGTCTCAAGTACTCAATGCAAGTGCTGTTTCACACACCTACAATGTACGAATCACAAAGAGGATCCCACAAACCAAAGCACAGACTGCCGTGATTAACACCACATTGACACACACAAACACATGAAGAACAAATAAACACTACAATCACAAAGACAGAAAGCCAGAGAAGGCATTTTGTCTACTTCCACTTCCACTCCCACATGGAGGCCCCCAGTTCTCAAGAGGGAATGGACTCAGAGGGGCTCACATCCGCTAAGGGGAGCAGCCCAGTTGGAGTAGACCTATTTCCCAGCCTGTGCAAGCTGGAGCGACTTACCCCCAAATGACATGAACTGTATACCGTTGCTCTGGACATGTCTCCAAGACAAGCAGCCTCGTGCTGTAGGGCAGCCACTGCATATCATGGAGAATCCCTGCCAGTATCCTGGAGTCAAATGTACTCTGGCATGTGCTGGGAACTATAAATGGCGACGCACCTGATCGAGATCAACACACCATGGGCACAGACCTCCTGGCTGGCTCGCTATAATCGGTAACCAAAGGCAAGGATGTGTGCCCGACACACAGTGAGGCCAAGCAACAGCAAAACATTGGACTTTGGAGCCGAGAAATATTTGTTGTTGAGACATTCAAGGAAATGGGTGGCTTATGCTGGGTAATCCCCAACCTTGAAAGCTTTTAGCAAAGCCCTCTTAGAGGTAAGGTGATGGAGGGGTGTGGCTGTTCGTTGAAAACTTCTCCCTGTCCGATCCTTTGTTGTTGAGCACAGGTCATAGTCGGGTCTCAATGTTCCTATCAATCTCCAGCCAACAAATGTCACTCTCTGGGTGACAAGAAAGGGCAAGGTCCCAAGGCACAAGGCTCGCCCTCTGAGGTCCAGACCCACCTAAGAGAAAGGGGTCCCTGGGAGGGGTGGTGGTCCTCCTGCCATGGAGGGTTTGTCCAGGAGCTGGTCTGGGTCCTCCCACCAGTGCACACGCCTCACAGAGGAGGCAGCTCTGCCTCGGTGGCTCCCTCAGGGCCAGGTCCCAGACCCTTGCTAGCTGTCATCACTGAGGGAGCCAGGTGCACACGACCCAACAGGCCTTAATGCTCCCCAGGCCACCCAAACAGTGGCGGTCAGGTACCCCAGACTGTGAGCCATACCCTTAGGGTCACAGTGGCTGTGTGTGGTAGAGGTTCAACACTGCCTCAAGGCCTGGTCTGGGCCAGGGGACATTCATGGCCTTGGCTCTGGAAACCTGCAGGACACACCCCCAGCCTGTTCTCTGGGCCCCCCATCACACCACCTGGCCCAAGGCCGTGTGAGCAGAAGAATGCTGGGGAGAGGGCTGGCACTTGCCTCTTACCTCACGCTCCAGGTCTGAAGGGGCAGCACTCCACTGACTGCTGCCTAAAAAAGGGCCCCCACTAAAGATGGCTGACAGACAGTGGCTTGCTTGGGGCAGGGGCCCACTACACTGCCCACCAATGGCTGAGCAGGGTGGTCACAGTGGCATTAGTGGTCTCCTGGTAACCATTGTCTGATAATGGGGCAGTGGGTCACAGTGCACAGCAAGGGCTGCCTGGGAAGGGCTGCATTCAGCTGGCTATGGTACAATTCCCCTTTTTTTTGGTCATCAGCAACCCTGAAGAGAATATGTGGGTATGATTTGGATAGAGTGGTTAATCATAAACTCAGCAGTGGATCTCTGTTTTAGGGGACTTGCTTTCAACCTCCATTCCTGGTTCATCTTTTCCCAAGTCTTTCAGGGAATGGGGTGACGACCACTCTAGCTACGTCCTGCTGCAGGAAAGCAAAGCCCTACAGTGCATTCTGAGTTGGAAGCAAGGCCACGTTGCAAGTCTTGATCCAAGTCTCATATAAACTTGTATAAGGAATCCAGGAGAATAAGCCTGAAATGCAGCGTGAGGGTGGCACTCTGGGGGAGATGTTCTGGCAGGTAATCCAGACAAGCAGAAGCAGAAGGGAAGAAATTGTTGTAAGTTGTTAGGAAGTTGAGGGGAAGAGCTTCCCTTAATGGGAGTACACAGATCAAAATCAGCATTATTGCAAAGCAAATCCATAAACGTTAGTAGCATATGCATCTGTTTACTCAGTTTGTCAAAACTGCATTGGTAAGAGTCTTCTTGAAGTTGAAGCACTTTGGGAAAGCCTCAGCCTAACTATCTGTTAGACACTTAAAGAGGCAAGGTTAGAGATCGCATGACAAGGGGTTGAGAAGGAAGCTTAATCAAGTGGCTCTCATGTAACCGTCAGCATGGCTGACCGATTATCCCAAGGCATACCTGCATTTCAGAAACTTTGTACTCTTTCTAGAATATCGACAGGTGTGCCATGTATCCATCCTGTGTAATTGGAGAAGCTTCTCCCCCATTTCACAATGTTTTCTCTGTAATTTCCATACCAGATATACGACTGAAATAGTCCTCCTTGAGTTGCCTTAAGGGCCCTGCAACTAATCCAAAGTTAACAAACTATTTCAAAACACCTGGTCCAATAAGCTCATCAGTCCTTTGAAGAGAATTCTTCTTTCTTCTCCAAAGTGAGAAGAGATCTTAAAAGCAAATCGAGATCCCTTAAAGGAAGGACAGTTCACATACCATGGTATTGAAAGCAGCATTGCAAGTAAACGTGTTCTCTTGGCAGAGGGGAACCCAATCCAGCCTTGAAAAAAACGTATGTTTAATAACAGTATCCATTTCCCGAAGTGGAGTTCCGTTTCAGCCCAATGATGCATCAAATGTTGGTTTTTGGCTCAACACATTTATCCCACCTTCCTACTCTATCCTGAAATGTGTTCCTTTTCATGAGTTTCTTAGCTTTAATTACATATTTCGATTACAATCCTCAAGTCCTTAACACCTTCACTTAGTGAAAACCAAGAAGCAAGCAATTGTCAGCTGGATGCCATACCAGCATTTCTGATTGCAAACGGATGCTTTTGAGACCTTCTGCTAAGCAGGCAAAGGTAGGGAATCTTAGATGTGCCCAGCATCCAATGTTCCAATCCTCTATCCTCTTTGAAATGACCCAGAGAGTCAAGGAATGCTTGCCACTTACCTTGGTGAAGTTTCATGCTACCCAAATCTAGAGAGGCCATTTAGAAAGACTTCAAGTGTCATCATTTCAACTTATGGTCTTTGCTGTCAAATTGGCAACAGATATAAGGTCTTTTTGGATCTCTAAGAAAACTAGGGACCGCAGAAGCTTTATACTTCAGAATGCAAGAAGCTTAAGGCAGCTTCCATACCAGATATCAGCTCAGTACTAGCTTTGCCAGATCATCAGGACCTGAAATCCATGGAGGCCAATTCTCTCCAGAGGAGGAAGTATTGAATAGGTAAGTGCTTCCCTTTCAGTGAAATAGAGCTCATTTACACATCAACTCGGCAGTTGATATCAATTGCCTTATCCCTAAAAGTGGCCCAAATCTGGAGAATGCACCTGAAGGGGGTGCGTTGGGGAAGCACATTTGAGTTTCCCAGAGCCACAACACTTTCACACAAAACAAACGCAAAAGTACATGCAAAAAAGAAACTCTCAGTCCTGAGGACCAAAGCAAAGGGTGAGGATGAACAACATCCTCAGTGTTTTCGAACTACGTTCCCTCATTTTAACAACAAAACGACAAACAACATGCAAATTGAAAGATAGGGAATCAGGACCACAGTTGTCATGCCTACTGACCTGGGAAGCAGAAAGAGCCAAAAAGTAAAGAGCAAAGAAATTAGGAAAAGTTCAATTTGCTTCATGAACTTCCACATGTCTCCTGGAAATATGCTCGTTCTCTCAGGGTCACAATGATGAAAACCAAAAGGATTTCACTGAGCAAACTTTCTCTAACTGAATATTTTACATAGACTGGTTTTGGAGATATGAAAATGATTCATTTGATGCCATGTTTCACCAGAATCTGTAGAATATGCTGGCCATGCAATGTAAAAAAAAAGAAAAAAAAACTTGCTTGTACCTTAGCGGACTACAAGATGGACTAGAGCTCTGCTGATCACAGCAGGTGTTATCCAATAGCAGAGAGACAAATGCAATGCCAAAAGGTCTCTCAGGATCGCAGTTCCCAGGCACCAAAGGGCAGATTCCTACCCATTGGAAAGGGAATATGTCAACCAATGTTCCACCACAGCTGAAACACAACGCAGGAGGGAACGATACCTAGTGTGATCATATGCAAGCTCCGTTACTGACCAAAGACGTCTCAAGTACTCAATGCAAGTGCTGTTTCACACACCTACAATGTACGAATCACAAAGAGGATCCCACAAACCAAAGCACAGACTGCCGTGATTAACACCACATTGACACACACAAACACTTGAAGAACAAATAAACACTCCAATCACAAAGACAGAAAGCCAGAGAAGGCATTTTGTCTACTTCCACTTCCACTCCCACATGGAGGCCCCCAGTTCTCAAGAGGGAATGGACTCAGAGGGGCTCACATCCGCTAAGGGGAGCAGCCCAGTTGGAGTAGACCTATTTCCCAGCCTGTGCAAGCTGGAGCGACTTACCCCCAAATGACATGAACTGTATACCGTTGCTCTGGACATGTCTCCAAGACAAGCAGCCTCGTGCTGTAGGGCAGCCACTGCATATCATGGAGAATCCCTGCCAGTATCCTGGAGTCAAATGTACTCTGGCATGTGCTGGGAACTATAAATGGCGACGCACCTGATCGAGATCAACACACCATGGGCACAGACCTCCTGGCTGGCTCACTATAATTGGTAACCAAAGGCCAGGATGTGTGCCCGACACACAGTGAGGCCAAGCAACAGCAAAACATTGGACTTTGGAGCCGAGAAATATTTGTTGTTGAGACATTCAAGGAAATGGGTGGCTTATGCTGGGTAATCCCCAACCTTGAAAGCTTTTAGCAAAGCCCTCTTAGAGGTAAGGTGATGGAGGGGTGTGGCTGTTCGTTGAAAACTTCTCCCTGTCCGATCCTTTGTTGTTGAGCACAGGTCATAGTCGGGTCTCAATGTTCCTATCAATCTCCAGCCAACAAATGTCACTCTCTGGGTGACAAGAAAGGGCAAGGTCCCAAGGCACACGGCTCACCCTCTGAGGTCCAGACCCACCTAAGAGAAAGGGGTCCCTGGGAGGGGTGGTGGTCCTCCTGCCATGGAGGGTTTGTCCAGGAGCTGGTCTGGGTCCTCCCACCAGTGCCCACGCCTCACAGAGGAGGCAGCTCTGCCTTGGTGGATCCCTCAGGGCCAGGTCCCAGACCCTTGCTAGCTGTCATCACTGAGGGAGCCGGGTGCACACGACCCAACAGGTCTTAATGCTCCCCAGGCCACCCAAACAGTGGCGGTCAGGTACCCCAGACTGTGAGCCATACCCTTAGGGTCACAGTGGCGGTGTGTGGTAGAGGTTCAACACTGCCTCAAGGCCTGGTCTGGGCCAGGGGACATTCATGGCCTTGGCTCTGGAGCCCTGCAGGACACACCCCCAGCCTGTTCTCTGGGCCCCCCATCACACCAGCTGGCCCAAGGCCGTGTGAGCAGAAGAATGCTGGGGAGAAGGCTGGCACTTGCCTCTTACCTCACGCTCCAGGTCTGAAGGGGCAGCACTCCACTGACTGCTGCCTAACAAAGGGCCCCCACTAAAGATGGCTGACAGACAGTGGCTTGCTTGGGGCAGGGGCCCACTACACTGCCCACCAATGGCTGAGCAGGGTGGTCACAGTGGCATTAGTGGTCTCCTCGTAACCATTGCCTGGTAATGGGGCAGTGGGTCACAGTGCACAGCAAGGGCTGCCTGGGAAGGGCTGCATTCAGCTGGCTATGGTACAATTCCCCCTTTTTTTGGTCATCTGCAACCCTGAAGAGAATATGTGGGTATGATTTGGATAGAGTGGTTAATCATAAACTCAGCAGCGGATCTCTGTTTTAGGGGACTTGCTTTCAACCTCCATTCCTGGTTCATCTTTTCCCAAGTCTTTCAGGGAATGGGGTGACGACCACTCTAGCTACGTCCTGTTGCAGGAAAGCAAAGCCCTACAGTGCATTCTGAGTTGGAAGCAAGGCCACGTTGCAAGTCTTGATCCAAGTCTCATATAAACTTGTATAAGGAATCCAGGAGAATAGGCCTGAAAAGCAGCGTGAGGGTGGCACTCTGGGGGAGATGTTCTGGCAGTAATCCAGACACGCAGAAGCAGAAGGGAAGAAATTGTTGTAAGTTGTTAGGAAGTTGAGGGGAAGAGCTTCCCTTAATGGGAGAACACAGATCAAAATCAGCATTATTGCAAAGCAAATCCATAAACGTTAGTAGCATATGCATCTGTTTACTCAGTTTGTCAAAACTGCATTGGTAAGAGTCTTCTTGAAGTTGAAGCACTTTGGGAAAGCCTCAGCCTAACTATCTGTTAGACACTTAAAGAGGCAAGGTTAGAGATCGCATGACAAGGGGTTGAGAAGGAAGCTTAATCAAGTGGCTCTCATGTAACTGTCAGCATGGCTGACCGATTATCCCAAGGCATACCTGCATTTCAGAAACTTTGTACCCTTTCTAGAATATCGAAAGGTGTGCCACGTATCCATCCTGTGTAATTGGAGAAGCTTCTCCCCCATTTCACAATGTTTTCTCTGTAATTTCCATACCAGATATACGACTGAAATAGTCCTCCTTGAGTTGCCTTAAGGGCCCCGCAACTAATCCAAAGTTAACAAACTATTTCAAAACACCTGGTCCAATAAGCTCATCAGTCCTTTGAAGAGAATTCTTCTTTCTTCTCCAAAGTGAGAAGAGATCTTAAAAGCAAATCGAGATCCCTTAAAGGCAGGACAGTTCACATACCATGGTATTGAAAGCAGCATTCCAAGTAAACGTGTTCTCTTGGCAGAGGGGAACCCAATCCAGCCTTGAAAAAAACGTATGTTTAATAACAGTATCCATTTCCCGAAGTGGAGTTTCGTTTCAGCCCAATGATGCATCAAATGTTGGTTTTTGGCTCAACACATTTATCCCACCTTCCTACTCTATCCTGAAATGTGTTCCTTTTCATGAGTTTCTTAGCTTTAATTACATATTTCGATTACAATCCTCAAGTCCTTAACACCTTCACTTAGTGAAAACCAAGAAGCAAGCAATTGTCAGCTGGATGCCATACCAGCATTTCTGATTGCAAACGGATGCTTTTGAGACCTTCTGCTAAGTAGGCAAAGGTAGGGAATCTTAGATGTGCCCAGCATCCAATGTTCCAATCCTCTATCCTCTTTGAAATGACCCGGAGAGTCAAGGAATGCTTGCCACTTACCTTGGTGAAGTTTCATGCTACCCAAATCTAGAGAGGCCATTTAGAAAGACTTCAAGTGTCATCATTTCAACTTATGGTCTTTGCTGTCAAATTGGCAACAGATATAAGGTCTTTTTGGATCTCTAAGAAAACTAGGGACCGCAGAAGCTTTATACTTCAGAATGCAAGAAGCTTAAGGCAGCTTCCATACCAGATATCAGCTCAGTACTAGCTTTGCCAGATCATCAGGACCTGAAATCCATGGAGGCCAATTCTCTCCAGAGGAGGAAGTATTGAATAGGTAAGTGCTTCCCTTTCAGTGAAATAGAGCTCATTTACACATCAACTCGGCAGTTGATGTCAATTGCCTTATCCCTAAAAGTGGCCCAAATCTGGAGAATGCACCTGAAGGGGGTGCGTTGGGGAAGCACATTTGAGTTTCCCAGAGCCACAACACTTTCACACAAAACAAACGCAAAAGTACATGCAAAAAAGAAACTCTCAGTCCTGAGGACCAAAGCAAAGGGTGAGGATGAACAACATCCTCAGTGTTTTCGAACTACGTTCCCTCATTTTAACAACAAAACGACAAACAACATGCAAATTGAAAGATAGGGAATCAGGACCACAGTTGTCATGCCTACTGACCTGGGAAGCAGAAAGAGCCAAAAAGTAAAGAGCAAAGAAATTAGGAAAAGTTCAATTTGCTTCATGAACTTCCACATGTCTCCTGGAAATATGCTCGTTCTCTCAGGGTCACAATGATGAAAACCAAAAGGATTTCACTGAGCAAACTTTCTCTAACTGAATATTTTACATAGACTGGTTTTGGAGATATGAAAATGATTCATTTGATGCCATGTTTCACCAGAATCTGTAGAATATGCTGGCCATGCAATGTAAAAAAAAAGAAAAAAAAAACTTGCTTGTACCTTAGCGGACTACAAGATGGACTAGAGCTCTGCTGATCACAGCAGGTGTTATCCAATAGCAGAGAGACAAATGCAATGCCAAAAGGTCTCTCAGGATCGCAGTTCCCAGGCACCAAAGGGCAGATTCCTATCCATTGGAAAGGGAATATGTCAACCAATGTTCCACCACAGCTGAAACACAACGCAGGAGGGAACGATACCTAGTGTGATCATATGCAAGCTCCGTTACTGACCAAAGACGTCTCAAGTACTCAATGCAAGTGCTGTTTCACACACCTACAATGTACGAATCACAAAGAGGATCCCACAAACCAAAGCACAGACTGCCGTGATTAACACCACATTGACACACACAAACACTTGAAGAACAAATAAACACTCCAATCACAAAGACAAAAAGCCAGAGAAGGCCTTTTGTCTACTTCCACTTCCACTCCCACATGGAGGCCCCCAGTTCTCAAGAGGGAATGGACTCAGAGGGGCTCCCATCCGCTAAGGGGAGCAGCCCAGTTGGAGTAGACCTATTTCCCAGCCTGTGCAAGCTGGAGCGACTTACCCCCAAATGACATGAACTGTATACCGTTGCTCTGGACATGTCTCCAAGACAAGCAGCCTCGTGCTGTAGGGCAGCCACTGCATATCATGGAGAATCCCTGCCAGTATCCTGGAGTCAAATGTACTCTGGCATGTGCTGGGAACTATAAATGGCGACGCACCTGATCGAGATCAACACACCATGGGCACAGACCTCCTGGCTGGCTCACTATAATTGGTAACCAAAGGCCAGGATGTGTGCCCGACACACAGTGAGGCCAAGCAACAGCAAAACATTGGACTTTGGAGCCGAGAAATATTTGTTGTTGAGACATTCAAGGAAATGGGTGGCTTATGCTGGGTAATCCCCAACCTTGAAAGCTTTTAGCAAAGCCCTCTTAGAGGTAAGGTGATGGAGGGGTGTGGCTGTTCGTTGAAAACTTCTCCCTGTCCGATCCTTTGTTGTTGAGCACAGGTCATAGTCGGGTCTCAATGTTCCTATCAATCTCCAGCCAACAAATGTCACTCTCTGGGTGACAAGAAAGGGCAAGGTCCCAAGGCACAAGGCTCACCCTCTGAGGTCCAGACCCACCTAAGAGAAAGGGGTCCCTGGGAGGGGTGGTGGTCCTCCTGCCATGGAGGGTTTGTCCAGGAGCTGGTCTGGGTCCTCCCACCAGTGCCCACGCCTCACAGAGGAGGCAGCTCTGCCTTGGTGGATCCCTCAGGGCCAGGTCCCAGACCCTTGCTAGCTGTCATCACTGAGGGAGCCGGGTGCACACGACCCAACAGGTCTTAATGCTCCCCAGGCCACCCAAACAGTGGCGGTCAGGTACCCCAGACTGTGAGCCATACCCTTAGGGTCACAGTGGCGGTGTGTGGTAGAGGTTCAACACTGCCTCAAGGCCTGGTCTGGGCCAGGGGACATTCATGGCCTTGGCTCTGGAGCCCTGCAGGACACACCCCCAGCCTGTTCTCTGGGCCCCCCATCACACCAGCTGGCCCAAGGCCGTGTGAGCAGAAGAATGCTGGGGAGAAGGCTGGCACTTGCCTCTTACCTCACGCTCCAGGTCTGAAGGGGCAGCACTCCACTGACTGCTGCCTAACAAAGGGCCCCCACTAAAGATGGCTGACAGACAGTGGCTTGCTTGGGGCAGGGGCCCACTACACTGCCCACCAATGGCTGAGCAGGGTGGTCACAGTGGCATTAGTGGTCTCCTCGTAACCATTGCCTGGTAATGGGGCAGTGGGTCACAGTGCACAGCAAGGGCTGCCTGGGAAGGGCTGCATTCAGCTGGCTATGGTACAATTCCCCCTTTTTTTGGTCATCTGCAACCCTGAAGAGAATATGTGGGTATGATTTGGATACAGTGGTTAATCATAAACTCAGCAGCGGATCTCTGTTTTAGGGGACTTGCTTTCAACCTCCATTCCTGGTTCATCTTTTCCCAAGTCTTTCAGGGAATGGGGTGACGACCACTCTAGCTACGTCCTGTTGCAGGAAAGCAAAGCCCTACAGTGCATTCTGAGTTGGAAGCAAGGCCACGTTGCAAGTCTTGATCCAAGTCTCATATAAACTTGTATAAGGAATCCAGGAGAATAGGCCTGAAAAGCAGCGTGAGGGTGGCACTCTGGGGGAGATGTTCTGGCAGTAATCCAGACACGCAGAAGCAGAAGGGAAGAAATTGTTGTAAGTTGTTAGGAAGTTGAGGGGAAGAGCTTCCCTTAATGGGAGAACACAGATCAAAATCAGCATTATTGCAAAGCAAATCCATAAACGTTAGTAGCATATGCATCTGTTTACTCAGTTTGTCAAAACTGCATTGGTAAGAGTCTTCTTGAAGTTGAAGCACTTTGGGAAAGCCTCAGCCTAACTATCTGTTAGACACTTAAAGAGACAAGGTTAGAGATCGCATGACAAGGGGTTGAGAAGGAAGCTTAATCAAGTGGCTCTCATGTAACTGTCAGCATGGCTGACCGATTATCCCAAGGCATACCTGCATTTCAGAAACTTTGTACCCTTTCTAGAATATCGACAGGTGTGCCACGTATCCATCCTGTGTAATTGGAGAAGCTTCTCCCCCATTTCACAATGTTTTCTCTGTAATTTCCATACCAGATATACGACTGAAATAGTCCTCCTTGAGTTGCCTTAAGGGCCCCGCAACTAATCCAAAGTTAACAAACTATTTCAAAACACCTGGTCCAATAAGCTCATCAGTCCTTTGAAGAGAATTCTTCTTTCTTCTCCAAAGTGAGAAGAGATCTTAAAAGCAAATCGAGATCCCTTAAAGGCAGGACAGTTCACATACCATGGTATTGAAAGCAGCATTCCAAGTAAACGTGTTCTCTTGGCAGAGGGGAACCCAATCCAGCCTTGAAAAAAACGTATGTTTAATAACAGTATCCATTTCCCGAAGTGGAGTTTCGTTTCAGCCCAATGATGCATCAAATGTTGGTTTTTGGCTCAACACATTTATCCCACCTTCCTACTCTATCCTGAAATGTGTTCCTTTTCATGAGTTTCTTAGCTTTAATTACATATTTCGATTACAATCCTCAAGTCCTTAACACCTTCACTTAGTGAAAACCAAGAAGCAAGCAATTGTCAGCTGGATGCCATACCAGCATTTCTGATTGCAAACGGATGCTTTTGAGACCTTCTGCTAAGTAGGCAAAGGTAGGGAATCTTAGATGTGCCCAGCATCCAATGTTCCAATCCTCTATCCTCTTTGAAATGATCCGGAGAGTCAAGGAATGCTTGCCACTTACCTTGGTGAAGTTTCATGCTACCCAAATCTAGAGAGGCCATTTAGAAAGACTTCAAGTGTCATCATTTCAACTTATGGTCTTTGCTGTCAAATTGGCAACAGATATAAGGTCTTTTTGGATCTCTAAGAAACCTAGGGACTGCAGAAGGTTTATACTTCAGAATGCAAGAAGCTTAAGGCAGCTTCCATACCAGATATCAGTTCAGTACTAGCTATTTGCCAGATCATCAGGACCTGAAATCCATGGAGGCCAATTCTCTCCAGAGGAGGAAGTATTGAATAGGTAAGTGCTTCCCTTTCAGTGAAATAGAGCTCATTTACACATCAACTCGGCAGTTGATGTCAATTGCCTTATCCCTAAAAGTGGCCCAAATCTGGAGAATGCACCTGAAGGGGGTGCGTTGGGGAAGCACATTTGAGTTTCCCAGAGCCACAACACTTTCACACAAAACAAACGCAAAAGTACATGCAAAAAAGAAACTCTCAGTCCTGAGGACCAAAGCAAAGGGTGAGGATGAACAACATCCTCAGTGTTTTCGAACTACGTTCCCTCATTTTAACAACAAAACGACAAACAACATGCAAATTGAAAGATAGGGAATCAGGACCACAGTTGTCATGCCTACTGACCTGGGAAGCAGAAAGAGCCAAAAAGGAAAAAGCAAAGAAATTAGGAAAAGTTCAATTTGCTTCATTAACTTCCACATGTCTCCTGGAAATATGCTCGTTCTCTCAGGGTCACAATGATGAAAACCAAAAGGATTTCACTGAGCAAACTTTCTCTAACTGAATATTTTACATAGACTGGTTTTGGAGATATGAAAATGATTCATTTGATGCCATGTTTCACCAGAATCTGTAGAATATGCTGGCCATGCAATGTAAAAAAAAAGAAAAAAAAACTTGCTTGTACCTTAGCGGACTACAAGATGGACTAGAGCTCTGCTGATCACAGCAGGTGTTATCCAATAGCAGAGAGACAAATGCAATGCCAAAAGGTCTCTCAGGATCGCAGTTCCCAGGCACCAAAGGGCAGATTCCTACCCATTGGAAAGGGAATATGTCAACCAATGTTCCACCACAGCTGAAACACAACGCAGGAGGGAACGATACCTAGTGTGATCATATGCAAGCTCCGTTACTGACCAAAGACGTCTCAAGTACTCAATGCAAGTGCTGTTTCACACACCTACAATGTACGAATCACAAAGAGGATCCCACAAACCAAAGCACAGACTGCCGTGATTAACACCACATTGACACACACAAACACTTGAAGAACAAATAAACACTCCAATCACAAAGACAGAAAGCCAGAGAATGCATTTTGTCTACTTCCACTTCCACTCCCACATGGAGGCCCCCAGTTCTCAAGAGGGAATGGACTCAGAGGGGCTCACATCCGCTAAGGGGAGCAGCCCAGTTGGAGTAGACCTATTTCCCAGCCTGTGCAAGCTGGAGCGACTTACCCCCAAATGACATGAACTGTATACCGTTGCTCTGGACATGTCTCCAAGACAAGCAGCCTCGTGCTGTAGGGCAGCCACTGCATATCATGGAGAATCCCTGCCAGTATCCTGGAGTCAAATGTACTCTGGCATGTGCTGGGAACTATAAATGGCGACGCACCTGATCGAGATCAACACACCATGGGCACAGACCTCCTGGCTGGCTCACTATAATTGGTAACCAAAGGCCAGGATGTGTGCCCGACACACAGTGAGGCCAAGCAACAGCAAAACATTGGACTTTGGAGCCGAGAAATATTTGTTGTTGAGACATTCAAGGAAATGGGTGGCTTATGCTGGGTAATCCCCAACCTTGAAAGCTTTTAGCAAAGCCCTCTTAGAGGTAAGGTGATGGAGGGGTGTGGCTGTTCGTTGAAAACTTCTCCCTGTCCGATCCTTTGTTGTTGAGCACAGGTCATAGTCGGGTCTCAATGTTCCTATCAATCTCCAGCCAACAAATGTCACTCTCTGGGTGACAAGAAAGGGCAAGGTCCCAAGGCACAAGGCTCACCCTCTGAGGTCCAGACCCACCTAAGAGAAAGGGGTCCCTGGGAGGGGTGGTGGTCCTCCTGCCATGGAGGGTTTGTCCAGGAGCTGGTCTGGGTCCTCCCACCAGTGCCCACGCCTCCCAGAGGAGGCAGCTCTGCCTTGGTGGATCCCTCAGGGCCAGGTCCCAGACCCTTGCTAGCTGTCATCACTGAGGGAGCCGGGTGCACACGACCCAACAGGTCTTAATGCTCCCCAGGCCACCCAAACAGTGGTGGTCAGGTACCCCAGACTGTGAGCCATACCCTTAGGGTCACAGTGGCGGTGTGTGGTAGAGGTTCAACACTGCCTCAAGGCCTGGTCTGGGCCAGGGGACATTCATGGCCTTGGCTCTGGAGCCCTGCAGGACACACCCCCAGCCTGTTCTCTGGGCCCCCCATCACACCACCTGGCCCAAGGCCGTGTGAGCAGAAGAATGCTGGGGAGAAGGCTGGCACTTGCCTCTTACCTCACGCTCCAGGTCTGAAGGGGCAGCACTCCACTGACTGCTGCCTAACAAAGGGCCCCCACTAAAGATGGCTGACAGACAGTGGCTTGCTTGGGGCAGGGGCCCACTACACTGCCCACCAATGGCTGAGCAGGGTGGTCACAGTGGCATTAGTGGTCTCCTCGTAACCATTGCCTGGTAATGGGGCAGTGGGTCACAGTGCACAGCAAGGGCTGCCTGGGAAGGGCTGCATTCAGCTGGCTATGGTACAATTCCCCCTTTTTTTGGTCATCTGCAACCCTGAAGAGAATATGTGGGTATGATTTGGATACAGTGGTTAATCATAAACTCAGCAGCGGATCTCTGTTTTAGGGGACTTGCTTTCAACCTCCATTCCTGGTTCATCTTTTCCCAAGTCTTTCAGGGAATGGGGTGACGACCACTCTAGCTACGTCCTGCTGCAGGAAAGCAAAGCCCTACAGTGCATTCTGAGTTGGAAGCAAGGCCACGTTGCAAGTCTTGATCCAAGTCTCATATAAACTTGTATAAGGAATCCAGGAGAATAGGCCTGAAAAGCAGCGTGAGGGTGGCACTCTGGGGGAGATGTTCTGGCAGTAATCCAGACACGCAGAAGCAGAAGGGAAGACATTGTTGTAAGTTGTTAGGAAGTTGAGGGGAAGAGCTTCCCTTAATGGGAGAACACAGATCAAAATCAGCATTATTGCAAAGCAAATCCATAAACGTTAGTAGCATATGCATCTGTTTACTCAGTTTGTCAAAACTGCATTGGTAAGAGTCTTCTTGAAGTTGAAGCACTTTGGGAAAGCCTCAGCCTAACTATCTGTTAGACACTTAAAGAAGCAAGGTTAGAGATCGCATGACAAGGGGTTGAGAAGGAAGCTTAATCAAGTGGCTCTCATGTAACCGTCAGCATGGCTGACCGATTATCCCAAGGCATACCTGCATTTCAGAAACTTTGTACTCTTTCTAGAATATCGACAGGTGTGCCATGAATCCATCCTGTGTAATTGGAGAAGCTTCTCCCCCATTTCACAATGTTTTCTCTGTAATTTCCATACCAGATATACGACTGAAATAGTCCTCCTTGAGTTGCCTTAAGGGCCCCGCAACTAATCCAAAGTTAACAAACTATTTCAAAACACCTGGTCCAATAAGCTCATCAGTCCTTTGAAGAGAATTCTTCTTTCTTCTCCAAAGTGAGAAGAGATCTTAAAAGCAAATCGAGATCCCTTAAAGGAAGGACAGTTCACATACCATGGTATTGAAAGCAGCATTGCAAGTAAACGTGTTCTCTTGGCAGAGGGGAACCCAATCCAGCCTTGAAAAAAACGTATGTTTAATAACAGTATCCATTTCCCGAAGTGGAGTTCCGTTTCAGCCCAATGATGCATCAAATGTTGGTTTTTGGCTCAACACATTTATCCCACCTTCCTACTCTATCCTGAAATGTGTTCCTTTTCATGAGTTTCTTAGCTTTAATTACATATTTCGATTACAATCCTCAAGTCCTTAACACCTTCACTTAGTGAAAACCAAGAAGCAAGCAATTGTCAGCTGGATGCCATACCAGCATTTCTGATTGCAAACGGATGCTTTTGAGACCTTCTGCTAAGCAGGCAAAGGTAGGGAATCTTAGATGTGCCCAGCATCCAATGTTCCAATCCTCTATCCTCTTTGAAATGACCCGGAGAGTCAAGGAATGCTTGCCACTTACCTTGGTGAAGTTTCATGCTACCCAAATCTAGAGAGGCCATTTAGAAAGACTTCAAGTGTCATCATTTCAACTTATGGTCTTTGCTGTCAAATTGGCAACAGATATAAGGTCTTTTTGGATCTCTAAGAAAACTAGGGACTGCAGAAGCTTTATACTTCAGAATGCAAGAAGCTTAAGGCAGCTTCCATACCAGATATCAGCTCAGTACTAGCTTTGCCAGATCATCAGGACCTGAAATCCATGGAGGCCAATTCTCTCCAGAGGAGGAAGTATTGAATAGGTAAGTGCTTCCCTTTCAGTGAAATAGAGCTCATTTACACATCAACTCGGCAGTTGATGTCAATTGCCTTATCCCTAAAAGTGGCCCAAATCTGGAGAATGCACCTGAAGGGGGTGCGTTGGGGAAGCACATTTGAGTTTCCCAGAGCCACAACACTTTCACACAAAACAAACGCAAAAGTACATGCAAAAAAGAAACTCTCAGTCCTGAGGACCAAAGCAAAGGGTGAGGATGAACAACATCCTCAGTGTTTTCGAACTACGTTCCCTCATTTTAACAACAAAACGACAAACAACATGCAAATTGAAAGATAGGGAATCAGGACCACAGTTGTCATGCCTACTGACCTGGGAAGCAGAAAGAGCCAAAAAGGAAAAAGCAAAGAAATTAGGAAAAGTTCAATTTGCTTCATTAACTTCCACATGTCTCCTGGAAATATGCTCGTTCTCTCAGGGTCACAATGATGAAAACCAAAAGGATTTCACTGAGCAAACTTTCTCTAACTGAATATTTTACATAGACTGGTTTTGGAGATATGAAAATGATTCATTTGATGCCATGTTTCACCAGAATCTGTAGAATATGCTGGCCATGCAATGTAAAAAAAAAGAAAAAAAAACTTGCTTGTACCTTAGCGGACTACAAGATGGACTAGAGCTCTGCTGATCACAGCAGGTGTTATCCAATAGCAGAGAGACAAATGCAATGCCAAAAGGTCTCTCAGGATCCAGTTCCCAGGCACCGAAAGGCAGATTCCTACCCATTGGAAAGGGAATATATCAACCAATGTTCCACCACAGCTGAAACACAACGCAGGAGGGAACGATACCTAGTGTGATCATATGCAAGCTCCGTTACTGACCAAAGACGTCTCAAGTACTCAATGCAAGTGCTGTTTCACACACCTACAATGTACGAATCACAAAGAGGATCCCACAAACCAAAGCACAGACTGCCGTGATTAACACCACATTGACACACACAAACACATGAAGAACAAATAAACACTCCAATCACAAAGACAGAAAGCCAGAGAAGGCATTTTGTCTACTTCCACTTCCACTCCCACATGGAGGCCCCCAGTTCTCAAGAGGGAATGGACTCAGAGGGGCTCACATCCGCTAAGGGGAGCAGCCCAGTTGGAGTAGACCTATTTCCCAGCCTGTGCAAGCTGGAGCGACTTACCCCCAAATGACATGAACTGTATACCGTTGCTCTGGACATGTCTCCAAGACAAGCAACCTCGTGCTGTAGGGCAGCCACTGCATATCATGGAGAATCCCTGCCAGTATCCTGGAGTCAAATGTACTCTGGCATGTGCTGGGAACTATAAATGGCGACGCACCTGATCGAGATCAACACACCATGGGCACAGACCTCCTGGCTGGCTCGCTATAATTGGTAACCAAAGGCAAGGATGTGTGCCCGACACACAGTGAGGCCAAGCAACAGCAAAACATTGGACTTTGGAGCCGAGAAATATTTGTTGTTGAGACATTCAAGGAAATGGGTGGCTTATGCTGGGTAATCCCCAACCTTGAAAGCTTTTAGCAAAGCCCTCTTAGAGGTAAGGTGATGGAGGGGTGTGGCTGTTCGTTGAAAACTTCTCCCTGTCCGATCCTTTGTTGTTGAGCACAGGTCATAGTCGGGTCTCAATGTTCCTATCAATCTCCAGCCAACAAATGTCACTCTCTGGGTGACAAGAAAGGGCAAGGTCCCAAGGCACAAGGCTCACCCTCTGAGGTCCAGACCCACCTAAGAGAAAGGGGTCCCTGGGAGGGGTGGTGGTCCTCCTGCCATGGAGGGTTTGTCCAGGAGCTGGTCTGGGTCCTCCCACCAGTGCCCACGCCTCCCAGAGGAGGCAGCTCTGCCTTGGTGGATCCCTCAGGGCCAGGTCCCAGACCCTTGCTAGCTGTCATCACTGAGGGACCCGGGTGCACACGACCCAACAGGTCTTAATGCTCCCCAGGCCACCCAAACAGTGGCGGTCAGGTACCCCAGACTGTGAGCCATACCCTTAGGGTCACAGTGGCGGTGTGTGGTAGAGGTTCAACACTGCCTCAAGGCCTGGTCTGGGCCAGGGGACATTCATGGCCTTGGCTCTGGAGCCCTGCAGGACACACCCCCAGCCTGTTCTCTGGGCCCCCCATCACACCACCTGGCCCAAGGCCGTGTGAGCAGAAGAATGCTGGGGAGAAGGCTGGCACTTGCCTCTTACCTCACGCTCCAGGTCTGAAGGGGCAGCACTCCACTGACTGCTGCCTAACAAAGGGCCCCCACTAAAGATGGCTGACAGACAGTGGCTTGCTTGGGGCAGGGGCCCACTACACTGCCCACCAATGGCTGAGCAGGGTGGTCACAGTGGCATTAGTGGTCTCCTGGTAACCATTGCCTGGTAATGGGGCAGTGGGTCACAGTGCACAGCAAGGGCTGCCTGGGAAGGGCTGCATTCAGCTGGCTATGGTACAATTCCCCCTTTTTTTGGTCATCTGCAACCCTGAAGAGAATATGTGGGTATGATTTGGATACAGTGGTTAATCATAAACTCAGCAGCAGATCTCTGTTTTAGGGGACTTGCTTTCAACCTCCATTCCTGGTTCATCTTTTCCCAAGTCTTTCAGGGAATGGGGTGACGACCACTCTAGCTACGTCCTGCTGCAGGAAAGCAAAGCCCTACAGTGCATTCTGAGTTGGAAGCAAGGCCACGTTGCAAGTCTTGATCCAAGTCTCATATAAACTTGTATAAGGAATCCAGGAGAATAAGCCTGAAAAGCAGCGTGAGGGTGGCACTCTGGGGGAGATGTTCTGGCAGTAATCCAGACACGCAGAAGCAGAAGGGAAGAAATTGTTGTAAGTTGTTAGGAAGTTGAGGGGAAGAGCTTCCCTTAATGGGAGAACACAGATCAAAATCAGCATTATTGCAAAGCAAATCCATAAACGTTAGTAGCATATGCATCTGTTTACTCAGTTTGTCAAAACTGCATTGGTAAGAGTCTTCTTGAAGTTGAAGCACTTTGGGAAAGCCTCAGCCTAACTATCTGTTAGACACTTAAAGAGGCAAGGTTAGAGATCGCATGACAAGGGGTTGAGAAGGAAGCTTAATCAAGTGGCTCTCATGTAACCGTCAGCATGGCTGACCGATTATCCCAAGGCATACCTGCATTTCAGAAACTTTGTACTCTTTCTAGAATATCGACAGGTGTGCCATGTATCCATCCTGTGTAATTGGAGAAGCTTCTCCCCCATTTCACAATGTTTACTCTGTAATTTCCATACCAGATATACGACTGAAATAGTCCTCCTTGAGTTGCCTTAAGGGCCCCGCAACTAATCCAAAGTTAACAAACTATTTCAAAACACCTGGTCCAATAAGCTAATCAGTCCTTTGAAGAGAATTCTTCTTTCTTCTCCAAAGTGAGAAGAGATCTTAAAAGCAAATCGAAATCCCTTAAAGGAAGGACAGTTCACATACCATGGTATTGAAAGCAGCATTGCAAGTAAACGTGTTCTCTTGGCAGAGGGGAACCCAATCCAGCCTTGAAAAAAACGTATGTTTAATAACAGTATCCATTTCCCGAAGTGGAGTTCCGTTTCAGCCCAATGATGCATCAAATGTTGGTTTTTGGCTCAACACATTTATCCCACCTTCCTACTCTATCCTGAAATGTGTTCCTTTTCATGAGTTTCTTAGCTTTAATTACATATTTCGGTTACAATCCTCAAGTCCTTAACACCTTCACTTAGTGAAAACCAAGAAGCAAGCAATTGTCAGCTGGATGCCATACCAGCATTTCTGATTGCAAACGGATGCTTTTGAGACCTTCTGCTAAGCAGGCAAAGGTAGGGAATCTTAGATGTGCCCAGCATCCAATGTTCCAATCCTCTATCCTCTTTGAAATGACCCGGAGAGTCAAGGAATGCTTGCCACTTACCTTGGTGAAGTTTCATGCTACCCAAATCTAGAGAGGCCATTTAGAAAGACTTCAAGTGTCATCATTTCAACTTATGGTCTTTGCTGTCAAATTGGCAACAGATATAAGGTCTTTTTGGATCTCTAAGAAAACTAGGGACCGCAGAAGCTTTATACTTCAGAATGCAAGAAGCTTAAGGCAGCTTCCATACCAGATATCAGCTCAGTACTAGCTTTGCCAGATCATCAGGACCTGAAATCCATGGAGGCCAATTCTCTCCAGAGGAGGAAGTATTGAATAGGTAAGTGCTTCCCTTTCAGTGAAGTGGAGCTCATTTACACATCAACTCGGCAGTTGATGTCAATTGCCTTATCCCTAAAAGTGGCCCAAATCTGGAGAATGCACCTGAAGGGGGTGCGTTGGGGAAGCACATTTGAGTTTCCCAGAGCCACAACACTTTCACACAAAACAAACGCAAAAGTACATGCAAAAAAGAAACTCTCAGTCCTGAGGACCAAAGCAAAGGGTGAGGATGAACAACATCCTCAGTGTTTTCGAACTACGTTCCCTCATTTTAACAACAAAACGACAAACAACATGCAAATTGAAAGATAGGGAATCAGGACCACAGTTGTCATGCCTACTGACCTGGGAAGCAGAAAGAGCCAAAAAGTAAAGAGCAAAGAAATTAGGAAAAGTTCAATTTGCTTCATGAACTTCCACATGTCTCCTGGAAATATGCTCGTTCTCTCAGGGTCACAATGATGAAAACCAAAAGGATTTCACTGAGCAAACTTTCTCTAACTGAATATTTTACATAGACTGGTTTTGGAGATATGAAAATGATTCATTTGATGCCATGTTTCACCAGAATCTGTAGAATATGCTGGCCATGCAATGTAGAAAAAAAGAAAAAAAAAACTTGCTTGTACCTTAGCGGACTACAAGATGGACTAGAGCTCTGCTGATCACAGCAGGTGTTATCCAATAGCAGAGAGACAAATGCAATGCCAAAAGGTCTCTCAGGATCGCAGTTCCCAGGCACCGAAAGGCAGATTCCTACCCATTGGAAAGGGAATATATCAACCAATGTTCCACCACAGCTGAAACACAACGCAGGAGGGAACGATACCTAGTGTGATCATATGCAAGCTCCGTTACTGACCAAAGACGTCTCAAGTACTCAATGCAAGTGCTGTTTCACACACCTACAATGTACGAATCACAAAGAGGATCCCACAAACCAAAGCACAGACTGCCGTGATTAACACCACATTGACACACACAAACACATGAAGAACAAATAAACACTCCAATCACAAAGACAGAAAGCCAGAGAAGGCATTTTGTCTACTTCCACTTCCACTCCCACATGGAGGCCCCCAGTTCTCAAGAGGGAATGGACTCAGAGGGGCTCACATCCGCTAAGGGGAGCAGCCCAGTTGGAGTAGACCTATTTCCCAGCCTGTGCAAGCTGGAGCGACTTACCCCCAAATGACATGAACTGTATACCGTTGCTCTGGACATGTCTCCAAGACAAGCAGCCTCGTGCTGTAGGGCAGCCACTGCATATCAGGGAGAATCCCTGCCAGTATCCTGGAGTCAAATGTACTCTGGCATGTGCTGGGAACTATAAATGGCGACGCACCTGATCGAGATCAACACACCATGGGCACAGACCTCCTGGCTGGCTCGCTATAATTGGTAACCAAAGGCAAGGATGTGTGCCCGACACACAGTGAGGCCAAGCAACAGCAAAACATTGGACTTTGGAGCCGAGAAATATTTGTTGTTGAGACATTCAAGGAAATGGGTGGCTTATGCTGGGTAATCCCCAACCTTGAAAGCTTTTAGCAAAGCCCTCTTAGAGGTAAGGTGATGGAGGGGTGTGGCTGTTCGTTGAAAACTTCTCCCTGTCCGATCCTTTGTTGTTGAGCACAGGTCATAGTCGGGTCTCAATGTTCCTATCAATCTCCAGCCAACAAATGTCACTCTCTGGGTGACAAGAAAGGGCAAGGTCCCAAGGCACAAGGCTCACCCTCTGAGGTCCAGACCCACCTAAGAGAAAGGGGTCCCTGGGAGGGGTGGTGGTCCTCCTGCCATGGAGGGTTTGTCCAGGAGCTGGTCTGGGTCCTCCCACCAGTGCCCACGCCTCACAGAGGAGGCAGCTCTGCCTTGGTGGATCCCTCAGGGCCAGGTCCCAGACCCTTGCTAGCTGTCATCACTGAGGGAGCCGGGTGCACACGACCCAACAGGTCTTAATGCTCCCCAGGCCACCCAAACAGTGGCGGTCAGGTACCCCAGACTGTGAGCCATACCCTTAGGGTCACAGTGGCGGTGTGTGGTAGAGGTTCAACACTGCCTCAAGGCCTGGTCTGGGCCAGGGGACATTCATGGCCTTGGCTCTGGAGCCCTGCAGGACACACCCCCAGCCTGTTCTCTGGGCCCCCCATCACACCACCTGGCCCAAGGCCGTGTGAGCAGAAGAATGCTGGGGAGAAGGCTGGCACTTGCCTCTTACCTCACGCTCCAGGTCTGAAGGGGCAGCACTCCACTGACTGCTGCCTAACAAAGGGCCCCCACTAAAGATGGCTGACAGACAGTGGCTTGCTTGGGGCAGGGGCCCACTACACTGCCCACCAATGGCTGAGCAGGGTGGTCACAGTGGCATTAGTGGTCTCCTGGTAACCATTGCCTGGTAATGGGGCAGTGGGTCACAGTGCACAGCAAGGGCTGCCTGGGAAGGGCTGCATTCAGCTGGCTATGGTACAATTCCCCCTTTTTTTGGTCATCTGCAACCCTGAAGAGAATATGTGGGTATGATTTGGATACAGTGGTTAATCATAAACTCAGCAGCAGATCTCTGTTTTAGGGGACTTGCTTTCAACCTCCATTCCTGGTTCATCTTTTCCCAAGTCTTTCAGGGAATGGGGTGACGACCACTCTAGCTACGTCCTGCTGCAGGAAAGCAAAGCCCTACAGTGCATTCTGAGTTGGAAGCAAGGCCACGTTGCAAGTCTTGATCCAAGTCTCATATAAACTTGTATAAGGAATCCAGGAGAATAAGCCTGAAAAGCAGCGTGAGGGTGGCACTCTGGGGGAGATGTTCTGGCAGTAATCCAGACACGCAGAAGCAGAAGGGAAGAAATTGTTGTAAGTTGTTAGGAAGTTGAGGGGAAGAGCTTCCCTTAATGGGAGAACACAGATCAAAATCAGCATTATTGCAAAGCAAATCCATAAACGTTAGTAGCATATGCATCTGTTTACTCAGTTTGTCAAAACTGCATTGGTAAGAGTCTTCTTGAAGTTGAAGCACTTTGGGAAAGCCTCAGCCTAACTATCTGTTAGACACTTAAAGAGGCAAGGTTAGAGATCGCATGACAAGGGGTTGAGAAGGAAGCTTAATCAAGTGGCTCTCATGTAACCGTCAGCATGGCTGACCGATTATCCCAAGGCATACCTGCATTTCAGAAACTTTGTACTCTTTCTAGAATATCGACAGGTGTGCCATGTATCCATCCTGTGTAATTGGAGAAGCTTCTCCCCCATTTCACAATGTTTTCTCTGTAATTTCCATACCAGATATACGACTGAAATAGTCCTCCTTGAGTTGCCTTAAGGGCCCCGCAACTAATCCAAAGTTAACAAACTATTTCAAAACACCTGGTCCAATAAGCTCATCAGTCCTTTGAAGAGAATTCTTCTTTCTTCTCCAAAGTGAGAAGAGATCTTAAAAGCAAATCGAGATCCCTTAAAGGCAGGACAGTTCACATACCATGGTATTGAAAGCAGCATTGCAAGTAAACGTGTTCTCTTGGCAGAGGGGAACCCAATCCAGCCTTGAAAAAAACGTATGTTTAATAACAGTATCCATTTCCCGAAGTGGAGTTCCGTTTCAGCCCAATGATGCATCAAATGTTGGTTTTTGGCTCAACACATTTATCCCACCTTCCTACTCTATCCTGAAATGTGTTCCTTTTCATGAGTTTCTTAGCTTTAATTACATATTTCGGTTACAATCCTCAAGTCCTTAACACCTTCACTTAGTGAAAACCAAGAAGCAAGCAATTGTCAGCTGGATGCCATACCAGCATTTCTGATTGCAAACGGATGCTTTTGAGACCTTCTGCTAAGCAGGCAAAGGTAGGGAATCTTAGATGTGCCCAGCATCCAATGTTCCAATCCTCTATCCTCTTTGAAATGACCCGGAGAGTCAAGGAATGCTTGCCACTTACCTTGGTGAAGTTTCATGCTACCCAAATCTAGAGAGGCCATTTAGAAAGACTTCAAGTGTCATCATTTCAACTTATGGTCTTTGCTGTCAAATTGGCAACAGATATAAGGTCTTTTTGGATCTCTAAGAAAACTAGGGACCGCAGAAGCTTTATACTTCAGAATGCAAGAAGCTTAAGGCAGCTTCCATACCAGATATCAGCTCAGTACTAGCTTTGCCAGATCATCAGGACCTGAAATCCATGGAGGCCAATTCTCTCCAGAGGAGGAAGTATTGAATAGGTAAGTGCTTCCCTTTCAGTGAAATAGAGCTCATTTACACATCAACTCGGCAGTTGATGTCAATTGCCTTATCCCTAAAAGTGGCCCAAATCTGGAGAATGCACCTGAAGGGGGTGCGTTGGGGAAGCACATTTGAGTTTCCCAGAGCCACAACACTTTCACACAAAACAAACGCAAAAGTACATGCAAAAAAGAAACTCTCAGTCCTGAGGACCAAAGCAAAGGGTGAGGATGAACAACATCCTCAGTGTTTTCGAACTACGTTCCCTCATTTTAACAACAAAACGACAAACAACATGCAAATTGAAAGATAGGGAATCAGGACCACAGTTGTCATGCCTACTGACCTGGGAAGCAGAAAGAGCCAAAAAGTAAAGAGCAAAGAAATTAGGAAAAGTTCAATTTGCTTCATGAACTTCCACATGTCTCCTGGAAATATGCTCGTTCTCTCAGGGTCACAATGATGAAAACCAAAAGGATTTCACTGAGCAAACTTTCTCTAACTGAATATTTTACATAGACTGGTTTTGGAGATATGAAAATGATTCATTTGATGCCATGTTTCACCAGAATCTGTAGAATATGCTGGCCATGCAATGTAAAAAAAAAGAAAAAAAAAACTTGCTTGTACCTTAGCGGACTACAAGATGGACTAGAGCTCTGCTGATCACAGCAGGTGTTATCCAATAGCAGAGAGACAAATGCAATGCCAAAAGGTCTCTCAGGATCGCAGTTCCCAGGCACCGAAAGGCAGATTCCTACCCATTGGAAAGGGAATATATCAACCAATGTTCCACCACAGCTGAAACACAACGCAGGAGGGAACGATACCTAGTGTGATCATATGCAAGCTCCGTTACTGACCAAAGACGTCTCAAGTACTCAATGCAAGTGCTGTTTCACACACCTACAATGTACGAATCACAAAGAGGATCCCACAAACCAAAGCACAGACTGCCGTGATTAACACCACATTGACACACACAAACACATGAAGAACAAATAAACACTCCAATCACAAAGACAGAAAGCCAGAGAAGGCATTTTGTCTACTTCCACTTCCACTCCCACATGGAGGCCCCCAGTTCTCAAGAGGGAATGGACTCAGAGGGGCTCACATCCGCTAAGGGGAGCAGCCCAGTTGGAGTAGACCTATTTCCCAGCCTGTGCAAGCTGGAGCGACTTACCCCCAAATGACATGAACTGTATACCGTTGCTCTGGACATGTCTCCAAGACAAGCAGCCTCGTGCTGTAGGGCAGCCACTGCATATCAGGGAGAATCCCTGCCAGTATCCTGGAGTCAAATGTACTCTGGCATGTGCTGGGAACTATAAATGGCGACGCACCTGATCGAGATCAACACACCATGGGCACAGACCTCCTGGCTGGCTCGCTATAATTGGTAACCAAAGGCAAGGATGTGTGCCCGACACACAGTGAGGCCAAGCAACAGCAAAACATTGGACTTTGGAGCCGAGAAATATTTGTTGTTGAGACATTCAAGGAAATGGGTGGCTTATGCTGGGTAATCCCCAACCTTGAAAGCTTTTAGCAAAGCCCTCTTAGAGGTAAGGTGATGGAGGGGTGTGGCTGTTCGTTGAAAACTTCTCCCTGTCCGATCCTGTGTTGTTGAGGACAGGTCATAGTCGGGTCTCAATGTTCCTATCAATCTCCAGCCAACAAATGTCACTCTCTGGGTGACAAGAAAGGGCAAGGTCCCAAGGCACAAGGCTCACCCTCTGAGGTCCAGACCCACCTAAGAGAAAGGGGTCCCTGGGAGGGGTGGTGGTCCTCCTGCCATGGAGGGTTTGTCCAGGAGCTGGTCTGGGTCCTCCCACCAGTGCACACGCCTCACAGAGGAGGCAGCTCTGCCTCGGTGGCTCCCTCAGGGCCAGGTCCCAGACCCTTGCTAGCTGTCATCACTGAGGGAGCCGGGTGCACACGACCCAACAGGCCTTAATGCTCCCCAGGCCACCCAAACAGTGGCGGTCAGGTACCCCAGACTGTGAGCCATACCCTTAGGGTCACAGTGGCGGTGTGTGGTAGAGGTTCAACACTGCCTCAAGGCCTGGTCTGGGCCAGGGGACATTCATGGCCTTGGCTCTGGAGCCCTGCAGGACACACCCCCAGCCTGTTCTCTGGGCCCCCCATCACACCAGATGGCCCAAGGCCGTGTGAGCAGAAGAATGCTGGGGAGAAGGCTGGCACTTGCCTCTTACCTCACGCTCCAGGTCTGAAGGGGCAGCACTCCACTGACTGCTGCCTAACAAAGGGCCCCCACTAAAGATGGCTGACAGACAGTGGCTTGCTTGGGGCAGGGGCCCACTACACTGCCCACCAATGGCTGAGCAGGGTGGTCACAGTGGCATTAGTGGTCTCCTGGTAACCATTGCCTGGTAATGGGGCAGTGGGTCACAGTGCACAGCAAGGGCTGCCTGGGAAGGGCTGCATTCAGCTGGCTATGGTACAATTCCCCCTTTTTTTGGTCATCTGCAACCCTGAAGAGAATATGTGGGTATGATTTGGATACAGTGGTTAATCATAAACTCAGCAGCAGATCTCTGTTTTAGGGGACTTGCTTTCAACCTCCATTCCTGGTTCATCTTTTCCCAAGTCTTTCAGGGAATGGGGTGACGACCACTCTAGCTACGTCCTGCTGCAGGAAAGCAAAGCCCTACAGTGCATTCTGAGTTGGAAGCAAGGCCACGTTGCAAGTCTTGATCCAAGTCTCATATAAACTTGTATAAGGAATCCAGGAGAATAAGCCTGAAAAGCAGCGTGAGGGTGGCACTCTGGGGGAGATGTTCTGGCAGTAATCCAGACACGCAGAAGCAGAAGGGAAGAAATTGTTGTAAGTCGTTAGGAAGTTGAGGGGAAGAGCTTCCCTTAATGGGAGAACACAGATCAAAATCAGCATTATTGCAAAGCAAATCCATAAACGTTAGTAGCATATGCATCTGTTTACTCAGTTTGTCAAAACTGCATTGGTAAGAGTCTTCTTGAAGTTGAAGCACTTTGGGAAAGCCTCAGCCTAACTATCTGTTAGACACTTAAAGAGGCAAGGTTAGAGATCGCATGACAAGGGGTTGAGAAGGAAGCTTAATCAAGTGGCTCTCATGTAACCGTCAGCATGGCTGACCGATTATCCCAAGGCATACCTGCATTTCAGAAACTTTGTACTCTTTCTAGAATATCGACAGGTGTGCCACGTATCCATCCTGTGTAATTGGAGAAGCTTCTCCCCCATTTCACAATGTTTTCTCTGTAATTTCCATACCAGATATACGACTGAAATAGTCCTCCTTGAGTTGCCTTAAGGGCCCCGCAACTAATCCAAAGTTAACAAACTATTTCAAAACACCTGGTCCAATAAGCTAATCAGTCCTTTGAAGAGAATTCTTCTTTCTTCTCCAAAGTGAGAAGAGATCTTAAAAGCAAATCGAGATCCCTTAAAGGAAGGACAGTTCACATACCATGGTATTGAAAGCAGCATTGCAAGTAAACGTGTTCTCTTGGCAGAGGGGAACCCAATCCAGCCTTGAAAAAAACGTATGTTTAATAACAGTATCCATTTCCCGAAGTGGAGTTCCGTTTCAGCCCAATGATGCATCAAATGTTGGTTTTTGGCTCAACACATTTATCCCACCTTCCTACTCTATCCTGAAATGTGTTCCTTTTCATGAGTTTCTTAGCTTTAATTACATATTTCGGTTACAATCCTCAAGTCCTTAACACCTTCACTTAGTGAAAACCAAGAAGCAAGCAATTGTCAGCTGGATGCCATACCAGCATTTCTGATTGCAAACGGATGCTTTTGAGACCTTCTGCTAAGCAGGCAAAGGTAGGGAATCTTAGATGTGCCCAGCATCCAATGTTCCAATCCTCTATCCTCTTTGAAATGACCCGGAGAGTCAAGGAATGCTTGCCACTTACCTTGGTGAAGTTTCATGCTACCCAAATCTAGAGAGGCCATTTAGAAAGACTTCAAGTGTCATCATTTCAACTTATGGTCTTTGCTGTCAAATTGGCAACAGATATAAGGTCTTTTTGGATCTCTAAGAAAACTAGGGACCGCAGAAGCTTTATACTTCAGAATGCAAGAAGCTTAAGGCAGCTTCCATACCAGATATCAGCTCAGTACTAGCTTTGCCAGATCATCAGGACCTGAAATCCATGGAGGCCAATTCTCTCCAGAGGAGGAAGTATTGAATAGGTAAGTGCTTCCCTTTCAGTGAAATAGAGCTCATTTACACATCAACTCGGCAGTTGATGTCAATTGCCTTATCCCTAAAAGTGGCCCAAATCTGGAGAATGCACCTGAAGGGGGTGCGTTGGGGAAGCACATTTGAGTTTCCCAGAGCCACAACACTTTCACACAAAACAAACGCAAAAGTACATGCAAAAAAGAAACTCTCAGTCCTGAGGACCAAAGCAAAGGGTGAGGATGAACAACATCCTCAGTGTTTTCGAACTACGTTCCCTCATTTTAACAACAAAACGACAAACAACATGCAAATTGAACGATAGGGAATCAGGACCACAGTTGTCATGCCTACTGACCTGGGAAGCAGAAAGAGCCAAAAAGTAAAGAGCAAAGAAATTAGGAAAAGTTCAATTTGCTTCATGAACTTCCACATGTCTCCTGGAAATATGCTCGTTCTCTCAGGGTCACAATGATGAAAACCAAAAGGATTTCACTGAGCAAACTTTCTCTAACTGAATATTTTACATAGACTGGTTTTGGAGATATGAAAATGATTCATTTGATGCCATGTTTCACCAGAATCTGTAGAATATGCTGGCCATGCAATGTAAAAAAAAAGAAAAAAAAAACTTGCTTGTACCTTAGCGGACTACAAGATGGACTAGAGCTCTGCTGATCACAGCAGGTGTTATCCAATAGCAGAGAGACAAATGCAATGCCAAAAGGTCTCTCAGGATCGCAGTTCCCAGGCACCGAAAGGCAGATTCCTACCCATTGGAAAGGGAATATATCAACCAATGTTCCACCACAGCTGAAACACAACGCAGGAGGGAACGATACCTAGTGTGATCATATGCAAGCTCCGTTACTGACCAAAGACGTCTCAAGTACTCAATGCAAGTGCTGTTTCACACACCTACAATGTACGAATCACAAACAGGATCCCACAAACCAAAGCACAGACTGCCGTGATTAACACCACATTGACACACACAAACACATGAAGAACAAATAAACACTCCAATCACAAAGACAGAAAGCCAGAGAAGGCATTTTGTCTACTTCCACTTCCACTCCCACATGGAGGCCCCCAGTTCTCAAGAGGGAATGGACTCAGAGGGGCTCACATCCGCTAAGGGGAGCAGCCCAGTTGGAGTAGACCTATATCCCAGCCTGTGCAAGCTGGAGCGACTTACCCCCAAATGACATGAACTGTATACCGTTGCTCTGGACATGTCTCCAAGACAAGCAGCCTCGTGCTGTAGGGCAGCCACTGCATATCAGGGAGAATCCCTGCCAGTATCCTGGAGTCAAATGTACTCTGGCATGTGCTGGGAACTATAAATGGCGACGCACCTGATCGAGATCAACACACCATGGGCACAGACCTCCTGGCTGGCTCGCTATAATTGGTAACCAAAGGCAAGGATGTGTGCCCGACACACAGTGAGGCCAAGCAACAGCAAAACATTGGACTTTGGAGCCGAGAAATATTTGTTGTTGAGACATTCAAGGAAATGGGTGGCTTATGCTGGGTAATCCCCAACCTTGAAAGCTTTTAGCAAAGCCCTCTTAGAGGTAAGGTGATGGAGGGGTGTGGCTGTTCGTTGAAAACTTCTCCCTGTCCGATCCTGTGTTGTTGAGGACAGGTCATAGTCGGGTCTCAATGTTCCTATCAATCTCCAGCCAACAAATGTCACTCTCTGGGTGACAAGAAAGGGCAAGGTCCCAAGGCACAAGGCTCACCCTCTGAGGTCCAGACCCACCTAAGAGAAAGGGGTCCCTGGGAGGGGTGGTGGTCCTCCTGCCATGGAGGGTTTGTCCAGGAGCTGGTCTGGGTCCTCCCACCAGTGCACACGCCTCACAGAGGAGGCAGCTCTGCCTCGGTGGCTCCCTCAGGGCCAGGTCCCAGACCCTTGCTAGCTGTCATCACTGAGGGAGCCGGGTGCACACGACCCAACAGGCCTTAATGCTCCCCAGGCCACCCAAACAGTGGCGGTCAGGTACCCCAGACTGTGAGCCATACCCTTAGGGTCACAGTGGCGGTGTGTGGTAGAGGTTCAACACTGCCTCAAGGCCTGGTCTGGGCCAGGGGACATTCATGGCCTTGGCTCTGGAGCCCTGCAGGACACACCCCCAGCCTGTTCTCTGGGCCCCCCATCACACCAGCTGGCCCAAGGCCGTGTGAGCAGAAGAATGCTGGGGAGAAGGCTGGCACTTGCCTCTTACCTCACGCTCCAGGTCTGAAGGGGCAGCACTGCACTGACTGCTGCCTAAAAAAGGGCCCCCACTAAAGATGGCTGACAGACAGTGGCTTGCTTGGGGCAGGGGCCCACTACACTGCCCACCAATGGCTGAGCAGGGTGGTCACAGTGGCATTAGTGGTCTCCTGGTAACCATTGCCTGGTAATGGGGCAGTGGGTCACAGTGCACAGCAAGGGCTGCCTGGGAAGGGCTGCATTCAGCTGGCTATGGTACAATTCCCCCTTTTTTTGGTCATCAGCAACCCTGAAGAGAATATGTGGGTATGATTTGGATAGAGTGGTTAATCATAAACTCAGCAGCGGATCTCTGTTTTAGGGGACTTGCTTTCAACCTCCATTCCTGGTTCATCTTTTCCCAAGTCTTTCAGGGAATGGGGTGACGACCACTCTAGCTACGTCCTGCTGCAGGAAAGCAAAGCCCTACAGTGCATTCTGAGTTGGAAGCAAGGCCACGTTGCAAGTCTTGATCCAAGTCTCATATAAACTTGTATAAGGAATCCAGGAGAATAAGCCTGAAATGCAGCGTGAGGGTGGCACTCTGGGGGAGATGTTCTGGCAGGTAATCCAGACACGCAGAAGCAGAAGGGAAGAAATTGTTGTAAGTTGTTAGGAAGTTGAGGGGAAGAGCTTCCCTTAATGGGAGAACACAGATCAAAATCAGCATTATTGCAAAGCAAATCCATAAACGTTAGTAGCATATGCATCTGTTTACTCAGTTTGTCAAAACTGCATTGGTAAGAGTCTTCTTGAAGTTGAAGCACTTTGGGAAAGCCTCAGCCTAACTATCTGTTAGACACTTAAAGAGGCAAGGTTAGAGATCGCATGACAAGGTGTTGAGAAGGAAGCTTAATCAAGTGGCTCTCATGTAACCGTCAGCATGGCTGACCGATTATCCCAAGGCATACCTGCATTTCAGAAACTTTGTACCCTTTCTAGAATATCGACAGGTGTGCCACGTATCCATCCTGTGTAATTGGAGAAGCTTCTCCCCCATTTCACAATGTTTTCTCTGTAATTTCCATACCAGATATACGACTGAAATAGTCCTCCTTGAGTTGCCTTAAGGGCCCCGCAACTAATCCAAAGTTAACAAAATATTTCAAAACACCTGGTCCAATAAGCTCATCAGTCCTTTGAAGAGAATTCTTCTTTCTTCTCCAAAGTGAGAAGAGATCTTAAAAGCAAATCGAGATCCCTTAAAGGAAGGACAGTTCACATACCATGGTATTGAAAGCAGCATTGCAAGTAAACGTGTTCTCTTGGCAGAGGGGAACCCAATCCAGCCTTGAAAAAAACGTATGTTTAATAACAGTATCCATTTCCCGAAGTGGAGTTCCGTTTCAGCCCAATGATGCATCAAATGTTGGTTTTTGGCTCAACACATTTATCCCACCTTCCTACTCTATCCTGAAATGTGTTCCTTTTCATGAGTTTCTTAGCTTTAATTACATATTTCGATTACAATCCTCAAGTCCTTAACACCTTCACTTAGTGAAAACCAAGAAGCAAGCAATTGTCAGCTGGATGCCATACCAGCATTTCTGATTGCAAACGGATGCTTTTGAGACCTTCTGCTAAGTAGGCAAAGGTAGGGAATCTTAGATGTGCCCAGCATCCAATGTTCCAATCCTCTATCCTCTTTGAAATGACCCAGAGAGTCAAGGAATGCTTGCCACTTACCTTGGTGAAGTTTCATGCTACCCAAATCTAGAGAGGCCATTTAGAAAGACTTCAAGTGTCATCATTTCAACTTATGGTCTTTGCTGTCAAATTGGCAACAGATATAAGGTCTTTTTGGATCTCTAAGAAAACTAGGGACCGCAGAAGCTTTATACTTCAGAATGCAAGAAGCTTAAGGCAGCTTCCATACCAGATATCAGCTCAGTACTAGCTTTGCCAGATCATCAGGACCTGAAATCCATGGAGGCCAATTCTCTCCAGAGGAGGAAGTATTGAATAGGTAAGTGCTTCCCTTTCAGTGAAATAGAGCTCATTTACACATCAACTCGGCAGTTGATGTCAATTGCCTTATCCCTAAAAGTGGCCCAAATCTGGAGAATGCACCTGAAGGGGGTGCATTGGGGAAGCACATTTGAGTTTCCCAGAGCCACAACACTTTCACACAAAACAAACGCAAAAGTACATGCAAAAAAGAAACTCTCAGTCCTGAGGACCAAAGCAAAGGGTGAGGATGAACAACATCCTCAGTGTTTTCGAACTACGTTCCCTCATTTTAACAACAAAACGACAAACAACATGCAAATTGAAAGATAGGGAATCAGGACCACAGTTGTCATGCCTACTGACCTGGGAAGCAGAAAGAGCCAAAAAGTAAAGAGCAAAGAAATTAGGAAAAGTTCAATTTGCTTCATGAACTTCCACATGTCTCCTGGAAATATGCTCGTTCTCTCAGGGTCACAATGATGAAAACCAAAAGGATTTCACTGAGCAAACTTTCTCTAACTGAATATTTTACATAGACTGGTTTTGGAGATATGAAAATGATTCATTTGATGCCATGTTTCACCAGAATCTGTAGAATATGCTGGCCATGCAATGTAAAAAAAAAGAAAAAAAAAACTTGCTTGTACCTTAGCGGACTACAAGATGGACTAGAGCTCTGCTGATCACAGCAGGTGTTATCCAATAGCAGAGAGACAAATGCAATGCCAAAAGGTCTCTCAGGATCGCAGTTCCCAGGCACCGAAAGGCAGATTCCTACCCATTGGAAAGGGAATATATCAACCAATGTTCCACCACAGCTGAAACACAACGCAGGAGGGAACGATACCTAGTGTGATCATATGCAAGCTCCGTTACTGACCAAAGACGTCTCAAGTACTCAATGCAAGTGCTGTTTCACACACCTACAATGTACGAATCACAAACAGGATCCCACAAACCAAAGCACAGACTGCCGTGATTAACACCACATTGACACACACAAACACATGAAGAACAAATAAACACTCCAATCACAAAGACAGAAAGCCAGAGAAGGCATTTTGTCTACTTCCACTTCCACTCCCACATGGAGGCCCCCAGTTCTCAAGAGGGAATGGACTCAGAGGGGCTCACATCCGCTAAGGGGAGCAGCCCAGTTGGAGTAGACCTATATCCCAGCCTGTGCAAGCTGGAGCGACTTACCCCCAAATGACATGAACTGTATACCGTTGCTCTGGACATGTCTCCAAGACAAGCAGCCTCGTGCTGTAGGGCAGCCACTGCATATCAGGGAGAATCCCTGCCAGTATCCTGGAGTCAAATGTACTCTGGCATGTGCTGGGAACTATAAATGGCGACGCACCTGATCGAGATCAACACACCATGGGCACAGACCTCCTGGCTGGCTCGCTATAATTGGTAACCAAAGGCAAGGATGTGTGCCCGACACACAGTGAGGCCAAGCAACAGCAAAACATTGGACTTTGGAGCCGAGAAATATTTGTTGTTGAGACATTCAAGGAAATGGGTGGCTTATGCTGGGTAATCCCCAACCTTGAAAGCTTTTAGCAAAGCCCTCTTAGAGGTAAGGTGATGGAGGGGTGTGGCTGTTCGTTGAAAACTTCTCCCTGTCCGATCCTGTGTTGTTGAGGACAGGTCATAGTCGGGTCTCAATGTTCCTATCAATCTCCAGCCAACAAATGTCACTCTCTGGGTGACAAGAAAGGGCAAGGTCCCAAGGCACAAGGCTCACCCTCTGAGGTCCAGACCCACCTAAGAGAAAGGGGTCCCTGGGAGGGGTGGTGGTCCTCCTGCCATGGAGGGTTTGTCCAGGAGCTGGTCTGGGTCCTCCCACCAGTGCACACGCCTCACAGAGGAGGCAGCTCTGCCTCGGTGGCTCCCTCAGGGCCAGGTCCCAGACCCTTGCTAGCTGTCATCACTGAGGGAGCCGGGTGCACACGACCCAACAGGCCTTAATGCTCCCCAGGCCACCCAAACAGTGGCGGTCAGGTACCCCAGACTGTGAGCCATACCCTTAGGGTCACAGTGGCGGTGTGTGGTAGAGGTTCAACACTGCCTCAAGGCCTGGTCTGGGCCAGGGGACATTCATGGCCTTGGCTCTGGAAACCTGCAGGACACACCCCCAGCCAGTTCTCTGGGCCCCCCATCACACCAGCTGGCCCAAGGCCGTGTGAGCAGAAGAATGCTGGGGAGAAGGCTGGCACTTGCCTCTTACCTCACGCTCCAGGTCTGAAGGGGCAGCACTCCACTGACTGCTGCCTAACAAAGGGCCCCCACTAAAGATGGCTGACAGACAGTGGCTTGCTTGGGGCAGGGGCCCACTACACTGCCCACCAATGGCTGAGCAGGGTGGTCACAGTGGCATTAGTGGTCTCCTGGTAACCATTGCCTGGTAATGGGGCAGTGGGTCACAGTGCACAGCAAGGGCTGCCTGGGAAGGGCTGCATTCAGCTGGCTATGGTACAATTCCCCCTTTTTTTGGTCATCAGCAACCCTGAAGAGAATATGTGGGTATGATTTGGATAGAGTGGTTAATCATAAACTCAGCAGCGGATCTCTGTTTTAGGGGACTTGCTTTCAACCTCCATTCCTGGTTCATCTTTTCCCAAGTCTTTCAGGGAATGGGGTGACGACCACTCTAGCTACGTCCTGCTGCAGGAAAGCAAAGCCCTACAGTGCATTCTGAGTTGGAAGCAAGGCCACGTTGCAAGTCTTGATCCAAGTCTCATATAAACTTGTATAAGGAATCCAGGAGAATAAGCCTGAAATGCAGCGTGAGGGTGGCACTCTGGGGGAGATGTTCTGGCAGGTAATCCAGACACGCAGAAGCAGAAGGGAAGAAATTGTTGTAAGTTGTTAGGAAGTTGAGGGGAAGAGCTTCCCTTAATGGGAGAACACAGATCAAAATCAGCATTATTGCAAAGCAAATCCATAAACGTTAGTAGCATATGCATCTGTTTACTCAGTTTGTCAAAACTGCATTGGTAAGAGTCTTCTTGAAGTTGAAGCACTTTGGGAAAGCCTCAGCCTAACTATCTGTTAGACACTTAAAGAGGCAAGGTTAGAGATCGCATGACAAGGTGTTGAGAAGGAAGCTTAATCAAGTGGCTCTCATGTAACCGTCAGCATGGCTGACCGATTATCCCAAGGCATACCTGCATTTCAGAAACTTTGTACCCTTTCTAGAATATCGACAGGTGTGCCACGTATCCATCCTGTGTAATTGGAGAAGCTTCTCCCCAATTTCACAATGTTTTCTCTGTAATTTCCATACCAGATATACGACTGAAATAGTCCTCCTTGAGTTGCCTTAAGGGCCCCGCAACTAATCCAAAGTTAACAAAATATTTCAAAACACCTGGTCCAATAAGCTCATCAGTCCTTTGAAGAGAATTCTTCTTTCTTCTCCAAAGTGAGAAGAGATCTTAAAAGCAAATCGAGATCCCTTAAAGGAAGGACAGTTCACATACCATGGTATTGAAAGCAGCATTCCAAGTAAACGTGTTCTCTTGGCAGAGGGGAACCCAATCCAGCCTTGAAAAAAACGTATTTTTAATAACAGTATCCATTTCCCGAAGTGGAGTTCCGTTTCAGCCCAATGATGCATCAAATGTTGGTTTTTGGCTCAACACATTTATCCCACCTTCCTACTCTATCCTGAAATGTGTTCCTTTTCATGAGTTTCTTAGCTTTAATTACATATTTCGATTACAATCCTCAAGTCCTTAACACCTTCACTTAGTGAAAACCAAGAAGCAAGCAATTGTCAGCTGGATGCCATACCAGCATTTCTGATTGCAAACGGATGCTTTTGAGACCTTCTGCTAAGTAGGCAAAGGTAGGGAATCTTAGATGTGCCCAGCATCCAATGTTCCAATCCTCTATCCTCTTTGAAATGACCCAGAGAGTCAAGGAATGCTTGCCACTTACCTTGGTGAAGTTTCATGCTACCCAAATCTAGAGAGGCCATTTAGAAAGACTTCAAGTGTCATCATTTCAACTTATGGTCTTTGCTGTCAAATTGGCAACAGATATAAGGTCTTTTTGGATCTCTAAGAAACCTAGGGACTGCAGAAGGTTTATACTTCAGAATGCAAGAAGCTTAAGGCAGCTTCCATACCAGATATCAGCTCAGTACTAGCTATTTGCCAGATCATCGGGACCTGAAATCCATGGAGGCCAATTCTCTCCAGAGGAGGAAGTATTGAATAGGTAAGTGCTTCCCTTTCAGTGAAATAGAGCTCATTTACACATCAACTCGGCAGTTGATGTCAATTGCCTTATCCCTAAAAGTGGCCCAATTCTGGAGAATGCACCTGAAGGGGGTGCGTTGGGGAAGCACATTTGAGTTTCCCAGAGCCACAACACTTTCACACAAAACAAACGCAAAAGTACATGCAAAAAAGAAACTCTCAGTCCTGAGGACCAAAGCAAAGGGTGAGGATGAACAACATCCTCAGTGTTTTCGAACTACGTTCCCTCATTTTAACAACAAAACGACAAACAACATGCAAATTGAACGATAGGGAATCAGGACCACAGTTGTCATGCCTACTGACCTGGGAAGCAGAAAGAGCCAAAAAGTAAAGAGCAAAGAAATTAGGAAAAGTTCAATTTGCTTCATGAACTTCCACATGTCTCCTGGAAATATGCTCGTTCTCTCAGGGTCACAATGATGAAAACCAAAAGGATTTCACTGAGCAAACTTTCTCTAACTGAATATTTTACATAGACTGGTTTTGGAGATATGAAAATGATTCATTTGATGCCATGTTTCACCAGAATCTGTAGAATATGCTGGCCATGCAATGTAAAAAAAAAGAAAAAAAAACTTGCTTGTACCTTAGCGGACTACAAGATGGACTAGAGCTCTGCTGATCACAGCAGGTGTTATCCAATAGCAGAGAGACAAATGCAATGCCAAAAGGTCTCTCAGGATCGCAGTTCCCAGGCACCAAAGGGCAGATTCCTACCCACTGGAAAGGGAATATGTCAACCAATGTTCCACCACAGCTGAAACACAACGCAAGAGGGAACGATACCTAGTGTGATCATATGCAAGCTCCGTTACTGACCAAAGACGTCTCAAGTACTCAATGCAAGTGCTGTTTCACACACCTACAATGTACGAATCACAAACAGGATCCCACAAACCAAAGCACAGACTGCCGTGATTAACACCACATTGACACACACAAACACATGAAGAACAAATAAACACTCCAATCACAAAGACAGAAAGCCAGAGAAGGCATTTTGTCTACTTCCACTTCCACTCCCACATGGAGGCCCCCAGTTCTCAAGAGGGAATGGACTCAGAGGGGCTCACATCCGCTAAGGGGATCAGCCCAGTTGGAGTAGACCTATTTCCCAGCCTGTGCAAGCTGGAGCGACTTACCCCCAAATGACATGAACTGTATACCACTGCTCTGGACATGTCTCCAAGACAAGCAGCCTCGTGCTGTAGGGCAGCCACTGCATATCATGGAGAATCCCTGCCAGTATCCTGGAGTCAAATGTACTCTGGCATGTGCTGGGAACTATAAATGGCGACGCACCTGATCGAGATCAACACACCATTGGCACAGACCTCCTGGCTGGCTCGCTATAATTGGTAACCAAAGGCAAGGATGTGTGCCCGACACACAGTGAGGCCAAGCAACAGCAAAACATTGGACTTTGGAGCCGAGAAATATTTGTTGTTGAGACATTCAAGGAAATGGGTGGCTTATGCTGGGTAATCCCCAACCTTGAAAGCTTTTAGCAAAGCCCTCTTAGAGGTAAGGTGATGGAGAGGTGTGGCTGTTCGTTGAAAACTTCTCCCTGTCCGATCCTTTGTTGTTGAGGACAGGTCATAGTCGGGTCTCAATGTTCCTATCAATCTCCAGCCAACAAATGTCACTCTCTGGGTGACAAGAAAGGGCAAGGTCCCAAGGCACAAGCCTCACCCTCTGAGGTCCAGACCCACCTAAGAGAAAGGGGTCCCTGGGAGGGGTGGTGGTCCTCCTGCCATGGAGGGTTTGTCCAGGAGCTGGTCTGGGTCCTCCCACCAGTGCCCACGCCTCACAGAGTCGGCAGCTCTGCCTTGGTGGCTCCCTCAGGGCCAGGTCCCAGACCCTTGCTAGCTGTCATCACTGAGGGAGCCGGGTGCACACGACCCAACAGGTCTTAATGCTCCCCAGGCCACCCAAACAGTGGCGGTCAGGTACCCCAGACTGTGAGCCATACCCTTAGGGTCACAGTGGCGGTGTGTGGTAGAGGTTCAACACTGCCTCAAGGCCTGGTCTGGGCCAGGGGACATTCATGGCCTTGGCTCTGGAGCCCTGCAGGACACACCCCCAGTCTGTTCTCTGGGCCCCCCATCACACCAGCTGGCCCAAGGCCGTGTGAGCAGAAGAATGCTGGGGAGAAGGCTGGCACTTGCCTCTTACCTCACGCTCCAGGTCTGAAGGGGCAGCACTGCACTGACTGCTGCCTAAAAAAGGGCCCCCACTAAAGATGGCTGACAGACAGTGGCTTGCTTGGGGCAGGGGCCCACTACACTGCCCACCAATGGCTGAGCAGGGTGGTCACAGTGGCATTAGTGGTCTCCTGGTAACCATTGCCTGGTAATGGGGCAGTGGGTCACAGTGCACAGCAAGGGCTGCCTGGGAAGGGCTGCATTCAGCTGGCTATGGTACAATTCCTCCTTTTTTTGGTCATCAGCAACCCTGAAGAGAATATGTGGGTATGATTTGGATAGAGTGGTTAATCATAAACTCAGCAGCGGATCTCTGTTTTAGGGGACTTGCTTTCAACCTCCATTCCTGGTTCATCTTTTCCCAAGTCTTTCAGGGAATGGGGTGACGACCACTCTAGCTACGTCCTGCTGCAGGAAAGCAAAGCCCTACAGTGCATTCTGAGTTGGAAGCAAGGCCACGTTGCAAGTCTTGATCCAAGTCTCATATAAACTTGTATAAGGAATCCAGGAGAATAAGCCTGAAATGCAGCGTGAGGGTGGCACTCTGGGGGAGATGTTCTGGCAGGTAATCCAGACACACAGAAGCAGAAGGGAAGAAATTGTTGTAAGTTGTTAGGAAGTTGAGGGGAAGAGCTTCCCTTAATGGGAGAACACAGATCAAAATCAGCATTATTGCAAAGCAAATCCATAAACGTTAGTAGCATATGCATCTGTTTACTCAGTTTGTCAAAACTGCATTGGTAAGAGTCTTCTTGAAGTTGAAGCACTTTGGGAAAGCCTCAGCCTAACTATCTGTTAGACACTTAAAGAGGCAAGGTTAGAGATCGCATGACAAGGGGTTGAGAAGGAAGCTTAATCAAGTGGCTCTCATGTAACCGTCAGCATGGCTGACCGATTATCCCAAGGCATACCTGCATTTCAGAAACTTTGTACCCTTTCTAGAATATCGACAGGTGTGCCACGTATCCATCCTGTGTAATTGGAGAAGCTTCTCCCCCATTTCACAATGTTTTCTCTGTAATTTCCATACCAGATATACGACTGAAATAGTCCTCCTTGAGTTGCCTTAAGGGCCCCGCAACTAATCCAAAGTTAACAAAATATTTCAAAACACCTGGTCCAATAAGCTCATCAGTCCTTTGAAGAGAATTCTTCTTTCTTCTCCAAAGTGAGAAGAGATCTTAAAAGCAAATCGAGATCCCTTAAAGGAAGGACAGTTCACATACCATGGTATTGAAAGCAGCATTGCAAGTAAACGTGTTCTCTTGGCAGAGGGGAACCCAATCCAGCCTTGAAAAAAACGTATGTTTAATAACAGTATCCATTTCCCGAAGTGGAGTTCCGTTTCAGCCCAATGATGCATCAAATGTTGGTTTTTGGCTCAACACATTTATCCCACCTTCCTACTCTATCCTGAAATGTGTTCCTTTTCATGAGTTTCTTAGCTTTAATTACATATTTCGATTACAATCCTCAAGTCCTTAACACCTTCACTTAGTGAAAACCAAGAAGCAAGCAATTGTCAGCTGGATGCCATACCAGCATTTCTGATTGCAAACGGATGCTTTTGAGACCTTCTGCTAAGTAGGCAAAGGTAGGGAATCTTAGATGTGCCCAGCATCCAATGTTCCAATCCTCTATCCTCTTTGAAATGACCCAGAGAGTCAAGGAATGCTTGCCACTTACCTTGGTGAAGTTTCATGCTACCCAAATCTAGAGAGGCCATTTAGAAAGACTTCAAGTGTCATCATTTCAACTTATGGTCTTTGCTGTCAAATTGGCAACAGATATAAGGTCTTTTTGGATCTCTAAGAAACCTAGGGACTGCAGAAGGTTTATACTTCAGAATGCAAGAAGCTTAAGGCAGCTTCCATACCAGATATCAGCTCAGTACTAGCTATTTGCCAGATCATCAGGACCTGAAATCCATGGAGGCCAATTCTCTCCAGAGGAGGAAGTATTGAATAGGTAAGTGCTTCCCTTTCAGTGAAATAGAGCTCATTTACACATCAACTCGGCAGTTGATGTCAATTGCCTTATCCCTAAAAGTGGCCCAATTCTGGAGAATGCACCTGAAGGGGGTGCGTTGGGGAAGCACATTTGAGTTTCCCAGAGCCACAACACTTTCACACAAAACAAACGCAAAAGTACATGCAAAAAGGAAACTCTCAGTCCTGAGGACCAAAGCAAAGGGTGAGGATGAACAACATCCTCAGTGTTTTCGAACTACGTTCCCTCATTTTAACAACAAAACGACAAACAACATGCAAATTGAACGATAGGGAATCAGGACCACAGTTGTCATGCCTACTGACCTGGGAAGCAGAAAGAGCCAAAAAGTAAAGAGCAAAGAAATTAGGAAAAGTTCAATTTGCTTCATGAACTTCCACATGTCTCCTGGAAATATGCTCGTTCTCTCAGGGTCACAATGATGAAAACCAAAAGGATTTCACTGAGCAAACTTTCTCTAACTGAATATTTTACATAGACTGGTTTTGGAGATATGAAAATGATTCATTTGATGCCATGTTTCACCAGAATCTGTAGAATATGCTGGCCATGCAATGTAAAAAAAAAGAAAAAAAAACTTGCTTGTACCTTAGCGGACTACAAGATGGACTAGAGCTCTGCTGATCACAGCAGGTGTTATCCAATAGCAGAGAGACAAATGCAATGCCAAAAGGTCTCTCAGGATCGCAGTTCCCAGGCACCGAAGGGCAGATTCCTACCCATTGGAAAGGGAATATGTCAACCAATGTTCCACCACAGCTGAAACACAATGCAGGAGGGAACGATACCTAGTGTGATCATATGCAAGCTCCGTTACTGACCAAAGACGTCTCAAGTACTCAATGCAAGTGCTGTTTCACACACCTACAATGTACGAATCACAAAGAGGATCCCACAAACCAAAGCACAGACTGCCGTGATTAACACCACATTGACACACACAAACACATGAAGAACAAATAAACACTCCAATCACAAAGACAGAAAGCCAGAGAAGGCATTTTGTCTACTTCCACTTCCACTCCCACATGGAGGCCCCCAGTTCTCAAGAGGGAATGGACTCAGAGGGGCTCACATCCGCTAAGGGGATCAGCCCAGTTGGAGTAGACCTATTTCCCAGCCTGTGCAAGCTGGAGCGACTTACCCCCAAATGACATGAACTGTATACCACTGCTCTGGACATGTCTCCAAGACAAGCAGCCTCGTGCTGTAGGGCAGCCACTGCATATCATGGAGAATCCCTGCCAGTATCCTGGAGTCAAATGTACTCTGGCATGTGCTGGGAACTATAAATGGCGACGCACCTGATCGAGATCAACACACCATGGGCACAGACCTCCTGGCTGGCTCGCTATAATTGGTAACCAAAGGCAAGGATGTGTGCCCGACACACAGTGAGGCCAAGCAACAGCAAAACATTGGACTTTGGAGCCGAGAAATATTTGTTGTTGAGACATTCAAGGAAATGGGTGGCTTATGCTGGGTAATCCCCAACCTTGAAAGCTTTTAGCAAAGCCCTCTTAGAGGTAAGGTGATGGAGAGGTGTGGCTGTTCGTTGAAAAGTTCTCCCTGTCCGATCCTTTGTTGTTGAGGACAGGTCATAGTCGGGTCTCAATGTTCCTATCAATCTCCAGCCAACAAATGTCACTCTCTGGGTGACAAGAAAGGGCAAGGTCCCAAGGCACAAGGCTCACCCTCTGAGGTCCAGACCCACCTAAGAGAAAGGGGTCCCTGGGAGGGGTGGTGGTCCTCCTGCCATGGAGGGTTTGTCCAGGAGCTGGTCTGGGTCCTCCCACCAGTGCCCACGCCTCACAGAGGCGGCAGCTCTGCCTTGGTGGCTCCCTCAGGGCCAGGTCCCAGACCCTTGCTAGCTGTCATCACTGAGGGAGCCGGGTGCACACGACCCAACAGGTCTTAATGCTCCCCAGGCCACCCAAACAGTGGCAGTCAGGTACCCCAGACTGTGAGCCATACCCTTAGGGTCACAGTGGCGGTGTGTGGTAGAGGTTCAACACTGCCTCAAGGCCTGGTCTGGGCCAGGGGACATTCATGGCCTTGGCTCTGGAGCGCTGCAGGACACACCCCCAGCCTGTTCTCTGGGCCCCCCATCACACCAGCTGGCCCAAGGCCGTGTGAGCAGAAGAATGCTGGGGAGAAGGCTGGCACTTGCCTCTTACCTCACGCTCCAGGTCTGAAGGGGCAGCACTCCACTGACTGCTGCCTCAAAAAGGGCCCCCACTAAAGATGGCTGACAGACAGTGGCTTGCTTGGGGCAGGGGCCCACTACACTGCCCACCAATGGCTGAGCAGGGTGGTCACAGTGGCATTAGTGGTCTCCTGCTAACCATTGCCTGGTAATGGGGCAGTGGGTCACAGTGCACAGCAAGGGCTGCCTGGGAAGGGCTGCATTCAGCTGGCTATGGTACAATTCCCCCTTTTTTTGGTCATCTGCAACCCTGAGGAGAATATGTGGGTATGATTTGGATACAGTGGTTAATCATAAACTCAGCAGCGGATCTCTGTTTTAGGGGACTTGCTTTCAACCTCCATTCCTGGTTCATCTTTTCCCAAGTCTTTCAGGGAATGGGGTGACGACCACTCTAGCTACGTCCTGCTGCACGAAAGCAAAGCCCTACAGTACGTTCTGAGTTGGAAGCAAGGCCACGTTGCAAGTCTTGATCCAAGTCTCATATAAACTTGTATAAGGAATCCAGGAGAATAAGCCTGAAATGCAGCGTGAGGGTGGCACTCTGGGGGAGATGTTCTGGCAGGTAATCCAGACACGCAGAAGCAGAAGGGAAGAAATTGTTGTAAGTTGTTAGGAAGTTGAGGGGAAGAGCTTCCCTTAATGGGAGAACACAGATCAAAATCAGCATTATTGCAAAGCAAATCCATAAACGTTAGTAGCATATGCATCTGTTTACTCAGTTTGTCAAAACTGCATTGGTAAGAGTCTTCTTGAAGTTGAAGCACTTTGGGAAAGCCTCAGCCTAACTATCTGTTAGACACTTAAAGAGGCAAGGTTAGAGATCGCATGACAAGGGGTTGAGAAGGAAGCTTAATCAAGTGGCTCTCATGTAACCATCAGCATGGCTGACCGATTATCCCAAGGCATACCTGCATTTCAGAAACTTTGTACTCTTTCTAGAATATCGACAGGTGTGCCATGTATCCATCCTGTGTAATTGGAGAAGCTTCTCCCCCATTTCACAATGTTTTCTCTGTAATTTCCATACCAGATATACGACTGAAATAGTCCTCCTTGAGTTGCCTTAAGGGCCCCGCAACTAATCCAAAGTAAACAAAATATTTCAAAACACCTGGTCCAATAAGCTCATCAGTCCTTTGAAGAGAATTCTTCTTTCTTCTCCAAAGTGAGAAGAGATCTTAAAAGCAAATCGAGATCCCTTAAAGGCAGGACAGTTCACATACCATGTTATTGAAAGCAGCATTCCAAGTAAACGTGTTCTCTTGGCAGAGGGGAACCCAATCCAGCCTTGAAAAAAACGTATTTTTAATAACAGTATCCATTTCCCGAAGTGGAGTTTCGTTTCAGCCCAATGATGCATCAAATGTTGGTTTTTGGCTCAACACATTTATCCCACCTTCCTACTCTATCCTGAAATGTGTTCCTTTTCATGAGTTTCTTAGCTTTAATTACATATTTCGATTACAATCCTCAAGTCCTTAACACCTTCACTTAGTGAAAACCAAGAAGCAAGCAATTGTCAGCTGGATGCCATACCAGCATTTCTGATTGCAAACGGATGCTTTTGAGACCTTCTGCTAAGTAGGCAAAGGTAGGGAATCTTAGATGTGCCCAGCATCCAATGTTCCAATCCTCTATCCTCTTTGAAATGACCCGGAGAGTCAAGGAATGCTTGCCACTTACCTTGGTGAAGTTTCATGCTACCCAAATCTAGAGAGGCCATTTAGAAAGACTTCAAGTGTCATCATTTCAACTTATGGTCTTTGCTGTCAAATTGGCAACAGATATAAGGTCTTTTTGGATCTCTAAGAAACCTAGGGACCGCAGAAGGTTTATACTTCAGAATGCAAGAAGCTTAAGGCAGCTTCCATACCAGATATCAGCTCAGTACTAGCTATTTGCCAGATCATCAGGACCTGAAATCCATGGAGGCCAATTCTCTCCAGAGGAGGAAGTATGGAATAGGTAAGTGCTTCCCTTTCAGTGAAATAGAGCTCATTTACACATCAACTCGGCAGTTGATGTCAATTGCCTTATCCCTAAAAGTGGCCCAAATCTGGAGAATGCACCTGAAGGGGGTGCGTTGGGGAAGCACATTTGAGTTTCCCAGAGCCACAACACTTTCACACAAAACAAACGCAAAAGTACATGCAAAAAAGAAACTCTCAGTCCTGAGGACCAAAGCAAAGGGTGAGGATGAACAACATCCTCAGTGTTTTTGAAGTACGTTCCCTCATTTTAATAACAAAATGACAAACAACATGCAAATTGAAAGATAGGGAATCAGGACCACAGTTGTCATGCCTACTGACCTGGGAAGCAGAAAGAGCCAAAAAGTAAAAAGCAAAGAAATTAGGAAAAGTTCAATTTGCTTCATTAACTTCCACATGTCTCCTGGAAATATGCTCGTTCTCTCAGGGTCACAATGATGAAAACCAAAAGGATTTCACTGAGCAAACTTTCTCTAACTGAATATTTTACATAGACTGGTTTTGGAGATATGAAAATGATTTATTTGATGCCATGTTTCACCAGAATCTGTAGAATATGCTGGCCATGCAATGTAAAAAAAAAAAAAACTTGCTTGTCCCTTAGCGGACTACAAGTTGGACTAGAGCTCTGCTGATCACAGCAGGTGTTATCCAATAGCAGAGAGACAAATGCAATGCCAAAAGGTCTCTCAGGATCGCAGTTCCCAGGCACCGAAGGGCAGATTCCTACCCATTGGAAAGGGAATATGTCAACCAATGTTCCACCACAGCTGAAACACAACGCAGGAGGGAACGATACCTAGTGTGATCATATGCAAGCTCCGTTACTGACCAAAGACGTCTCAAGTACTCAATGCAAGTGCTGTTTCACACACCTACAATGTACGAATCACAAAGAGGATCCCACAAACCAAAGCACAGACTGCCGTGATTAACACCACATTGACACACACAAACACATGAAGAACAAATAAACACTCCAATCACAAAGACAGAAAGCCAGAGAAGGCATTTTGTCTACTTCCACTTCCACTCCCACATGGAGGCCCCCAGTTCTCAAGAGGGAATGGACTCAGAGGGGCTCACATCCGCTAAGGGGAGCAGCCCAGTTGGAGTAGACCTATTTCCCAGCCTGTGCAAGCTGGAGCGACTTACCCCCAAATGACATGAACTGTATACCGTTGCTCTGGACATGTCTCCAAGACAAGCAGCCTCGTGCTGTAGGGCAGCCACTGCATATCATGGAGAATCCCTGCCAGTATCCTGGAGCCAAATGTACTCTGGCATGTGCTGGGAACTATAAATGGTGACGCCCCTGATCGAGATCAACACACCATGGGCACAGACCTCCTGGCTGGCTCGCTATAATTGGTAACCAAAGGCAAGGATGTGTGCCCGACGCACAGTGAGGCCAAGCAACAGCAAAACATTGGACTTTGGAGCCGAGAAATATTTGTTGTTGAGACATTCAAGGAAATGGGTGGCTTATGCTGGGTAATCCCCAACCTTGAAAGCTTTTAGCAAAGCCCTCTTAGAGGTAAGGTGATGGAGGGGTGTGGCTGTTCGTTGAAAACTTCTCCCTGTCCGATCATTTGTTCTTGAGGACAGGTCATAGCCGGGTCTCAATGTTCCTATCAATCTCCAGCCAACAAATGTCACTCTCTGGGTGACAAGAAAGGGCAAGGTCCCAAGGCACAAGGCTCACCCTCTGAGGTCCAGACCCACCTAAGAGAAAGGGGTCCCTGGGAGGGGTGGTGGTCCTCCTGCCATGGAGGGTTTGTCCAGGAGCTGGTCTGGGTCCTCCCACTAGTGCCCACGCCTCACAGAGGAGGCAGCTCTGCCTTGGTGGCTCCCTCAGGGCCAGGTCCCAAACCCTTGCTAGCTGTCATCACTGAGGGAGCCGGGTGCACACGACCCAACAGGTCTTAATGCTCCCCAGGCCACCCAAACAGTGGCGGTCAGGTACCCCAGACTGTAAGCCATACCCTTAGGGTCACAGTGGCGGTGTGTGGTAGAGGTTCAACACTGCCTCAAGGCCTGGTCTGGGCCAGGGGGCATTCATGGTCTTGGCTCTGCAGCCCTGCAGGACACACCCCCAGCCTGTTCTCTGGGCCCCCCATCACACCAGCTGGCCCAAGGCCGTGTGAGCAGAAGAATGCTGGGGAGAAGGCTGGCACTTGCCTCTTACCTCACGCTCCAGGTCTGAAGGGGCAGCACTCCACTGACTGCTGCCTCAAAAAGGGCCCCCACTAAAGATGGCTGACAGACAGTGGCTTGCTTGGGGCAGGGGCCCACTACACTGCCCACCAATGGCTGAGCAGGGTGGTCACAGTGGCATTAGTGGTCTCCTGGTAACCATTGCCTGGTAATGGGGCAGTGGGTCACAGTGCACAGCAAGGGCTGCCTGGGAAGGGCTGCATTCAGCTGGCTATGGTACAATTCCCCCTTTTTTTGGTCATCTGCAACCCTGAGGAGAATATGTGGGTATGATTTGGATACAGTGGTTAATCATAAACTCAGCAGCGGATCTCTGTTTTAGGGGACTTGCTTTCAACCTCCATTCCTGGTTCATCTTTTCCCAAGTCTTTCAGGGAATGGGGTGACGACCACTCTAGCTACGTCCTGCTGCACGAAAGCAAAGCCCTACAGTACGTTCTGAGTTGGAAGCAAGGCCACGTTGCAAGTCTTGATCCAAGTCTCATATAAACTTGTATAAGGAATCCAGGAGAATAAGCCTGAAATGCAGCGTGAGGGTGGCACTCTGGGGGAGATGTTCTGGCAGGTAATCCAGACACGCAGAAGCAGAAGGGAAGAAATTGTTGTAAGTTGTTAGGAAGTTGAGGGGAAGAGCTTCCCTTAATGGGAGAACACAGATCAAAATCAGCATTATTGCAAAGCAAATCCATAAACGTTAGTAGCATATGCATCTGTTTACTCAGTTTGTCAAAACTGCATTGGTAAGAGTCTTCTTGAAGTTGAAGCACTTTGGGAAAGCCTCAGCCTAACTATCTGTTAGACACTTAAAGAGGCAAGGTTAGAGATCGCATGACAAGGGGTTGAGAAGGAAGCTTAATCAAGTGGCTCTCATGTAACCGTCAGCATGGCTGACCGATTATCCCAAGGCATACCTGCATTTCAGAAACTTTGTACTCTTTCTAGAATATCGACAGGTGTGCCATGTATCCATCCTGTGTAATTGGAGAAGCTTCTCCCCCATTTCACAATGTTTTCTCTGTAATTTCCATACCAGATATACGACTGAAATAGTCCTCCTTGAGTTGCCTTAAGGGCCCCGCAACTAATCCAAAGTAAACAAAATATTTCAAAACACCTGGTCCAATAAGCTCATCAGTCCTTTGAAGAGAATTCTTCTTTCTTCTCCAAAGTGAGAAGAGATCTTAAAAGCAAATCGAGATCCCTTAAAGGCAGGACAGTTCACATACCATGTTATTGAAAGCAGCATTCCAAGTAAACGTGTTCTCTTGGCAGAGGGGAACCCAATCCAGCCTTGAAAAAAACGTATTTTTAATAACAGTATCCATTTCCCGAAGTGGAGTTTCGTTTCAGCCCAATGATGCATCAAATGTTGCTTTTTGGCTCAACACATTTATCCCACCTTCCTACTCTATCCTGAAATGTGTTCCTTTTCATGAGTTTCTTAGCTTTAATTACATATTTCGATTACAATCCTCAAGTCCTTAACACCTTCACTTAGTGAAAACCAAGAAGCAAGCAATTGTCAGCTGGATGCCATACCAGCATTTCTGATTGCAAACGGATGCTTTTGAGACCTTCTGCTAAGTAGGCAAAGGTAGGGAATCTTAGATGTGCCCAGCATCCAATGTTCCAATCCTCTATCCTCTTTGAAATGACCCGGAGAGTCAAGGAATGCTTGCCACTTACCTTGGTGAAGTTTCATGCTACCCAAATCTAGAGAGGCCATTTAGAAAGACTTCAAGTGTCATCATTTCAACTTATGGTCTTTGCTGTCAAATTGGCAACAGATATAAGGTCTTTTTGGATCTCTAAGAAACCTAGGGACCACAGAAGGTTTATACTTCAGAATGCAAGAAGCTTAAGGCAGCTTCCATACCAGATATCAGCTCAGTACTAGCTATTTGCCAGATCATCAGGACCTGAAATCCAGGGAGGCCAATTCTCTCCAGAGGAGGAAGTATGGAATAGGTAAGTGCTTCCCTTTCAGTGAAATAGAGCTCATTTACACATCAACTCGGCAGTTGATGTCAATTGCCTTATCCCTAAAAGTGGCCCAAATCTGGAGAATGCACCTGAAGGGGGTGCGTTGGGGAAGCACATTTGAGTTTCCCAGAGCCACAACACTTTCACACAAAACAAACGCAAAAGTACATGCAAAAAAGAAACTCTCAGTCCTGAGGACCAAAGCAAAGGGTGAGGATGAACAACATCCTCAGTGTTTTTGAAGTACGTTCCCTCATTTTAATAACAAAATGACAAACAACATGCAAATTGAAAGATAGGGAATCAGGACCACAGTTGTCATGCCTACTGACCTGGGAAGCAGAAAGAGCCAAAAAGTAAAAAGCAAAGAAATTAGGAAATGTTCAATTTGCTTCATTAACTTCCACATGTCTCCTGGAAATATGCTCGTTCTCTCAGGGTCACAATGATGAAAACCAAAAGGATTTCACTGAGCAAACTTTCTCTAACTGAATATTTTACATAGACTGGTTTTGGAGATATGAAAATGATTTATTTGATGCCATGTTTCACCAGAATCTGTAGAATATGCTGGCCATGCAATGTAAAAAAAAAAAAAAACTTGCTTGTCCCTTAGCGGACTACAAGTTGGACTAGAGCTCTGCTGATCACAGCAGGTGTTATCCAATAGCAGAGAGACAAATGCAATGCCAAAAGGTCTCTCAGGATCGCAGTTCCCAGGCACCGAAGGGCAGATTCCTACCCATTGGAAAGGGAATATGTCAACCAATGTTCCACCACAGCTGAAACACAACGCAGGAGGGAACGATACCTAGTGTGATCATATGCAAGCTCCGTTACTGACCAAAGACGTCTCAAGTACTCAATGCAAGTGCTGTTTCACACACCTACAATGTACGAATCACAAAGAGGATCCCACAAACCAAAGCACAGACTGCCGTGATTAACACCACATTGACACACACAAACACATGAAGAACAAATAAACACTCCAATCACAAAGACAGAAAGCCAGAGAAGGCATTTTGTCTACTTCCACTTCCACTCCCACATGGAGGCCCCCAGTTCTCAAGAGGGAATGGACTCAGAGGGGCTCACATCCGCTAAGGGGAGCAGCCCAGTTGGAGTAGACCTATTTCCCAGCCTGTGCAAGCTGGAGCGACTTACCCCCAAATGACATGAACTGTATACCGTTGCTCTGGACATGTCTCCAAGACAAGCAGCCTCGTGCTGTAGGGCAGCCACTGCATATCATGGAGAATCCCTGCCAGTATCCTGGAGCCAAATGTACTCTGGCATGTGCTGGGAACTATAAATGGTGACGCCCCTGATCGAGATCAACACACCATGGGCACAGACCTCCTGGCTGGCTCGCTATAATTGGTAACCAAAGGCAAGGATGTGTGCCCGACGCACAGTGAGGCCAAGCAACAGCAAAACATTGGACTTTGGAGCCGAGAAATATTTGTTGTTGAGACATTCAAGGAAATGGGTGGCTTATGCTGGGTAATCCCCAACCTTGAAAGCTTTTAGCAAAGCCCTCTTAGAGGTAAGGTGATGGAGGGGTGTGGCTGTTCGTTGAAAACTTCTCCCTGTCCGATCCTTTGTTCTTGAGGACAGGTCATAGCCGGGTCTCAATGTTCCTATCAATCTCCAGCCAACAAATGTCACTCTCTGGGTGACAAGAAAGGGCAAGGTCCCAAGGCACAAGGCTCACCCTCTGAGGTCCAGACCCACCTAAGAGAAAGGGGTCCCTGGGAGGGGTGGTGGTCCTCCTGCCATGGAGGGTTTGTCCAGGAGCTGGTCTGGGTCCTCCCATTAGTGCCCACGCCTCACAGAGGAGGCAGCTCTGCCTTGGTGGCTCCCTCAGGGCCAGGTCCCAAACCCTTGCTAGCTGTCATCACTGAGGGAGCCGGGTGCACACGACCCAACAGGTCTTAATGCTCCCCAGGCCACCCAAACAGTGGCGGTCAGGTACCCCAGACTGTGAGCCATACCCTTAGGGTCACAGTGGCGGTGTGTGGTAGAGGTTCAACACTGCCTCAAGGCCTGGTCTGGGCCAGGGGGCATTCATGGCCTTGGCTCTGGAGCCCTGCAGGACACACCCCCAGCCTGTTCTCTGGGCCCCCCATCACACCAGCTGGCCCAAGGCCGTGTGAGCAGAAGAATGCTGGGGAGAAGGCTGGCACTTGCCTCTTACCTCACGCTCCAGGTCTGAAGGGGCGGCACTCCACTGACTGCTGCCTAGAAAAGGGCCCCCACTAAAGATGGCTGACAGACAGTGGCTTGCTTGGGGCAGGGGCCCACTACACTGCCCACCAATGGCTGAGCAGGGTGGTCACAGTGGCATTAGTGGTCTCCTGGTAACCGTTGCCTGGTAATGGGGCAGTGGGTCACAGTGCACAGCAAGGGCTGCCTGGGAAGGGCTGCATTCAGCTGGCTATGGTACAATTCCCCCTTTTTTTGGTCATCTGCAACCCTGAAGAGAATATGTGGGTATGATTTGGATACAGTGGTTAATCATAAACTCAGCAGCGGATCTCTGTTTTAGGGGACTTGCTTTCAACCTTCATTCCTGGTTCACCTTTTCCCAAGTCTTTCAGGGAATGGGGTGACGACCACTCTAGCTACGTCCTGCTGGAGGAAAGCAAAGCCCTACAGTGCATTCTGAGTTGGAAGCAAGGCCACGTTGCAAGTCTTGATCCAAGTCTCATATAAACTTGTATAAGGAATCCAGGAGAATAAGCCTGAAAAGCAGCGTGAGGGTGGCACTCTGGGGGAGATGTTCTGGCAGGTAATCCAGACACGCAGAAGCAGAAGGGAAGACATTGTTGTAAGTTGTTAGGAAGTTGAGGGGAAGAGCTTCCCTTAATGGGAGAACACAGATCAAAATCAGCATTATTGCAAAGCAAATCCATAAAAGTTAGTAGCATATGCATCTGTTTACTCAGTTTGTCAAAACTGCATTGGTAAGAGTCTTCTTGAAGTTGAAGCACTTTGGGAAAGCCTCAGCCTAACTATCTGTTAGACACTTAAAGAGGCAAGGTTAGAGATCGCATGACAAGGGGTTGAGAAGGAAGCTTAATCAAGTGGCTCTCATGTAACCGTCAGCATGGCTGACCGATTATCCCAAGGCATACCTGCATTTCAGAAACTTTGTACTCTTTCTAGGATATCGACAGGTGTGCCATGTATCCATCCTGTGTAATTGGAGAAGCTTCTCCCCCATTTCACAATGTTTTCTCTGTAATTTCCATACCAGATATACGACTGAAATAGTCCTCCTTGAGTTGCATTAAGGGCTCCGCAACTAATCCAAAGTTAACAAAATATTTCAAAACACCTGGTCCAATAAGCTCATCAGTCCTTTGAAGAGAATTCTTTCTTCTCCAAAGTGAGAAGAGATCTTAAAAGCAAATCGAGATCCCTTAAAGGCAGGACAGTTCACATACCATGTTATTGAAAGCAGCATTCCAAGTAAACGTGTTCTCTTGGCAGAGGGGAACCCAATCCAGCCTTGAAAAAAACGTATTTTTAATAACAGTATCCATTTCCCGAAGTGGAGTTTCGTTTCAGCCCAATGATGCATCAAATGTTGGTTTTTGGCTCAACACATTTATCCCACCTTCCTACTCTATCCTGAAATGTGTTCCTTTTCATGAGTTTCTTAGCTTTAATTACATATTTCGATTACAATCCTCAAGTCCTTTACACCTTCACTTAGTGAAAACCAAGAAGCAAGCAATTGTCAGCTGGATGCCATACCAGCATTTCTGATTGCAAACGGATGCTTTTGAGACCTTCTGCTAAGTAGGCAAAGGTAGGGAATCTTAGATGTGCCCAGCATCCAATGTTCCAATCCTCTATCCTCTCTGAAATGACCCGGAGAGTCAAGGAATGCTTGCCACTTACCTTGGTGAAGTTTCATGCTACCCAAATCTAGAGAGGCCATTTAGAAAGACTTCAAGTGTCATCATTTCAACTTATGGTCCTTGCTGTCAAATTGGCAACAGATATAAGGTCTTTTTGGATCTCTAAGAAACCTAGGGACTGCAGAAGGTTTATACTTCAGAATGCAAGAAGCTTAAGGCAGCTTCCATACCAGATATCAGCTCAGTACGAGCTATTTGCCAGATCATCAGGACCTGAAATCCATGGAGGCCAATTCTCTCCAGAGGAGGAAGTATTGAATAGGTAAGTGCTTCCCTTTCAGTGAAATAGAGCTCATTTACACATCAACTCGGCAGTTGATGTCAATTGCCTTATCCCTAAAAGTGGCCCAAATCTGGAGAATGCACCTGAAGGGGGTGCGTTGGGGAAGCACATTTGAGTTTCCCAGAGCCACAACACTTTCACACAAAACAAACGCAAAAGTACATGCACAAAAGAAACTCTCAGTCCTGAGGACCAAAGCAAAGGGTGAGGATGAACAACATCCTCAGTGTTTTCGAACTACGTTCCCTCATTTTAACAACAAAACGACAAACAACATGCAAATTGAAAGATAGGGAATCAGGACCACAGTTGTCATGCCTACTGACCTGGGAAGCAGAAAGAGCCAAAAAGTAAAGAGCAAAGAAATTAGGAAAAGTTCAATTTGCTTCATGAACTTCCACATGTCTCCTGGAAATATGCTCGTTTTCTCAGGGTCACAATGATGAAAACCAAAAGGATTTCACTGAACAAACTTTCTCTAACTGAATATTTTACATAGACTGGTTTTGGAGATATGAAAATGATTCATTTGATGCCATGTTTCACCAGAATCTGTAGAATATGCTGGCCATGCAATGTAAAAAAAAGAAAAAAAAACTTGCTTGTACCTTAGCGGACTACAAGATGGACTAGAGCTCTGCTGATCACAGCAGGTGTTATCCAATAGCAGAGAGACAAATGCAATGCCAAAAGGTCTCTCAGGATCGCAGTTCCCAGGCAACGAAGGGCAGATTCCTACCCATTGGAAAGGGAATATGTCAACCAATGTTCCACCACAGCTGAAACACAATGCAGGAGGGAACGATACCTAGTGTGATCCTATGCAAACTCCGTTACTGACCAAAGACGTCTCAAGTACTCAATGCAAGTGCTGTTTCACACACCTACAATGTACGAATCACAAAGAGGATCCCACAAACCAAAGCACAGACTGCCGTGATTAACACCACATTGACACACACAAACACATGAAGAACAAATAAACACTCCAATCACAAAGACAGAAAGCCAGAGAAGGCATTTTGTCTACTTCCACTTCCACTCCCACATGGAGGCCCCCAGTTCTCAAGAGGGAATGGACTCAGAGGGGCTCACATCCGCTAAGGGGAGCAGCCCAGTTGGAGTAGACCTATTTCCCAGCCTGTGCAAGCTGGAGCGACTTACCCCCAAATGACATGAACTGTATACCGTTGCTCTGGACATGTCTCCAAGACAAGCAGCCTCGTGCTGTAGGGCAGCCACTGCATATCAGGGAGAATCCCTGCCAGTATCCTGGAGCCAAATGTACTCTGGCATGTGCTGGGAACTATAAATGGCGACGCCCCTCATCGAGATCAACACACCATGGGCACAGACCTCCTGGCTGGCTCGCTATAATTGGTAACCAAAGGCAAGGATGTGTGCCCGACACACAGTGAGGCCAAGCAACAGCAAAACATTGGACTTTGTAGCCGAGAAATATTTGTTGTTGAGACATTCAAGGAAATGGGTGGCTTATGCTGGGTAATCCCCAACCTTGAAAGCTTTTAGCAAAGCCCACTTAGAGGTAAGGTGATGGAGGGGTGTGGCTGTTCGTTGAAAACTTCTCCCTGTCCGATCCTTTGTTGTTGAGGACAGGTCATAGTCGGGTCTCAATGTTCCTATCAATCTCCAGCCAACAAATGTCACTCTCTGGGTGACAAGAAAGGGCAAGGTCCCAAGGCACAAGGCTCACCCTCTGAGGTCCAGAACCACCTAAGAGAAAGGGGTCCCTGGGAGGGGTGGTGGTCCTCCTGCCATGGAGGTTTTGTCCAGGAGCTGGTCTGGGTCCTCCCACCAGTGCCCACGCCTCACAGAGGAGGCAGGTCTGCCTTGGTGGCTCCCTCAGGGCCAGGTCCCAGACCCTTGCCAGCTGTCATCACTGAGGGAGCTGGGTGCACACGACCCAACAGGTCTTAATGCTCCCCAGGCCACCCAAACAGTGGCGGTCAGGTACCCCAGACTGTGAGCCATACCCTTAGGGTCACAGTGGCGGTGTGTGGTAGAGGTTCAACACTGCCTCAAGGCCTGGTCTGGGCCAGGGGGCATTCATGGCCTTGGCTCTGGAGCCCTGCAGGACACACCCCCAGCCTATTCTCTGGGCCCCCCATCACACCAGCTGGCCCAAGGCCGTGTGAGCAGAAGAATGCTGGGGAGAAGGCTGGCACTTGCCTCTTACCTCACGCTCCAGGACTGAAGGGGCAGCACTCCACTGACTGCTGCCTCAAAAAGGGCCCCCACTAAAGATGGCTGACAGACAGTGGCTTGCTTGGGGCAGGGGCCCACTACACTGCCCACCAATGGCTGAGCAGGGTGGTCACAGTGGCATTAGTGGTCTCCTGGTAACCATTGCCTGGTAATGGGGCAGTGGGTCACAGTGCACAGCAAGGGCTGCCTGGGAAGGGCTGCATTCAGCTGGCTATGGTACAATTCCCCCTTTTTTTGGTCATCTGCAACCCTGAAGAGAATATGTGGGTATGATTTGGATAGAGTGGTTAATCATAAACTCAGCAGCGGATCTCTGTTTTAGGGGACTTGCTTTCAACCTCCATTCCTGGTTCATCTTTTCCCAAGTCTTTCAGGGAATGGGGTGACGACCACTCTAGCTACGTCCTGCTTCAGGAAAGCAAAGCCCTACAGTGCATTCTGAGTTGGAAGCAAGGCCACGTTGCAAGTCTTGATCCAAGTCTCATATAAACTTGTATAAGGAATCTAGGAGAATAAGCCTGAAAAGCAGCGTGAGGGTGGCACTCTGGGGGAGATGTTCTGGCAGGCAATCCAGACACGCAGAAGCAGAAGGGAAGAAATTGTTGTAAGTTGTTAGGAAGTTGAGGGGAAGAGCTTCCCTTAACGGGAGAACACAGATCAAAATCAGCATTATTGCAAAGCAAATCCATAAACGTTAGTAGCATATGCATCTGTTTACTCAGTTTGTCAAAACTGCATTGGTAAGAGTCTTCTTGAAGTTGAAGCACTTTGGGAAAGCCTCAGCCTAACTATCTGTTAGACACTTAAAGAGGCAAGGTTAGAGATCGCATGACAAGGGGTTGAGAAGGAAGCTTAATCAAGTGGCTCTCATGTAACCGTCAGCATGGCTGACCGATTATCCCAAGGCATACCTGCATTTCAGAAACTTTGTACCCTTTCTAGAATATCGACAGGTGTGCCATGTATCCATCCTGTGTAATTGGAGAAGCTTCTCCCCCATTTCACAATGTTTTCTCTGTAATTTCCATACCAGATATACGACTGAAATAGTCCTCCTTGAGTTGCCTTAAGGGCCCCGCAACTAATCCAAAGTTAACAAAATATTTCAAAACACCTGGTCCAATAAGCTCATCAGTCCTTTGAAGAGAATTCTTCTTTCTTCTCCAAAGTGAGAAGAGATCTTAAAAGCAAATCGAGATCCCTTAAAGGCAGGACAGTTCACATACCATGTTATTGAAAGCAGCATTCCAAGTAAACGTGTTCTCTTGGCAGAGGGGAACCCAATCCAGCCTTGAAAAAAAACGTATGTTTAATAACAGTATCCATTTCCCGAAGTGGAGTTTCGTTTCAGCCCAATGATGCATCAAATGTTGGTTTTTGGCTCAACACATTTATCCCACCTTCCTACTCTATCCTGAAATGTGTTCCTTTTCATGAGTTTCTTAGCTTTAATTACATATTTCGATTACAATCCTCAAGTCCTTAAAACCTTCACATAGTGAAAACCAAGAAGCAAGCAATTGTCAGCTGGATGCCATACCAGCATTTCTGATTGCAAGCGGATGCTTTTGAGACCTTCTGCTAAGTAGGCAAAGGTAGGGAATCTTAGATGTGCCCAGCATCCAATGTTCCAATCCTCTATCCTCTCTGAAATGACCCGGAGAGTCAAGGAATGCTTGCCACTTACCTTGGTGAAGTTTGATGCTACCCAAATCTAGAGAGGCCATTTAGAAAGACTTCAAGTGTCATCATTTCAACTTATGGTCTTTGCTGTCAAATTGGCAACAGATATAAGGTCTTTTTGGATCTCTAAGAAACCTAGGGACTGCAGAAGGTTTATACTTCAGAATGCAAGTAGCTTAAGGCAGCTTCCATACCAGATATCAGCTCAGTACCAGCTATTTGCCAGATCATCAGGACCTGAAATCCATGGAGGCCAATTCTCTCCAGAGGAGGAAGTATTGAATAGGTAAGTGCTTCCCTTTCAGTGAAATAGAGCTCATTTACACATCAACTCGGCAGTTGATGTCAATTGCCTTATCCCTAAAAGTGGCCCAAATCTGGAGAATGCACCTGAAAGGGGTGCGTTGGGGAAGCACATTTGAGTTTCCCAGAGCCACAACACTTTCACACAAAACAAACGCAAAAGTACATGCAAAAAAGAAACTCTCAGTCCTGAGGACCAAAGCAAAGGGTGAGGATGAACAACATCCTCAGTGTTTTCGAACTACGTTCCCTCATTTTAACAACAAAACGACAAACAACATGCAAATTGAAAGATAGGGAATCAGGACCACAGTTGTCATGCCTACTGACCTGGGAAGCAGAAAGAGCCAAAAAGTAAAGAGCAAAGAAATTAGGAAAAGTTCAATTTGCTTCATGAACTTCCACATGTCTCCTGGAAATATGCTCGTTCTCTCAGGGTCACAATGATGAAAACCAAAAGGATTTCACTGAGCAAACTTTCTCTAACTGAATATTTTACATAGACTGGTTTTGGAGATATGAAAATGATTCATTTGATGCCATGTTTCACCAGAATCTGTAGAATATGCTGGCCATGCAATGTAAAAAAAAGAAAAAAAAACTTGCTTGTACCTTAGCGGCCTACAAGATGGACTAGAGCTCTGCTGATCACAGCAGGTGTTATCCAATAGCAGAGAGACAAATGCAATGCCAAAAGGTCTCTCAGGATCGCAGTTCCCAGGCACCAAAGGGCAGATTCCTACCCATTGGAAAGGGAATATGTCAACCAATGTTCCACCACAGCTGAAACACAACGCAGGAGGGAACGATACCTAGCGTGATCATATGCAAGCTCCGTTACTGACCAAAGACGTCTCAAGTACTCAATGCAAGTGCTGTTTCACACACCTACAATGTACGAATCACAAAGAGGATCCCACAAACCAAAGCACAGACTGCCGTGATTAACACCACATTGACACACACAAACACATGAAGAACAAATAAACACTCCAATCACAAAGACAGAAAGCCAGAGAAGGCATTTTGTCTACTTCCACTTCCACTCCCACATGGAGGCCCCCAGTTCTCAAGAGGGAATGGACTCAGAGGGGCTCACATCCGCTAAGGGGAGCAGCCCAGTTGGAGTAGACCTATTTCCCAGCCTGTGCAAGCTGGAGCGACTTACCCCCAAATGACATGAACTGTATACCGTTGCTCTGGACATGTCTCCAAGACAAGCAGCCTCGTGCTGTAGGGCAGCCAGTGCATATCAGGGAGAATCCCTGCCAGTATCCTGGAGCCAAATGTACTCTGGCATGTGCTGGGAACTATAAATGGCGACGCCCCTGATCAAGATCAACACACCATGGGCACAGGCCTCCTGGCTGGCTCGCTATAATTGGTAACCAAAGGCAAGGATGTGTGCCCGACACACAGTGAGGCCAAGCAACAGCAAAACATTGGACTTCGGAGCCGAGAAATATTTGTTGTTGAGACATTCAAGGAAATGGGTGGCTTATGCTGGGTAATCCCCGACCTTGAAAGCTTTTAGCAAAGCCCTCTTAGAGGTAAGGTGATGGAGGGGTGTGGCTGTTCGTTGAAAACTTCTCCCTGTCCGATCCTTTGTTGTTGAGGACAGGTCATAGTCGGGTCTCAATGTTCCTATCAATCTCCAGCCAACAAATGTCACTCTCTGGGTGACAAGAAAGGGCAAGGTCCCAAGGCACAAGGCTCACCCTCTGAGGTCCAGACCCACCTAAGAGAAAGGGGTCCCTGGGAGGGGTGGTGGTCCTCCTGCCATGGAGGGTTTGTCCAGGAGCTGGTCTGGGTCCTCCCACCAGTGCCCACGCCTCACAGAGGAGGCAGCTCTGCCTTGGTGGCTCCCTCAGGGCGATGTCCCAGACCCGTGCTAGCTGTCATCACTGAGGGAGCTGGGTGCACACGACCCAACAGGTCTTAATGCTCCCCAGGCCACCCATACAGTGGCAGTCAGGTACCCCAGACTGTGAGCCATACCCTTAGGGTCACAGTGGCGGTGTGTGGTAGAGGTTCAACACTGCCTCAAGGCCTGGTCTGGGCCAGGGGGCATTCATGGCCTTGGCTCTGGAGCCCTGCAGGACACACCCCCAGCCTGTTCTCTGGGCCCCCCATCACACCAGCTGGCCCAAGGCCGTGTGAGCAGAAGAATGCTGGGGAGAAGGCTGGCACTTGCATTTTACTTCACGCACCAGGTCTGAAGGGGCAGCACTCCAATGACTGCTGCCTACAAAAGGGCCCCCACTAAAGATGGCTGACAGACAGTGGCTTGCTTGGGGCAGGGGCCCACTACACTGCCCACCAATGGCTGAGCAGGGTGGTCACAGTGGCATTAGTGGTCTCCTGGTAACCATTGCCTGGTAATGGGGCAGTGGGTCACAGTGCACAGCAAGGGCTGCCTGGGAAGGGCTGCATTCAGCTGGCTATGGTACAATTCCCCCTTTTTTTGGTCATCTGCAACCCTGAAGAGAATATGTGGGTATGATTTGGATAGAGTGGTTAATCATAAACTCAGCAGCGGATCTCTGTTTTAGGGGACTTGCTTTCAACCTCCATTCCTGGTTCATCTTTTCCCAAGTCTTTCAGGGAATGGGGTGACGACCACTCTAGCTACGTCCTGCTTCAGGAAAGCAAAGCCCTACAGTGCATTCTGAGTTGGAAGCAAGGCCACGTTGCAAGTCTTGATCCAAGTCTCATATAAACTTGTATAAGGAATCTAGGAGAATAAGCCTGAAAAGCAGCGTGAGGGTGGCACTCTGGGGGAGATGTTCTGGCAGGTAATCCAGACACGCAGAAGCAGAAGGGAAGAAATTGTTGTAAGTTGTTAGGAAGTTGAGGGGAAGAGCTTCCCTTAATGGGAGAACACAGATCAAAATCAGCATTATTGCAAAGCAAATCCATAAACGTTAGTAGCATATGCATCTGTTTACTCAGTTTGTCAAAACTGCATTGGTAAGAGTCTTCTTGAAGTTGAAGCACTTTGGGAAAGCCTCAGCCTAACTATCTGTTAGACACTTAAAGAGGCAAGGTTAGAGATCGCATGACAAGGGGTTGAGAAGGAAGCTTAATCAAGTGGCTCTCATGTAACCGTCAGCATGGCTGACCGATTATCCCAAGGCATACCTGCATTTCAGAAACTTTGTACCCTTTCTAGAATATCGACAGGTGTGCCATGTATCCATCCTGTGTAATTGGAGAAGCTTCTCCCCCATTTCACAATGTTTTCTCTGTAATTTCCATACCAGATATACGACTGAAATAGTCCTCCTTGAGTTGCCTTAAGGGCCCCGCAACTAATCCAAAGTTAACAAAATATTTCAAAACACCTGGTCCAATAAGCTCATCAGTCCTTTGAAGAGAATTCTTCTTTCTTCTCCAAAGTGAGAAGAGATCTTAAAAGCAAATCGAGATCCCTTAAAGGCAGGACAGTTCACATACCATGTTATTGAAAGCAGCATTCCAAGTAAACGTGTTCTCTTGGCAGAGGGGAACCCAATCCAGCCTTGAAAAAAAACGTATGTTTAATAACAGTATCCATTTCCCGAAGTGGAGTTTCGTTTCAGCCCAATGATGCATCAAATGTTGGTTTTTGGCTCAACACATTTATCCCACCTTCCTACTCTATCCTGAAATGTGTTCCTTTTCATGAGTTTCTTAGCTTTAATTACATATTTCGATTACAATCCTCAAGTCCTTAAAACCTTCACATAGTGAAAACCAAGAAGCAAGCAATTGTCAGCTGGATGCCATACCAGCATTTCTGATTGCAAGCGGATGCTTTTGAGACCTTCTGCTAAGTAGGCAAAGGTAGGGAATCTTAGATGTGCCCAGCATCCAATGTTCCAATCCTCTATCCTCTCTGAAATGACCCGGAGAGTCAAGGAATGCTTGCCACTTAACTTGGTGAAGTTTCATGCTACCCAAATCTAGAGAGGCCATTTAGAAAGACTTCAAGTGTCATCATTTCAACTTATGGTCTTTGCTGTCAAATTGGCAACAGATATAAGGTCTTTTTGGATCTCTAAGAAACCTAGGGACTGCAGAAGGTTTATACTTCAGAATGCAAGTAGCTTAAGGCAGCTTCCATACCAGATATCAACTCAGTACCAGCTATTTGCCAGATCATCAGGACCTGAAATCCATGGAGGCCAATTCTCTCCAGAGGAGGAAGTATTGAATAGGTAAGTGCTTCCCTTTCAGTGAAATAGAGCTCATTTACACATCAACTCGGCAGTTGATGTCAATTGCCTTATCCCTAAAAGTGGCCCAAATCTGGAGAATGCACCTGAGGGGGGTGCGTTGGGGAAGCACATTTGAGTTTCCCAGAGCCACAACACTTTCACACAAAACAAACGCAAAAGTACATGCAAAAAAGAAACTCTCAGTCCTGAGGACCAAAGCAAAGGGTGAGGATGAACAACATCCTCAGTGTTTTCGAACTACGTTCCCTCATTTTAACAACAAAACGACAAACAACATGCAAATTGAAAGATAGGGAATCAGGACCACAGTTGTCATGCCTACTGACCTGGGAAGCAGAAAGAGCCAAAAAGTAAAGAGCAAAGAAATTAGGAAAAGTTCAATTTGCTTCATGAACTTCCACATGTCTCCTGGAAATATGCTCGTTCTCTCAGGGTCACAATGATGAAAACCAAAAGGATTTCACTGAGCAAACTTTCTCTAACTGAATATTTTACATAGACTGGTTTTGGAGATATGAAAATGATTCATTTGATGCCATGTTTCACCAGAATCTGTAGAATATGCTGGCCATGCAATGTAAAAAAAAGAAAAAAAAAACTTGCTTGTACCTTAGCGGCCTACAAGATGGACTAGAGCTCTGCTGATCACAGCAGGTGTTATCCAATAGCAGAGAGACAAATGCAATGCCAAAAGGTCTCTCAGGATCGCAGTTCCCAGGCACCAAAGGGCAGATTCCTACCCATTGGAAAGGGAATATGTCAACCAATGTTCCACCACAGCTGAAACACAACGCAGGAGGGAACGATACCTAGCGTGATCATATGCAAGCTCCGTTACTGACCAAAGACGTCTCAAGTACTCAATGCAAGTGCTGTTTCACACACCTACAATGTACGAATCACAAAGAGGATCCCACAAACCAAAGCACAGACTGCCGTGATTAACACCACATTGACACACACAAACACATGAAGAACAAATAAACACTCCAATCACAAAGACAGAAAGCCAGAGAAGGCATTTTGTCTACTTCCACTTCCACTCCCACATGGAGGCCCCCAGTTCTCAAGAGGGAATGGACTCAGAGGGGCTCACATCCGCTAAGGGGAGCAGCCCAGTTGGAGTAGACCTATTTCCCAGCCTGTGCAAGCTGGAGCGACTTACCCCCAAATGACATGAACTGTATACCGTTGCTCTGGACATGTCTCCAAGACAAGCAGCCTCGTGCTGTAGGGCAGCCAGTGCATATCAGGGAGAATCCCTGCCAGTATCCTGGAGCCAAATGTACTCTGGCATGTGCTGGGAACTATAAATGGCGACGCCCCTGATCAAGATCAACACACCATGGGCACAGGCCTCCTGGCTGGCTCGCTATAATTGGTAACCAAAGGCAAGGATGTGTGCCCGACACACAGTGAGGCCAAGCAACAGCAAAACATTGGACTTCGGAGCCGAGAAATATTTGTTGTTGAGACATTCAAGGAAATGGGTGGCTTATGCTGGGTAATCCCCAACCTTGAAAGCTTTTAGCAAAGCCCTCTTAGAGGTAAGGTGATGGAGGGGTGTGGCTGTTCGTTGAAAACTTCTCCCTGTCCGATCCTTTGTTGTTGAGGACAGGTCATAGTCGGGTCTCAATGTTCCTATCAATCTCCAGCCAACAAATGTCACTCTCTGGGTGACAAGAAAGGGCAAGGTCCCAAGGCACAAGGCTCACCGTCTGAGGTCCAGACCCACCTAAGAGAAAGGGGTCCCTGGGAGGGGTGGTGGTCCTCCTGCCATGGAGGGTTTGTCCAGGAGCTGGTCTGGGTCCTCCCACCAGTGCCCACGCCTCACAGAGGAGGCAGCTCTGCCTTGGTGGCTCCCTCAGGGCGATGTCCCAGACCCGTGCTAGCTGTCATCACTGAGGGAGCTGGGTGCACACGACCCAACAGGTCTTAATGCTCCCCAGGCCACCCATACAGTGGCAGTCAGGTACCCCAGACTGTGAGCCATACCCTTAGGGTCACAGTGGCGGTGTGTGGTAGAGGTTCAACACTGCCTCAAGGCCTGGTCTGGGCCAGGGGGCATTCATGGCCTTGGCTCTGGAGCCCTGCAGGACACACCCCCAGCCTGTTCTCTGGGCCCCCCATCACACCAGCTGGCCCAAGGCCGTGTGAGCAGAAGAATGCTGGGGAGAAGGCTGGCACTTACATTTTACCTCACGCACCAGGTCTGAAGGGGCAGCACTCCACCGACTGCTGCCTACAAAAGGGCCCCCACTAAAGATGGCTGACAGACAGTGGCTTGCTTGGGGCAGGGGCCCACTACACTGCCCACCAATGGCTGAGCAGGGTGGTCACAGTGGCATTAGTGGTCTCCTGGTAACCATTGCCTGGTAATGGGGCAGTGGGTCACAGTGCACAGCAAGGGCTGCCTGGGAAGGGCTGCATTCAGCTGGCTATGGTACAATTCCCCCTTTTTTTGGTCATCTGCAACCCTGAAGAGAATATGTGGGTATGATTTGGATAGAGTGGTTAATCATAAACTCAGCAGCGGATCTCTGTTTTAGGGGACTTGCTTTCAACCTCCATTCCTGGTTCATCTTTTCCCAAGTCTTTCAGGGAATGGGGTGACGACCACTCTAGCTACGTCCTGCTTCAGGAAAGCAAAGCCCTACAGTGCATTCTGAGTTGGAAGCAAGGCCACGTTGCAAGTCTTGATCCAAGTCTCATATAAACTTGTATAAGGAATCTAGGAGAATAAGCCTGAAAAGCAGCGTGAGGGTGGCACTCTGGGGGAGATGTTCTGGCAGGTAATCCAGACACGCAGAAGCAGAAGGGAAGAAATTGTTGTAAGTTGTTAGGAAGTTGAGGGGAAGAGCTTCCCTTAATGGGAGAACACAGATCAAAATCAGCATTATTGCAAAGCAAATCCATAAACGTTAGTAGCATATGCATCTGTTTACTCAGTTTGTCAAAACTGCATTGGTAAGAGTCTTCTTGAAGTTGAAGCACTTTGGGAAAGCCTCAGCCTAACTATCTGTTAGACACTTAAAGAGGCAAGGTTAGAGATCGCATGACAAGGGGTTGAGAAGGAAGCTTAATCAAGTGGCTCTCATGTAACCGTCAGCATGGCTGACCGATTATCCCAAGGCATACCTGCATTTCAGAAACTTTGTACCCTTTCTAGAATATCGACAGGTGTGCCATGTATCCATCCTGTGTAATTGGAGAAGCTTCTCCCCCATTTCACAATGTTTTCTCTGTAATTTCCATACCAGATATACGACTGAAATAGTCCTCCTTGAGTTGCCTTAAGGGCCCCGCAACTAATCCAAAGTTAACAAAATATTTCAAAACACCTGGTCCAATAAGCTCATCAGTCCTTTGAAGAGAATTCTTCTTTCTTCTCCAAAGTGAGAAGAGATCTTAAAAGCAAATCGAGATCCCTTAAAGGCAGGACAGTTCACATACCATGTTATTGAAAGCAGCATTCCAAGTAAACGTGTTCTCTTGGCAGAGGGGAACCCAATCCAGCCTTGAAAAAAAACGTATGTTTAATAACAGTATCCATTTCCCGAAGTGGAGTTTCGTTTCAGCCCAATGATGCATCAAATGTTGGTTTTTGGCTCAACACATTTATCCCACCTTCCTACTCTATCCTGAAATGTGTTCCTTTTCATGAGTTTCTTAGCTTTAATTACATATTTCGATTACAATCCTCAAGTCCTTAAAACCTTCACATAGTGAAAACCAAGAAGCAAGCAATTGTCAGCTGGATGCCATACCAGCATTTCTGATTGCAAGCGGATGCTTTTGAGACCTTCTGCTAAGTAGGCAAAGGTAGGGAATCTTAGATGTGCCCAGCATCCAATGTTCCAATCCTCTATCCTCTCTGAAATGACCCGGAGAGTCAAGGAATGCTTGCCACTTACCTTGGTGAAGTTTGATGCTACCCAAATCTAGAGAGGCCATTTAGAAAGACTTCAAGTGTCATCATTTCAACTTATGGTCTTTGCTGTCAAATTGGCAACAGATATAAGGTCTTTTTGGATCTCTAAGAAACCTAGGGACTGCAGAAGGTTTATACTTCAGAATGCAAGTAGCTTAAGGCAGCTTCCATACCAGATATCAGCTCAGTACCAGCTATTTGCCAGATCATCAGGACCTGAAATCCATGGAGGCCAATTCTCTCCAGAGGAGGAAGTATTGAATAGGTAAGTGCTTCCCTTTCAGTGAAATAGAGCTCATTTACACATCAACTCGGCAGTTGATGTCAATTGCCTTATCCCTAAAAGTGGCCCAAATCTGGAGAATGCACCTGAAAGGGGTGCGTTGGGGAAGCACATTTGAGTTTCCCAGAGCCACAACACTTTCACACAAAACAAACGCAAAAGTACATGCAAAAAAGAAACTCTCAGTCCTGAGGACCAAAGCAAAGGGTGAGGATGAACAACATCCTCAGTGTTTTCGAACTACGTTCCCTCATTTTAACAACAAAACGACAAACAACATGCAAATTGAAAGATAGGGAATCAGGACCACAGTTGTCATGCCTACTGACCTGGGAAGCAGAAAGAGCCAAAAAGTAAAGAGCAAAGAAATTAGGAAAAGTTCAATTTGCTTCATGAACTTCCACATGTCTCCTGGAAATATGCTCGTTCTCTCAGGGTCACAATGATGAAAACCAAAAGGATTTCACTGAGCAAACTTTCTCTAACTGAATATTTTACATAGACTGGTTTTGGAGATATGAAAATGATTCATTTGATGCCATGTTTCACCAGAATCTGTAGAATATGCTGGCCATGCAATGTAAAAAAAAGAAAAAAAAACTTGCTTGTACCTTAGCGGCCTACAAGATGGACTAGAGCTCTGCTGATCACAGCAGGTGTTATCCAATAGCAGAGAGACAAATGCAATGCCAAAAGGTCTCTCAGGATCGCAGTTCCCAGGCACCAAAGGAGAGATTCCTACCCATTGGAAAGGGAATATGTCAACCAATGTTCCACCACAGCTGAAACACAACGCAGGAGGGAACGATACCTAGCGTGATCATATGCAAGCTCCGTTACTGACCAAAGACGTCTCAAGTACTCAATGCAAGTGCTGTTTCACACACCTACAATGTACGAATCACAAAGAGGATCCCACAAACCAAAGCACAGACTGCCGTGATTAACACCACATTGACACACACAAACACATGAAGAACAAATAAACACTCCAATCACAAAGACAGAAAGCCAGAGAAGGCATTTTGTCTACTTCCACTTCCACTCCCACATGGAGGCCCCCAGTTCTCAAGAGGGAATGGACTCAGAGGGGCTCACATCCGCTAAGGGGAGCAGCCCAGTTGGAGTAGACCTATTTCCCAGCCTGTGCAAGCTGGAGCGACTTACCCCCAAATGACATGAACTGTATACCGTTGCTCTGGACATGTCTCCAAGACAAGCAGCCTCGTGCTGTAGGGCAGCCACTGCATATCAGGGAGAATCCCTGCCAGTATCCTGGAGCCAAATGTACTCTGGCATGTGCTGGGAACTATAAATGGCGACGCCCCTGATCAAGATCAACACACCATGGGCACAGACCTCCTGGCTGGCTCGCTATAATTGGTAACCAAAGGCAAGGATGTGTGCCCGACACACAGTGAGGCCAAGCAACAGCAAAACATTGGACTTTGTAGCCGAGAAATATTTGTTGTTGAGACATTCAAGGAAATGGGTGGCTTATGCTGGGTAATCCCCAACCTTGAAAGCTTTTAGCAAAGCCCACTTAGAGGTAAGGTGATGGAGGGGTGTGGCTGTTCGTTGAAAACTTCTCCCTGTCCGATCCTTTGTTGTTGAGGACAGGTCATAGTCGGGTCTCAATGTTCCTATCAATCTCCAGCCAACAAATGTCACTCTCTGGGTGACAAGAAAGGGCAAGGTCCCAAGGCACAAGGCTCACCCTCTGAGGTCCAGAACCACCTAAGAGAAAGGGGTCCCTGGGAGGGGTGGTGGTCCTCCTGCCATGGAGGTTTTGTCCAGGAGCTGGTCTGGGTCCTCCCACCAGTGCCCACGCCTCACAGAGGAGGCAGGTCTGCCTTGGTGGCTCCCTCAGGGCCAGGTCCCAGACCCTTGCCAGCTGTCATCACTGAGGGAGCTGGGTGCACACGACCCAACAGGTCTTAATGCTCCCCAGGCCACCCAAACAGTGGCGGTCAGGTACCCCAGACTGTGAGCCATACCCTTAGGGTCACAGTGGCGGTGTGTGGTAGAGGTTCAACACTGCCTCAAGGCCTGGTCTGGGCCAGGGGGCATTCATGGCCTTGGCTCTGGAGCCCTGCAGGACACACCCCCAGCCTATTCTCTGGGCCCCCCATCACACCAGCTGGCCCAAGGCCGTGTGAGCAGAAGAATGCTGGGGAGAAGGCTGGCACTTGCCTCTTACCTCACGCTCCAGGACTGAAGGGGCAGCACTCCACTGACTGCTGCCTCAAAAAGGGCCCCCACTAAAGATGGCTGACAGACAGTGGCTTGCTTGGGGCAGGGGCCCACTACACTGCCCACCAATGGCTGAGCAGGGTGGTCACAGTGGCATTAGTGGTCTCCTGGTAACCATTGCCTGGTAATGGGGCAGTGGGTCACAGTGCACAGCAAGGGCTGCCTGGGAAGGGCTGCATTCAGCTGGCTATGGTACAATTCCCCCTTTTTTTGGTCATCTGCAACCCTGAAGAGAATATGTGGGTATGATTTGGATAGAGTGGTTAATCATAAACTCAGCAGCGGATCTCTGTTTTAGGGGACTTGCTTTCAACCTCCATTCCTGGTTCATCTTTTCCCAAGTCTTTCAGGGAATGGGGTGACGACCACTCTAGCTACGTCCTGCTTCAGGAAAGCAAAGCCCTACAGTGCATTCTGAGTTGGAAGCAAGGCCACGTTGCAAGTCTTGATCCAAGTCTCATATAAACTTGTATAAGGAATCTAGGAGAATAAGCCTGAAAAGCAGCGTGAGGGTGGCACTCTGGGGGAGATGTTCTGGCAGGTAATCCAGACACGCAGAAGCAGAAGGGAAGAAATTGTTGTAAGTTGTTAGGAAGTTGAGGGGAAGAGCTTCCCTTAATGGGAGAACACAGATCAAAATCAGCATTATTGCAAAGCAAATCCATAAACGTTAGTAGCATATGCATCTGTTTACTCAGTTTGTCAAAACTGCATTGGTAAGAGTCTTCTTGAAGTTGAAGCACTTTGGGAAAGCCTCAGCCTAACTATCTGTTAGACACTTAAAGAGGCAAGGTTAGAGATCGCATGACAAGGGGTTGAGAAGGAAGCTTAATCAAGTGGCTCTCATGTAACCGTCAGCATGGCTGACCGATTATCCCAAGGCATACCTGCATTTCAGAAACTTTGTACCCTTTCTAGAATATCGACAGGTGTGCCATGTATCCATCCTGTGTAATTGGAGAAGCTTCTCCCCCATTTCACAATGTTTTCTCTGTAATTTCCATACCAGATATACGACTGAAATAGTCCTCCTTGAGTTGCCTTAAGGGCCCCGCAACTAATCCAAAGTTAACAAAATATTTCAAAACACCTGGTCCAATAAGCTCATCAGTCCTTTGAAGAGAATTCTTCTTTCTTCTCCAAAGTGAGAAGAGATCTTAAAAGCAAATCGAGATCCCTTAAAGGCAGGACAGTTCACATACCATGTTATTGAAAGCAGCATTCCAAGTAAACGTGTTCTCTTGGCAGAGGGGAACCCAATCCAGCCTTGAAAAAAAACGTATGTTTAATAACAGTATCCATTTCCCGAAGTGGAGTTTCGTTTCAGCCCAATGATGCATCAAATGTTGGTTTTTGGCTCAACACATTTATCCCACCTTCCTACTCTATCCTGAAATGTGTTCCTTTTCATGAGTTTCTTAGCTTTAATTACATATTTCGATTACAATCCTCAAGTCCTTAAAACCTTCACATAGTGAAAACCAAGAAGCAAGCAATTGTCAGCTGGATGCCATACCAGCATTTCTGATTGCAAGCGGATGCTTTTGAGACCTTCTGCTAAGTAGGCAAAGGTAGGGAATCTTAGATGTGCCCAGCATCCAATGTTCCAATCCTCTATCCTCTCTGAAATGACCCGGAGAGTCAAGGAATGCTTGCCACTTACCTTGGTGAAGTTTGATGCTACCCAAATCTAGAGAGGCCATTTAGAAAGACTTCAAGTGTCATCATTTCAACTTATGGTCTTTGCTGTCAAATTGGCAACAGATATAAGGTCTTTTTGGATCTCTAAGAAACCTAGGGACTGCAGAAGGTTTATACTTCAGAATGCAAGTAGCTTAAGGCAGCTTCCATACCAGATATCAGCTCAGTACCAGCTATTTGCCAGATCATCAGGACCTGAAATCCATGGAGGCCAATTCTCTCCAGAGGAGGAAGTATTGAATAGGTAAGTGCTTCCCTTTCAGTGAAATAGAGCTCATTTACACATCAACTCGGCAGTTGATGTCAATTGCCTTATCCCTAAAAGTGGCCCAAATCTGGAGAATGCACCTGAAAGGGGTGCGTTGGGGAAGCACATTTGAGTTTCCCAGAGCCACAACACTTTCACACAAAACAAACGCAAAAGTACATGCAAAAAAGAAACTCTCAGTCCTGAGGACCAAAGCAAAGGGTGAGGATGAACAACATCCTCAGTGTTTTCGAACTACGTTCCCTCATTTTAACAACAAAACGACAAACAACATGCAAATTGAAAGATAGGGAATCAGGACCACAGTTGTCATGCCTACTGACCTGGGAAGCAGAAAGAGCCAAAAAGTAAAGAGCAAAGAAATTAGGAAAAGTTCAATTTGCTTCATGAACTTCCACATGTCTCCTGGAAATATGCTCGTTCTCTCAGGGTCACAATGATGAAAACCAAAAGGATTTCACTGAGCAAACTTTCTCTAACTGAATATTTTACATAGACTGGTTTTGGAGATATGAAAATGATTCATTTGATGCCATGTTTCACCAGAATCTGTAGAATATGCTGGCCATGCAATGTAAAAAAAAGAAAAAAAAAATTGCTTGTACCTTAGCGGCCTACAAGATGGACTAGAGCTCTGCTGATCACAGCAGGTGTTATCCAATAGCAGAGAGACAAATGCAATGCCAAAAGGTCTCTCAGGATCGCAGTTCCCAGGCACCAAAGGGCAGATTCCTACCCATTGGAAAGGGAATATGTCAACCAATGTTCCACCACAGCTGAAACACAACGCAGGAGGGAACGATACCTAGCGTGATCATATGCAAGCTCCGTTACTGACCAAAGACGTCTCAAGTACTCAATGCAAGTGCTGTTTCACACACCTACAATGTACGAATCACAAAGAGGATCCCACAAACCAAAGCACAGACTGCCGTGATTAACACCACATTGACACACACAAACACATGAAGAACAAATAAACACTCCAATCACAAAGACAGAAAGCCAGAGAAGGCATTTTGTCTACTTCCACTTCCACTCCCACATGGAGGCCCCCAGTTCTCAAGAGGGAATGGACTCAGAGGGGCTCACATCCGCTAAGGGGAGCAGCCCAGTTGGAGTAGACCTATTTCCCAGCCTGTGCAAGCTGGAGCGACTTACCCCCAAATGACATGAACTGTATACCGTTGCTCTGGACATGTCTCCAAGACAAGCAGCCTCGTGCTGTAGGGCAGCCACTGCATATCAGGGAGAATCCCTGCCAGTATCCTGGAGCCAAATGTACTCTGGCATGTGCTGGGAACTATAAATGGCGACGCCCCTGATCAAGATCAACACACCATGGGCACAGGCCTCCTGGCTGGCTCGCTATAATTGGTAACCAAAGGCAAGGATGTGTGCCCGACACACAGTGAGGCCAAGCAACAGCAAAACATTGGACTTCGGAGCCGAGAAATATTTGTTGTTGAGACATTCAAGGAAATGGGTGGCTTATGCTGGGTAATCCCCGACCTTGAAAGCTTTTAGCAAAGCCCTCTTAGAGGTAAGGTGATGGAGGGGTGTGGCTGTTCGTTGAAAACTTCTCCCTGTCCGATCCTTTGTTGTTGAGGACAGGTCATAGTCGGGTCTCAATGTTCCTATCAATCTCCAGCCAACAAATGTCACTCTCTGGGTGACAAGAAAGGGCAAGGTCCCAAGGCACAAGGCTCACCGTCTGAGGTCCAGACCCACCTAAGAGAAAGGGGTCCCTGGGAGGGGTGGTGGTCCTCCTGCCATGGAGGGTTTGTCCAGGAGCTGGTCTGGGTCCTCCCACCAGTGCCCACGCCTCACAGAGGAGGCAGCTCTGCCTTGGTGGCTCCCTCAGGGCGATGTCCCAGACCCGTGCTAGCTGTCATCACTGAGGGAGCTGGGTGCACACGACCCAACAGGTCTTAATGCTCCCCAGGCCACCCATACAGTGGCAGTCAGGTACCCCAGACTGTGAGCCATACCCTTAGGGTCACAGTGGCGGTGTGTGGTAGAGGTTCAACACTGCCTCAAGGCCTGGTCTGGGCCAGGGGGCATTCATGGCCTTGGCTCTGGAGCCCTGCAGGACACACCCCCAGCCTGTTCTCTGGGCCCCCCATCACACCAGCTGGCCCAAGGCCGTGTGAGCAGAAGAATGCTGGGGAGAAGGCTGGCACTTGCATTTTACTTCACGCACCAGGTCTGAAGGGGCAGCACTCCAATGACTGCTGCCTACAAAAGGGCCCCCACTAAAGATGGCTGACAGACAGTGGCTTGCTTGGGGCAGGGGCCCACTACACTGCCCACCAATGGCTGAGCAGGGTGGTCACAGTGGCATTAGTGGTCTCCTGGTAACCATTGCCTGGTAATGGGGCAGTGGGTCACAGTGCACAGCAAGGGCTGCCTGGGAAGGGCTGCATTCAGCTGGCTATGGTACAATTCCCCCTTTTTTTGGTCATCTGCAACCCTGAAGAGAATATGTGGGTATGATTTGGATAGAGTGGTTAATCATAAACTCAGCAGCGGATCTCTGTTTTAGGGGACTTGCTTTCAACCTCCATTCCTGGTTCATCTTTTCCCAAGTCTTTCAGGGAATGGGGTGACGACCACTCTAGCTACGTCCTGCTTCAGGAAAGCAAAGCCCTACAGTGCATTCTGAGTTGGAAGCAAGGCCACGTTGCAAGTCTTGATCCAAGTCTCATATAAACTTGTATAAGGAATCTAGGAGAATAAGCCTGAAAAGCAGCGTGAGGGTGGCACTCTGGGGGAGATGTTCTGGCAGGTAATCCAGACACGCAGAAGCAGAAGGGAAGAAATTGTTGTAAGTTGTTAGGAAGTTGAGGGGAAGAGCTTCCCTTAATGGGAGAACACAGATCAAAATCAGCATTATTGCAAAGCAAATCCATAAACGTTAGTAGCATATGCATCTCTTTACTCAGTTTGTCAAAACTGCATTGGTAAGAGTCTTCTTGAAGTTGAAGCACTTTGGGAAAGCCTCAGCCTAACTATCTGTTAGACACTTAAAGAGGCAAGGTTAGAGATCGCATGACAAGGGGTTGAGAAGGAAGCTTAATCAAGTGGCTCTCATGTAACCGTCAGCATGGCTGACCGATTATCCCAAGGCATACCTGCATTTCAGAAACTTTGTACCCTTTCTAGAATATCGACAGGTGTGCCATGTATCCATCCTGTGTAATTGGAGAAGCTTCTCCCCCATTTCACAATGTTTTCTCTGTAATTTCCATACCAGATATACGACTGAAATAGTCCTCCTTGAGTTGCCTTAAGGGCCCCGCAACTAATCCAAAGTTAACAAAATATTTCAAAACACCTGGTCCAATAAGCTCATCAGTCCTTTGAAGAGAATTCTTCTTTCTTCTCCAAAGTGAGAAGAGATCTTAAAAGCAAATCGAGATCCCTTAAAGGCAGGACAGTTCACATACCATGTTATTGAAAGCAGCATTCCAAGTAAACGTGTTCTCTTGGCAGAGGGGAACCCAATCCAGCCTTGAAAAAAAACGTATGTTTAATAACAGTATCCATTTCCCGAAGTGGAGTTTCGTTTCAGCCCAATGATGCATCAAATGTTGGTTTTTGGCTCAACACATTTATCCCACCTTCCTACTCTATCCTGAAATGTGTTCCTTTTCATGAGTTTCTTAGCTTTAATTACATATTTCGATTACAATCCTCAAGTCCTTAAAACCTTCACATAGTGAAAACCAAGAAGCAAGCAATTGTCAGCTGGATGCCATACCAGCATTTCTGATTGCAAGCGGATGCTTTTGAGACCTTCTGCTAAGTAGGCAAAGGTAGGGAATCTTAGATGTGCCCAGCATCCAATGTTCCAATCCTCTATCCTCTCTGAAATGACCCGGAGAGTCAAGGAATGCTTGCCACTTACCTTGGTGAAGTTTCATGCTACCCAAATCTAGAGAGGCCATTTAGAAAGACTTCAAGTGTCATCATTTCAACTTATGGTCTTTGCTGTCAAATTGGCAACAGATATAAGGTCTTTTTGGATCTCTAAGAAACCTAGGGACTGCAGAAGGTTTATACTTCAGAATGCAAGTAGCTTAAGGCAGCTTCCATACCAGATATGAGTTCAGTACTAGCTATTTGCCAGTTCATCAGGACCTGAAATCCATGGAGGCCAATTCTCTCAAGAGGAGGAAGTATTGAATAGGTAAGTGCTTCCCTTTCAGTGAAATAGAGCTCATTTACACATCAACTCGGCAGTTGATGTCAATTGCCTTATCCCTAAAAGTGGCCCAAATCTGGAGAATGCACCTGAAAGGGGTGCGTTGGGGAAGCACATTTGAGTTTCCCAGAGCCACAACACTTTCACACAAAACAAACGCAAAAGTACATGCAAAAAAGAAACTCTCAGTCCTGAGGACCAAAGCAAAGGGTGAGGATGAACAACATCCTCAGTGTTTTCGAACTACGTTCCCTCATTTTAACAACAAAACGACAAACAACATGCAAATTGAAAGATAGGGAATCAGGACCACAGTTGTCATGCCTACTGACCTGGGAAGCAGAAAGAGCCAAAAAGTAAAGAGCAAAGAAATTAGGAAAAGTTCAATTTGCTTCATGAACTTCCACATGTCTCCTGGAAATATGCTCGTTCTCTCAGGGTCACAATGATGAAAACCAAAAGGATTTCACTGAGCAAACTTTCTCTAACTGAATATTTTACATAGACTGGTTTTGGAGATATGAAAATGATTCATTTGATGCCATGTTTCACCAGAATCTGTAGAATATGCTGGCCATGCAATGTAAAAAAAAGAAAAAAAAACTTGCTTGTACCTTAGCGGCCTACAAGATGGACTAGAGCTCTGCTGATCACAGCAGGTGTTATCCAATAGCAGAGAGACAAATGCAATGCCAAAAGGTCTCTCAGGATCGCAGTTCCCAGGCACCGAAGGGCAGATTCCTACCCATTGGAAAGGGAATATGTCAACCAATGTTCCACCACAGCTGAAACACAACGCAGGAGGGAACGATACCTAGCGTGATCATATGCAAGCTCCGTTACTGACCAAAGACGTCTCAAGTACTCAATGCAAGTGCTGTTTCACACACCTACAATGTACGAATCACAAAGAGGATCCCACAAACCAAAGCACAGACTGCCGTGATTAACACCACATTGACACACACAAACACATGAAGAACAAATAAACACTCCAATCACAAAGACAGAAAGCCAGAGAAGGCATTTTGTCTACTTCCACTTCCACTCCCACATGGAGGCCCCCAGTTCTCAAGAGGGAATGGACTCAGAGGGGCTCACATCCGCTAAGGGGAGCAGCCCAGTTGGAGTAGACCTATTTCCCAGCCTGTGCAAGCTGGAGCGACTTACCCCCAAATGACATGAACTGTATACCGTTGCTCTGGACATGTCTCCAAGACAAGCAGCCTCGTGCTGTAGGGCAGCCAGTGCATATCAGGGAGAATCCCTGCCAGTATCCTGGAGCCAAATGTACTCTGGCATGTGCTGGGAACTATAAATGGCGACGCCCCTGATCAAGATCAACACACCATGGGCACAGGCCTCCTGGCTGGCTCGCTATAATTGGTAACCAAAGGCAAGGATGTGTGCCCGACACACAGTGAGGCCAAGCAACAGCAAAACATTGGACTTCGGAGCCGAGAAATATTTGTTGTTGAGACATTCAAGGAAATGGGTGGCTTATGCTGGGTAATCCCCAACCTTGAAAGCTTTTAGCAAAGCCCTCTTAGAGGTAAGGTGATGGAGGGGTGTGGCTGTTCGTTGAAAACTTCTCCCTGTCCGATCCTTTGTTGTTGAGGACAGGTCATAGTCGGGTCTCAATGTTCCTATCAATCTCCAGCCAACAAATGTCACTCTCTGGGTGACAAGAAAGGGCAAGGTCCCAAGGCACAAGGCTCACCGTCTGAGGTCCAGACCCACCTAAGAGAAAGGGGTCCCTGGGAGGGGTGGTGGTCCTCCTGCCATGGAGGGTTTGTCCAGGAGCTGGTCTGGGTCCTCCCACCAGTGCCCACGCCTCACAGAGGAGGCAGCTCTGCCTTGGTGGCTCCCTCAGGGCGATGTCCCAGACCCGTGCTAGCTGTCATCACTGAGGGAGCTGGGTGCACACGACCCAACAGGTCTTAATGCTCCCCAGGCCACCCATACAGTGGCAGTCAGGTACCCCAGACTGTGAGCCATACCCTTAGGGTCACAGTGGCGGTGTGTGGTAGAGGTTCAACACTGCCTCAAGGCCTGGTCTGGGCCAGGGGGCATTCAAGGCCTTGGCTCTGGAGCCCTGCAGGACACACCCCCAGCCTGTTCTCTGGGCCCCCCATCACACCAGCTGGCCCAAGGCCGTGTGAGCAGAAGAATGCTGGGGAGAAGGCTGGCACTTGCATTTTACTTCACGCACCAGGTCTGAAGGGGCAGCACTCCACTGACTGCTGCCTACAAAAGGGCCCCCACTAAAGATGGCTGACAGACAGTGGCTTGCTTGGGGCAGGGGCCCACTACACTGCCCGCCAATGGCTGAGCAGGGTGGTCACAGTGGCATTAGTGGTCTCCTGGTAACCATTGCCTGGTAATGGGGCAGTGGGTCACAGTGCACAGCAAGGGCTGCCTGGGAAGGGCTGCATTCAGCTGGCTATGGTACAATTCCCCCTTTTTTTGGTCATCTGCAACCCTGAAGAGAATATGTGGGTATGATTTGGATAGAGTGGTTAATCATAAACTCAGCAGCGGATCTCTGTTTTAGGGGACTTGCTTTCAACCTCCATTCCTGGTTCATCTTTTCCCAAGTCTTTCAGGGAATGGGGTGACGACCACTCTAGCTACGTCCTGCTTCAGGAAAGCAAAGCCCTACAGTGCATTCTGAGTTGGAAGCAAGGCCACGTTGCAAGTCTTGATCCAAGTCTCATATAAACTTGTATAAGGAATCTAGGAGAATAAGCCTGAAAAGCAGCGTGAGGGTGGCACTCTGGGGGAGATGTTCTGGCAGGTAATCCAGACACGCAGAAGCAGAAGGGAAGAAATTGTTGTAAGTTGTTAGGAAGTTGAGGGGAAGAGCTTCCCTTAATGGGAGAACACAGATCAAAATCAGCATTATTGCAAAGCAAATCCATAAACGTTAGTAGCATATGCATCTGTTTACTCAGTTTGTCAAAACTGCATTGGTAAGAGTCTTCTTGAAGTTGAAGCACTTTGGGAAAGCCTCAGCCTAACTATCTGTTAGACACTTAAAGAGGCAAGGTTAGAGATCGCATGACAAGGGGTTGAGAAGGAAGCTTAATCAAGTGGCTCTCATGTAACCGTCAGCATGGCTGACCGATTATCCCAAGGCATACCTGCATTTCAGAAACTTTGTACCCTTTCTAGAATATCGACAGGTGTGCCATGTATCCATCCTGTGTAATTGGAGAAGCTTCTCCCCCATTTCACAATGTTTTCTCTGTAATTTCCATACCAGATATACGACTGAAATAGTCCTCCTTGAGTTGCCTTAAGGGCCCCGCAACTAATCCAAAGTTAACAAAATATTTCAAAACACCTGGTCCAATAAGCTCATCAGTCCTTTGAAGAGAATTCTTCTTTCTTCTCCAAAGTGAGAAGAGATCTTAAAAGCAAATCGAGATCCCTTAAAGGCAGGACAGTTCACATACCATGTTATTGAAAGCAGCATTCCAAGTAAACGTGTTCTCTTGGCAGAGGGGAACCCAATCCAGCCTTGAAAAAAAACGTATGTTTAATAACAGTATCCATTTCCCGAAGTGGAGTTTCGTTTCAGCCCAATGATGCATCAAATGTTGGTTTTTGGCTCAACACATTTATCCCACCTTCCTACTCTATCCTGAAATGTGTTCCTTTTCATGAGTTTCTTAGCTTTAATTACATATTTCGATTACAATCCTCAAGTCCTTAAAACCTTCACATAGTGAAAACCAAGAAGCAAGCAATTGTCAGCTGGATGCCATACCAGCATTTCTGATTGCAAGCGGATGCTTTTGAGACCTTCTGCTAAGTAGGCAAAGGTAGGGAATCTTAGATGTGCCCAGCATCCAATGTTCCAATCCTCTATCCTCTCTGAAATGACCCGGAGAGTCAAGGAATGCTTGCCACTTAACTTGGTGAAGTTTCATGCTACCCAAATCTAGAGAGGCCATTTAGAAAGACTTCAAGTGTCATCATTTCAACTTATGGTCTTTGCTGTCAAATTGGCAACAGATATAAGGTCTTTTTGGATCTCTAAGAAACCTAGGGACTGCAGAAGGTTTATACTTCAGAATGCAAGTAGCTTAAGGCAGCTTCCATACCAGATATCAACTCAGTACCAGCTATTTGCCAGATCATCAGGACCTGAAATCCATGGAGGCCAATTCTCTCCAGAGGAGGAAGTATTGAATAGGTAAGTGCTTCCCTTTCAGTGAAATAGAGCTCATTTACACATCAACTCGGCAGTTGATGTCAATTGCCTTATCCCTAAAAGTGGCCCAAATCTGGAGAATGCACCTGAGGGGGGTGCGTTGGGGAAGCACATTTGAGTTTCCCAGAGCCACAACACTTTCACACAAAACAAACGCAAAAGTACATGCAAAAAAGAAACTCTCAGTCCTGAGGACCAAAGCAAAGGGTGAGGATGAACAACATCCTCAGTGTTTTCGAACTACGTTCCCTCATTTTAACAACAAAACGACAAACAACATGCAAATTGAAAGATAGGGAATCAGGACCACAGTTGTCATGCCTACTGACCTGGGAAGCAGAAAGAGCCAAAAAGTAAAGAGCAAAGAAATTAGGAAAAGTTCAATTTGCTTCATGAACTTCCACATGTCTCCTGGAAATATGCTCGTTCTCTCAGGGTCACAATGTTGAAAACCAAAAGGATTTCACTGAGCAAACTTTCTCTAACTGAATATTTTACATAGACTGGTTTTGGAGATATGAAAATGATTCATTTGATGCCATGTTTCACCAGAATCTGTAGAATATGCTGGCCATGCAATGTAAAAAAAAGAAAAAAAAAACTTGCTTGTACCTTAGCGGCCTACAAGATGGACTAGAGCTCTGCTGATCACAGCAGGTGTTATCCAATAGCAGAGAGACAAATGCAATGCCAAAAGGTCTCTCAGGATCGCAGTTCCCAGGCACCAAAGGGCAGATTCCTACCCATTGGAAAGGGAATATGTCAACCAATGTTCCACCACAGCTGAAACACAACGCAGGAGGGAACGATACCTAGCGTGATCATATGCAAGCTCCGTTACTGACCAAAGACGTCTCAAGTACTCAATGCAAGTGCTGTTTCACACACCTACAATGTACGAATCACAAAGAGGATCCCACAAACCAAAGCACAGACTGCCGTGATTAACACCACATTGACACACACAAACACATGAAGAACAAATAAACACTCCAATCACAAAGACAGAAAGCCAGAGAAGGCATTTTGTCTACTTCCACTTCCACTCCCACATGGAGGCCCCCAGTTCTCAAGAGGGAATGGACTCAGAGGGGCTCACATCCGCTAAGGGGAGCAGCCCAGTTGGAGTAGACCTATTTCCCAGCCTGTGCAAGCTGGAGCGACTTACCCCCAAATGACATGAACTGTATACCGTTGCTCTGGACATGTCTCCAAGACAAGCAGCCTCGTGCTGTAGGGCAGCCAGTGCATATCAGGGAGAATCCCTGCCAGTATCCTGGAGCCAAATGTACTCTGGCATGTGCTGGGAACTATAAATGGCGACGCCCCTGATCAAGATCAACACACCATGGGCACAGGCCTCCTGGCTGGCTCGCTATAATTGGTAACCAAAGGCAAGGATGTGTGCCCGACACACAGTGAGGCCAAGCAACAGCAAAACATTGGACTTCGGAGCCGAGAAATATTTGTTGTTGAGACATTCAAGGAAATGGGTGGCTTATGCTGGGTAATCCCCAACCTTGAAAGCTTTTAGCAAAGCCCTCTTAGAGGTAAGGTGATGGAGGGGTGTGGCTGTTCGTTGAAAACTTCTCCCTGTCCGATCCTTTGTTGTTGAGGACAGGTCATAGTCGGGTCTCAATGTTCCTATCAATCTCCAGCCAACAAATGTCACTCTCTGGGTGACAAGAAAGGGCAAGGTCCCAAGGCACAAGGCTCACCGTCTGAGGTCCAGACCCACCTAAGAGAAAGGGGTCCCTGGGAGGGGTGGTGGTCCTCCTGCCATGGAGGGTTTGTCCAGGAGCTGGTCTGGGTCCTCCCACCAGTGCCCACGCCTCACAGAGGAGGCAGCTCTGCCTTGGTGGCTCCCTCAGGGCGATGTCCCAGACCCGTGCTAGCTGTCATCACTGAGGGAGCTGGGTGCACACGACCCAACAGGTCTTAATGCTCCCCAGGCCACCCATACAGTGGCAGTCAGGTACCCCAGACTGTGAGCCATACCCTTAGGGTCACAGTGGCGGTGTGTGGTAGAGGTTCAACACTGCCTCAAGGCCTGGTCTGGGCCAGGGGGCATTCATGGCCTTGGCTCTGGAGCCCTGCAGGACACACCCCCAGCCTGTTCTCTGGGCCCCCCATCACACCAGCTGGCCCAAGGCCGTGTGAGCAGAAGAATGCTGGGGAGAAGGCTGGCACTTACATTTTACCTCACGCACCAGGTCTGAAGGGGCAGCACTCCACCGACTGCTGCCTACAAAAGGGCCCCCACTAAAGATGGCTGACAGACAGTGGCTTGCTTGGGGCAGGGGCCCACTACACTGCCCACCAATGGCTGAGCAGGGTGGTCACAGTGGCATTAGTGGTCTCCTGGTAACCATTGCCTGGTAATGGGGCAGTGGGTCACAGTGCACAGCAAGGGCTGCCTGGGAAGGGCTGCATTCAGCTGGCTATGGTACAATTCCCCCTTTTTTTGGTCATCTGCAACCCTGAAGAGAATATGTGGGTATGATTTGGATAGAGTGGTTAATCATAAACTCAGCAGCGGATCTCTGTTTTAGGGGACTTGCTTTCAACCTCCATTCCTGGTTCATCTTTTCCCAAGTCTTTCAGGGAATGGGGTGACGACCACTCTAGCTACGTCCTGCTTCAGGAAAGCAAAGCCCTACAGTGCATTCTGAGTTGGAAGCAAGGCCACGTTGCAAGTCTTGATCCAAGTCTCATATAAACTTGTATAAGGAATCTAGGAGAATAAGCCTGAAAAGCAGCGTGAGGGTGGCACTCTGGGGGAGATGTTCTGGCAGGTAATCCAGACACGCAGAAGCAGAAGGGAAGAAATTGTTGTAAGTTGTTAGGAAGTTGAGGGGAAGAGCTTCCCTTAATGGGAGAACACAGATCAAAATCAGCATTATTGCAAAGCAAATCCATAAACGTTAGTAGCATATGCATCTGTTTACTCAGTTTGTCAAAACTGCATTGGTAAGAGTCTTCTTGAAGTTGAAGCACTTTGGGAAAGCCTCAGCCTAACTATCTGTTAGACACTTAAAGAGGCAAGGTTAGAGATCGCATGACAAGGGGTTGAGAAGGAAGCTTAATCAAGTGGCTCTCATGTAACCGTCAGCATGGCTGACCGATTATCCCAAGGCATACCTGCATTTCAGAAACTTTGTACCCTTTCTAGAATATCGACAGGTGTGCCATGTATCCATCCTGTGTAATTGGAGAAGCTTCTCCCCCATTTCACAATGTTTTCTCTGTAATTTCCATACCAGATATACGACTGAAATAGTCCTCCTTGAGTTGCCTTAAGGGCCCCGCAACTAATCCAAAGTTAACAAAATATTTCAAAACACCTGGTCCAATAAGCTCATCAGTCCTTTGAAGAGAATTCTTCTTTCTTCTCCAAAGTGAGAAGAGATCTTAAAAGCAAATCGAGATCCCTTAAAGGCAGGACAGTTCACATACCATGGTATTGAAAGCAGCATTCCAAGTAAACGTGTTCTCTTGGCAGAGGGGAACCCAATCCAGCCTTGAAAAAAAACGTATGTTTAATAACAGTATCCATTTCCCGAAGTGGAGTTTCGTTTCAGCCCAATGATGCATCAAATGTTGGTTTTTGGCTCAACACATTTATCCCACCTTCCTACTCTATCCTGAAATGTGTTCCTTTTCATGAGTTTCTTAGCTTTAATTACATATTTCGATTACAATCCTCAAGTCCTTAAAACCTTCACATAGTGAAAAACAAGAAGCAAGCAATTGTCAGCTGGATGCCATACCAGCATTTCTGATTGCAAACGGATGCTTTTGAGACCTTCTGCTAAGTAGGCAAAGGTAGGGAATCTTAGATGTGCCCAGCATCCAATGTTCCAATCCTCTATCCTCTCTGAAATGACCCGGAGAGTCAAGGAATGCTTGCCACTTACCTTGGTGAAGTTTCATGCTCCCCAAATCTAGAGAGGCCATTTAGAAAGACTTCAAGTGTCATCATTTCAACTTATGGTCTTTGCTGTCAAATTGGCAACAGATATAAGGTCTTTTTGGATCTCTAAGAAACCTAGGGACTGCAGAAGGTTTATACTTCAGAATGCAAGTAGCTTAAGGCAGCTTCCATACCAGATATCAGCTCAGTACCAGCTATTTGCCAGATCATCAGGACCTGAAATCCATGGAGGCCAATTCTCTCCAGAGGAGGAAGTATTGAATAGGTAAGTGCTTCCCTTTCAGTGAAATAGAGCTCATTTACACATCAACTCGGCAGTTGATGTCAATTGCCTTATCCCTAAAAGTGGCCCAAATCTGGAGAATGCACCTGAGGGGGGTGCGTTGGGGAAGCACATTTGAGTTTCCCAGAGCCACAACACTTTCACACAAAACAAACGCAAAAGTACATGCAAAAAAGAAACTCTCAGTCCTGAGGACCAAAGCAAAGGGTGAGGATGAACAACATCCTCAGTGTTTTCGAACTACGTTCCCTCATTTTAACAACAAAACGACAAACAACATGCAAATTGAAAGATAGGGAATCAGGACCACAGTTGTCATGCCTACTGACCTGGGAAGCAGAAAGAGCCAAAAAGTAAAGAGCAAAGAAATTAGGAAAAGTTCAATTTGCTTCATGAACTTCCACATGTCTCCTGGAAATATGCTCGTTCTCTCAGGGTCACAATGATGAAAACCAAAAGGATTTCACTGAGCAAACTTTCTCTAACTGAATATTTTACATAGACTGGTTTTGGAGATATGAAAATGATTCATTTGATGCCATGTTTCACCAGAATCTGTAGAATATGCTGGCCATGCAATGTAAAAAAAAGAAAAAAAAACTTGCTTGTACCTTAGCGGCCTACAAGATGGACTAGAGCTCTGCTGATCACAGCAGGTGTTATCCAATAGCAGAGAGACAAATGCAATGCCAAAAGGTCTCTCAGGATCGCAGTTCCCAGGCACCAAAGGGCAGATTCCTACCCATTGGAAAGGGAATATGTCAACCAATGTTCCACCACAGCTGAAACACAACGCAGGAGGGAACGATACCTAGCGTGATCATATGCAAGCTCCGTTACTGACCAAAGACGTCTCAAGTACTCAATGCAAGTGCTGTTTCACACACCTACAATGTACGAATCACAAAGAGGATCCCACAAACCAAAGCACAGACTGCCGTGATTAACACCACATTGACACACACAAACACATGAAGAACAAATAAACACTCCAATCACAAAGACAGAAAGCCAGAGAAGGCATTTTGTCTACTTCCACTTCCACTCCCACATGGAGGCCCCCAGTTCTCAAGAGGGAATGGACTCAGAGGGGCTCACATCCGCTAAGGGGAGCAGCCCAGTTGGAGTAGACCTATTTCCCAGCCTGTGCAAGCTGGAGCGACTTACCCCCAAATGACATGAACTGTATACCGTTGCTCTGGACATGTCTCCAAGACAAGCAGCCTCGTGCTGTAGGGCAGCCAGTGCATATCAGGGAGAATACCTGCCAGTATCCTGGAGCCAAATGTACTCTGGCATGTGCTGGGAACTATAAATGGCGACGCCCCTGATCAAGATCAACACACCATGGGCACAGGCCTCCTGGCTGGCTCGCTATAATTGGTAACCAAAGGCAAGGATGTGTGCCCGACACACAGTGAGGTCAAGCAACAGCAAAACATTGGACTTTGGAGCCGATAAATATTTGTTGTTGAGACATTCAAGGAAATGGGTGGCTTATGCTGGGTAATCCCCAACCTTGAAAGCTTTTAGCAAAGCCCTCTTAGAGGTAAGGTGATGGAGGGGTGTGGCTGTTCATTGAAAACTTCTCCCTGTCCGATCCTTTGTTGTTGAGGACAGGTCATAGTCGGGTCTCAATGTTCCTATCAATCTCCAGCCAACAAATGTCACTCTCTGGGTGACAAGAAAGGGCAAGGTCCCAAGGCACAAGGCTCACCCTCTGAGGTCCAGACCCACCTAAGAGAAAGGGGTCCCTGGGAGGGGTGGTGGTCCTCCTGCCATGGAGGGTTTGTCCAGGAGCTGGTCTGGGTCCTCCCATCAGTGCCCACGCCTCACAGAGGAGGCAGCTCTGCCTTGGTGGCTCCCTCAGGGCCAGGTCCCAAACCCTTGCTAGCGGTCATCACTGAGGGAGCCGGGTGCACACGACCCAACAGGTCTTAATGCTCCCCAGGCCACCCATACAGTGGCAGTCAGGTACCCCAGACTGTGAGCCATACCCTTAGGGTCACAGTGGCGGTGTGTGGTAGAGGTTCAACACTGCCTCAAGGCCTGGTCTGGGCCAGGGGGCATTCATGGCCTTGGCTCTGGAGCCCTGCAGGACACACCCCCAGCCTGTTCTTTGGGCCCCCCATCACACCAGCTGGCCCAAGGCCGTGTGAGCAGAAGAATGCTGGGGAGAAGGCTGGCACTTGCCTCTTACCTCACGCTCCAGCTCTGAAGGGGCAGCACTCCACTGACTGCTGCCTCAAAAAGGGCCCCCACTAAAGATGGCTGACAGACAGTAGCTTGCTTGGGGCAGGGGCCCACTACACTGCCCACCAATGGCTGAGCAGGGTGGTCACAGTGGCATTAGTGGTCTCCTGGTAACCATTGCCTGGTAATGGGGCAGTGGGTCACAGTGCACAGCAAGGGCTGCCTGGGAAGGGCTGCATTCAGCTGGCTATGGTACAATTCCCCCTTTTCTTTGGTCCTCTGCAACCCTGAGGAGAATATGTGGGTATGATTTGGATAAAGTGGTTAATCATAAACTCAGCAGCGGATCTCTGTTTTAGGGGACTTGCTTTCAACCTCCATTCCTGCTTCAACTTTTCCCAAGTCTTTCAGGGAATGGGGTGACGACCACTCTAGCTACGTCCTGCTGCAGGAAAGCAAAGCCCTACAGTGCATTCTGAGTTGGAAGCAATGCCACGGTGCAAGTCTTGATCCAAGTCTTATATAAACTTGTATAAGGAATCCAGGAGAATAAGCCTGAAAAGCAGCGTGAGGGTGGCACTCTGGGGGAGATGTTCTGGCAGGTAATCCAGACATGCAGAAGCAGAAGGGAAGACATTGTTGTAAGTTGTTAGGAAGTTGAGGGGAAGAGCTTCCCTTAATGGGAGAACACAGATCAAAATCAGCATTATTGCAAAGCAAATCCATAAACGTTAGTAGCATATGCATCTGTTTACTCATTTTGTCAAAACTGCATTGGTAAGAGTCTTCTTGAAGTTGAAGCACTTTGGGAAAGCCTCAGCCTAACTATCTGTTAGACACTTAAAGAGGCAAGGTTAGAGATCGCATGACAAGGGGTTGAGAAGGAAGCTTAATCAAGTGGCTCTCATGTAACCGTCAGCATGGCTGACCGATTATCCCAAGGCATACCTGCATTTCAGAAACTTTGTACCCTTTCTAGAATATCGACAGGTGTGCCATGTATCCATCCTGTGTAATTGGAGAAGCTTCTCCCCCATTTCACAATGTTTTCTCTGTAATTTCCATACCAGATATACGACTGAAATAGTCCTCCTTGAGTTGCCTTAAGGGCCCCGCAACTAATCCAAAGTTAACAAACTATTTCAAAACACCTGGTCCAATAAGCTCATCAGTCCTTTGAAGAGAATTCTTCTTTCTTCTCCAAAGTGAGAAGAGATCTTAAAAGCAAATCGAGATCCCTTAAAGGCAGGACAGTTCACATACCATGTTATTGAAAGCAGCATTCCAAGTAAACGTGTTCTCTTGGCAGAGGGGAACCCAATCCAGCCTTGAAAAAAACGTATTTTTAATAACAGTATCCATTTCCCGAAGTGGAGTTTCGTTTCAGCCCAATGATGCATCAAATGTTGGTTTTTGGCTCAACACATTTATCCCACCTTCCTACTCTGTCCTGAAATGTGTTCCTTTTCATGAGTTTATTAGCTTTAATTACATATTTCAATTACAATCCTCAAGTCCTTAAAATCTTCACTTAGTGAAAACCAAGAAGCAAGCAATTGTCAGCTGGATGCCATACCAGCATTTCTGATTGCAAACGGATGCTTTTGAGACCTTCTGCTAAGTAGGCAAAGGTAGGGAATCTTAGATGTGCCCAGCATCCAATGTTCCAATCCTCTATCCACTCTGAAATGACCCGGAGAGTCAAGGAATGCTTGCCACTTACCTTGGTGAAGTTTCATGCTCCCCAAATCTAGAGAGGCCATTTAGAAAGACTTCAAGTGTCATCATTTCAACTTATGGTCTTTGCTCTCAAATTGACAACAGATATAAGGTCTTTTTGGATCTCTAAGAAACCTAGGGACCGCAGAATGTTTATACTTCAGAATGCAAGAAGCTTAAGGCAGCTTCCATACCAGATATCAGCTCAGTACCAGCTATTTGCCAGATCATCAGGACCTGAAATCCATTGGAGAACAATTCTCTCCAGAGGAGGAAGTATTCAATAGGTAAGTGCTTCCCTTTCAGTGAAATAGAGCTCATTTACACATCAACTCGGCAGTTGATGTCAATTCCCTTATCCCTAAAAGTGGCCCAATTCTGGAGAATGCACCTGAGGGGGGTGCGTTGGGGAAGCACATTTGAGTTTCCCAGAGCCACAACACTTTCACACAAAACAATCGCAAAAGTACATGCAGAAAAGAAACTCTCAGTCCTGAGGACCAAAGCAAAGGGTGAGGATGAACAACATCCTCAGTGTTTTCGAACTACGTTCCCTCATTTTAACAACAAAATGACAAACAACATGCAAATTGAAAGATAGAGAATCAGGACCACAGTTGTCATGCCTACTGACCTGGGAAGCAGAAAGAGCCAAAAAGTAAAGAGCAAAGAAATTAGGAAAAGTTCAATTTGCTTCATTAACTTCCACATGTCTCCTGGAAATATGCTCGTTTTCTCAGGGTCACAATGATGAAAACCAAAAGGATTTCACTGAGCAAACTTTCTCTAACTGAATATTTTACATAGACTGGTTTTGGAGATATGAAAATGATTCATTTGATGCCATGTTTCACCAGAATCTGTAGAATATGCTGGCCATGCAATGTAAAAAAAAGAAAAAAAAACTTGCTTGTACCTTAGCGGACTACAAGATGGACTAGAGCTCTGCTGATCACAGCAGGTGTTATCCAATAGCAGAGAGACAAATGCAATGCCAAAAGGTCTCTCAGGATCGCAGTTCCCAGGCACCAAAGGAGAGATTCCTACCCATTGGAAAGGGAATATGTCAACCAATGTTCCACCACAGCTGAAACACAACGCAGGAGGGAACGATACCTAGCGTGATCATATGCAAGCTCCGTTACTGACCAAAGACGTCTCAAGTACTCAATGCAAGTGCTGTTTCACACACCTACAATGTACGAATCACAAAGAGGATCCCACAAACCAAAGCACAGACTGCCGTGATTAACACCACATTGACACACACAAACACATGAAGAACAAATAAACACTCCAATCACAAAGACAGAAAGCCAGAGAAGGCATTTTGTCTACTTCCACTTCCACTCCCACATGGAGGCCCCCAGTTCTCAAGAGGGAATGGACTCAGAGGGGCTCACATCCGCTAAGGGGAGCAGCCCAGTTGGAGTAGACCTATTTCCCAGCCTGTGCAAGCTGGAGCGACTTACCCCCAAATGACATGAACTGTATACCTTTGCTCTGGACATGTCTCCAAGACAAGCAGCCTCGTGCTGTAGGGCAGCCAGTGCATATCAGGGAGAATCTCTGCCAGTATCCTGGAGCCAAATGTACTCTGGCATGTGCTGGGAACTATAAATGGCGACGCCCCTGATCAAGATCAACACACCATGGGCACAGGCCTCCTGGCTGGCTCGCTATAATTGGTAACCAAAGGCAAGGATGTGTGCCCGACACACAGTGAGGCCAAGCAACAGCAAAACATTGGACTTTGGAGCCGAGAAATATTTGTTGTTGAGACATTCAAGGAAATGGGTGGCTTATGCTGGGTAATCCCCAACCTTGAAAGCTTTTAGCAAAGCCCTCTTAGAGGTAAGGTGATGGAGGGGTGTGGCTGTTCGTTGAAAACTTCTCCCTGTCCGATCCTTTGTTGTTGAGGATAGGTCATAGTCGGGTCTCAATGTTCCTATCAATCTCCAGCCAACAAATGTCACTCTCTGGGTGACAAGAAAGGGCAAGGTCCCAAGGCACAAGGCTCACCCTCTGAGGTCCAGACCCACCTAAGAGAAAGGGGTCCCTGGGAGGGGTGGTGGTCCTCCTGCCATGGAGGGTTTGTCCAGGAGCTGGTCTGGGTCCTCCCACCAGTGCCCACGCCTCACAGAGGAGGCAGCTCTGCCTTGGTGGCTCCCTCAGGGCCTGGTCCCAAACCCTTGCTAGCGGTCATCACTGAGGGAGCCGGGTGCACACGACCCAACAGGTCTTAATGCTCCCCAGGCCACCCATACAGTGGCAGTCAGGTACCCCAGACTGTGAGCCATACCCTTAGGGTCACAGTGGCGGTGTGTGGTAGAGGTTCAACACTGCCTCAAGGCCTGGTCTGGGCCAGGGGGCATTCATGGCCTTGGCTCTGGAGCCCTGCAGGACACACCCCCAGCCTGTTCTTTGGGCCCCCCATCACACCAGCTGGCCCAAGGCCGTGTGAGCAGAAGAATGCTGGGGAGAAGGCTGGCACTTGCCTCTTACCTCACGCTTCAGGTCTGAAGGGGCAGCACTCCACTGACTGCTGCCTAACAAAGGGCCCCCACTAAAGATGGCTGACAGACAGTGGCTTGCTTGGGGCAGGGGCCCACTACACTGCCCACCAATGGCTGAGCAGGGTGGTCACAGTGGCATTAGTGGTCTCCTGGTAACCATTGCCTGGTAACAGGGCAGTGGGTCACAGTGCACAGCAAGGGCTGCCTGGGAAGGGCTGCATTCAGCTGGCTATGGTACAATTCCCCCTTTTTTTGGTCCTCTGCCACCCTGAGGAGAATATGTGAGTATGATTTAGATAGAGTAGTTAATCATAAACTCAGCAGCGGATCTCTGTTTTAGGGGACTTGCTTTCAACCTCCATTCCTGGTTCATCTTTTCCCAAGTCTTTCAGGGAATGGGGTGACGACCACTCTAGCTACGTCCTGCTGCAGGAAAGCAAAGCCCTACAGTGCATTCTGAGTTGGAAGCAATGCCACATTGCAAGTCTTGATCCAAGTCTTATATAAACTTGTATAAGGAATCCAGGAGAATAAGCTTGAAAAGCAGCGTGAGGGTGGCACTCTGGGGGAGATGCTCTGGCAGGTAATCCAGACACGCAGAAGCAGAAGGGAAGAAATTGTTGTAAGTTGTTAGGAAGTTGAGGGGAAGAGCTTCCCTTCACGGGAGAACACAGATCAAAATCAGCATTATTGCAAAGCAAATCCATAAACGTTAGTAGCATATGCATCTGTTTACTCAGTTTGTCAAAACTGCATTGGTAAGAGTCTTCTTGAAGTTGAAGCACTTTGGGAAAGCCTCAGCCTAACTATCTGTTAGACACTTAAAGAGGCAAGGTTAGAGATCGCATGACAAGGGGTTGAGAAGGAAGCCTAATCAAGTGGCTCTCATGTAACCGTCAGCATGGCTGACCGATTATCCCAAGGCATACCTGCATTTCAGAAACTTTGTACCCTTTCTAGAAAATCGACAGGTGTGCCATGTATCCATCCTGTGTAATTGGAGAAGCTTCTCCCCCATTTCACAATGTTTTCTCTGTAATTTCCATACCAGATATACGACTGAAATAGTCCTCCTTGAGTTGCCTTAAGGGCCCCGCAACTAATCCAAAGTTAACAAACTATTTCAAAACACCTGGTCCAATAAGCTCATCAGTCCTTTGAAGAGAATTCTTCTTTCTTCTCCAAAGTGAGAAGAGATCTTAAAAGCAAATCGAGATCCCTTAAAGGCAGGACAGTTCACATACCATGTTATTGAAAGCAGCATTCCAAGTAAACGTGTTCTCTTGGCAGAGGGGAACCCAATCCAGCCTTGAAAAAAACGTATGTTTAATAACAGTATCCATTTCCCGAAGTGGAGTTTCGTTTCAGCCCAATGATGCATCAAATGTTGGTTTTTGGCTCAACACATTTATCCCACCTTCCTACTCTATCCTGAAATGTGTTCCTTTTCATGAGTTTCTTAGCTTTAATTACATATTTCGATTACAATCCTCAAGTCCTTAACACCTTCACTTAGTGAAAACCAAGAAGCAAGCAATTGTCAGCTGGATGCCATACCAGCATTTCTGACTGCAAACGGATGCTTTTGAGACCTTCTGCTAAGTAGGCAAAGGTAGGGAATCTTAGATGTGCCCAGCATCCAATGTTCCAATCCTCTATCCTCTTTGAAATGACCCGGAGAGTCAAGGAATGCTTGCCACTTACCTTGGTGAAGTTTCATGCTACCCAAATCTAGAGAGGCCATGTAGAAAGACTTCAAGTGTCATCATTTCAACTTATGGTGTTTGCTGTCAAATTTGCAACAGATATAAGGTCTTTTTGGATCTCTAAGAAACCTAGGGACCGCAGAAGGTTTATACTTCAGAATGCAAGAAGCTTAAGGCAGCTTCCATACCAGATATCAGTTCAGTACTAGCTATTTGCCCGATCATCAGGACCTGAAATCCATGGAGGCCAATTCTCTCCAGAGGAGGAAGTATTGAATAGGTAAGTGCTTCCCTTTCAGGGAAATAGAGCTCATTTACACATCAACTCGGCAGTTGATGTCAATTGCCTTATCCCTAAAAGTGGCCCAAATCTGGAGAATGCACCTGAAAGGGGTGCGTTGGGGAAGCACATTTGAGTTTCCCAGAGCCACAACACTTTCACACAAAACAAACGCAAAAGTACATGCAGAAAAGAAACACTCAGTCCTGAGGACCAAAGCAAAGGGTGAGGATGAACAACATCCTCAGTGTTTTCGAACTACGTTCCCTCATTTTGACAACAAAATGACAAACAACATGCAAATTGAAAGATAGGGAATCAGGACCACAGTTGTCATGCCTACTGACCTGGGAAGCAGAGAGAGCCAAAAAGGAAAAAGCAAAGAAATTAGGAAAAGTTCAATTTGCTTCATTAACTTCCACATGTCTCCTGGAAATATGTCGTTTTCTCAGGGTTACAATGATGAAAACCAGAAGGATTTCCCTGAGCAAACTTTCTCTAACTGAATATTTTACATAGACTGGTTTTGGAGATATGAAAATGATTCATTTGATGCCATGTTTCACCAGAATCTGTAGAATATGCTGGCCATGCAAAGTAAAAAAAAGAAAAAAAAATACTTGCTTGTCCCTTAGCGGACTACAGGATGGACTAGAGCTCTGCTGATCACAGCAGGTGTTATCCAATAGCAGAGAGACAAATGCAATGCCAAAAGGTCTCTCAGGATCGCAGTTCCCAGGCACCAAAGGGCAGATTCCTACCCATTGGAAAGGGAATATGTCAACCAATGTTCCACCACAGCTGAAACACAACGCAGGAGGGAACGATACCTAGTGTGATCATATGCAAGCTCCGTTACTGTCCAAAGACGTCTCAAGTACTCAATGCAAGTGCTGTTTCACACACCTACAATGTACGAATCACAAACTGGATCCCACAAACCAAAGCACAGACTGCCGTGATTAACACCACATTGACACACACAAACACATGAAGAACAAATAAACACTCCAATCACAAAGACAGAAAGCCAGAGAAGGCATTTTGTCAACTTCCACTTCCACTCCCACATGGAGGCCCCCAGTTCTCAAGAGGGAATGGACTCAGAGAGGCTCACATCCGCTAAGGGGAGCAGCCCAGTTGGAGTAGACCTATTTCCCAGCCTGTGCAAGCTGGAGCCACTTACCCCCAAATGACATGAACTGTATACCGTTGCTCTGGACATGTCTCCAAGACAAGCAGCCTCGTGCTGTAGGGCAGCCACTGCATATCAGGGAGAATCCCTGCCAGTATCCTGGAGCCAAATGTACTCTGGCATGTGCTGGGAACTTTAAATGGGGATGCCCCTGATCGAGATCAACACACCATGGGCACAGACCTCCTGGCTGGCTCGCTATAATTGGTAACCAAAGGCCAGGATGTGTGCCCGACGCACAGTGAGGCCAAGCAACAGCAAAACATTGCACTTTGGAGCCGAGAAATATTTGTTGTTGAGACATTCAAGGAAATGGGTGGCTTATGCCGGGTAATCCCCAACCTTGAAAGCTTTTAGCAAAGCCCTCTTAGAGGTAAGGTGATGGAGGGGTGTGGCTGTTCGTTGAAAACTTCTCCCTGTCCGATCCTTTGTTCCTGAGGACAGGTCATAGTCAGGTCTCAATGTTCCTATCAATCTCCAGCCAACAAATGTCACTCTCTGGGTGACAAGAAAGGGCAAGGTCCCAAGGCACAAGGCTCACCCTCTGAGGTGCAGACCCACCTAAGAGAAAGGGGTCCCTGGGAGGGGTGGTGGTCCTCCTGCCATGGAGGGTTTGTCCAGGAGCTGGTCTGGGTCCTCCCACCAGTGCCCATGCCTCCCAGAGGAGGCAGCTCTGCCTTGGTGGCTCCCTCAGGGCCAGGTCCCAGACCCTTGCTAGCAGTCATCACTGAGGGAGCCGTATGCATATGACCCAACAGGTCTTAATGCTCCTCAGGCCACCCAAACAGTGGCGGTCACGTACCCCAGACTGTGAGCCATACCCTTAGGGTCACAGTGGCTGTGTGTGGTAGAGGTTCAACACTGCCTCAAGGCCTGGTCTGGGCCAGTGGGCATTCATGGCCTTGGCTCTGGAGCCCTGCAGGACACACCCCCAGCCTGTTCTCTGGGCCCCCCATCACACCAGCTGGCCCAAGGCCGTGTGAGCAGAAGAATGCTGGGGAGAAGGCTGGCACTTGCCTCTTACCTCACGCTCCAGGTCTGAAGGGGCAGCACTGCACTGACTGCTGCCTAAAAAAGGGCCCCCACTAAAGATGGCTGACAGACAGTGGCTTGCTTGGGGCAGGGGCCCACTACACTGCCCACCAATGGCTGAGCAGGGTGGTCACAGTGGCATTAGTGGTCTCCTGGTAACCATTGCCTGGTAACGGGGCAGTGGGTCACAGTGCACAGCAAGGGCTGCCTGGGAAGAGCTGCATTCAGCTGGCTATGGTACAATTCCCCCTTTTCTTTGGTCCTCTGCAACCCTGAGGAGAATATGTGGGTATGATTTGGATAGAGTGGTTAATCATAAACTCCGCAGAGGATCTCTGTTTTAGGGGACTTGCTTTCAACCTCCATTCCTGGTTCATCTTTTCCCAAGTCTTTCAGGGAATGGGGTGACGACCACTCTAGCTACGTCCTGCTGCACGAAAGCAAAGCCCTACAGTGCATTCTGAGTTGGAAGCAATGCCACGTTGCAAGTCTTGATCCAAGTCTTATATAAACTTGTATAAGGAATCCAGGAGAATAAGCCTGAAAAGCAGCGTGAGGGTGGCACTCTGAGGGAGACGTTCTGGCAGGTAATCCAGACACGCAGAAGCAGAAGGGAAGAAATTGTTGTAAGTTGTTAGGAAGTTGAGGGGAAGAGCTTCCCTTAACGGGAGAACACAGATCAAAATCAGCATTATTGCAAAGCAAATCCATAAACGTTAGTAGTATATGCATCTGTTTACTCAGTTTGTCAAAACTGCATTGGTAAGAGTCTTCTTGAAGTTGAAGCACTTTGGGAAAGCCTCAGCCTAACTATCTGTTAGACACTTAAAGAGGCATGGTTAAAGATCGGATGACAAGGGGTTGAGAAGAAAGCTTAATCAAGTGGCTCTCATGTAACCGTCAGCATGGCTGACCGATTATCCCAAGGCATACCTGCATTTCAGAAACTTTGTACCCTTTCTAGAATATCGACAGGTGTGCCATGTATCCATCCTGTGTAATTGGAGAAGCTTCTCCCCCATTTCACAATGTTTTCTCTGTAATTTCCATACCAGATATACGACTGAAATAGTCCTCCTTGAGTTGCCTTAAGGGCCCCGCAACTAATCCAAAGTTAACAAACGATTTCCAAACACCTGGTCCAATAAGCTCATCAGTCCTTTGAAGAGAATTCTTCTTTCTTCTCCAAAGTGAGAAGAGATCTTAAAAGCAAATCGAGATCCCTTAAAGGCAGGACAGTTCACATACCATGGTATTGAAAGCAGCGTTCCAAGTAAATGTGTTCTCTTGGCAGAGGGGAACCCAATCCAGCCTTGAAAAAAACGTATTTTTAATAACAGTATCCATTTCCCGAGGTGGAGTTTCGTTTCAGCCCAATGATGCATCAAATGTTGGTTTTTGGCTCAACACATTTATCCCACCTTCCTACTCTATCCTGAAATGTGTTCCTTTTCATGAGTTTCTTAGCTTTAATTACATATTTCGATTACAATCCTCAAGTCCTTAACACCTTCACTTAGTGAAAACCAAGAAGCAAGCAATTGTCAGCTGGATGTCATACCAGCATTTCTGATTGCAAGCGGATGCTTTTGAGACCTTCTGCTAAGTAGGCAAAGGTAGGGAATCTTAGATGTGCCCAGCATCCAATGTTCCAATCCTCTATCCTCTTTGAAATGACCCGGAGAGTCAAGGAATGCTTGCCACTTAACTTGGTGAAGTTTCATGCTCCCCAAATCTAGAGAGGCCATTTAGAAAGACTTCAAGTGTCATCATTTCAACTTATGGTCCTTGCTGTCAAATTGGCAACAGATATAAGGTCTTTTTGGATCTCTAAGAAACCTAGGGACTGCAGAAGGTTTACACTTCAGAATGCAAGAAGCTTAAGGCAGCTTCCATACCAGATATCAGTTCAGTACTAGCTATTTGCCAGATCATCAGGACCTGAAATCCATGGAGGCCAATTCTCTCCAGAGGAGGAAGTATTGAATAGGTAAGTGCTTCCCTTTCAGTGAAATAGAGCTCATTTACACATTAACTCGGCAGTTGATGTCAATTGCCTTATCCCTCAAAGTGGCCCAAATCTGGAGAATGCACCTGAAAGGGGTGCGTTGGGGAAGCACATTTGATTTTCCCAGAGCCACAACACTTTCACACAAAACAAACGCAAAAGTACATGCAAAAAAGAAACTCTCAGTCCTGAGGACCAAAGCAAAGGGTGAGGATGAACAACATCCTCAGTGTTTTCGAACTACGTTCCCTCATTTTAACAACAAAACGACAAACAACATGCAAATTGAAAGATAGGGAATCAGGACCACAGTTGTCATGCCTACTGACCTGGGAAGCAGAAAGAGCCAAAAAGGAAAAAGCAAAGAAATTAGGAAAAGTTCAATTTGCTTCATGAACTTCCACATGTCTCCTGGAAATATGCTCGTTTTCTCAGGGTCACAATGATGAAAACCAAAAGTATTTCACTGAGCAAACTTTCTCTAACTGAGTATTTTACATAGACTGGTTTTGGAGATATGAAAATGATTCATTTGATGCCATGTTTCACCAGAATCTGTAGAATATGATGGCCATGCAATGTAAAAAAAAAAAAAAAAAAGTACTTCCTTGTACCTTAGCGGACTACAAGATGGACTAGAGCTCTGCTGATCACAGCAGGTGTTATCCAATAGCAGAGAGACAAATGCAATGCCAAAAGGTCTCTCAGGATCGCAGTTCCCAGGCACCAAAGGGCAGATTCCTACCCATTGGAAAGGGAATATGTCAACCAATGTTCCACCACAGCTGAAACACAACGCAGGAGGGAACGATACCTAGTGTGATCATATGCAAGCTCCGTTACTGTCCAAAGAGGTCTCAAGTACTCAATGCAAGTGCTGTTTCACACACCTACAATGTACGAATCACAAACTGGATCCCACAAACCAAAGCACAGACTGCCGTGATTAACACCACATTGACACACACAAACACATGAAGAACAAATAAACACTCCAATCACAAAGACAGAAAGCCAGAGAAGGCATTTTGTCAACTTCCACTTCCACTCCCACATGGAGGCCCCCAGTTCTCAAGAGGGAATGGACTCAGAGAGGCTCACATCCGCTAAGGGGAGCAGCCCAGTTGGAGTAGACCTATTTCCCAGCCTGTGCAAGCTGGAGCCACTTACCCCCAAATGACATGAACTGTATACCGTTGCTCTGGACATGTCTCCAAGACAAGCAGCCTCGTGCTGTAGGGCAGCCACTGCATATCAGGGAGAATCTCTGCCAGTATCCTGGAGCCAAATGTACTCTGGCATGTGCTGGGAACTTTAAATGGGGATGCCCCTGATCGAGATCAACACACCATGGGCACAGACCTCCTGGCTGGCTCGCTATAATTGGTAACCAAAGGCCAGGATGTGTGCCCGACGCACAGTGAGGCCAAGCAACAGCAAAACATTGCACTTTGGAGCCGAGAAATATTTGTTGTTGAGACATTCAAGGAAATGGGTGGCTTATGCCGGGTAATCCCCAACCTTGAAAGCTTTTAGCAAAGCCCTCTTAGAGGTAAGGTGATGGAGGGGTGTGGCTGTTCGTTGAAAACTTCTCCCTGTCCGATCCTTTGTTCCTGAGGACAGGTCATAGTCAGGTCTCAATGTTCCTATCAATCTCCAGCCAACAAATGTCACTCTCTGGGTGACAAGAAAGGGCAAGGTCCCAAGGCACAAGGCTCACCCTCTGAGGTCCAGACCCACCTAAGAGAAAGGGGTCCCTGGGAGGGGTGGTGGTCCGCCTGCCATGGAGGGTTTGTCCAGGAGCTGGTCTGGGTCCTCCCACCAGTGCCCAAGCCTCCCAGAGGAGGCAGCTCTGCCTTGGTGGCTCCCTCAGGGCCAGGTCCCAGACCCTTGCTAGCTGTCATCACTGAGGGAGCCGGGTGCACATGACCCAACAGGTCTTAATGCTCCTCAGGCCACCCAAACAGTGGCGGTCAGGTACCCCAGACTGTGAGCCATACCCTTAGGGTCACAGTGGCTGTGTGTGGTAGAGGTTCAACACTGCCTCAAGGCCTGGTCTGGGCCAGTGGGCATTCATGGCCTTGGCTCTGGAGCCCTGCAGGACACACCCCCAGCCTGTTCTCTGGGCCCCCCATCACACCAGCTGGCCCAAGGCCGTGTGAGCAGAAGAATGCTGGGGAGAAGGCTGGCACTTGCCTCTTACCTCACGCTCCAGGTCTGAAGGGGCAGCACTGCACTGACTGCTGCCTAAAAAAGGGCCCCCACTAAAGATGGCTGACAGACAGTGGCTTGCTTGGGGCAGGGGCCCACTACACTGCCCACCAATGGCTGAGCAGGGTGGTCACAGTGGCATTAGTGGTCTCCTGGTAACCATTGCCTGGTAACGGGGCAGTGGGTCACAGTGCACAGCAAGGGCTGCCTGGGAAGGGCTGCATTCAGCTGGCTATGGTACAATTCCCCCTTTTCTTTGGTGCTCTTCAACCCTGAGGAGAATATGTGGGTATGATTTGGATAGAGTGGTTAATCATAAACTCAGCAGCAGATCTCTGTTTTAGGGGACTTGCTTTCAACCTCCATTCCTGGTTCATCTTTTCCCAAGTCTTTCAGGGAATGGGGTGACGACCACTCTAGCTACATCCTGCTGCAGGAAAGCAAAGCCCTACAGTGCATTCTGAGTTGGAAGCAATGCCACGTTGCAAGTCTTGATCCAAGTCTTATATAAACTTGTATAAGGAATCCAGGAGAATAAGCCTGAAAAGCAGCGTGAGGGTGGCACTCTGGGGGAGACGTTCTGGCAGGTAATCCAGACACGCAGAAGCAGAAGGGAAGAAATTGTTGTAAGTTGTTAGGAAGTTGAGGGGAAGAGCTTCCCTTAACGGGAGAACACAGATCAAAATCAGCATTATTGCAAAGCAAATCCATAAACGTTAGTAGCATATGCATCTGTTTACTCAGTTTGTCAAAACTGCATTGGTAAGAGTCTTCTTGAAGTTGAAGCACTTTGGGAAAGCCTCAGCCTAACTATCTGTTAGACACTTAAAGAGGCAATGTTAAAGTTCGGATGACAAGGGGTTGCGAAGGAAGCTTAATCAAGTGGCTCTCATGTAACCGTCAGCATGGCTGACCGATTATCCCAAGGCATACCTGCATTTCAGAAACATTGTACCCTTTCTAGAATATCGACAGGTTGACATGTATCCATCCTGTGAAATTGGAAAAGCTTCTCCCCCATTTCACAATGTTTTCTCTGTAATTTCCATACCAGATATACGACTGAAATAGTCCTCCTTGAGTTGCCTTAAGGGCCCTGAAACTAATCCAAAGTTCACAAAATATTTCAAAACACCTGGTCCAATAAGCTCATCAGTCCTTTGAAGAGAATTCTTCTTTCTTCTCCAAAGTGAGAAGAGATCTTAAAAGCAAATAGAGATCCCTTCAAGGCAGGACAGTTCACATACCATGTTATTGAAAGCAGCATTCCAAGTAAATGTGTTCTCTTGGCAGAGGGGAACCCAATCCAGCCTTGAAAAAAACGTATTTTTAATAACAGTATCCATTTCCCGAAGTGGAGATTCGTTTCAGCCCAATGATGCATCAAATGTTGGTTTTTGGCTCAACTCATTTATCCCACCTTCCTACTCTATCCTGAAATGTGTTCCTTTTCATGAGTTTCTTAGCTTTAATTACATATTTCGATTACAATCCTCAAGTCCTTAACACCTTCACTTAGTGAAAACCAAGAAGCAAGCAATTGTCAGCAGGATGCCATACCAGCATTTCTGATTGCAAACGGATGCTTTTGAGACCTTCTGCTAAGTAGGCAAAGGTAGGGAATCTTAGATGTGCCCAGCATCCAATGTTCCAATCCTCTATCCTCTTTGAAATGACCCGGAGAGTCAAGGAATGCTTGCCACTTAACTTGGTGAAGTTTCATGCTACCCAAATCTAGAGAGGCCATTTAGAAAGACTTCAAGTGTCATCATTTCAACTTATGGTCCTTGCTGTCAAATTGGCAACAGATATAAGGTCTTTTTGGATCTCTAAGAAACCTAGGGACCGCAGAAGGTTTACACTTCAGAATGCAAGAAGCTTAAGGCAGCTTCCATACCAGATATCAGTTCAGTACTAGCTATTTGCCAGATCATCAGGACCTGAAATCCATGGAGGCCAATTCTCTCCAGAGGAGGAAGTATTGAATAGGTAAGTGCTTCCCTTTCAGTGAAATAGAGCTCATTTACACATCAACTCGGCAGTTGATGTCAATTGCCTTATCCCTCAAAGTGGCCCAAATCTGGAGAATGCACCTGAAGGGGGTGCGTTGGGGAAGCATATTTGAGTTTCCCAGAACCACAACACTTTCACACAAAACAAACGCAAAAGTACATGCAAAGAAGAAACTCTCAGTCCTGACGACCAAAGCAAAGGGTGAGGATGAACAACATCCTCAGTGTTTTCGAAGTACGTTCCCTCATTTTAACAACAAAACGACAAACAACATGCAAATTGAAACATAGGGAATCAGGACCACAGTTGTCATGCCTACTGACCTGGGAAGCAGAAAGAGCCAAAAAGGAAAAAGCAAAGAAATTAGGAAAAGTTCAATTTGCTTCATTAACTTCCACATGTCTCCTGGAAATATGCTCGTTTTCTCAGGGTCACAATGATGAAAACCAAAAGGATTTCACTGAGCAAACTTTCCCTAACTGAATATTTTACATAGACTGGTTTTGGAGATATGAAAAAGATTCATTTGATGTCATGTTTCACCAGAATCTGTAGAATATGCTGGCCATGCAATGTAAAAAAACAAAAAAATACTTGCTTGTACCTTAGCGGACTACAAGATGGACTAGAGCTCTGCTGATCACAGCAGGTGTTATCCAATAGCAGAGAGACAAATGCAATGCCAAAAGGTCTCTCAGGATCACAGTTCCCAGGCACCAAAGGGGAGATTCCTACCCATTGGAAAGGGAATATGTCAACCAATGTTCCACCACAGGAACGATACCTAGTGTGATCATATGCAAGCTCCGTTACTGTCCAAAGACGTCTCAAGTACTCAATGCAAGTGCTGTTTCACACACCTACAATGTACGAATCACAAACTGGATCCCACAAACCAAAGCACAGACTGCCGTGATTAACACCACATTGACACACACAAACACATGAAGAACAAATAAACACTCCAATCACAAAGACAGAAAGCCAGAGAAGGCATTTTGTCAACTTCCACTTCCACTCCCACATGGAGGCCCCCAGTTCTCAAGAGGGAATGGACTCAGAGGGGCTCCCATCCGCTAAGGGGAGCAGCCCAGTTGGAGTGGACCTATTTCCCAGCCTGTGCAAGCTGGAGCCACTTACCCCCAAATGACATGAACTGTATACCGTTGCTCTGGACATGTCTCCAAGACAAGCAGCCTCGTGCTGTAGGGCAGCCACTGCATATCAGGGAGAATCTCTGCCAGTATCCTGGAGCCAAATGTACTCTGGCATGTGCTGGGAACTTTAAATGGGGATGCCCCTGATCGAGATCAACACACCATGGGCACAGACCTCCTGGCTGGCTCGCTATAATTGGTAACCAAAGGCCAGGATGTGTGCCCGACGCACAGTGAGGCCAAGCAACAGCAAAACATTGGCCTTTGGAGCCGAGAAATATTTGTTGTTGAGACATTCAAGGAAATGGTTGGCTTATGCCGGGTAATCCCCAACCTTGAAAGCTTTTAGCAAAGCCCTCTTAGAGGTAAGGTGATGGAGGGGTGTGGCTGTTCGTTGAAAACTTCTCCCTGTCCGATCCTTTGTTCCTGAGGACAGGTCATAGTCAGGTCTCAATGTTCCTATCAATCTCCAGCCAACAAATGTCACTCTCTGGGTGACAAGAAAGGGCACGGTCCCAAGGCACAAGGCTCACCCTCTGAGGTGCAGACCCACCTAAGAGAAAGGGGTCCCTGGGAGGGGTGGTGGTCCTCCTGCCATGGAGGGTTTGTCCAGGAGCTGGTCTGGGTCCTCCCACCAGTGCCCACGCCTCCCAGAGGAGGCAGCTCTGCCTTGGTGGCTCCCTCAGGGCCAGGTCCCAGACCCTTGCTAGCTGTCATCACTGAGGGAGCCGGGTGCACATGACCCAACAGGTCTTAATGCTCCTCAGGCCACCCAAACAGTGGCGGTCAGGTACCCCAGACTGTGAGCCATACCCTTAGGGTCACAGTGGCTGTGTGTGGTAGAGGTTCAACACTGCCTCAAGGCCTGGTCTGGGCCAGTGGGCATTCATGGCCTTGGCTCTGGAGCCCTGCAGGACACACCCTCAGCCTGTTCTCTGGGCCCCCCATCACACCAGCAGGCCCAAGGCCGTGTGAGCAGAAGAATGCTGGGGAGAAGGCTGGCACTTGCCTCTTACCTCACGCTCCAGGTCTGAAGGGGCAGCACTCCACTGACTGCTGCCTAAAAAAGGGCCCCCACTAAAGATGGCTGACAGACAGTGGCTTGCTTGGGGCAGGGGCCCACTACACTGCCCACCAATGGCTGAGCAGGGTGGTCACAGTGGCATTAGTGGTCTCCTGGTAACCATTGCCTGGTAACGGGGCAGTGGGTCACAGTGCACAGCAAGGGCTGCCTGGGAAGGGCTGCATTCAGCTGGCTATGGTACAATTCCCCCTTTTCTTTGGTGCTCTTCAACCCTGAGGAGAATATGTGGGTATGATTTGGATAGAGTGGTTAATCATAAACTCAGCAGCAGATCTCTGTTTTAGGGGACTTGCTTTCAACCTCCATTCCTGGTTCATCTTTTCCCAAGTCTTTCAGGGAATGGGGTGACGACCACTCTAGCTACATCCTGCTGCAGGAAAGCAAAGCCCTACAGTGCATTCTGAGTTGGAAGCAATGCCACGGTGCAAGTCTTGATCCAAGTCTTATATAAACTTGTATAAGGAATCCAGGAGAATAAGCCTGAAAAGCAGCGTGAGGGTGGCACTCTGGGGGAGACGTTCTGGCAGGTAATCCAGACACGCAGAAGCAGAAGGGAAGAAATTGTTGTAAGTTGTTAGGAAGTTGAGGGGAAGAGCTTCCCTTAACGGGAGAACACAGATCAAAATCAGCATTATTGCAAAGCAAATCCATAAACGTTAGTAGCATATGCATCTGTTTACTCAGTTTGTCAAAACTGCATTGCTAAGAGTCTTCTTGAAGTTGAAGCACTTTGGGAAAGCCTCAGCCTAACTATCTGTTAGACACTTAAAGAGGCAAGGTTAAAGTTCGGATGACAAGGGGTTGAGAAGGAAGCTTAATCAAGTGGCTCTCATGTAACCGTCAGCATGGCTGACCGATTATCCCAAGGCATACCTGCATTTCAGAAACTTTGTACCCTTTCTAGAATATCGACAGGTGTGCCATGTATCCATCCTGTGTAATTGGAGAAGCTTCTCCCCCATTTCACAATGTTTTCTCTGTAATTTCCATACCAGATATACGACTGAAATAGTCCTCCTTGAGTTGCCTTAAGGGCCCCGCAACTAATCCAAAGTTAACAAACGATTTCCAAACACCTGGTCCAATAAGCTCATCAGTCCTTTGAAGAGAATTCTTCTTTCTTCTCCAAAGTGAGAAGAGATCTTAAAAGCAAATAGATATCCCTTAAAGGCAGGACAGTTCACATACCATGGTATTGAAAGCAGCGTTCCAAGTAAACGTGTTCTCTTGGCAGAGGGGAACCCAATCCAGCCTTGAAAAAAACGTATTTTTAATAGCAGTATCCATTTCCCGAGGTGGAGTTTCGTTTCAGCCCAATGATGCATCAAATGTTGGTTTTTGGCTCAACACATTTATCCCACCTTCCTACTCTATCCTGAAATGTGTTCCTTTTCATGAGTTTCTTAGCTTTAATTACATATTTCGATTACAATCCTCAAGTCCTTAACACCTTCACTTAGTGAAAACCAAGAAGCAAGCAATTGTCAGCTGGATGTCATACCAGCATTTCTGATTGCAAGCAGATGCTTTTGAGACCTTCTGCTAAGTAGGCAAAGGTAGGGAATCTTAGATGTGCCCAGCATCCAATGTTCCAATCCTCTATCCTCTTTGAAATGACCCGGAGAGTCAAGGAATGCTTGCCACTTAACTTGGTGAAGTTTCATGCTACCCAAATCTAGAGAGGCCATTTAGAAAGACTTCAAGTGTCATCATTTCAACTTTTGGTCCTTGCTGTCAAATTGGCAACAGATATAAGGTCTTTTTGGATCTCTAAGAAACCTAGGGACTGCAGAAGGTTTACACTTCAGAATGCAAGAAGCTTAAGGCAGCTTCCATACCAGATATCAGTTCAGTACTAGCTATTTGCCAGATCATCAGGACCTGAAATCCATGGAGGCCAATTCTCTCCAGAGGAGGAAGTATTGAATAGGTAAGTGCTTCCCTTTCAGTGAAATAGAGCTCATTTACACATTAACTCGGCAGTTGATGTCAATTGCCTTATCCCTAAAAGTGGCCCAAATCTGGAGAATGCACCTGAAAGGGGTGCGTTGGGGAAGCATATTTGAGTTTCCCAGAACCACAACACTTTCACACAAAACAAACGCAAAAGTACATGCAAAGAAGAAACTCTCAGTCCTGAGGACCAAAGCAAAGGGTGAGGATGAACAACATCCTCAGTGTTTTCGAAGTACGTTCCCTCATTTTAACAACAAAACGACAAACAACATGCAAATTGAAACATAGGGAATCAGGACCACAGTTGTCATGCCTACTGACCTGGGAAGCAGAAAGAGCCAAAAAGGAAAAAGCAAAGAAATTAGGAAAAGTTCAATTTGCTTCATTAACTTCCACATGTCTCCTGGAAATATGCTCGTTTTCTCAGGGTCACAATGATGAAAACCAAAAGTATTTCACTGAGCAAACTTTCCCTAACTGAATATTTTACATAGACTGGTTTTGGAGATATGAAAAAGACTCATTTGATGTCATGTTTCACCAGAATCTGTAGAATATGCTGGCCATGCAATGTAAAAAAACAAAAAAATACTTGCTTGTACCTTAGCGGACTACAAGATGGACTAGAGCTCTGCTGATCACAGCAGGTGTTATCCAATAGCAGAGAGACAAATGCAATGCCAAAAGGTCTCTGAGGATCGCAGTTCCCAGGCACCAAAGGGGAGATTCCTACCCATTGGAAAGGGAATATGTCAACCAATGTTCCACCACAGGAACGATACCTAGTGTGATCATATGCAAGCTCCGTTACTGTCCAAAGACGTCTCAAGTACTCAATGCAAGTGCTGTTTCACACACCTACAATGTACGAATCACAAACTGGATCCCACAAACCAAAGCACAGACTGCCGTGATTAACACCACATTGACACACACAAACACATGAAGAACAAATAAACACTCCAATCACAAAGACAGAAAGCCAGAGAAGGCATTTTGTCAACTTCCACTTCCACTCCCACATGGAGGCCCCCAGTTCTCAAGAGGGAATGGACTCAGAGAGGCTCACATCCGCTAAGGGGAGCAGCCCAGTTGGAGTAGACCTATTTCCCAGCCTGTGCAAGCTAGAGCCACTTACCCCCAAATGACATGAACTGTATACCGTTGCTCTGGACATGTCTCCAAGACAAGCAGCCTCGTGCTGTAGGGCAGCCACTGCATATCAGGGAGAATCTCTGCCAGTATCCTGGAGCCAAATGTACTCTGGCATGTGCTGGGAACTTTAAATGGGGATGCCCCTGATCGAGATCAACACACCATGGGCACAGACCTCCGGGCTGGCTCGCTATAATTGGTAACCAAAGGCCAGGATGTGTGCCCGACGCACAGTGAGGCCAAGCAACAGCAAAACATTGGACTTTGGAGCCGAGAAATATTTGTTGTTGAGACATTCAAGGAAATGGGTGGCTTATGCCGGGTAATCCCCAACCTTGAAAGCTTTTAGCAAAGCCCTCTTAGAGGTAAGGTGATGGAGGGGTGTGGCTGTTCGTTGAAAACTTCTCCCTGTCCGATCCTTTGTTCCTGAGGACAGGTCATAGTCAGGTCTCAATGTTCCTATCAATCTCCAGCCAACAAATGTCACTCTCTGGGTGACAAGAAAGGGCAAGGTCCCAAGGCACAAGGCTCACCCTCTCAGGTCCAGACCCACCTAAGAGAAAGGGGTCCCTGGGAGGGGTGGTGGTCCTCCTGCCATGGAGGGTTTGTCCAGGAGCTGGTCTGGGTCCTCTCACCAGTGCCCATGCCTCACAGAGGAGGCAGCTCTGCCTTGGTGGCTCCCTCAGGACCAGGTCCCAGACCCTTGCTAGCTGTCATCACTGAGGGAGCCGGGAGCACATAACTCAACAGGTCTTAATGCTCCTCAGGCCACCCAAACAGTGGCGGTCAGGTACCCCAGACTGTGAGCCATACCCTTAGGGTCACAGTGGCGGTGTGTGGTAGAGGTTCAACACTGCCTCAAGGCCTGGTCTGGGCCAGTCGGCATTCATGGCCTTGGCTCTGGAGCCATGCAGGTCACACCCTCAGCCTGTTTTCTGGGCCCCCCATCACACAAGCTGGCCCAAGGCCGTGTGAGCAGAAGAATGCTGGGGAGAAGGCTGGCACTTGCCTCTTACCTCACGCTCCAGGTTTGAAGGGGCAGCACTCCACTGACTGCTGCCTAAATAAGGCCCCCACTAAAGATGGCTGACAGACAGTGGCTTGCTTGGGGCAGGGGCCCACTACAATGCCCACCAATGGCTGAGCAGGGTGGTCACAGTGGCATTAGTGGTCTCCTGGTAACCATTGCCTGGTAACGGGGCAGTGGGTCACAGTGCACAGCAAGGGCTGCCTGGGAAGGGCTGCATTCAGCTGGCTATGGTACAATTCCCCCTTTTCTTTGGTCCTCTTCAACCCTGAGGAGAATATGTGGATATGATTTGGATAGAGTGGTTAATCATAAACTCAGCAGCGGATCTCTGTTTTAGGGGACTTGCTTTCAACCTCGATTCCTGGTTCATCTTTTCCCAAGTCTTTCAGGGAATGGGGTGACCACCACTCTAGCTACGTCCTGCTGCAGGAAAGCAAAGCCCTACAGTGCATTCTGAGTTGGAAGCAATGCCACGTTGCAAGTCTTGATCCAAGTCTTATATAAACTTGTATAAGGAATCCAGGAGAATAAGCCTGAAAAGCAGCGTGAGGGTGGCACTCTGGGGGAGACGTTCTGGCAGGTAATCCAGACACGCAGAAGCAGAAGGGAAGAACTTGTTGTAAGTTGTTAGGAAGTTGAGGGGAAGAGCTTCCCTTAACGGGAGAACACAGATCAAAATCAGCATTATTACAAAGCAAATCCATAAACGTTAGTAGCATATGCATCTGTTTACTCAGTTTGTCAAAACTGCCTTGGTAAGAGTCTTCTTGATGTTGAAGCACTTTGGGAAAGCCTCAGCCTAACTATCTGTTAGACACTTAAAGAGGCAAGGTTAAAGATCGGTTGACAAGGGGTTGAGAAGGGAGCTTAATCAAGTGGCTCTCATGTAACCGTCAGCATGGCTGACCGATTATCCCAAGGCATACCTGCATTTCAGAAACTTTGTACCCTTTCTAGAATATCGACAGGTGTGCCATGTATCCATCCTGTGTAATTGGAGAAGCTTCTCCCCCATTTCACAATGTTTTCTCTGTAATTTCCATACCAGATATACGACTGAAATAGTCCTCCTTGAGTTGCCTTAAGGGCCCCGCAACTAATCCAAAGTTAACAAACTATTTCAAAACACCTGGTCCAATAAGCTCATCAGTCCTTTGAAGAGAATTCTTCTTTCTTCTCCAAAGTGAGAAGAGATCTTAAAAGCAAATAGAGATCCCTTCAAGGCAGGACAGTTCACATGCCATGTTATTGAAAGCAGCATTCCAAGTAAACGTGTTCTCTTGGCAGAGGGGAACCCAATCCAGCCTTGAAAAAAACGTATTTTTAATAACAGTATCCATTTCCCGAAGTGGAGTTTCGTTTCAGCCCAATGATGCATCAAATGTTGGTTTTTGGCTCAACACATTTATCCCACCTTCCTACTCTATCCTGAAATGTGTTCCTTTTCATGAGTTTCTTAGCTTTAATTACATATTTCGATTACAATCCTCAAGTCCTTAACACCTTCACTTAGTGAAAACCAAGAAGCAAGCAATTGTCAGCTGGATGTCACACCAGCATTTCTGATTGCAAACAGATGCTTTTGAGACCTTCTGCTAAGTAGGCAAAGGTAGGGAATCTTAGATGTGCCCAGCATCCAATGTTCCAATCCTCTATCCTCTTTGAAATGACCCGGAGAGCCAAGGAATGCTTGCCACTTACCTTGGTGAAGTTTCATGCTACCCAAATCTAGAGAGGCCATTTAGAAAGACTTCAAGTGTCATCATTTCAACTTATGGTCCTTGCTGTCAAATTGGCAACAGATATAAGGTCTTTTTGGATCTCTAAGAAACCTAAGGACCGCAGAAGGTTTACACTTCAGAATGCAAGAAGCTTAAGGCAGCTTCCATACCAGATATCAGTTCAGTACTAGCTATTTGCCAGATCATCAGGACCTGAAATCCATGGAGGCCAATTCTCTCAAGAGGAGGAAGTATTGAATAGGTAAGTGCTTTCCCTTTCAGTGAAATAGAGCTCATTTGCACATCAACTCGGCAGTTGATGTCAATTGCCTTATCCCTAAAAGTGGCCCAAATCTGGAGAATGCACCTGAAAGGGGTGCGTTGGGGAAGCACATTTGAGTTTCCCAGAGCCACAACACTTTCACACAAAACAAACGCAAAAGTACATGCAAAAAAGAAACTCTCAGTCCTGAGGACCAAAGCAAAGGGTGAGGATGAACAACATCCTCAGTGTTTTCGAACTGCGTTCCCTCATTTTAACAACAAAACGACAAACAGCATGCAAATTGAAAGATAGGGAATCAGGACCACAGTTGTCATGCCTGCTGACCTAGGAAGCCGAAAGAGCCAAAAAGGAAAAAGCAAAGAAATTAGGAAAAGTTCAATTTGCTTCATGAACTTCCACATGTCTCCTGGAAATATGCTCGTTTTCTCAGGGTCACAATGATGAAAACCAAAAGGATTTCACTGAGCAAACTTTCTCTAACTGAATATTTTACATAGACTGGTTTTGGAGATATGAAAATGATTCATTTGATGCCATGTTTCACCAGAATCTGTAGAATATGCTGGCCATGCAATGTAAAAAAAAAAAAAATACTTGCTTGTCCCTTAGCGAACTACAAGATGGACGAGAGCTCTGCTGATCACAGCAGGTGTTATCCAATAGCAGAGAAACAAATGCAATGCCAAAAGGTCTCTCAGGATCGCAGTTCCCAGGCACCAAAGGGCAGATTCCTACCCATTGGAAAGGGAATATGTCAACCAATGTTCCACCACAGCTGAAACACAATGCAGGAGGGAGCGATACCTAGTGTGATCATATGCAAGCTCCGTTACTGACCAAAGACGTCTCAAGTACTCAATGCAAGTGCTGTTTCACACACCTACAATGTACGAATCACAAACAGGATCCCACAAACCAAAGCACAGACTGCCGTGATTAACACCACATTGACACACACAAACACATGAAGAACAAATAAACACTCCAATCACAAAGACAGAAAGCCAGAGAAGGCATTTTGTCAACTTACACTTCCACTCCCACATGGAGGCCCCCAGTTCTCAAGAGGGAATGGACTCAGAGGGGCTCACATCCGCTAAGGGGAGCAGCCCAGTTGGAGTAGACCTATTTCCCAGCCTGTGCAAGCTGGAGCGACTTACCCCCAAATGACATGAACTGTATACCGTTGCTCTGGACATGTCTCCAAGACAAGCAGCCTCGTGCTGTAGGGCAGCCACTGCATATCAGGGAGAATCCCTGCCAGTATCCTGGAGGCAAATGTACTCTGGCATGTGCCTGGAACGATAAATGGGGATGCCTAAGATAGAGAACAACACACCATGGGCAGAGAGCTCCTGGCTGGCTCACTATAATTGGTAACCAAAGGCCAGGATGTGTGCCCGACGCACAGTGAGGCCAAGCAACAGCAAAACATTGGCCTTTGGAGCCGAGAAATATTTGTTGTTTAGACATTCAAGGAAATGGGTGGCTTATGCTGGGTAATCCCCAACCTTGAAAGCTTTTAGCAAAGCCCCCTTAGAGGAAAGGTGATGGAGGGGTGTGGCTGTTCGTTGAAAACTTCTCCCTGTCCGATCCTTTGTTGTTGAGGACAGGTCATAGTCAGGTCTCAATGTTCCTATCATTCTCCAGCAAACAAATGTCACTCTCTGGGTGACAAGAAAGGGCAAGGTCCCAAGGCACAAGGCTCACCCTCTGAGGTAGAGACCCACTAAAGAGAAAGGGGTCCCTGGGAGGGGTGGTGGTCCTCCTGCCATGGAGGGTTTGTCCAGAAGCCGGTCTGGGTCCTCTCACCAGTGCCCATCCCTCACAGAAGAGGCAGCTCTGCCTTGGTGGCTCCCTCAGGGCCAGGTCCCAGACCCTTGCTAGCTGTCATCACTGAGGGAGCCGGGTGCACATGCCCCAACAGGTCTTAATGCTCCTCAGGCCACCCAAAGAGTGGCGGTCAGGTACCCCAGACTGTGAGCCATACCCTTAGGGTCACAGTGGCGGTATGTGGTAGAGGTTCAACACTGCCTCAAGGCCTGGTCTGGGCCAGTAGGCATTCATGGCTTTGGCTCTGGAGCCCTGCAGGACACACCCCCAGCCTGTTCTCTGGGCCCCCCATCACACCAGCTGGCCCAAGGCCGTGTGAGCAGAAGAATGCTGGGGAGAAGGCTGGCACTTGCCTCTTACCTCATGCTCCAGGTCTGAAGGGGCAGCACTCCACTGACTGCTGCCTAAAAAAGGGCCCCCACTAAAGATGGCTGACAGACAGTGGCTTGCTTGGGGCAGGGGCCCACTACACTGCCCAGCAATGGCTGAGCAGGGTGGTCACAGTGGCATTAGTGGTCTCCTGGTAACCATTGCCTGGTAACGGGGCAGTGGGTCACAGTGCACAGCAAGGGCTGCCTGGGAAGAGCTGCATTCAGCTGGCTATGGTACAATTCCCCCTTTTCTTTGGTCCTCTGCAACCCTGAGGAGAATATGTGGGTATGATTTGGATAGAGTGGTTAATCATAAACTCAGCAGCGGATCTCTGTTTTAGGGGACTTGCTTTCAACCTCCATTCCTGGTTCATCTTTTCCCAAGTCTTTCAGGGAATGGGGTGACGACCACTCTAGCTACGTCCTGCTGCAGGAAAGCAAAGCCCTACAGTGCATTCTGAGTTGGAAGCAATGCCACGTTGCAAGTCTTGATCCAAGTCTTATATAAACTTGTATAAGGAATCCAGGAGAATAAGCCTGAAAAGCAGCGTGAGGGTGGCACTCTGGGGGAGACGTTCTGGCAGGTAATCCAGACATGCAGAAGCAGAAGGGAAGAAATTGTTGTAAGTTGTTAGGAAGTTGAGGGGAAGAGCTTCCCTTAACGGGAAAACACAGATCAAAATCAGCATTATTGCAAAGCAAATCCATAAACGTTAGTAGCATATGCATCTGTTTACTCAGTTTGTCAAAACTGCATTGGTAAGAGTCTTCTTGAAGTTGAAGCACTTTGGAAAAGCCTCAGCCTAACTATCTGTTAGACACTTAAAGAGGCATGGTTAAAGATCGGATGACAAGGGGTTGAGAAGGAAGCTTAATCAAGTGGCTCTCATGTAACCGTCAGCATGGCTGGCCAATTATCTCAAGGCATACCTGCATTTCAGAAACTTTGTACCCTTTCTAGAATATCGACAGGTGTGCCATGTATCCATCCTGTGTAATTGGAGAAGCTTCTCCCCCATTTCACAATGTTTTCTCTGTAATTTCCATACCAGATATACGACTGAAATAGTCCTCCTTGAGTTGCCTTAAGGGCCCCGCAACTAATCCAAAGTTAACAAACTATTTCAAAACACCTGGTCCAATAAGCTCATCAGTCCTTTGAAGAGAATTCTTCTTTCTTCTGCAAAGTGAGAAGAGATCTTAGAAGCAAATCGAGATCCCTTAAAGGCAGGACAGTTCACATACCATGGTATTGAAAGCAGCGTTCCAAGTAAACATGTTCTCTTGTCAGAGGGGAACCCAATCCAGCCTTGAAAAAAACGTATTTTTAATAACAGTATCCATTTCCCGAAGTGGAGTTTCGTTTCAGCCCAATGATGCATCAAATGTTGGTTTTTGGCTCAACACATTTATCCCACCTTCCTACTCTATCCTGAAATGTGTTCCTTTTCATGAGTTTCTTAGCTTTAATTACATATTTCGTTTACAATCCTCAAGTCCTTAACACCTTCACTTAGTGAAAACCAAGAAGCAAGCAATTGTCAGCTGGATGCCATACCAGCATTTCTGATTGCAAACGGATGCTTTTGAGACCTTCTGCTAAGTAGGCAAAGGTAGGGAATCTTAGATGTGCCCAGCATCCAATGTTCCAATCCTCTATCCTCTTTGAAATGACCCGGAGAGTCAAGGAATGCTTGCCACTTACCTTGGTGAAGTTTCATGCTACCCAAATCTAGAGAGGCCATTTAGAAAGACTTCAGGTGTCATCATTTCAACTTATGGTCCTTGCTGTCAAATTTGCAATAGATATAAGGTCTTTTTGGATCTCTAAGAAACCTAGGGACCGCAGAAGGTTTATACTTCAGAATGCAAGAAGCTTAAGGCAGCTTCCATACCAGATATCAGTTCAGTACTAGCTATTTGCCAGATCATCAGGACCTGAAATCCATGGAGGCCAATTCTCTCCAGAGGAGGAAGTATTGAATAGGTAAGTGCTTCCCTTTCAGTGAAATAGAGCTCATTTACACATCAACTCGGCAGTTGATGTCAATTACCTTATCCCTAAAAGTGGCCCAAATCTGGAGAATGCACCTGAAAGGGGTGCGTTGGGGAAGCAATTTGAGTTTCCCAGAGCCACAACACTTTCACACAAAACAAACGCAAAAGTACATGCAAAGAAGAAACTCTCAGTCCTGAGGACCAAAGCAAAGGGTGAGGATGAACAACATCCTCAGTGTTTTTGAAGTACGTTCCCTCATTTTAACAACAAAACGACAAACAACATGCAAATTGAAAGATAGGGAATCAGGACCACAATTGTCATGCCTACTGACCTGGGAAGCAGAAAGAGCCAAAAAGGAAAAAGCAAAGAAATTAGGAAAAGTTCAATTTGCTTCATGAACTTCCACATGTCTGCTGGAAATATGCTCGTTTTCTCAGGGTCACAATGATGAAAACCAAAAGGATTTCACTGAGCAAACTTTCTCTAACTGAATATTTTACATAGACTGGTTTTGGAGATATGAAAATGATTCATTTGATGCCATGTTTCACCAGAATCTGTAGAATATGCTGGCCATGCAATGTAAAAAAAAAAAAAAATGCTTGTACCTTAGCGGACTACAAGATGGACTAGAGCTCTGCTGATCACAGCAGGTGTTATCCAACAGCAGAGAGACAAATGCAATGCCAAAAGGTCTCTCAGGATCGCAGTACCCAGGCACCAAAGGGCAGATTCCTACCCATTGGAAAGGGAATATGTCAACCAATGTTCCACCACAGCTGAAACACAACGCAGGAGGGAACGATACCTAGTGTGATCATATGCAAGCTCCGTTACTGACCAAAGACGTCTCAAGTACTCAATGCAAGTGCTGTTTCACACACCTACAATGTACGAATCACAAACAGGATCCCACAAACCACAGCACAGACTGCCATGATTAACACCACATTGACACACACAAACACATGAAGAACAAATAAACACTGCAATCACAAAGACAGAAAGCCAGAGAAGGCATTTTGTCAACTTCCACTTCCACTCCCACATGGAGGCCCCCAGTTCTCAAGACGGAATGGACTCAGAGGGGCTCACATCCGCTAAGGGGAGCAGCCCAGTTGGAGTAGACCTATTTCCCAGCCTGTGCAAGCTGGAGCGACTTACCCCCAAATGACATGAACTGTATACCGTTGCTCTGGACATGTCTCCAAGACAAGCAGCCTCGTGCTGTAGGGCAGCCACTGCATATCAGGGAGAATCCCTGCCAGTATCCGGGAGACAAATGTACTCTGGCATGTGCTGGGAACTATAAATGGCGACGCCCCTGATCGAGATCAACACACCATGGGCACACACCTCCTGGCTGGCTCGCTATCATTTGGAACCAAAGGCCAGGATGTGTGCCCGACGCACAGTGAGGCCAAGCAACAGCAAAACATTGGACTTTGGAGCCGAGAAATATTTGTTGTTGAGACATTCAAGGAAATGGGTGGCTTATGCTGGGTAATCCCCAACCTTGAAAGCTTTTAGCAAAGCCCTCTTAGAGGTAAGGTGATGGAGGGGTGTGGCTGTTCGTTGAAAACTTCTCCCTGTCCGATCCTTTGTTCTTGAGGACAGGTCATAGTCAGGTCTCAATGTTCCTATCAATCTCCAGCAAACAAATGTCACTCTCTGGGTGACAAGAAAGGGCAAGGTCCCAAGGCAAAAGGCTCACCCTCTGAGGTCCAGACCCACCTAAGAGAAACGGGTCCCTGGGAGGGGTGAAGGTCCTCCTGCCATGGAGGGTTTGTCCAGGAGCTGGTCTGGGTCCTCCCACCAGTGCCCACGCCTCACAGAGGAGGCATCTCTGCCTTGGTGGCTCCCTCAGGGCCAGGTCCCAGACCCTTGCTAGCTCTCATCACTGAGGGAGCCGGGTGCACACAACCCAATAGGTCTTAATGCTCCTCAGGCCACCCAAACAGTGGTGGTCAGGTACCCCAGACTGTGAGCCATACCCTTAGGGTCACAGTGGCGGTGTGTGGTAGAGGTTCAACACTGCCTCAAGGCCTGGTCTGGGCCAGTGGGCATTCATGGCCTTGGCTCTGGAGCCCTGCAGGACACACCCTCAGCCTGTTCTCTGGGCCCCCCATCACACCAGCTGGCCCAAGGCCGTGTGAGCAGAAGAATGCTGGGGAGAAGGCTGGCACTTGCCTCTTACCTCACGCTCCAGGTCTGAAGGGGCAGCACTCCACTGACTGCTGCCTAACAAAGGGCCCCCACTAAAGATGGCTGACAGACAGTGGCTTGCTTGGGGCAGGGGCCCACTACACTGCCCACCAATGGCTGAGCAGGGTGGTCACAGTGGCATTAGTGGTCTCCTGGTAACCATTGCCTGGTAACGGGGCAGTGGGTCACAGTGCACAGCAAGGGCTGCCTGGGAAGGGCTGCATTCAGCTGGCTATGGTACAATTCCCCCTTTTCTTTGGTCCTCTGCAACCCTGAGGAGAATATGTGGGTATGATTTGGATAGAGTGGTTAATCATAAACTCAGCAGCGGATCTCTGTTTTAGGGGACTTGCTTTCAACCTCCATTCCTAGTTCATCTTTTCCAAAGTCTTTCAGGGAACGGGGTGATGATCACTCTAGCTACGTCCTGCTGGAGGAAAGCAAAGCCCTACAGTGCATTCTGAGTTGGAAGCAAGGCCACGTTGCAAGTCTTGATCCAAGTCTCATATAATCTTGTATAAGGAATCCAGGAGAATAAGCCTGAAAAGCAGCGTGAGGGTGGCACTCTGGGGGAGACGTTCTGGCAGGTAATCCAGACACGCAGAAGCAGAAGGGAAAAATTATTGTAAGTTGTTAAGAAGTTGAGGGAAAGAGCTTCCCTTAACGGGAGAACACAGATCAAAATCAGCATTATTGTGAAGCAAATCCATAAACGTTAGTAGCATATGCATCTGTTTACTCAGTTTGTCAAAACTGCATTGGTAAGAGTCTTCTTGAAGTTGAAGCACTTTGGGAAAGCCTCAGCCTAACTATCTGTTAGACACTTAAAGAGGCAAGGTTAAAGATCGCATGACAAGGGGTTGAGAAGGAAGCTTAATCAAGTGGCTCTCATGTAACCGTCAGCATGGCTGACCGATTATCCCAAGGCATACCTGCATTTCAGAAACTTTGTACCCTTTCTAGAATATCGACAGGTGTGCCATGTATCCATCCTGTGTAATTGGAGAAGCTTCTCCCCCATTTCACAATGTTTTCTCTGTAATTTCCATACCAGATATACGACTGAAATAGTCCTCCTTGAGTTGCCTTAAGGGCCCCACAACTAATTCAACGTTAACAAAATATTTCAAAACACCTGGTCCAATAAGCTCATCAGTCCTTTGGAGAGAATTCTTCTTTCTTCTCCAAAGTGAGAAGAGATCTTAAAAGCAAATAGAGATCCCTTAAAGGCAGGACAGGTCACATACCATGTTATTGAAAGCAGCATTCCAAGTAAACGTGTTCTCTTGGCAGAGGGGAACCCAATCCAGCCTTGAAAAAAACGTATTTGTAATAACAGTATCCATTTCCCGAAGTGGAGTTTCGTTTCAGCCCAATGATGCATCAAATGTTGGTTTTTGGCTCAACACATTTATCCCACCTTCCTACTCTATCCTGAAATGTGTTCCTTTTCATGAGTTTCTTAGCTTTAATTACATATTTCGATTACAATCCTCAAGTCCTTAACACCTTCACTTAGTGAAAACCAAGAAGCAAGCAATTGTCAGCTGGATGCCATACCAGCATTTCTGACTGCAAATGGATGCTTTTGAGACCTTCTGCTAAGTAGGCAAAGGTAGGGAATCTTAGATGTGCCCAGCATCCAATGTTCCAATCCTCTATCCTCTTTGAAATGACCCGGAGAGTCAAGGAATGCTTGCCACTTACCTTGGTGAAGTTTCATGCTACCCAAATGTAGAGAGGCCAGTTAGAAAGACTTCAAGTGTCATCATTTCAACTTATGGTCCTTGCTATCAAATTGGCAACAGATATAAGGTCTTTTTGGATCTCTAAGAAACCTAGGGACCACAGAAGGTTTATACTTCAGAATGCAAGAAGCTTAAGGCAGCTTCCATACCAGATATCAGTTCAGTACTAGCTATTTGCCAGATCATCAGGATCCGAAATCCATGGAGGCCAATTCTCTCCAGAGGAGGAAGTATTGAATTGGTAAGTGCTTCCCTTTCAGTGAAATAGAGCTCATTTACACATCAACTCGGCAGTTGATGTCAATTGCCTAATCCCTAAAAGTGGCCCAAATCTGGAGAATGCAGATGAAAGGGGTGCGTTGGGGAAGCACATTTGAGTTTCCCATGCCACAACACTTTCACACAAAACAAACGCAAAAGTACATGCAAAAAAAAAACTCTCAGTCCTGAGGACCAAAGCAAAGGGTGAGGATGAACAACATCCTCAGTGTTTTCGAACTACGTTCCCTCATTTTAACAACAAAACGACAAACAACATGCAAATTGAAAGATAGGGAATCAGGACCACAGTTGTCATGCCTACTGACCTGGGAAGCAGAAAGAGCCAAAAAGGAAAAAGCAAAGAAATTAGGAAAAGTTCAATTTGCTTCATTAACTTCCAAATGTCTCCTGGAAATATGCTCGTTTTCTCAGGGTCACAATGATGAAAACCAAAAGGATTTCACTGAGCAAACTTTCTCTAACTGAATATTTTACATAGACTGGTTTTGGAGATATGAAAATGATTCATTTGATGCCATGTTTCACCAGAATCTGTAGAATATGCTGGCCATGCAATGTAAAAAAAAGAAAAAAAATACTTGCTTATACCTTAGCGGACTACAAGATGGACTAGAGCTCTGCTGATCACAGCAGGTGTTATCCAATAGCAGAGAGACAAATGCAATGCCAAAAGGTCTCTCAGGATCGCAGTTCCCAGGCACCAAAGGGGAGATTCCTACCCATTGGAAAGGGAATATGTCAACCAATGTTCCACCACAGCTGAAACACAACGCAGGAGGGAACGATACCTAGTGTGATCATATGCAAGCTCCGTTACTGACCAAAGACGTCTCAATTACTCAATGCAAGTGCTGTTTCACACACCTACAATGTACGAATCACAAACAGGATCCCACAAACTAAAGCACAGACTGCCATGATTAACACCACATTGACACACACAAACACATGAAGAACAAATAAACACTGCAATCACAAAGACAGAAAGCCAGAGAAGGCATTTTGTCAACTTCCACTTCCACTCCCACATGGAGGCCCCCAGTTCTCAAGACGGAATGGACTCAGAGGGGCTCACATCCGCTAAGGGGAGCAGCCCAGTTGGAGTAGACCTATTTCCCAGCATGTGCAAGCTGGAGCGACTTACCCCCAAATGACATGAACTGTATACCGTTGCTCTGGACATGTCTCCAAGACAAGCAGCCTCGTGCTGTAGGGCAGCCACTGCATATCAGGGAGAATCCCTGCCAGTATCCTGGAGACAAATGTACTCTGGCATGTGCTGGGAACTATAAATGGCGACGCCCCTGATCGAGATCAACACACCATGGGCACACACCTCCTGGCTGGCTCGCTATCATTTGGAACCAAAGGCCAGGATGTGTGCCCGACGCACAGTGAGGCCAAGCAACAGCAAAACATTGGACTTTGGAGCCGAGAAATATTTGTTGTTGAGACATTCAAGGAAATGGGTGGCTTATGCTGGGTAATCCCCAACCTTGAAAGCTTTTAGCAAAGCCCTCTTAGAGGTAAGGTGATGGAGGGGTGTGGCTGTTCGTTGAAAACTTCTCCCTGTCCGATCCTTTGTTCTTGAGGACAGGTCATAGTCAGATCCCAATGTTCCTATCAATCTCCAGCAAACAAATGTCACTCTCTGGGTGACAAGAAAGGGCAAGGTCCCAAGGCAAAAGGCTCACCCTCTGAGGTCCAGACCCACCTAAGAGAAACGGGTCCCTGGGAGGGGTGAAGGTCCTCCTGCCATGGAGGGTTTGTCCAGGAGCTGGTCTGGGTCCTCCCACCAGTGCCCACGCCTCACAGAGGAGGCATCTCTGCCTTGGTGGCTACCTCAGGGCCAGGTCCCAGACCCTTGCTAGCTCTCATCACTGAGGGAGCCGGGTGCACAAAACCCAATAGGTCTTAATGCTCCTCAGGCCACCCAAACAGTGGTGGTCAGGTACCCCAGACTGTGAGCCATACCCTTAGGGTCACAGTGGCGGTGTGTGGTAGAGGTTCAACACTGCCTCAAGGCCTGGTCTGGGCCAGTGGGCATTCATGGCCTTGGCTCTGGAGCCCTGCAGGACACACCCTCAGCCTGTTCTCTGGGCCCCCCATCACACCAGCTGGCCCAAGGCCGTGTGAGCAGAAGAATGCTGGGGAGAAGGCTGGCACTTGCCTCTTACCTCACGCTCCAGGTCTGAAGGGGCAGCACTCCACTGACTGCTGCCTAAAAAAGGGCCCCCACTAAAGATGGCTGACAGACAGTGGCTTGCTTGGGGCAGGGGCCCACTACACTGCCCACCAATGGCTGAGCAGGGTGGTCACAGTGGCATTAGTGGTCTCCTGGTAACCATTGCCTGGTAACGGGGCAGTGGGTCACAGTGCACAGCAAGGGCTGCCTGGGAAGGGCTGCATTCAGCTGGCTATGGTACAATTCCCCCTTTTCTTTGGTCCTCTGCAACCCTGAGGAGAATATGTGGGTATGATTTGGATAGAGTGGTTAATCATAAACTCAGCAGCGGATCTCTGTTTTAGGGGACTTGCTTTCAACCTCCATTCCTAGTTCATCTTTTCCCAAGTCTTTCAGGGAATGGGGTGACGATCACTCTAGCTACGTCCTGCTGGAGGAAAGCAAAGCCCTACAGTGCATTCTGAGTTGGAAGCAAGGCCACGTTGCAAGTCTTGATCCAAGTCTCATATAAACTTGTATAAGGAATCCAGGAGAATAAGCCTGAAAAGCAGCGTGAGGGTGGCACTCTGGGGGAGACGTTCTGGCAGGTAATCCAGACACGCAGAAGCAGAAGGGAAAAATTATTGTAAGTAGTTAGGAAGTTGAGGGGAAGAGCTTCCCTTAACGGGAGAACACAGATCAAAATCAGCATTATTGTGAAGCAAATCCATAAACGTTAGTAGCATATGCATCTGTTTACTCAGTTTGTCAAAACTGCATTGGTAAGAGTCTTCTTGAAGTTGAAGCACTTTGGGAAAGCCTCAGCCTAACTATCTGTTAGACACTTAAAGAGGCAAGGTTAAAGATCGGTTGACAAGGGGTTGAGAAGGGAGCTTAATCAAGTGGCTCTCATGTAACCGTCAGCATGGCTGACCGATTATCCCAAGGCATACCTGCATTTCAGAAACTTTGTACCCTTTCTAGAATATCGACAGGTGTGCCATGTATCCATCCTGTGTAATTGGAGAAGCTTCTCCCCCATTTCACAATGTTTTCTCTGTAATTTCCATACCAGATATACGACTGAAATAGTCCTCCTTGAGTTGCCTTAAGGGCCCCGCAACTAATCCAAAGTTCACAAAATATTTCAAAACACCTGGTCCAATAAGCTCATCAGTCCTTTGAAGAGAATTCTTCTTTCTTCTCCAAAGTGAGAAGAGATCTTAAAAGCAAATCGAGATCCCTTAAAGGCAGGACAGGTCACATACCATGTTATTGAAAGCAGCATTGCAAGTAATCGTGTTCTCTTGGCAGAGGGGAACCCAATCCAGCCTTGAAAAAAACGTATTTTTAATAACAGTATCCATTTCCCGAAGTGGAGTTTCGTTTCAGCCCAATGATGCATCAAATGTTGGTTTTTGGCTCAACACATTTATCCCACCTTCCTACTCTATCCTGAAATGTGTTCCTTTTCATGAGTTTCTTAGCTTTAATTACATATTTCGATTACAATCCTCAAGTCCTTAACACCTTCACTTAGTGAAAACCAAGAAGCAAGCAATTGTCAGCTGGATGCCATACCAGCATTTCTGACTGCAAATGGATGCTTTTGAGACCTTCTGCTAAGTAGGCAAAGGTAGGGAATCTTAGATGTGCCCAGCATCCAATGTTCCAATCCTCTATCCTCTTTGAAATGACCCGGAGAGTCAAGGAATGCTTGCCACTTACCTTGGTGAAGTTTCATGCTACCCAAATCTAGAGAGGCCATTTAGAAAGACTTCAAGTGTCATCATTTCAACTTATGGTCCTTGCTGTCAAATTGGCAACAGATATAAGGTCTTTTTGGATCTCTAAGAAACCTAGGGACCGCAGAAGGTTTATACTTCAGAATGCAAGAAGCTTAAGGCAGCTTCCATACCAGATATCAGTTAAGTACTAGCTATTTGCCAGATCATCAGGATCCGAAATCCATGGAGGCCAATTCTCTCCAGAGGAGGAAGTATTGAATTGGTAAGTGCTTCCCTTTCAGTGAAATAGAGCTCATTTACACATCAACTCGGCAGTTGATGTCAATTGCCTAATCCCTAAAAGTGGCCCAAATCTGGAGAATGCAGATGAAAGGGGTGCGTTGGGGAAGCACATTTGAGTTTCCCATGCCACAACACTTTCACACAAAACAAACGCAAAAGTACATGAAAAAAAGAAACTCTCAGTCCTGAGGACCAAAGCAAAGGGTGAGGATGAACAACATCCTCAGTGTTTTCGAACTACGTTCCCTCATTTTAACAACAAAACGACAAACAACATGCAAATTGAAAGATAGGGAGTCAGGACCACAGTTGTCATGCCTACTGACCTGGGAAGCAGAAAGAGCCAAAAAGTAAAAAGCAAAGAAATTAGGAAAAGTTCAATTTGCTTCATTAACTTCCAAATGTCTCCTGGAAATATGCTCGTTTTCTCAGGGTCACAATGATGAAAACCAAAAGGATTTCACTGAGCAAACTTTCTCTAACTGAATATTTTACATAGACTGGTTTTGGAGATATGAAAATGATTCATTTGATGCCATGTTTCACCAGAATCTGTAGAATATGCTGGCCATGCAATGTAAAAAAAAGAAAAAAAATACTTGCTTGTACCTTAGCGGACTACAAGATGGACTAGAGCTCTGCTGATCACAGCAGGTGTTATCCAATAGCAGAGAGACAAATGCAATGCGAAAAGGTCTCTCAGGATCGCAGTTCCCAGGCACCAAAGGGGAGATTCCTACCCATTGGAAAGGGAATATGTCAACCAATGTTCCACCACAGCTGAAACACAACGCAGGAGGGAACGATACCTAGTGTGATCATATGCAAGCTCCGTTACTGACCAAAGACGTCTCAATTACTCAATGCAAGTGCTGTTTCACACACCTACAATGTACGAATCACAAACAGGATGCCACAAACCAAAGCACAGACTGCCATGATTAACACCACATTGACACACACAAACACATGAAGAACAAATAAACACTGCAATCACAAAGACAGAAAGCCAGAGAAGGCATTTTGTCAACTTCCACTTCCACTCCCACATGGAGGCCCCCAGTTCTCAAGACGAAATGGATTCAGAGTGGCTCACATCCGCTAAGGGGAGCAGCCCAGTTGGAGTAGACCTATTTCCCAGCCTGTGCAAGCTGGAGCGACTTACCCCCAAATGACATGAACTGTATACCGTTGCTCTGGACATGTCTCCAAGACAAGCAGCCTCGTGCTGTAGGGCAGCCACTGCATATCAGGGAGAATCCCTGCCAGTATCCTGGAGACAAATGTACTCTGGCATGTGCTGGGAACTATAAATGGCGACGCCCCTGATCGAGATCAACACACCATGGGCACACACCTCCTGGCTGGCTCGCTATCATTTGGAACCAAAGGCCAGGATGTGTGCCCGACGCACAGTGAGGCCAAGCAACAGCAAAACATTGGACTTTGGAGCCGAGAAATATTTGTTGTTGAGACATTCAAGGAAATGGGTGGCTTATGCTGGGTAATCCCCAACCTTGAAAGCTTTTAGCAAAGCCCTCTTAGAGGTAAGGTGATGGAGGGGTGTGGCTGTTCGTTGAAAACTTCTCCCTGTCCGATCCTTTGTTCTTGAGGACAGGTCATAGTCAGGTCTCAATGTTCCTATCAATCTCCAGCAAACAAATGTCACTCTCTGGGTGACAAGAAAGGGCAAGGTCCCAAGGCAAAAGGCTCACCCTCTGAGGTCCAGACCCACCTAAGAGAAACGGGTCCCTGGGAGGGGTGAAGGTCCTCCTGCCATGGAGGGTTTGTCCAGGAGCTGGTCTGGGTCCTCCCACCAGTGCCCACGCCTCACAGAGGAGGCAGCTCTGCCTTGGTGGCTCCCTCAGGGCCAGGTCCCAGACGCTTGCTAGCTCTCATCACTGAGGGAGCCGGGTGCACATGACCCAACAGGTCTTAATGCTCCTCAGGCCACCCAAACAGTGGTGGTCAGGTACCCCAGACTGTGAGCCATACCCTTAGGGTCACAGTGGCGGTGTGTGGTAGAGGTTCAACACTGCCTCAAGGCCTGGTCTGGGCCAGTGGGCATTCATGGCCTTGGCTCTGGAGCCCTGCAGGACACACCCTCAGCCTGTTCTCTTGGCCCCCCATCACACCAGCTGGCCCAAGGCCGTGTGAGCAGAAGAATGCTGGGGAGAAGGCTGGCACTTGCCTCTTACCTCACGCTCCAGGTCTGAAGGGGCAGCACTCCACTGACTGCTGCCTAACAAAGGGCCCCCACTAAAGATGGCTGACAGACAGTGGCTTGCTTGGGGCAGGGGCCCACTACACTGCCCACCAATGGCTGAGCAGGGTGGTCACAGTGGCATTAGTGGTCTCCTGGTAACCATTGCCTGGTAACGGGGCAGTGGGTCACAGTGCACAGCAAGGGCTGCCTGGGAAGGGCCGCATTCAGCTGGCTATGGTACAATTCCCCCTTTTCTTTGGTCCTCTGCAACCCTGAGGAGAATATGTGGGTATGATTTGGATAGAGTGGTTAATCATAAACTCAGCAGTGGCTCTCTGTTTTAGGGGACTTGCTTTCAACCTCCATTCCTAGTTCATCTTTTCCAAAGTCTTTCAGGGAATGGGGTGACGATCACTCTAGCTACGTCCTGCTGGAGGAAAGCAAAGCCCTACAGTGCATTCTGAGTTGGAAGCAAGGCCACGTTGCAAGTCTTGATCCAAGTCTCATATAAACTTGTATAAGGAATCCAGGAGAATAAGCCTGAAAAGCAGCGTGAGGGTGGCACTCTGGGGGAGACGTTCTGGCAGGTAATCCAGACACGCAGAAGCAGAAGGGAAAAATTATTGTAAGTAATTAGGAAGTTGAGGGGAAGAGCTTCCCTTAACGGGAGAACACAGATCAAAATCAGCATTATTGTGAAGCAAATCCATAAACGTTAGTAGCATATGCATCTGTTTACTAAGTTTGTCAAAACTGCATTGGTAAGAGTCTTCTTGAAGTTGAAGCACTTTGGGAAAGCCTCAGCCTAACTATCTGTTAGACACTTAAAGAGGCAAGGTTAAAGATCGGTTGACAAGGGGTTGAGAAGGGAGCTTAATCAAGTGACTCTCATGTAACCGTCAGCATGGCTGACCGATTATCCCAAGGCATACCTGCATTTCAGAAACTTTGTACCCTTTCTAGAATATCGACAGGTGTGCCATGTATCCATCCTGTGTAATTGGAGAAGCTTCTCCCCCATTTCACAATGTTTTCTCTGTAATTTCCATACCAGATATACGACTGAAATAGTCCTCCTTGAGTTGCCTTAAGGGCCCCGCAACTAATCCAAAGTTAACAAAATATTTCAAAACACCTGGTCCAATAAGCTCATCAGTCCTTTGGAGAGAATTCTTCTTTCTTCTCCAAAGTGAGAAGAGATCTTAAAAGCAAATAGAGATCCCTTAAAGGCAGGACAGGTCACATACCATGTTATTGAAAGCAGCATTGCAAGTAAACGTGTTCTCTTGGCAGAGGGGAACCCAATCCAGCCTTGAAAAAAACGTATTTTTAATAACAGTATCCATTTCCCGAAGTGGAGTTTCGTTTCAGCCCAATGATGCATCAAATGTTGGTTTTTGGCTCAACACATTTATCCCACCTTCCTACTCTATCCTGAAATGTGTTCCTTTTCATGAGTTTCTTAGCTTTAATTACATATTTCGATTACAATCCTCAAGTCCTTAACACCTTCACTTAGTGAAAACCAAGAAGCAAGCAATTGTCAGCTGGATGCCATACCAGCATTTCTGACTGCAAATGGATGCTTTTGAGACCTTCTGCTAAGTAGGCAAAGGTAGGGAATCTTAGATGTGCCCAGCATCCAATGTTCCAATCCTCTATCCTCTTTGAAATGACCCGGAGACTCAAGGAATGCTTGCCACTTACCTTGGTGAAGTTTCATGCTACCCAAATGTAGAGAGGCCATTTAGAAAGACTTCAAGTGTCATCATTTCAACTTATGGTCCTTGCTATCAAATTGGCAACAGATATAAGGTCTTTTTGGATCTCTAAGAAACCTAGGGACCGCAGAAGGTTTATACTTCAGAATGCAAGAAGCTTAAGGCAGCTTCCATACCAGATATCAGTTCAGTACTAGCTATTTGCCAGATCATCAGGATCCGAAATCCATGGAGGCCAATTCTCTCCAGAGGAGGAAGTATTGAATTGGTAAGTGCTTCCCTTTCAGTGAAATAGAGCTCATTTACACATCAACTCGGCAGTTGATGTCAATTGCCTAATCCCTAAAAGTGGCCCAAATCTGGAGAATGCAGATGAAAGGGGTGCGATGCGGAAGCACATTTGAGTTTCCCATGCCACAACACTTTCACACAAAACAAACGCAAAAGTACATGCAAAAAAGAAACTCTCAGTCCTGAGGACCAAAGCAAAGGGTGAGGATGAACAACATCCTCAGTGTTTTCGAATTACGTTCCCTCATTTTAACAACAAAACGACAAACAACATGCAAATTGAAAGATAGGGAGTCAGGACCACAGTTGTCATGCCTACTGACCTGGGAAGCAGAAAGAGCCAAAAAGGAAAAAGCAAAGAAATTAGGAAAAGTTCAATTTGCTTCATTAACTTCCAAATGTCTCCTGGAAATATGCTCGTTTTCTCAGGGTCACAATGATGAAAACCAAAAGGATTTCACTGAGCAAACTTTCTCTAACTGAATATTTTACATAGACTGGTTTTGGAGATATGAAAATGATTCATTTGATGCCATGTTTCACCAGAATCTGTAGAATATGCTGGCCATGCAATGTAAAAAAAAGAAAAAAAATACTTGCTTGTCCCTTAGCGGACTACAAGATGGACTAGAGCTCTGCTGATCACAGCAGGTGTTATCCAATAGCAGAGAGACAAATGCAATGCCAAAAGGTCTCTCAGGATCGCAGTTCCCAGGCACCAAAGGGGAGATTCCTACCCATTGGAAAGGGAATATGTCAACCAATGTTCCACCACAGCTGAAACACAACGCAGGAGGGAACGATACCTAGTGTGATCATATGCAAGCTCCGTTACTGACCAAAGACGTCTCAAGTACTCAATGCAAGTGCTGTTTCACACACCTACAATGTACGAATCACAAACAGGATCCCACAAACCAAAGCACAGACTGCCATGATTAACACCACATTGACACACACAAACACATGAAGAACAAATAAACACTCCAATCACAAAGACAGAAAGCCAGAGAAGGCATTTTGTCAACTTCCACTTCCACTCCCACATGGAGGCCCCCAGTTCTCAAGACGGAATGGACTCAGAGGGGCTCACATCCGCTAAGGGGAGCAGCCCAGTTGGAGTAGACCTATTTCCCAGCCTGTGCAAGCTGGAGCGACTTACCCCCAAATGACATGAACTGTATACCGTTGCTCTGGACATGTCTCCAAGACAAGCAGCCTCGTGCTGTAGGGCAGCCACTGCATATCAGGGAGAATCCCTGCCAGTATCCTGGAGACAAATGTACTCTGGCATGTGCTGGGAACTATAAATGGCGACGCCCCTGATCGAGATCAACACACCATGGGCACACACCTCCTGGCTGGCTCGCTATCATTTGGAACCAAAGGCCAGGATGTGTGCCCGACGCACAGTGAGGCCAAGCAACAGCAAAACATTGGACTTTGGAGCCGAGAAATATTTGTTGTTGAGACATTCAAGGAAATGGGTGGCTTATGCTGGGTAATCCCCAACCTTGAAAGCTTTTAGCAAAGCCCTCTTAGAGGTAAGGTGATGGAGGGGTGTGGCTGTTCGTTGAAAACTTCTCCCTGTCCGATCCTTTGTTCTTGAGGACAGGTCATAGTCAGGTCTCAATGTTCCTATCAATCTCCAGCAAACAAATGTCACTCTCTGGGTGACAAGAAAGGGCAAGGTCCCAAGGCAAAAGGCTCACCCTCTGAGGTCCAGACCCACCTAAGAGAAAGGGGTCCCTGGGAGGGGTGAAGGTCCTCCTGCCATGGAGGGTTTGTCCAGGAGCTGGTCTGGGTCCTCCCACCAGTGCCCACGCCTCACAGAGGAGGCATCTCTGCCTTGGTGGCTACCTCAGGGCCAGGTCCCAGACCCTTGCTAGCTCTCATCACTGAGGGAGCCGGGTGCACACAACCCAATAGGTCTTAATGCTCCTCAGGCCACCCAAACAGTGGTGGTCAGGTACCCCAGACTGTGAGCCATACCCTTAGGGTCACAGTGGCGGTGTGTGGTAGAGGTTCAACACTGCCTCAAGGCCTGGTCTGGGCCAGTGGGCATTCATGGCCTTGGCTCTGGAGCCCTGCAGGACACACCCTCAGCCTGTTCTCTGGGCCTCCCATCACACCAGCTGGCCCAAGGCCGTGTGAGCAGAAGAATGCTGGGGAGAAGGCTGGCACTTGCCTCTTACCTCACGCTCCAGGTCTGAAGGGGCAGCACTCCACTGACTGCTGCCTAACAAAGGGCCCCCACTAAAGATGGCTGACAGACAGTGGCTTGCTTGGGGCAGGGGCCCACTACACTGCCCACCAATGGCTGAGCAGGGTGGTCACAGTGGCATTAGTGGTCTCCTGGTAACCATTGCCTGGTAACGGGGCAGTGGGTCACAGTGCACAGCAAGGGCTGCCTGGGAAGGGCTGCATTCAGCTGGCTATGGTACAATTCCCCCTTTTCTTTGGTCCTCTGCAACCCTGAGGAGAATATGTGGGTATGATTTGGATAGAGTGGTTAATCATAAACTCAGCAGCGGATCTCTGTTTTAGGGGACTTGCTTTCAACCTCCATTCCTAGTTCATCTTTTCCAAAGTCTTTCAGGGAATGGGGTGACGATCACTCTAGCTACGTCCGGCTGGAGGAAAGCAAAGCCCTACAGTGCATTCTGAGTTGGAAGCAAGGCCACGTTGCAAGTCTTGATCCAAGTCTCATATAATCTTGTATAAGGAATCCAGGAGAATAAGCCTGAAAAGCAGCGTGAGGGTGGCACTCTGGGGGAGACTTTCTGGCAGGTAATCCAGACACGCAGAAGCAGAAGGGAAAAATTATTGTAAGTTGTTAGGAAGTTGAGGGGAAGAGCTTCCCTTAACGGGAGAACACAGATCAAAATCAGCATTATTGTGAAGCAAATCCATAAACGTTAGTAGCATATGCATCTGTTTACTCAGTTTGTCAAAACTGCATTGGTAAGAGTCTTCTTGAAGTTGAAGCACTTTGGGAAAGCCTCAGCCTAACTATCTGTTAGACACTTAAAGAGGCAAGGTTAAAGATCGCATGACAAGGGGTTGAGAAGGAAGCTTAATCAAGTGGCTCTCATGTAACCGTCAGCATGGCTGACCGATTATCCCAAGGCATACCTGCATTTCAGAAACTTTGTACCCTTTCTAGAATATCGACAGGTGTGCCATGTATCCATCCTGTGTAATTGGAGAAGCTTCTCCCCCATTTCACAATGTTTTCTCTGTAATTTCCATACCAGATATGCGACTGAAATAGTCCTCCTTGAGTTGCCTTAAGGGCCCCGCAACTAATCCAACGTTAACAAAATATTTCAAAACACCTGGTCCAATAAGCTCATCAGTCCTTTGGAGAGAATTCTTCTTTCTTCTCCAAAGTGAGAAGAGATCTTAAAAGCAAATAGAGATCCCTTAAAGGCAGGACAGGTCACATACCATGTTATTGAAAGCAGCATTCCAAGTAAACGTGTTCTCTTGGCAGAGGGGAACCCAATCCAGCCTTGAAAAAAACGTATTTGTAATAACAGTATCCATTTCCCGAAGTGGAGTTTCGTTTCAGCCCAATGATGCATCAAATGTTGGTTTTTGGCTCAACACATTTATCCCACCTTCCTACTCTATCCTGAAATGTGTTCCTTTTCATGAGTTTCTTAGCTTTAATTACATATTTCGATTACAATCCTCAAGTCCTTAACACCTTCACTTAGTGAAAACCAAGAAGCAAGCAATTGTCAGCTGGATGCCATACCAGCATTTCTGACTGCAAACGGATGCTTTTGAGACATTCTGCTAAGTACGCAAAGGTAGGGAATCTTAGATATGCCCAGCATCCAATGTTCCAATCCTCTATCCTCTTTGAAATGACCCGGAGAGTCAAGGAATGCTTGCCACTTACCTTGGTGAAGTTTCATGCTACCCAAATGTAGAGAGGCCATTTAGAAAGACTTCAAGTGTCATCATTTCAACTTATGGTCCTTGCTGTCAAATTGGCAACAGATATAAGGTCTTTTTGGATCTCTAAGAAACCTAGGGACCGCAGAAGGTTTATACTTCAGAATGCAAGAAGCTTAAGGCAGCTTCCATACCAGATATCAGTTCAGTACTAGCTATTTGCCAGATCATCAGGACCTGAAATCCATGGAGGCCAATTCTCTCCAGAGGAGGAAGTATTGAATAGGTAAGGGCTTCCCTTTCAGTGAAATAGAGCTCATTTACACATCAACTCGGCAGTTGATGTCAATTGCCTTATCCCTAAAAGTGGCCCAAATCTGGAGAATGCACCTGAAAGGGGTGCGTTGGGGAAGCACATTTGAGTTTCCCAGAGCCACAACACTTTCACACAAAACAAACGCAAAAGTACATGCCAAAAAGAAACTCTCAGTCCTGAGGACCAAAGCAAAGGGTGAGGATGAACAACATCCTCAGTGTTTTCGAACTACGTTCCCTCATTTTAACAACAAAACGACAAACAACATGCAAATTGAAAGATAGGGAATCAGGACCACAGTTGTCATGCCTACTGACCTGGGAAGCAGAAAGAGCCAAAAAGGAAAAAGCAAAGAAATTAGGAAAAGTTCAATTTGCTTCATTAACTTCCACATGTCTCCTGGAAATATGCTCGTTTTCTCAGGGTCACAATGATGAAAACCAAAAGGATTTCACTGAGCAAACTTTCTCTAACTGAATATTTTACATAGACTGGTTTTGGAGATATGAAAATGATTCATTTGATGCCATGTTTCACCAGAATCTGTAGAATATGCTGGCCATGCAATGTAAAAAAAAGAAAAAAAATACTTGCTTGTCCCTTAGCGGACTACAAGATGGACTAGAGCTCTGCTGATCACAGCAGGTGTTATCCAATAGCAGAGAGACAAATGCAATGCCAAAAGGTTTCTCAGGATTGCAGTTCCCAGGCACCAAGGGGAGATTCTTACCCATTGGAAAGGGAATATGTCAACCAATGTTCCACCACAGCTGAAACACAACGCAGGAGGGAACGATACCTAGTGTGATCATATGCAAGCTCTGTTACTGTCCAAAGACATCTCAAGAACTCAATGCAAGTGCTGTTTCACACAACTACAATGTACGAATCACAAACAGGATCCCACAAACCAAAGCCCAGACTGCCGTGATTAACAACATTGACACACACAAACACATGAAGAACAAATAAACACTCCAATCACAAAGACAGAAAGCCAGAGAAGGCATTTTGTCAACTTCCACTTCCACTCCCACATGGAGGCCCCCAGTTTTCAAGAGGGAATGGACTCAGAGGGGCTCACATCCGCTAAGGGGAGCAGCCCAGTTGGAGTAGACCTATTTCCCAGCCTGTGCAAGCTGGAGCGACTTACCCCCAAATGACATGAACTGTATACCGTTGCTCTGGACATGTCTCCAAGACAAGCAGCCTCGTGCTGTAGGGCAGGGACTGCATATCAGGGAGAATCCCTGCCAGTATCCTGGAGCCAAATGTACTCTGGCATGTCCTGGGAACTATAAATGGCGATGCCCCAGACCGAGATCAACATACCATGGGCACAGATCTCCTGGCTGGCTCACTATAATTGGTAACCAAAGGCCAGGATGTGTGCCCGACGCACAGTGAGGCCAAGCAACAGCAAAACATTGGACTTTGGAGCCGAGAAATATTTGTTGTTGAGACATTCAAGGAAATGGGTGGCTTATGCCGGGTAATCCCCAACCTTGAAAGCTTTTAGCAAAGCCCTCTTAGAGGTAAGGTGATGGAGGGGTGTGGCTGTTCGTTGAAAACTTCTCCCTGTCCGATCCTTTGTTGTTGAGGACAGGTCATAGTCGGGTCTCAATGTTCCTATCAATCTCCAGCAAACAAAGGTCACACTCTGGGTGACAAGAAAGGGCAAGGTCCCAAGGCACAAGACTCACCCTCTGAGGTCCAGACCCACCTAAGAGAAAGGGGTCCCTGGGAGGGGTGGTGGTCTCCGGCCATGGAGGGTTTGTCCAGGAGCTGGTCTGGGTCCTCCCACCAGTGCCCATGCCTCACAGAGGAGGCAGCTCTGCCTTGGTGGCTCCCTCACGGCCAGGTCCCAGACCCTTGCTAGCTCTCATCACTGAGGGAGCCGGGTGCACATGACTCAACAGGTCTTAATGCTCCTCAGGCCACCCAAACAGTGGCGGTCAGGTACCCCAGACTGTAAGCCATACCTTAGGGTCACAGTGGCGGTGTGTGGTAGAGGTTCAACACCGCCTCAAGGCCTGGTCTGGGCCAATGGGCATTCATGGCCTTGGCTCTGGAGCCCTGCAGGACACATCCCCAGCCTGTTCTCTGGGCCCCCCGTCACACCAGCAGGCCCAAGGCCGTGTGAGCAGAAGAATGCTGGGGAGAAGGCTGGCACTTGCCTCTTACCTCACGTTCCAGGTCTGAAGGGGTAGCACTCCACTGACTGCTGCCTAAAAAAGGGCCCCCACTAAAGATGGCTGACAGACAGTGGCTTGCTTGGGGCAGGGGCCCACTACACTGCCCACCAATGGCTGAGCAGGGTGGTCACAGTGGCATTAGTGGTCTCCTGGTAACCATTGCCTGGTAACGGGGCAGTGGGTCACAGTGCACAGCAAGGGCTGCCTGGGAAGGGCTGCATTCAGCTGGCTATGGTACAATTCCCCCTTTTCTTTGGTCCTCTGCAACCCTGAGGAGAATATGTGGGTATGATTTGGATAGAGTGGTTAATCATAAACTCAGCAGCGGATCTCTGTTTTAGGGGACTTGCTTTCAACCTCCATTCATGCTTCATCTTTTCCCAAGTCTTTCAGGGAATGGGGTGACGACCACTCTACCTACTTCCTGCTGCAGGGAAGCAAAGCCCTACAGTGCATTCCGAGTTGGAAGCAATGCCACGTTGCAAGTCTTGATCCAAGTCTTATATAAACTTGTATAAGGAATCCAGGAGAATAAGCCTGAAAAGCAGCGTGAGCGTGGCACTCTGGGGGAGACCTTCTGGCAGGTAATCCAGACACGCAGAAGCAGAATGGAAGAAATTGTTGTAAGTTGTTAGGAAGTTGAGGGGAAGAGCTTCCCTTAACGGGAGAACACAGATCAAAATCAGCATTATTGCGAAACAAACCCATAAACATTAGTAGCATATGCATCTGTTTACTCAGTTTGTCAAAACTGCATTGGTAAGAGTCTTCTTGAAGTTGAAGCACTTTGGGAAAGCCTCAGCCTAACTATCTGTTAGACACTTAAAGAGGCAAGGTTAAAGATCGGATGACAAGGGTTTGAGAAGGGAGCTTAATCAAGTGGCTCTCATGTAACCGTCAGCATGGCTGACCGATTATCCCAAGGCATACCTGCATTTCAGAAACTTTGTACCCTTTCTAGAATATCGACAGGTGTGCCATGTATCCATCCTGTGTAATTGGAGAAGCTTCTCCCCCATTTCACAATGTTTTCTCTGTAATTTCCATACCAGATATACGACTGAAATAGTCCTCCTTGAGTTGCCTTAAGGGCCCCGCAACTAATCCAAAGTTAACAAACTATTTCAAAACACCTGGTCCAATAAGCTCATCAGTCCTTTGAAGAGAATTCTTCTTTCTTCTCCAAAGTGAGAAGAGATCTTAAAAGCAAATCGAGATCCCTTACAGGCAGGACAGTTCACATACCATGGTATTGAAAGCAGCATTGCAAGTAAACGTGTTCTCTTGGCAGAGGGGAACCCAATCCAGCCTTGAAAAAAACGTATTTTTAATAACAGTATCCATTTCCCGAAGTGGAGTTTCGTTTCAGCCCAATGATGCATCAAATGTTGGTTTTTGGCTCAACACATTTATCCCACCTTCCTACTCTATCCTGAAATGTGTTCCTTTTCATGAGTTTCTTAGCTTTAATTACATATTTCGATTACAATCCTCAAGTCCTTAACACCTTCACTTAGTGAAAACCAAGAAGCAAGCAATTGTCAGCTGGATGCCATACCAGCATTTCTGATTGCAAACGGATGCTTTTGAGACCTTCTGCTAAGTAGGCAAAGGTAGGGAATCTTAGATGTGCCCAGCATCCAATGTTCCAATCCTCTATCCTCTTTGAAATGACCCGGAGACTCAAGGAATGCTTGCCACTTACCTTGGTGAAGTTTCATGCTACCCAAATGTAGAGAGGCCATTTAGAAAGACTTCAAGTGTCATCATTTCAACTTATGGTCCTTGCTGTCAAATTGGCAACAGATATAAGGTCTTTTTGGATATCTAAGAAACCTGGGGACCGCAGAAGGTTTATACTTCAGAATGCAAGAAGCTTAAGGCAGCTTCCATACCAGATATCAGTTCAGTACTAGCTATTTGCCAGATCATCAGGATCCGAAATCCATGGAGGCCAATTCTCTCCAGAGGAGGAAGTATTGAATTGGTAAGTGCTTCCCTTTCAGTGAAATAGAGCTCATTTACACATCAACTCGGCAGTTGATGTCAATTGCCTAATCCCTAAAAGTGGCCCAAATCTGGAGAATGCAGATGAAAGGGGTGCGTTGGGGAAGCACATTTGAGTTTCCCATGCCACAACACTTTCACACAAAACAAACGCAAAAGTACATGCAAAAAAGAAACTCTCAGTCCTGAGGACCAAAGCAAAGGGTGAGGATGAACAACATCCTCAGTGTTTTCGAACTACGTTCCCTCATTTTAACAACAAAACGACAAACAACATGCAAATTGAAAGATAGGGAATCAGGACCACAGTTGTCATGCCTACTGACCTGGGAAGCAGAAAGAGCCAAAAAGGAAAAAGCAAAGAAATTAGGAAAAGTTCAATTTGCTTCATTAACTTCCACATGTCTCCTGGAAATATGCTCGTTTTCTCAGGGTCACAATGATGAAAACCAAAAGGATTTCACTGAGCAAACTTTCTCTAACTGAATATTTTACATAGACTGGTTTTGGAGATATGAAAATGATTCATTTGATGCCATGTTTCACCAGAATCTGTAGAATATGCTGGCCATGCAATGTAAAAAAAAGAAAAAAAATACTTGCTTGTACCTTAGCGGACTACAAGATGGACTAGAGCTCTGCTGATCACAGCAGGTGTTATCCAATAGCAGAGAGACAAATGCAATGCCAAAAGGTCTCTCAGGATCGCAGTTCCCAGGCACCAAAGGGGAGATTCCTACCCATTGGAAAGGGAATATGTCAACCAATGTTCCACCACAGCTGAAACACAACGCAGGAGGGAACGATACCTAGTGTGATCATATGCAAGCTCCGTTACTGACCAAAGACGTCTCAAGTACTCAATGCAAGTGCTGTTTCACACACCTACAATGTACGAATCACAAACAGGATGCCACAAACCAAAGCACAGACTGCCATGATTAACACCACATTGACACACACAAACACATGAAGAACAAATAAACACTGCAATCACAAAGACAGAAAGCCAGAGAAGGCATTTTGTCAACTTCCACTTCCACTCCCACATGGAGGCCCCCAGTTCTCAAGACGGAATGGATTCAGAGGGGCTCACATCCGCTAAGGGGAGCAGCCCAGTTGGAGTAGACCTATTTCCCAGCCTGTGCAAGCTGGAGCGACTTACCCCCAAATGACATGAACTGTATACCGTTGCTCTGGACATGTCTCCAAGACAAGCAGCCTCGTGCTGTAGGGCAGCCACTGCATATCAGGGAGAATCCCTGCCAGTATCCTGGAGACAAATGTACTCTGGCATGTGCTGGGAACTATAAATGGCGACGCCCCTGATCGAGATCAACACACCATGGGCACACACCTCCTGGCTGGCTCACTATCATTTGGAACCAAAGGCCAGGATGTGTGCCCGACGCACAGTGAGGCCAAGCAACAGCAAAACATTGGACTTTGGAGCCGAGAAATATTTGTTGTTGAGACATTCAAGGAAATGGGTGGCTTATGCTGGGTAATCCCCAACCTTGAAAGCTTTTAGCAAAGCCCTCTTAGAGGTAAGGTGATGGAGGGGTGTGGCTGTTCGTTGAAAACTTCTCCCTGTCCGATCCTTTGTTCTTGAGGACAGGTCATAGTCAGGTCTCAATGTTCCTATCAATCTCCAGCAAACAAATGTCACTCTCTGGGTGACAAGAAAGGGCAAGGTCCCAAGGCAAAAGGCTCACCCTGTGAGGTCCAGACACACCTAAGAAAAACGGGTCCCTGGGAGGGGTGAAGGTCCTCCTGCCATGGAGGGTTTGTCCAGGAGCTGGTCTGGGTCCTCCCACCAGTGCCCATGCCTCACAGAGGAGGCATCTCTGCCTTGGTGGCTACCTCAGGGCCAGGTCCCAGACCCTTGCTAGCTCTCATCACTGAGGGAGCCGGGTGCACACAACCCAATAGGTCTTAATGCTCCTCAGGCCACCCAAACAGTGGTGGTCAGGTACCCCAGACTGTGAGCCATACCCTTAGGGTCACAGTGGCGGTGTGTGGTAGAGGTTCAACACTGCCTCAAGGCCTGGTCTGGGCCAGTGGGCATTCATGGCCTTGGCTCTGGAGCCCTGCAGGACACACCCTCAGCCTGTTCTCTGGGCCCCCCATCACACCAGCTGGCCCAAGGCCGTGTGAGCAGAAGAATGCTGGGGAGAAGGCTGGCACTTGCCTCTTACCTCACGCTCCAGGTCTGAAGGGGCAGCACTCCACTGACTGCTGCCTAAAAAAGGGCCCCCACTAAAGATGGCTGACAGACAGTGGCTTGCTTGGGGCAGGGGCCCACTACACTGCTCACCAATGGCTGAGCAGGGTGGTCACAGTGGCATTAGTGGTCTCCTGGTAACCATTGCCTGGTAACGGGGCAGTGGGTCACAGTGCACAGCAAGGGCTGCCTGGGAAGGGCTGCATTCAGCTGGCTATGGTACAATTCCCCCTTTTCTTTGGTCCTCTGCAACCCTGAGGAGAATATGTGGGTATGATTTGGCTAGAGTGGTTAATCATAAACTCAGCAGCGGATCTCTGTTTTAGGGGACTTGCTTTCAACCTCCATTCCTAGTTCATCTTTTACAAAGTCTTTCAGAGAATGGGGTGACGATCACTCTAGCTACGTCCTGCTGCAGGAAAGCAAAGCCCTACAGTGCATTCTGAGTTGGAAGCAATGCCACGTTGCAAGTCTTGATCCAAGTCTCATATAAACTTGTATAAGGAATCCAGGAGAATAAGCCTGAAAAGCAGCGTGAGGGTGGCACTCTGGGGGAGACGTTCTGGCAGGTAATCCAGACACGCAGAAGCAGAAGGGAAAAATTATTGTAAGTAGTTAGGAAGTTGAGGGGAAGAGCTTCCCTTAACGGGAGAACACAGATCAAAATCAGCATTATTGTGAAGCAAATCCATAAACGTTAGTAGCATATGCATCTGTTTACTCAGTTTGTCAAAACTGCATTGGTAAGAGTCTTCTTGAAGTTGAAGCACTTTGGGAAAGCCTCAGCCTAACTATCTGTTAGACACTTAAAGAGGCAAGGTTAAAGATCGGTTGACAAGGGGTTGAGAAGGGAGCTTAATCAAGTGACTCTCATGTAACCGTCAGCATGGCTGACCGATTATCCCAAGGCATACCTGCATTTCAGAAACTTTGTACCCTTTCTAGAATATCGACAGGTGTGCCATGTATCCATCCTGTGTAATTGGAGAAGCTTCTCCCCCATTTCACAATGTTTTCTCTGTAATTTCCATACCAGATATACGACTGAAATAGTCCTCCTTGAGTTGCCTTAAGGGCCCCACAACTAATCCAAAGTTAACAAACTATTTCAAAACACCTGGTCCAATAAGCTCATCAGTCGTTTGGAGAGAATTCTTCTTTCTTCTCCAAAGTGAGAAGAGATCTTAAAAGCAAATCGAGATCCCTTAAAGGCAGGACAGTTCACATACCATGTTATTGAAAGCAGCATTCCAAGTAAACGTGTTCTCTTGGCAGAGGGGAACCCAATCCAGCCTTGAA